>NC_138205.1:31755146-32955146 GCF_964194415.1 Vipera berus | reverse complement strand
AAAGCACACGGACAGCCAAGATTAAAACAATGTTAAAAGCAACACAGGTTTTAAAATTATTAATATATTTTGCACTGCATTATTTGCATTAATGTGTAACACAAATATGTATATTAATATACATTATATTATTTTTATACTTGAAACAAACAACAATAGCAGCTCTGATCTCTGATGTCATCTCCTGGTGATCCTAATTTTTGCAGCCTAAATCTGATAGCTTTAACCCTCGCTCCTCTTGTATTTACAGCTACTTTTTTTGCTATGATGATATACTCTAATTTCAGAAAGGGATTATTTTAATCATGTTTTATTATGGATTTCTTCTGAATCTGTGTTTTCTATGTCTAAATATAATTTTGCATGTGGTAAGGAATATGCTATTGCCTTCTACTGCTTTGGAAATTTAATCTTGTAAAAAAGGCAGTTTGTATTTCCCTGTGAATTTTCTGGGAGAAGATGGGAAATGCTGCAGATAAATCAGTTCTGAAGAATGCTGCCGTGACCCCATCTTAAATAACCATTTCCAGCAGCAGAGAATCCAATTTGTGCATTCTACCACTTTCTTCTAGTGCTTAATTGTGACTACCTTAATTGCTTTAGAGAAGAACACCTTTGTCCTTCCAAGCAGCTTCACATTCGACTTCCAATATAGATACAGTGGTTGCGCTGGCTGTCAGTCATAGCTGGGACCGAAATTGTAATGGTTATGACAGAGGGGAGGGAGGCCAAATCACACGTTGAGTTTTACAAGCTTGGAAGCACTATCTGTTTACCATTATCTTAAATTCAACTGAACTTAGAGCCGTCACAAACGGATTATGTGCAATAAAATTGGTGTTGACAATCTGTCTCTAACTTGGTCTTTCCTATTAAAATGAGTTTTATTGTGATAGAAAAACTTTAGCAGACCTGTTTTGTCTCATTAAAAGGAAGGGAGAAAACACTTTTCAAAAGGCCCATGTAATATAAATTAGAAGCCTTCTATTGAATGAACAGAACCTGAAAGATTTGAATTTACACTTTGCTATTGGTATTAGAGATATTTAATGTAGATATACCTTTTGTATTTTGTCTTATTATTACGTGTCATGTAATATTACTTACATAGTTATAGCTACCCATGCTTTCTTTTAATTAGTTTCATATGATGAAATACTTTAAAACAGTTCACCTATTCTTAATCAGAGCTCACTGGTTAGTAGCCTATAGCCAATACCAGGTTCATTCTATTTTCTGAATAGAATAGACCTCATTGCTTCTGAATCCAAAGTAATTATTTTTCCTCTTCAGTAGTATATTTGAAAACCAATTATGACAGTAATGCTTGTTTATCACTCTCCATAGGCAAAATGTGTCTGGAAGCATCCTCCAGGGGATGAAATTTACCGTAAAGGTTCAGTCTCAGTATTTGAAGTAGATGGGAAAAAGAACAAGGTAACTGTGTAAAGTGGAGTGGATTTCAGGAAGGAAGAGAACTTGGACATTTTGTGAACCATCTGTAGGCCATACAAGTGGCTTTGCTAGAGATTTTTCATCGCTGTTGCTAATCATCCTGAAACATCTCACTCCATGCTGGTCCCAAAGGTGCTTTTTCAAGAGGCAAGGATTTATGTTTCTTTCAGGCAGAGACTCATTGAGGCTACTTGGAGGTTTACCTATTTGTCCTCAGAGTCACCTGGGTAGTGCAAACAGGTGTGGAACCTCCTTGGAATTGTTGAAAGGATTATGTTGTAGACTGGAGATAGATTATGTCGTATTCCCCCACCCCCCCAGCCCTTGAGAGAGGACTGTTCAGTTTTAACATAGATGGCCTCTTTGACCAGCTGTCTGCAAAGAACATAAATCCTTCCATTCCCCACCATCCAGTCAGAGCTGAAGAAGCTTCTTGGATGAAAAGTGAAAAACAAAAAAGTCCAGTTGCCTCTTGAAAAAGCACCTTTGGGATATCCATGACCTGGATGACTGAGAATCTCCATAGTCATTCCATACAGCTGCTTATAAAGGTTTGGAGCAGAATTAGATAGGTAGGTAAGGTAGTGGCAGTCCTGGGTTGTACCAATTCATTGCAGATATAGGTTCATGTTTTTGTTTATTGTTTCAAAGCTAAAAAGGAACTTCTGGGCCTTTGGGGACACTCACATAACATCTGTGCAAATCCTTAAATCACCTACATCTTTCAGAGCTATGCAGCTGCTTTCTACCATTACAGCACAATCCTAGGACAATAGATATTTGAAACTGCTACTCACCAAGTATTAAATAAATGCAGGGGGCAGGGAGTTGGGATTTTGGCTCACTATTGTTTGGTCTGCAACAGTCTTCTTTAGAATACTAAGAAAGCTCTACCTATTGGTTATGCATAGATTTTTTTTTGTTCAGCTTGTATGAACTCGTATCTTGTGATAAGTATTGGGAGGGTAGATCAGCTCCTGTTAATCTTTCATGGTACTAATATCTTGATTCTCTTTCTGATTTTTTTCCAGATATATTGCCAAAATTTGTGCCTCCTGGCAAAACTCTTCTTGGACCATAAGACTTTGTATTATGATGTTGAACCATTTCTTTTCTATGTCATGACAGAAGCTGATAACACAGGATGCCACCTAATAGGCTATTTTTCCAAGGTCAGTAATGATTACATAGGATCTATTCCACTAGTAGGGCTTTGTGCATCAAAACAGTGTGATGATGCCTACATTGCCCTAGCTCAACATTTGGAAACATGGACGCTTAGAGGTAAAAGAAAAAATTGCTTACTCTAGGATTGAAATTTCCAGGCTATTGACACAATTGAGGGGGAGGGAGATATATAATGTTTCAAATGTAGAGTCACTTTTATTATATCATAAAATTTACTGCAGGTAGTCCTTGACTTATGATCACAATTGGGGCCAGAATTTTGATTGCTTGGCATGTGGTTAGTGAATTATCATATCACCAGACCTGATTTTATGACCATTTCATAGGGTCGTTAAGTAAGTCCAGTTTTACCCAATTGACTTTGCTTGTTGGAAGCTGGCTGGGAAAGTTGCATATCACAATCATGTGACTGTTGTAAATGTTGTTGTTAGTTGCGAAGTTGTGTCTGACCCATCGCAATCCCCTGGACAACGTTCTTCCAGGCCTTCCTGTCCTCTACCATCTTCTGGAGTTCTTTTAAGCTCACGTCTATTGCTTCAGTGACTCCATCCAGCCACCTCATTCTCTGTCGTCCCCTGCTTCTATTGCCCTCAATTTTTCCCAGCGCTAGGCTCTTCTCCAGTGAGGCCTTTCTTCTCATTAGGTGAGAGGGCCGGATGCCATGATCTTGGTTTTCTTAATGTTAAGTTAAGTTTCAACCCAACTTTTGCACTCTCCTTCTTCACTTGCAACAAGAGGCTCTTTAGTTCCTCTTCACTTTCTGCCATTAGAGTGGTATCATCTGCATATCTTAGGTTGTTGATATTTCTCCCAGCAATCTTAATTCCAACTTTTGATTCATCTAGCCCTGCCTTTCTCATGATGTGCTCTGCATAGAAGTTAAATAGACAGGGCGACAGTATACAGCCTTGCCGGACTCCTTTCCCAATTTTGAACCAATCAGTGGTTCCGTGTCCAGTTCTCACTGTTGCTTCTTGATCCGCATATAGGTTTCTCAAGAGACAAATAAGATAGTCTGTTACTCCCATCTCTTTAAGAACTTGCCACAGTTTGTTGTGAACCACACAATCAAATGCTTTAGCATAGTCAATGAAGCAGAAGTAGATGTTTTTCTGGAGCTCTCTAACTTTCTCCATGATCCAGCGTATGTTGGCAATTTGATCTCTAGCTCCTCTGCCTCTTCGAAATCCTGCCTGTACTTCTGGTAGTTCTTGATCCACATACTGCTGGAGTCTAGCTTATAGGATTTTAAGCATAACTTTATTAGCATGTGAAATGAGTGCAATGGTGCGATAGTTTGAACATTCTTTGGCTCTGCCTTTCTTTGGAATTGGAATGTTGTTGTAAATGTTAGCCAGTTGCTAAATACTCAAATTCCAGTCACATGACTGTGGGGGATAGTGTGAAAGTTGTAACTTTGAGAAAGGGTCATAAATCACTTTTTTGAAGCCTATGTAGCTTTGAATGTAACTAGTTAAAAGGTGGTAAATCCAGGGCTATCTATTAGTGTAACTTGCTTTACTTATGAATGTGTATTTATTTAAAATGGAAACATAATTTATTTTTGACAACAATAAATATATTGATTAATTTTTCTTGAAAATGTTTTTAATGTTTATTGCAAATGGTATGAAAAACTGCTAAATTATAAAGGATGTAGTTTCTCTTTATTTGTATCTATTGTTTTGCCTGCCTACTACTACTAATCATGAAAACAGAAAGTAACAATAATGTAAAACAAAACAAAATCTTCCACTGTCTCAAATAGAAAATGTGGAGCAAAATCCAAATCTTAACATACATATTTTTACTATGTAAAGTTATCCACTCAATATTATCAATAGTTTTTTCTTCTTTTGATCCTTTGATTCATGAAAACTAATCAAACTTCTCTATGCCTTTACATGTTAATTGCTTGATTTTTACCTTTTTCTAAAATGACTAGTTTGTTCTCTGTCTGAACATTTTAACGTATCAATGAAGATGTACAGCTATTAGGCAATACTTCAGAAATTCCAGATTTGGAAACAAATTAAAAGCCTATTAATAACAATTAGGGGAAAAAATGCTAGGTTTTCACATTCTAGTTTAGGCAAACATAGTATCCCCCCAAAAAATCCAGCTTTAATCACAGAGTTCAATTATTTCTTTAATGCACATGTTGCTCTCAATTCCATATACAATCACACCTACAAATTCTTCTTTTCTACAAATGTCAGTTTTGGCTTACATTAATTCTTAACTAATCAAATATACTCTTGTTTGTGATTGTTTACAAGAACAAACCCTAGTAAGGCTACTTCCTAAACTAATAGTGTCTGGTTACTTTCTGAGCTTTCTTAAACAATCTGCAACTTCACCAATCTATGAATCCATTAGATTAATTGAATTATCAGTAACAATCATATAAGCATCAGGAGAACCAGATTGGGATAAACTGGTCTGACAAAGAATTGATTTATTCAGTTTGTTTATCTAGAACTGATTAATCATAAATTTCATACGTCTGTGAAGATTCTCAATCATCCAGGTCATGATTGTCCCAAAGATGCTTTTCAAAAGACAACAGGACTTTTTTCCTTGTATATGTTTTGCTTCTCCAAGAAGCTTCTTCAGTCATGAACTGAAGAAGCTTCAGAATGGAAGAAGTTTCTTGGATGAGAAGTGAAACATATTCAAGGAAAAAAGTCCAATTGCCTTTGAAAAGTGCTTTGAGAACATAAGTTTCATAGATTTTCTTCTGATCTTTTACATAACAGATACCTACCGTGTTTCCCAGAAAATAAGACCTGGTCTTATTATTATTATTATTATTATTATTATTATTTTGCCTCCAAAAGAGGTACCAGTCTTATTTTCAGGGGGTGTCTTTTCCACTCACCTTATGGCGGTGGCACCAGCAGCCCCGCCCAGCCGGCCCACTTCTGCAGCTGAAGGAGCAGCTTCATTCTGCAGCTCAGAATGGAGCTCAGACCTGCATTTCGCAGTCAGAGGTGTTTCCGGAAGGCCTCTGCAGCCGAGAACCCAGATACGGATTGAATCCATAGCTTGGTTTTTAGCTGCAGAGGCCTTCTGGAAAGGCCTCTGACTACAAAATGCAGGCTGAGGGATGCCGCAAAAGAAGTGGAGAGGCAGTTGTAGATTCATGGGAGGCCTGGTAAGTGGGTACGGGACTCGTGGGGCAGCTCCACCCCCCCCACCCCCACCTTAGCTTGATTTTTAGGCGTGTGCCTTGCCCCCAATTTAGGGCTTAGTTTTGGGGTAAGGCTTTTTATTAGGTCCAACCCCCTCCCAAAATCACGGTAGGGCTTATTTTCGGGGTAGGACTTACTTTTGGGGGAACAAGGTAGCAGGCTGCCTTTAAAGGAGTTTGATAATCTAGTCTAACAAATATACCAGCTAAGTCTTCATCCCTGGATGGTTGATTGAAAAGTACTGGGGAACAAATAAAATAATTGTGTGAAATGGAAAGGCACACTAGTATGTGCTGAATATCTTTATCAATCATTATTTGTTTGAATTGATGAATGCAATCTAAGCAGGCCAGTTTGGATTTTCTTGTTTGGAAATGGGAAGTCATTTTTCAGAATGATGTTCAGGATTTGGATTTCATATAAGACAAAAATTATGCAAGTTGACTGTTAAGATTCCAAAACTTTTAAATTTTGCTTTGCACATGATGGTTACCTTAAATTAGTTTTCAGTTTTAAACACACACACACACACACACACACACACACACACACACCTGTGAATGTGTGCTTTTGGTTCTGTTTCTATGTTTTTTGGAAGCCTCATATTAGTTTAAATTGTTGGGGCAACCTATTGCTCTCCTGAGTTGTATCTCCCTATATCTGCTGTTTAGATCAGAGGCTACAGGTGTGGTTCCTAGAGACTTGGCCCAGTGATAAAATAGGAAGAAGGTATTGCCACCCAGTCCATTAGTGAAAGTACTGATGCTAAATAGGTGGGGCGAAGGGATCACTGGTAAAGTAAGGATATAATAATTGATTAAGAAACTGGATACTCAGAACTTCAGAATCTTCTGAAACTAAAGGACAGGGTATTTTGGAGAGGAGTTATTTAAACCAAACAAAGAAAAGTGTGATTTGTCTCACTATAAGCTGAGGTTCCAGAAAACATTATTTGGCATACCAAGATGTGAGTATCTCATAATCATAGGCTTAATGGCCTATGCTTCACTGGGAATATCTTCATTTATTTGTTTATTGTTTTACTCAGATTTGAGCCAGTCTGTTATTAACTATATTTTTACATAATTCTTATGAAATACTAGCCTGAAATGCTACTTTGTTCAATTTTAGGAGAAGAACTCATTCCTCAACTATAACGTTTCTTGCATCCTGACAATGCCTCAGTACATGAGGCAGGGTTACGGCAAAATGCTTATTGATTTCAGTAAGTATGTTTACTTATATATGTGTAGACAGTAGATGATAATATTAGCCAGTAATAACGAATAATAAACATAGAGGTAGTCCTTGACCTACAACCATTTAAAGTTATACTACAACTAACCATTTGAAGTTATAACAATGCTGAATGAATGGTAGCTATGACTGGTCCTTGGAGTTCCAGCCATCCCAGCATCCCCGTGATCATGTAATCATAATCTGTACCCTTTCAGCCCGTTCACGCTTAAGTTTGCAATCTTCCCAGTTGGCATTCCGGAAAGTCAACAGGGGAGGCTGCAAGTTGCTGGGTTAAGTCTCCCCTGCCTGCACACCCTCCCCCAGCTTCTCTGCACTCACATCGTCCACTTGTGCACCCACCCCACACAGCATGACGCCTCTAGTGCATCTTTCCTAACCTACCTGGTGCTTCTCTAGTGGACTCTCCCTTTTTGTTTCAAACTCAGAATAAAAGTTCCCCATTTAAAAATACTCTGTTTTAAACCTCTCATGTTGGTTGCACGAACTCAAAAAGGCTTGAGGATTTTGGCCACAAGTTCCTTGTTCCCTTGTTTTTTCCACTTTCGACACAAGAAGAATAAGTGGTGGCAGCCCATGCTACTTGCTACTAGGAAGCCAGTGAGATTTTAGACATTTTTGAAACTTTTTTTAAAAAAAATCTGTAAGATGAAATGGAAATAATGTCAGATTGAATCAGATCTCAGCAGAGAAACTTGATCTTTGATTACATAAATAACAGCCCTGAGTTACTGAGCCAAAATAGAAGATATAGGTATCTAGTTGCTCACATTAGACATTGCGGCAGGATGTTGTGTTACTCTTTGGTAGCTAAAAATTAGGAGGAGTGTGGTAGCACTTTTTCTAATTAACCAATATTCATTGAAAGGCATAAGCTTTTACGAACTATCGCTATGTTGGTTGCCTACTTATTCCTATTAATACAGCTTGTTGGTCTGAAAGGTGCTACTAGATTCCCCCGATTTTTATTGTTCGTACTTTTTTTCCCATTAGCACCAATGGGAATTAATAGGTATTTAATACTTTCTCCTGCCATTTTGAACTCAGAACACTCTACGCTCAAATGTTTTGCACATCCCTGGTAAGTACCAGAAAATATGACAGCACCCTCCCAAATAATTGCTAGTGACTATTATTTGCTGTAACAACAAATCAGGACAGCTCTCAGCTGAAGAGTTCTCTAGAAATACAATAGAATCTAAACTTTGTAAAGCAATAAATAAATAACCCAGAAAGAATTTACCTAATAGAAAGTTATACAATGACACCTGTAATGGAGGTCTAAAGCAACTGCTTAGAAATGTTAGTAGCGGTACGTTTAGTACTTAGTACATTTAGAACCTATGAGAAGTATGGTTTAAAACATCTAGTCAGGCAGGTTGCATCAATCCCAAATCATATCAGAGATTGAGAGCCGTTTGAGGTATAATATTCTGATGTGTCAAAAGATTTAGAAAGAATTCTTATCTTTTTTAGTAGGGATATACCACTGCAGGTTCTTCATTAGAGTTCTAATTTGCTGCCTTCTTGCATCTGATTTCTGCAAATCTAATATTCTAATACAGTCTTCCATATTTACTCCTAACCTAATACATTGTATAGCGATTTCTTCCATATTTACTCCCATCATGATAGTTTTTTTGGATAGCAATTTCGGTACTGTCTGGTGTACTTTCAGACAGGAAGATTACTAACTTGTCCCAGACCAATGGTACCTTTTGAACTAGATTTAAGATTTGCCTTGTGCACTTGCATTTTATTTCATACGTGCTCTAAATTCAAGACATTTGAATTTTGGAGAGGTTTGTCCGCCACAAAGTATTTGAGCTCGCCAATAATGGGCTTACAGATCCATCTGTGGAAGTGTGGTGGAAATAGTCTAAAAATACCTCTTAAGACCAAATTGCAAAAGTTTATGTGTGCTCCCTAAACAGGCTATTTACTCTCCAAAGTGGAAGAGAAAGTTGGCTCTCCAGAAAGGCCCCTCTCAGACCTGGGACTTATCAGTTACCGTAGTTACTGGAAGGAGGTTCTTCTCCGTTACCTGCATAATTTCCAAGGCAAAGAAATCTCCATCAAAGGTGGGTTCTTCTTTTCTCCACTCTCTTTCCTTAAGTTCTAATTCTCACTTTACTGTGGCCACACGGAGAAGTTTTTCTTAATTTATTTTTGCCATGAACATCTTTCTTACTACGTTGCAAAAAAAGGGAGGTATTTTAAAATGAATAAAACCTAAGAACCTATTGAGGAATAAGTCAAGGTGTCCAGAGATTTTTAAAAAATCTGATAATCTCTCATTTGTCTTTCATTGCTGCCTAGATGCTTTCTCCCCCATTCTTAATCCTTACTTTTTGTGCCTGTCCAGTGAATTCCAAAATAACTTGGAATCTAAATGGAGAATAAATAAATGCATGCTAATACATGCTAATGTGTTGAAACAGTTCCAGCCCAGTTACTTCAATCTATTTTTCTTCCTATAGGAGGAGAAAATGTGAAATACCTCCAAACAATAGCAGCTTAAAATTCCTCTCTCTGTTTTGTCTTCTAGTACCAGAGAAGACATGGTATCTCATAACTCGTTTGCTTCTGCTTCTGTGGCTCATCTGGATGAGCAAAAGAGTTATGTGAAGCAGCTAATCCTTGACTGGAGAAAATCACATTCAGTCTTTTGCCCTCCCTTCTGAAGGGCATGCTTTGAGATTATAAATTCTGAAAATGGTATATTCTGTTCTTTTACAAAGCTACAGGAACTTGTCCTCTGGCTTCCAGTCTTTATGTGACTGCAGGAAACAGCATCAGTAGATCATCCCGTATATTTATTTCAGTAATAATAGACCCTTGTATCTTTTTATTCCAGAGATTAGCCAAGAGACAGCTGTCAATCCTGTTGACATTGTTAGCACTCTGCAAGCCCTTCAGATGCTCAAATACTGGAAAGGCAAACACCTGGTCCTAAAAAGACAAGTAAGAGTTTGCCTTGCAATTTTGCATCTTTATTTGGGATGTTTGTGGGTACTGACTGTTCTGAATATTTTTTTTGGTGGGGGGGGAATTGCTCTCCTGCCCTAGATATGCTGCATCAGAAATCAGGAGTCTGTATGCATTATCTGAGCACAGAAGTCTCTTGCAGGACTCTCTTCAGTTTTCCTGGGAACCATAGCTGTCTGAATATTGTTGGAGATCTAAAGAGCTTTCCATTCCATGTAAACATAAAGCAAAGTAAACAATGGCTTATAGAATTTTGGGATAGCTGAAGAAAACAATATTTACATAGTGTCCTGTTTCCTGTTTCTCTTTTGATACCTTAAACTGTTCACTCCCTATGGTTGGGATTGGTACTGGTTCCATTTATTGTGTTTGCCCTAAAGAAACAAGACATATACATGTTAGGAAGCAAGATTATAAAACAATGAATAGGATAGGCATGATGTCAACTCTGCTAACATCGAATGTTCTTGCTTGACAAGAGATGAAGAAGCAGCTACTTTATATGATAAACTTGTGTATTGCTTTAAGAGCTAGGATTGTGGCTGGTGGAAGGGAGGAGGAAGACTACCTCAAGGCCCTCTGAAATAAAAGAAGATAAGAACTTGGGGTTGTCTAACAGAAGGGAAACTGATTCTTTAAATTAATTGGAGAATATGACAAGATTAGAAAGGTGGAGAATTGTGTTTAATATATTGTGCAAGGGGGCGGAGATTTCAGATTCCAGCTTCCTTCGAGCAAGCCTTTGCTGGTGTATTTGCCTAATAAAGGACTTTTAAGGTAAACAATGCCTCAGAGTCACTTGAAAAACTCATACGTCGGAAACTTGAGACATGACATTACAAATGGAGAAAATGAAATATAGATGGTACCAACTAAAACTGGGATGTTTCATTTAGGACAATGTGTATTCTTTCTTAAGCTGAGAATTGCCCTTGACTTTTGAGTTTGCATATTTGGGGACCAAATTCCAAGCTAAATTGGAAGAGCTGTGAGATCTGTTCAGTTTTGTTGCTCAGAACAAATTCTTGAAAAACTATATATAATTTTTATACAAGTGTCCTGGTGATAGATGTTTAGGTTCTGATAAAACAAAGCTGTTATCATTCTGGTCTAAGGCATTCTGACTTACGAACAAAATGGCCATTTCATCAAATCTGTGGGAACAGAAAATACAAATTGTGACAAAATCAGTACAGGTGAACACATTGTTTTCTAAAGCTTTCCTTTAATGTATTTTCTTCTTTTTTATGCAACTAGGTTATAGCTTCACTCTCTAAAATAGTATGTCTGAAATAATGTATCATTTTTCTACCTGTAGCAAAAATACAGGAAAATAGGATTCTTTCAAAATTAATCAGAGAATTTTTTTTTTTTGGATTTACACACAGAGGTTCTTACTTAAGAAAGCAGCGGTATTAAACTGTTCTTGTGAGATAAAACCATGCATGTGTTTATACATATAGGCCACTTGACTAAGCAGCATTTACTTCTTCAGAGCTTTCTTAAACACCAGCAGGGTTGGTGCTGATCTGACCTCAGGTGGAGCCCTGTGCCAAAGGAGAGAGGCAATAACAGAACTGTTTTAGTTTTCTTAGCTTGAAATTCCTGCCAATATTAATTATAGTGTTAATAATAATGATAATAATAATAATGATAATAATAATAATATTAATAATAATAATAATAATAATTATTATTATTATTATTATTATTATTATTATTATTATTATTATTATTATTATTATTATTATTATTATTATAAATAAATAAAAATAGTTATGTCTTCTGTAGATACATTTCCCCAAGCTTTTAACCTGTCTTTCTTTTTCTCCTGCTCTTCTCAGGATCTTATTGATGAATGGATAGCCAAAGAGGCCAAAAGATCCAACAGCAATAAAATCATGGATCCCAGCTGTTTGAAATGGACCCCTCCCAAAGGCACTTAATTAATCAGTCTTTCCAAGAGGTGTGAATATCCCATTTATGTGCTGCCATCATCACCACTGTGGGTACTTTTTCTTTTCCCAGCACTAGAAACATCCTTCCAGATCTTGGACGTGTGATTGCTCGTTACCAGCTCTTCCCTTTCAGATATTTCTGCAGTGTTTTACTTTTTATAGAACATTTTTAACCAGAAACCTTGTCCCGTGAGGCAAGATTGAAAATATGAGAGTTCTGGACAATATTAACATGGCCTCAAGAAAGTGCAGTAAGATATAGTTGCTCCTCCATCAGTTATTTGCTCCTAGCAAAAAAACTTGGGTTGGTTCTCACATTTATAACTTCTGTTTAGCCCTCTGAGATGTAGTCCACCTATGCAATATAGTGGAATTGCAAATGTGATGGAAAGGATCATATTTACTGATGGGGTAGTAGAAGGGCAGTAGAAAGATCAATTTTAAATTTCTCTGTTAAAGTAAAGCTAGTGGGGCTAGGGACAGATATTCTCATTAGTCCCATTTCTATACTAGTTTTCATCTGCACGTTTTTAATAGATAAAAGAGCACTAAAAAAATAACAGCAATCCTGTGCCTGTGTTCTGAAATGCTCCAATCTATTCTATTCATCCTACATTTCCCTGCTATTCTGCTGCATGTGTATATACAGTCTAAATGTATTAACCACATGACAAGGTACAAGTAATAAGTCATCCAGCGCTTCCTGGAATCCTGAATTGCTTCTGGATGTGCAAATTTCTCACATTTATTTGCAGAACCTAAAACCTTTTTGATTTTGACACCTGTGTATTCCAACATTTTCATTAAAATATTTTTCCCACTTCAGTCCACCAAAAGAGTTGATGGGCAAGGAAGCTTCAAACTGGCTTTGATTTCTGAGAATAGTAATGGTCTTATAATTCTGGATACAGGGTATCAAAAGCAATGAGTCAGTCCTCTGTGAATTGGATTTTGTAGCTGGGATAGTCAGGTCTCTTGAGGGGGAGATGTCAGGCAGGAAAGATGCCACATTACCTGGTCTTGATAGCGTGCCTAAATGGAAAGACAAGATGCCATCACTCAATCTGTTATAATTTTGGAGAAGTGACCCTTATGGCAGACTGACTTCCAATACACTTCAAGAGTCAATTAAAGTAATTTGGTCAGAAAAAAATTGCAAGATCAACATTTGAACCTTGGCATAGCATCGTTTTACTAATTTGGCATAGCTCATCATTTTGGATTAGCTGTTTTAAGGCTCCTGTGCTTGAAGCCCAAGGAATATGCATAGAAAAAGATTTCATTAGCTGGTGAGGAGCACTGCTCTTTTTGCCAAATTATTCCTTTGCAATACATCGTTATATACATTTGGCAGTTTTGTGATTTATTATTCAGTTTGTGAAGCTGCTGGATATGCTGGTGCCAGGCCTTTAAATTCGTTGTGGCTCACTGAATGTAGTCTTTATGATGGCTTGTATTTTTTGGCCTTACATTGGCAATTTGCAGATTTTCCCTGCCAATGAGACTGTCTTGGTCTGATAATTTTCTTATTCTTTTTTCAAGCAGTCTGTAAGGAGATTGACAGTTTCAGCTGAGCTGCTCCATAAATGAATGTTGAGAGATGACTTAGAAGCCACTGAGGGCAGGTGGATAGTTATGGGCAATTTTAAAATAATTTTTATTGTTTTACAAATGAAAAATAAAGTCTATTATACAAGGTTACCCAAAGATAAATTTTAATCTCATTTAATCTTATTTTAAGATTTGATAAGATGTTTATCATAAGATGACTCCAGTATTTTAAAATTGTAACAAATTGAAAATAAAACTTCAAAAACAATTATAATAGACCTCCAGCATCAATTCCATAGTAAGCAAGCCCATTTCAAACGAGAATGTGTTCATCTTTTAAATACAGTCTTTGATTCAAGTGAATCCTCAAGCAGTAATAGATAATACTTATAACGCCTGGGAATAATGGAAGAGAGGAGTCAGAGCATTTTGTCCAATGGAAGGAAATTTGTAAATTGTTAAGAGTAAAACTCTTGTCCGTTGTAAGTCAGGTGCTACAAGTATTTTAGTTTGCCTATTTCTAAAACCTCAATCTTCCTCTATTACAAAAAGGAAAACTGGCTAGTCTGCTACACTATTATCTGCCATTTTCAGTTTTGTATAGGTGGCAACGTATACATAAAGAATTGGACTACCAATAGTCTTTGTAAGGCTTCTTTCCCTTTTGCATGTATTATTGGTGTGGAATTACATCTCAGCTGCTGGCCTGTGTCTCTGCAGTCTCTGCTGCATTGGGTAGCTCTACTGGCCAATCATTTGACCACAGATGTACATGATATTATACAATAATATCCCAGTATTTGAGATGGGAACCTTTTTCCAAATGAGACACAGAATAACCTGGCACTGGGAGTACACTTACATGCAGCAGATCAAAGTAGCCACAATGGAGATTAATGGATGATTGTGTGCACCCCAGCTTGAAGTATGGACATTTACATCCTGGGTTTGATCTTGAGAATGCTTCCTGTGCTTAGGCAGTGATTTGTTTTAATTCCTGACGTGGATTATGCAAAGACATGGTATATTTTATTTGTTTGGGGGCTGCAGAAAAATGGGCTTGTGTGTTCTGCACTCTAATTGCAGTTTCCACAAAAGGAGGAGTGTGGGTTTTAATGGTAATGTTTGGTGACATATATGAGAAATCCTGAAGATAGTTATCCATACAACTATGCCTTTCACTCCTGCCTAGCATGCAATTGTCAATAGTAGACACCTGCATGACATACCACTTCTTTTCAACTGAATATTTCTTTAAAAAATGTCCTTTTGTCTCCCATCTTGAGAAAAACAGACTTGTTCAGTCTCCACAAGGATTTTTAGATAACAGTTCCTATCTATTTGTTCCTGTGTTTAGTTCTGCCTTTTTATTGCCATCCTCAGTCTGCAGGATTTCTATTTCTGAATATTGTCTGGCAATTGTTCTCAGCTTCTAGATTATTGCAAAAATGGGGTAATGCTCTTGTGACAAAGGGAGGCTGGTTGTTCTTGTACAGAAGCAAAACTGTTTTCCTGGATATTTTAGAATATGCTATCAATGTATCAACTTCTCAATAAAGCATGTTCTCTGCTCTCACTTTCTTCTTAAGTATTATTCTGAAAGGATTACTTGGGGCGAATTGACCTCTAAGCGACATTTTCTAGGCACTACTTGCCCTTTGAATCAATGTAAGGGATAGTTTAAATCACTTCTTTCATTTGTTCAGTTTCGGTTGTATATACTACATTGCACATTCAAGGGACCAATAGGAAAACCAGTTGGGAAGGTTCATTGCTGGTTTTCAAACACAGAGTTTGCATATGAAGTCTTGGCATGCAAGCTCCTTGAAACTTCAGTTGGAAAGTTGAGGAAATAAGCCAGAACGTCCATACTAGTAGTTTGCTGAATGGATCAGTTGTTGACTACTAAACAATGCAATTTGCTTTGATCCTCTATTCTTTTCTGAGGCTATTGATGGCCAAGGATAACTATGTTGAGAGACTGATGGCAGGTGTCTCCGCCCCTTTTTAGATCAAAGAACGTGAATTGCCTTTTGATGAATCAGGAATGGGTTCCAGATGAAAACCAGATTAAATTGCTTTTTGATTATATACTGCTCAAAGTCAGTTGGATTGGTTCACCAACATTATAAATAAACAGATTTTATTATTTATTTATTTTATTTGTATACCGCCCTTCTCCCGAAAGACTCAGGGCGGTGAACAGGGCAATACATATTAAAAAACAAGATACAAAAAGTAAAAACGATTAAACAAAATGCACATGAATAAGTTAAAACACATTAAAAAGTAGGTTAAAACAGATTAATAAAACCCAACCCCATCCCATCAGGCCAGGCCAACTTGTTCGAAAAGGTAGGTTTTGAGATTGCGCCGGAAGGAGCGGAGGTCAGGCACCATCCGGAGCTCGACCGGAAGATGGTTCCATAAATCTGGCGCGCCCACAGAGAACGCCCTCCCCCTGGGGGCCACCAGTCGACATTCTTTGGCCGGTGGCACCCTGAGGAGGCCCTCTGTGGGAGCGTACTGGGTGGAGGGAAGTTGACGCCGGCCACAGGTGCTCCCCAAGGTATTCCGGACCCATGCCATGTAGGGCTTTGTAGGTCATTACCAACACCTTGAATCTCACCCGGAAGACAACTGGAAGCCAATGCAGCTCGCGGAGCAGAGGTAACATGGGAGTGTCAGGAAACTCCCAACACAACTCTCCCGGCTGCATTCTGTACCAGCTGGAGCCTCCGAGTGGTCTTCAAGGGTAGCCCCATGTAGAGAGCGTTGCAGTAGTCCAGACGAGAAGTCACGAGGGCGTGAGTGACCGTACGTAAGGCATCCCGGTCTAGATAGGGCTGCAACTGGCGCACCAGGCGAACCTGGGCGAAGGCCCCCCTAGTCACAGCTACTATATGGTCTTCTAGAGAAAGCTGTGAATCTAGGAGGACTCCCAAGTTGCGAGCCCTATCTACGGGGGGTAATAACACCCCCCATAGAGAGAGATGGGATATCCTGAATATCCCGAGATGCCGGTACGCACAGCCACTCGGTCTTGTCAGGGTTGAGTCGAAGCCTGTTCCTCCCCATCCAGACCCGAACCGCCTCCAGGCAGTGGGACATCACGTCGAGGGCATCACTGGGGTGGTTTGGGGTTGAAATGTAAAGCTGGGTATCATCAGCATACTGATGATACCCAACTCCAAAACCATGAATGATCTCACCCAGCGGTTTCATGTAGATGTTGAACAGGAGAGGCGAGAGGACCGACCCCTGAGGGACTCCACAAGCGAGAAGCCTTGAGGTCGACCTCTGCCCCCCTGCCAACACCGACTGCGAGCGTCCCAGGAGATAGGAGAACCACTGAAGGACCGTGCCTCCCACTCCCAGTCCCCTGAGACGCCGCAGCAAGATACCATGGTCGATGGTATCGAAAGCCGCTGAGAGGTCTAATAGGACTAGGACAGAGGAATATCCCCTGTCCCGAGGCCTCCAGAGATCATTCACCAGAGCGACCAATGCCGTCTCCGTGCTGTACCCGGGCCTGAAGCCCGATTGGTACGGGTCTAGATAATCCGCTTCATCCAGAACCAGAGGAAGCTGATGCGCCACCACACTCTCAACAACCTTAGCAAGAAAGCGAAGGTTGGAGACCGGACGAAAGTTATTTAACACAGCTGGGTCCAAGGCAGGCTTCTTGAGGAGAGGTCTCACCACCGCCTCCTTCAAGGCGGCGGGGAAACTACCCTCACTCAAAGAGGCAGATATAACCGCCTGGAACCAGCCTCGTGTCCCCTCCCGGGCTGCATAAACCAGCCAGGAAGGGCACGGGTCCAATAAACGTGGTGGAGCTCAGCCTCCCCATAATCCTGTCCACTTCCTCCGGAGTTACAGGATCGAACTCCTCCCAGATCACATTGACAAGATCACCCGTGTCCTGATCGTCTGACTCTGCCCAGTCGGAGTCCAAATCGGTCCGAATCCGAGCGATTTTATCCAACAGATGTTGACTAAACTCCTCGGCACGCCCCTGCAAGGGTTCCTCCCTCACCTCCTGATTGAGGAGGGAGTGGGTCACCCTAAACAGGGCGGCCGGGCGATTATCTGCGGACGCGATAAGGGTAGCGAAGTAATTAGACCTTGCCACCCTTATCGCTGTGAGATAAGACCTAATATGAGTTCTTAGTCGCAATCGGTCGGATTCAGATTGGCTGGACCTCCAACCGCTCTCTAGGCCCCGTCTCCGACGCTTCATCTCCCGGAGCTCTGTGGAGAACCATGGAGCCCACTGGGATCTGTGCCGGGTCAGGGGCCGCAAGGGTACAACTCGGTCAAGTGCCTCCGTGGCAGTCCTTTCCCAGGCTTCCACTAAGGCATCTGCCGAGCTGTGAGCAGAGGAGGCAGGTGGGGACCCCAGCGCTGCCTGGAACCTTTCAGGGTCCATTAAGCACCTGGGGCGGAACCATCTAGTTGGCTCAACACACCCACGGTGGGGAGTGGCAAAACGGAAGACCAGCCGCAGGAGATGATGATCGGTCCATGACAGGGGCATAACAATTGGGGAGGCCCCACCAAGATCATCTAACCACCGTCCAGATAGAAAAACCAAATCCAGGGTGTGACCTCCCACATGAGTCGGTCCATGAATTACTTGCGTCAGGTCCATGGCCGTCATGGAAGCCATGAACTCCCGAGCTAACTCAGATGATCCTCCCAGGGATGGTAGATTGAAGTCACCCAAAACCATGGGTTTGGGGAACTCAATCACCAGCCCCGAGAGGATATCGAGAAGCTCAGGCAGGGCTGCTGCTGCGCGGCTAGGCGAAAGGTACACCAGCAGCAAGCTGTTCTGCCGGATTGTTAGACCAATCCGGCAGAAAAAGGCAGACCCAGATCGAAACGGGAGGATCTCAAGATAGAAGGAGAATGTCCAGAGTGCAAACCCAGCTCCACTGCCACTAGAGCTGGGTAACCCCGGGACAGGTCGATTCCCGCCCTCTCACGACGGTTAGAACCGGGGAGCAGCCTGGAACATACAACTGGGGAAGGCAATACCGCCTAGAGCTTTCACCTCTAGGAGGTAGCAGATGTAAAGTCAACCACCCTCCCACAGTGGTTGTAACCCGGGCCTTCCAAAACCATGGGGAAGAGGAGAAAAGGGGGGGGAGTTAGAGCAAAAGAGTCAGCGAGATAAATCAAGGCTAAAAAGCCTGTAGAGTCACAGAATGGTAGGAGAGCTCTGGTTACACAATTCGTTTTCATATTGTAGAGAGGACCAGACGATGGTCAGCCAGGAAGGGAAACCAAGACCATGATATTTCAGCAGAACCACAAAACATGGTCTAGTCAATTTCTGGCGGCGCAGAAGTTAGGTTGTGCCTCACAAACATTCGAGACATCAGCGTCCGCATTCCACCACCAGGCCGAGGTCACCATACCAGAGAGAATGCGGTACTCCAACTCCCCTCGCTGCCAGCCTTCTCAGACGCCAACCAGAGAACATCACCACTCCAGCACTTCAACGCTGACGCTGCTCCAAGCCGCGATTCATAGTGTCGACCATCAATCAGCCAGCACGCGGCTCCTCCAAGCAGCTGGAAGGCTCTCCCAAACGTTGCCAAGCTCCCCAAAGTTGTCCTGGGCTCCGCAAGTTCTGGAGGCGCCGCCAGGCTCCGCAGTCTCCACCAGGCCCCCCGCAACACCATAACAGCGCCGACAGTCAGCTGGTCGACGGAACGCAGGCCTCAGAGATTTTCCGCCCAGTTCTAACGGGTTCTTCACCAAGCTCTCAAGGCTCCCGCGGCACCGACGATCAGCTGGTCGGCGCCGCGTAGAGCAGAGCTCCACTGAGTTCATCCAGGTCTTTTGAGTATTCCAGCAGCCTCTATTGGAGTTCGTCGAGCCCCCTGCGGCCCCGACAAACAGCTGGTCGGCGCCGCACAGCACGGGTTCTCTGCCCAGGTCCTCCGAGTCCAGCAGCCTCCGTCGGAATCCCCTGGGCATTCCAGCAGCCTCTACCGGGGTTCGCCGAGCCCCTGCGGCACCGACAAACAGCTGGTCGGTGCCACACAGCACGGGGCTCTGCTCGACTCTTCCGCATCCTCCAAGCCCTCCAAAAAACTCCTCCGGGCTCAGCTGAAAGACCTCGGAGAGTCCACAGAGCCAAAGGTAACAATACGGGCGTTCCAAACAGCCACAGAGGCTCACCTCGTCCTCGTCCTCGTCCCAAATCCTTCACAGAAAAAAAAATTCCTGTGAGGCTCCCAAGGGTCGCTGAATTGCCGGAGCTCCGCACGGAGCTCAGCCGAGCACGTCCGCCATCTTGGGCATGCTCCAATATAAGCATGGAGGAGTCTTGCTATCCTTGACTTATAACCATAAATGAGTCCAAAATTTCTGTTGCTAAAGCAAGAGAGTTAAGTGAGTTTTGCCCCATTTGTAATCTTTCTTGCTGAATTTGTTAAGTAAATCAGTGCAGTTGTTAAATTAGTAACAGAGTTGCTAAGTAAATCTGACTTCCCCATTGACTTTGCTTGTCAGGTCGCAAAAAGTGATCACATGACTCCAGGGTACTCCACCTATCATAAATATGAAACAGTTGCCAACCAATTTTTGATTATGTGACCCACGGGTTCTACAGTGGTAAGTGTGAAAAAAGATAAAGTCACTTTTTTTCTCTGCCATTGTAACTTTGATCACTAAACAAATGGCTGTAAGTTGAGGGCTACCTGTACTACAAATAATTTTAGTATCATTTTCCCAGTTGCCTTTTTTCTTTTTGTTATTTGCTGAAGAAAAAAATGAAGACAGGCCCATTTATTGGCAAATATGTTTTATCCTAAGTTGTTGCTTTACAAAGGAAGGGAAAGCACATGACTGTAGGGCGTCCAATATACCAGGGGTGTCAATCTGGTGCCCATGGGCTTGATGTGTCATGCACAGGCCCCGCCCACCCTGGCTCCACAAAGGCAAAAAATATCACAATATGTCATGTTACGTGATCGAGTTTGACACCTGTGCAATATACTATTTAGCAAATAGTCAATAAGAAGAAACAGGGACCAAAATATATGTTAAGAATGTGAAGGTGAGAAAGACATGTATAAAGCAGAGGATCCTTTAAAAGATACTCATAACAGAAGTTGCTGGTAACTGGGCTTGGGTTAGCGAGGGGATGGGAGAGGAAGGATAAAACCAGGGGTCAGAATTAACTTAGTGTTGGCCAAGTGATTTCTTGCACAAATAAAGAAAAAAAAACACCTTCAGCTTCATGCAATAATTATAAAAAAGGTTAATTGAATGTCCAATGAATGATGTAGTCTAATAATACATACCAATTATATTTGTAATAGACAGACATACTAATGATATATAAGCAAACAGCACAAATATTTACATGTGAAAATGATGACTGTTAACCATATTTTTATGATTAAAGCATTACACAGGCATCACCTGCAAATTAAAAGCTAATAAACTGAAATCAAAGATTTATTATAGATCAGAGGCCTATTTTTAAAAAAATCATTCTTGGTGTTCTCTTAATAAGTGGAATACCTTTAGATCCAATGAAAAGGTGTGCTTTATAGGCCATTGGAATAATCAGTGGTTTATTTTCACCTCATCTCCACATAGACCACAAACTTCCACATAAAACATAGCCAGTATTACGATTGTTGGGAATTTTACTTCTGGTGGGCTGTGAGGATCACCATTTTCACTGAATATCTAGGCAACTTGCAGTTGAGACCACATATGGCTTCCAAGTCCTTTTCTTCATCCTTGGGGCCAAGCCTATCTACAGGCTTTTGTCAATACAAGATAATGGATGCAATGATGGAATTTTTTTTAAAAAATCCCATTTATATCCCGCCCTTCTCCGAAGACTCAGGACGGCTTACAATCTAAGCACAAGTCAATGTGCTTCACTGTGCTTGAGACTCGACATGTTATTTTTTTACCTGCAACCCACATAATGTTGGCAGTTCCTGCTTGTACTATCTGTCCATAATTGCTGAAAATTGACCACGTGCTTCCTGCTATATTGAGTTATGATGCCCATGAAAATTGAACTATAACCCCTGAAATAAGCATCAGGGCTGTGCAGATTTGAAAGGGATAAGAATATGCTTTCAAGCATACAGGGATGCTTAAGTGACATCTATTACCAACTCCTCAAAGCAAACACAAGGTATATTTAAGCAATTTGTGTAGACAACTATTCCATAAATTCATTTATTTTTTTTCTCTCTCTCTCTTTCTCCCTCCCTCCCTCCCTCCCTCCCTTCCTTCCTTCCTTATTATTTTTACAAATAACTCAAGGCAATGAACATATCCAGCACACATTTCTTCTATTTTAGGGGGTAAGCACAGTTAGGTTTCATGTGATGGGTGAATAATTTGAAAAGGAATACATATTTCTTTCATGCATTCTTCTATATCATAATTTGATTTGTTTAGCTTTGGCTTGTGTGCTATGTAAATTCAACCACCATGATTGGTAAATCATGATATGTTGCATCAGTAACAGGATACATGTACCATAAGTCATGGTTTATTTATAATTTATTGAATTTAGTGTACTCAATATTTACAATACACTAAAACAACTATACAAGCTACAGAGTTGACATATCATGTATCAAAAATTGAAAAGGAATCCCATTATGGTTTAGTCTAATGTGTACATTCAGTAATGGTTTTTCAGCAAACCATCTTAGTTTATCATAATAAGTGAACTCATCTGTTGGTTTGTTTGTTTGCTTCCCTGTGTGTGTATGTAATATCTCTGTGTAGGAGGTAAAAAGCAGGAGCTTTGAACAGCTTTTGGTTTGGGAAGTTGCCTCCAAGAAGGTTAAAAATAGCTTCTGCAGGGAGCAGTTATTCTGGAAGAACATTTTGTTTTTTATTACTTTTTTAAATGTTAGGGTTTTTTTCTTCCTGTTTTCTTAACCTCTTGCTTTTTCAGTCTGCTTCTTCGGCATTGCTCAAAATTAACAACCCATCAATCTATTTGCATTGCTGCTAAATCTGGTACATTAGACGTTTGCCAGGATGCACCTGGTTTTAAAATTTTTGTTCACAAATAAACATTTTCTTTAAGTATCTCTATTAAACAAAAGTTTATTGCAACTATGCCATATTATGTTTCCTAGTGGCCCTGGTTCATAATGGAAAAAAAACAGTTAATTTGAATATTTTTTTAAAAAACCCTCAAATGTCTTGGAGTCTAATCTTTCCCTTTTATTCTGTCTAGGGACTTTGGAGGGCTGTGAAATAATAGGATTCATTACCTTTCTTCTGCAGCTGACTGGATTCTCTTCCTTTCATATGTTGCAGTGATGTGCTGCAAGGTGATACTATTAGAAAATGCTGCATACAACGGGCCAGTCCTGTGCATTCTGCATTTATTCATATGAAATATAGAATTCCAGGAAAGTCCATTCCATTCTTCTTTTACCAAATGTCCCCAAAACTGTTTTGTGGCCGCTGAACAAGCTTAGTCCTCCCTGTGTTTGGTGTAGTGGTCTTGCTGATGATAGTTTCTTTTGGTGACTGGCAAAATCTAGGGTTTTAAAAATGGAGCATGTCAGAGGAAAGCAATCAAGTTGATAAGCAACCAGGAAGGAAAAAGGTTGCAATGACTGGTTAGAGAAATTATATAAGAGTATGCTTAGTTCAGAGAAGATAAGATCATGAGGAGAGATGATAAGTATCTGGAGGGCTATCATGTACAAGTTGGGGTAAATGAGATCAATATTGTTCTGGAAGACAGAACAAGAAACAATGGGTTTATATTGTAAGGAAGCATGTTATAATTGTACATCAAGAAAAATTTCCTAATAATATAGGATGTTCAACAATATAACAGGAGGTCTCAGGAGGTGTTTTAAATCTCTGCTTTCCTGCATTTAAACAGAATAAAAGTCAGACCTCACACCAAATTAAATTATAGTTAATAATAGCTTGACAGAAGCATGTAATATTGAGAAGGGCACAAGGCAAGGGTGTCCGTTATCGCCCTTGTTATTTGTGTTGACATTAGAGATATTATTGGTTAAAATTCGGAATTCGGAAAAAATTAAGGGGATTCAAATTGGAGATCAGGACTACAGATTGAGAGCATTCGCAGACGATCTGGTTGTTACAGTGACCCAGCCAGAGAACTCTGTTGTGGACCTGATGGAGATAATAACACAATATGGGAAGGTTTCTGGATTTAAGGTTAATGTACAAAAAACAAAAATCTTGGCCAAAAATATGACATCACCGCAAAAGGCCCTCTTAGAAGGATTAACTGGATTTGAGATTGTTAAAAGGGTTAAATATCTGGGGGTGATTTTGTCGCCCTCTAATACAAAGCTATATAAAAATAATTATTGAAAGCTATGGGGGAAAATTCAAAAAGAATTGGAGAGTTGGGAAAAATTGCAATTGTCTTTGTTGGGACGGATTGCAGCAGTAAAAATGAATGTCCTGCCTAAATTTTTATTTTTGTTTCAAATGATACCAATTCTTAAGAAAGATTCTAATCTGGAGGAATGGCAGCGAGGTATCAATAAATTTGTGTGGGCAGGGAAAAAACCACGAGTTAAACTTAAGATTATGCAGGATACTCGTGAGAGAGGTGGCCTTAAATTGCCTAATTTTAAATTATATTATGAAGCTGCTGCATTAGTAGGAATAAGTGATTGGATTAATTTGATGCAAGGGAGGTTATTAAATCTTGAGGGCCATGATTTGTTGTTTGGCTGGCATGCATATTTGTTGTATGATAAGAAGGTAGACAATGTGTTTAGGGTGCATATTTTAAGGCAGGCATTGCTGAGAGTTTGGAAGAAGTATAGACATAAGTTAAGTTGCAAGATACCATTGTGGGCAATTCCAAAACACGCAATAGAAAATATACATGCTGGCTTTAAACATGATGTGACTACGTACAAGGAGATCCTCAGCTTGGAAGGAAATGTTTGGTGTTTGAAATCATATAGCCTCTTGCGAGAAGAGAAGGTTGTTCAAAATTGGTTTCAATATACTCAGTTACGGGCCAGGTGGAAAGAAGACCAGAAAAATGGATTTACAATGACTGATGAAAATTTGATAAAGCAAATTAGAAACCAGGGACCAGCACATATCAAACGGATATATCTTGCATTGATAGAGATTGACTCAGAAACAGAGCTTGTTAAGGACTGTATGATAAAATGGGCCCAAAACATCCAGGAAGTTATCACAATGGACACGTGGGAAAAGATTTGGGTGAGGAACGTGAAATTTACTCAAGCTCAAAATCTAAGAGAGAACTTTTACAAAATGTTTTATAGATGGCATTTAGATCCTAAAAAGCTTGCAAGTATGTATCCGAATTATCAGCCTAAATGTTGGAGGTGTGGTGATGAAGATGCAACATATTTTCACATATGGTGGACATGTAAGAAGGTTAAGGCTTTTTGGATAAAAGTCTGGTGGAATATGCAGAAGATTTTTAAACAGAGGATAAAGTTTTGTCCGCAACTTTTTTTGTTGGGAATAATTGTAGACGCTACAGTTGTGGACACCAAGTTAATGTTGAACTTAATCACGGCGGCAAGACTTTTGATAGGCCAATATTGGAAGAAAGGGGAATTGCCGACTATAGAAGAGTGGACTTTAAAGGTTTCAGACCTGGCAGAGATGGCGAAGATTTCGGCCTATTTGAAAGATCATTCGCAAGAACGCTATATTATGGAATGGACAAAATGGATTGAGTTTATCCAGAACAAGTATAGGGTTAAGAAGTTTTATGTAGCATTTGAATAAGTCTTCTTTCGTTTTTTTTCCTTTTCTTATCTTAGTTTCTTTTTATGCATATTTAATATTATTAAGGCTTGTTTTATCCTCTATAAGCTAGAGAGTGATGGATTTTAGAGTTTATAGTTGTTAGTATATGATTGTTTATGATTGCTTTTTATATATATACCTTGTATTTAGCTCTGGGAAGTCGGGGGGGGGGGAGGGGGGGAGGGGGGGAGGTAGGGGGGGAGGAGGGAGGGGGAAGGGGGGATTCTTAAAGGAAAATTGTATTTTAAAACTTTTCAATAAAAAAAAAAGAAACAATGGGTTTATATTGTAAGGAAGCATGTTATGATTGGACATCAAGAAAAATTTCCTAATAATATAGGATGTTCAACAATATAACAGGAGGTCTCAGGAGGTGTTTTAAATCTCTGCTTTCCTGCATTTAAACAGAATAAAAGTCAGACCTCACACCAAATTAAATTTTCTAGATGTGGAGGATAGGAGTACCTTCCAGGGAGGGAAGTTCTGACAAGTGATTGCATAAGCATTTCTAATTGATTTCAGTGATATCTATTTGATATAGCATTGAATAATAGAAAAATCACCTTTTTAAAAAAAATCCCATTTATATCCTGCCCTTCTCCGAAGACTCAGGGCGGCTTACACTCTAAGCACAAATCAATGTGCTTAGCAGTAGCCTTCATTCTATGTATATGCCTGCTTATTAGGGCTTTCATACACCCCCCAAGCGGCATTATTACAAAGTCAGCTTAATTGCCCCCAACAATCTGGGTCCTCATTTTACCTACCTCGGAAGGATGGAAGGCTGAGTCAACCTTGAGCCTGGTGGGATGCGAACCTGCACTAATTGCAGGCAGGTGGTGTTACTTAAGGAGGCATTAGCCCACTGCTCCATTGGGAAATGGATGCGGTTTGGTAATGCCTAGGTACATTCTTTGCTTAAAGAAATGGATCATTAAGAACAAGAGGTTACTGGGTCTGAGACAGTCCTATTTTGAAGACTGATTTTATCTTGGAAGTAGCCTTGAAGAAGGGCAGAAACAGTTGCAAGTGGATTCAAGAGTTGATTCACTATGAATGTGACCAAGTGATATTAGAGTCTGTATAGAGACTGATGTTTTTAGAGTTCTAATATTTCATCCTGCTCACTGTAGTTTAAGATAGATAAACTCACTCTTCCAAAGAAAGCTTCCTTTATTTTCCGGGATCTCAAATCTCAGAACTTTCCAAACAGCATGGCTATCGCACTTCTGGAAGGATTGCAAAATCAAGAACTTACTATGAACAAAGTCTTGCAAAATGAGGTATATTAAATGTTCAAAGACAGTTTTTCTATTGTTTGGATGAAATAACAAGGAATCGGGCTTCTGATCCTTCTTGGAAGAGGATGCTATGCTGAGATGTAAGCAGGGCTCTTTGGACTCCAAAATAAATTATTCAGAGGAGGCATACCTTTCTGATAACGTTACTAGTTAAAGACCTAATGATTATATGCAAGGGACAGACCTGTTTTGGTGCCCAAGCTTAACAAACACAAACAACTCTTAGGAAGGAAGTGCAGCAAAGGGGACTTGTAGGGCTGGGTGCTTTCTTTATGGCAGGAGCTTGCATCAACAAGAAGCAAGGGTTGCTGTTCTGAGCTGCAAAAAAATATGGATGTCTACCAGGTAGAAGCAAAGGGTTAGTATTTTTAGAGACTTTTCACTATCATCTAGTGCAGGGGTGTCAAACTCAATTTCATTGAGGGCCACATCAGCATTGCAGTTACCCTCAGGGGGAAGGGTGGGTATGGCCAGGGTGGGCGTGGCCTAATGGGTGGGTGTGGCTAGAGTGGGTGTGGCCTACTGGGTGGGCCTGGCCAGCTCTACATCGTTCGATGCCTATGGGGGCCTGGGCAGGAGTGGGACAGATCTGAGGGTCTCTGGCAGAAGGAGGGTCTCTGGGCCAGGGCCAAGGCAGCGGGGGCCGTTCCCTCACTGTTTCCAGGATGGCTTCGTGGGCCACATGAAACCACTTCGCGGGCCGGATCCGGCCCCCAGGCCTTGTGTTTGACATGTCTGATCTAGTGGTTGCTCTAGTCATAACCTGAGGATTTCTACTGCACTACTCTGCAGCCCCACTTCTACCAATTGTTCTGCCCCTTTGTACTGCCCCAGATAAATAGCTAGGTTGCTCCATGGGCACATTGGCCCTGCAGCAGACCATTTACTAATTTGAATTTCTTAAAAAGATCAAAGATCCACTGATGTGCTAGATTTGAAGGATTCTGGCAAAATTCCACCAGTGATTTACAACATATTGCAATGTTATCTAATCAAACTACATGTGTGTTTTATCAGTAAGGATGAAATTCCAAAGCAGTTATGGTCTTTCTCATTCATAGGAGGATTGTGACTTATTACTCCAATAGCTGGTGGATCAGAAGGAAATTGGTTGCACACCAGTTTGCACTTGAGGAGGATGAAATTCCAGCTTTGATTCAGAAAATATCTGTTTAATTAAAGATAGTATATCATTGGGGGAAAGGATGTGAAAAACTAACTAAGGCAACTGGAAGCCTCCAAAGGAATTAAGGAAATGAGATTTTGGAAAACATAGGCTACAGAACAAGAGTTAATATTTTAAAAATAAAATATTTAAAAATTATTTCATATTTTATAATAAATACTAGATTTGTAATTTAAGTATATCTTGACATGCCCAGTGTGCTTAAAAGAATGAGGAGACTTAAAGAGACAGCCCCCTTCACTATTCAGAAAAATCCCTTAGAATGGAGATCTGGAGCTTCTGAGGAATATTTTTTCTTGGGGTCACCAAGATGATGCTGAGTCTTCAAGCAAGATATCCTCAGAGCTACATTCTTAGAGAATCTCCTCCAAGGGATGTGAAGTGTTAGTACTGCTTTATAAGGCCTTAGTAAGACCTCACTTCAAATACTGCATCCAGTTTTGGTCACCATAATATAAAAAAGATATTGAGAGTGGAAAAAGTGCAGAGAAGAGCAACAAAGACGATTAGGAAGCTGGAGTACATATGAAGAACTAGCAGGAATTGGGTCTAGTTAGTGAAAGGAAGGGCTAGGGGTGACATGATAACACTGTTCCAATATTTGAGGGGCTGCTACAAAGAAGAGGTGGTCAATTTATTTTCCAAGACATCAGAAAACAAGGCAAGAAGCAATCGATGGAAACTAATCAAGGAGAGAAGCAACCTAGAATGAAGGAGAAATTTCCTGACAGTCAGAACAATCAACCAGTGGAGTTGATTGCCTTGCCTTCAGAGATGGTGGGTGCTCCATCTGGAGGCTTTTAAGAAGAGAGTGGACAGCTACTTGTCTGGAATGGTACGGTCTCCTGCTTGAGAAGGGAGTTGGACTAGAAGACCTCCAAAGTCCTTTCCAACTCTGATGATGCTCTTTTCTGTTCTGAGCTCTTCAGGATTATCATAAGTTTTAGAAAGTCCTCTCACATCAATATAGTTTAGTACTTCCCAATCTTTTTCCTTCATTACTCAAAACTGCTTATCAGAAAGTCTTTAGCCATTTATACGTAAAACACTAAGTCAACTTAAATGTCCCTCTTGTGAAGGTGTAACGAGTTTCTGTGTTGTCACCCAAAGAAAAACTACTTTTGCCCAATTTACCTAGCTTTGGGAATCACTAGCTTAGTCGAATCCAAGCATAGAAAGACTTATGTAAAGAACCATTAGCTTGGTAAAACGCCCTCACACCATTCCACTGCAGTGTATCATGTATAAGTTATTCTTAAAAAACTGATTGGGAAGTTCATTTACTGTAAAATACTAAATCTAAAATACCTGGACCGAGATGCCCTACGCACAGTCACTCATGCGCTCGTGACCTCCCGTTTAGACTACTGCAACGCTCTCTACATGGGGCTGCCCTTGAGGACCACTCGGAGGCTTCAGCTGGTGCAGAATGCACCCGCGTGAGTTGTGATGGGGGTTTCCCGATACTCCCATGTAACACCTCTACTCTGTGAGCTGCATTGGCTTCTGGTTGCCCTCCGGGTGAGATTCAAGGTGCTGGTAATGACCTATAAAGCCCTAAATGGCTTGGGTCCGGGATATCTGAGGGAACACCTGCTGCCAGCATCATGTTCCCTTCGTCCAGTGCGCTCCCACAGGGAGGGTCTTCTCAGGGTGCCGCCGGTAAAAGATTGCCGGTGGGTAACACCCAGGGGGAGAGCCTTCTCAGTGGGTGCGCCTGCCCTCTGGAACCAGCTGCCCGCCCGTAGAGCTGAGGACTGCCCCCGACCTCCGTTCATTCGGCCGGGACCTGAAGACCTGGCTCTTCGAGCTCTCTGGCCCAGGCTGAGAATTTTAATTCTAATTTTAATTGGGTTTTTTTACTTTTTCAGGGACTGTTATAATCTTTTTAATTGTTTTTAATTTTTGTATTTCTTGTTTTAATTACCCTGTTAACTGCCCTGAGTCCTTTGGGAAAGGGCGGTATACAAATCCAATTAAATAAATAAATAAATCACAGCTGAATCATTAAGACTGCTCTTTGTAATTGACATTGGTTACTGATCGCAATTCAAGCACTGTCTCAAGTTTTAAAATGCTAAAATTCTGCAAGTTTTCTCAACATTTATATTGTGCTTATAGGAATTTTCCCCATGCTTCAAGCCTGCTATCTTCTGGTGTGAAGTAGTTTTGAAGATATGTCTTAGGAAAATGTGCCTTGAATTGACTCTTAAGACCCTTTCAATGTCCAGAAACGGATTTTATTTCCTTGCCTTTTCATTCTAGATTTTCTAAAAATAAACATTTTTTTAAAAATTCCTGAAGTGTTACTCTTGCTGCTGTTATTTTTTATTTTAATTATGCTATTTTTGCTTTTAATCTGCAATCAACTCAAAATTATGTATATTACAAAAGAGACTGCCATAGTAAAAAAAATGTTGGCACTGAGGGATGAGAGGGAACTGGTATTTGAAGTTTCTAAAAATAATAATTTTTTTTAAAAAGGAAAAGTGTATGAATGAACTGAGTCATCTGAAGAATCAGCTGAGTAATAGGAGACACTATCATAACTGGAAACAGAAAATGCAATGAGAGGTTGATCTTCCTTGGTGGACCCAGCTGCCAAACTGGTTTGGTGTATTACACTTGGGTAAAAATTGTTATCAAACAAGAGAAGGCAAGATAGAAATTATGCACAGATATAAATAATATATACGGTACTAAGACTAACAAAGCTTGAGAGAGGCCTTGAAACAAGGTACATATAGGATTGTGTGGGTTCTGTCTTGAAGAACTAAAGGAATTCTACCAAGCAGTGTTTCTCAGCTTCAGCAACTTTAAGAGAAGAGAACTTCAACTCCCAGAATTCCTCAGCCTGCATCTCCCCACCACTGTATTCTGTCTGCAACAGCACTGGCCATTGTGGCAAAAGGCTTCTTGAGATAGCTGCTTTCATGTATTCAACAACTTTTTGTTTGAGGAAATTGTTCTGGTTCTTCAATTTGAAAGCCAGATCAAGTGAAAGACCAAGCGCCATTAAACAATTAGGACTGATGAGATGCCAACTGATATCACTGTCTTCTACACCTAAGTTTCTCCTCCCAAGATATTCCAATTCTATCCCAGCTGTAGTAAAAAAAAAGGTGACAAATCTAAGTGTATACACATTTTAGAAAAAAAATATGTTTTGTGGAAGTACTGTAAGAAATTTTCAGACAAGCCCCCGGTTAAATTTATGAGAGGAAGTAACAGTAGGTGGCAGTAGATACCCACTATTTGGAGTGCCCTTGTTTTTTTTTTTGTTTTTTTTTAAAAAGTAGTCTAGCAAAGGTTCATCACATATGTCAACCTTTCCTAACTTGGTTCTTGCACAGCTGGAAGAGTTTGAGATAATTCTGTTCAATTTGTTTTTACTTCTCTTCCATTCCTTTTGAAAGGGAAATGCAGCCTGGCATTCAGGTTTAATTGCTATTATTGTTCAGAAAGTTAAAAAAATAGTATGATAAGAGAGACTTGGAAGATACAGACTAGAAATGGAGGGGTTGGGGGGGAGACCAACAGAAATAGGATACATCTCTGATCTTCTTTTCCCATTTTGCTCCTGCCCTGTTTAGTTTTATTTCCTGGTACAAATCTGAGTAGCACCAAGCAGACAGATCGGTCAGTGACATAATGGGCATTATGGGAAAGGAATGTGGTAGGGCATTGTAGAAAATAAAAATAATGGTTAGTCCCAGAATGCCAAAGCACACTTCCATTATCATCTGGCATTAATAGATAACTCTTGTTATCTATCTTGTTATCTTCACTAGCAAGAACTAGAGTCTTATCAGGGTCTCCTCAAATAGCCACCACATTATTTCAGTAGGTTTGCTGCAATATTGAGATTGGCTGAGTATTTTCAGAAAACAAAGCAAAGCCTTTTTAAAGCAGTCTAAAACAATTCAGACTATTTTATTTGCCATTTTTCAAAATAAAAAATAATGCAAGTTTTAATCCTTAAGCAAGTCCTTCTGGACTTGAAGATCAGTGGTACTGTCAAGTCATTTTAACTGTTGGGTTTGGTGACTTTATGGAAGGGTGGGGTGATGCTTTTTTTGAAAGGTGGATTATGAAAATTAGTTATGTTAGCCTTGATGAGTTTGGGGTCCTCCTGCTGATTGAAATTATACTGGCCCCTCTGGCTTCACTTGTTCAGAAGATGCTACTCAGGTGGAAACAATACTTCTCTTCCAAGACTGGAATGGGAGAAGATCATTTCTTTAAAGTCTTCCTAGCAGAAGCATGGAAACTGCAAAAACTTTCATTTCTTTAGCATTAGGGTCCCAAATGCTCTAAGTTTACAAAAGTTGATAGAGAAATGTTTCCATTCACACAATCCTTTCTCCCAATGTAATCCCAGTTCAGAATTAAATGGTAAGAACATTTGAAATGGATAGGGATAGGGGCCCCATTAATCCATCTATAGGCCATATAGTGGCAACCAATAAGCATGGGAAGATCAATCACAGTGTTGATAGCATAATTGCCCTCTGTATTTCCTAGCACTTAGTATTTAAGGTATCTTGCCTGTCATTTAGGAATCAAGAATAATTGCCATTACCCCGCTTGATTCTCTCTCTATAATTTATTACCTGTCCATCAGGGGCCATGGAAAATAGAAGAAACCAAATGGGGAATCTAAAAGAAAGAAGAAAATAACAGGAAAATAACACCTTTTTGACAGGTGTAGTCAAAAAGTCAAGATGGTGGTTCCAATGGTGTGATCAAATAATTGCTGCCTGGAAGCTTGAACTGATAGAATAGATGGATATGTGGTTCATTCTTTTCCAACCTGGCTGCCCCCCAGATGTGTACACTTCCACATGTCTCCATAGTCAGTATAGCTTTTGCTGAGCATTTTGGGTACAAGACCTACACATCAAAAGAATGCCCAGGTTGAGGAAAGCAGACTGGTTAGTTTGGCCCAGATTCTTCTTTTATTTCACAAACTCCACCAGTTTGCACAACTGCCTGTCAGTGTTATTTACTTCTATCCCCATACTACCCATAAAACCTTTGTTGTTGTTAGTTGCAAAGTCATGTCCGACCCATCGTGACCCCATGGACAAAGTTCCTCCAGGCCTTCCTGTCCTCTACCATCTTGGAGTCCATTTAGGCTCACGCCTACTGCTTCAGTGACTCCATCCAGCCTCCTCATTCTCTGTCGTCCCCTTCTTCTATTGCCTTCAGTCTTTCCCAGCATTAGGCTCTTCTCCAGTGACTCCTTCCTTCTCATTAGGTGGTCAAAGTATTTGAGTTTCAGCTTCAGGATCTAGCCTTCTAAAGAGCAGTCAGGGTTGATCTCCTCTAGGACTGACTGGTTTGAATGCCTTGCAGTCCAAGGGACTCACAGGAGTCTTCTCCAGCACCATAAATCATCCTAAAAATTAAAGTATTTGCTATGGTATGAATTTTAGTTAACTGCATTCTTTAAGTGCATACTATAGATTGCTACTAACATGCTAGAAATTCTTCCAAATGTTTTATGTCCTCTAAAAACAGCCTTCCCTAACTAAAACCTTCCATATTTTTTGAATGATAACTCCCATAATTTCCAGTTACAATTGCCTAAGCTGGGATGGAAACTTTCTGGGATGCTAGAGAAGAAATTTAAAATCCCAGTAACCTCAGCTGAGAGATTTTGGAAACTGTGGATCAGAAACATTTGGAGGGGAACAGCTGATGCCTGACCTATATATTCATTGGTTTTAGTAACAGGATATACAGAAATGGATCACAATGATCCAAAGAACTATCAAAAGCACAGCTTTTATTTAGCCTGCATTTTTTCTGCACAGAACAATTTAAAAGATAACAAACAACAGAAATGTTAAAACATAACTAACAACCAGACCAGATTGCACAGCCATCAGACCAAGTGGATCAATTTTAAAGCTGCTAGATAGAAAATGTTGAAAAACAAGACTGCTGTAAAGTGTTTTGAAGATGAGTAAAATATGAATGAAAAGAAGCAACCCAATTAACAGCAGTAGTCTAGGCTAAGCACTAGTTGCCATGAGTTTAAAGTGAGATTTTGAATTCTCACAATTCAAAAAAGCAAACACAATTATTTCCTGAGTCCTGAAAATCATTTATAAACTTGAAAAAGTGCACTTATTCAAAGCTCTTCCATATTGTTCCACTCATTAGTGATTGATGACTGGAATTTAAAACAATAACAATCCCATTCATGCAGCTCCAGCTGTTGGACTAGAGAGGGAGACTGTAGACCATCTTTCACATTGGTGATCCTGTTAACAGATGACACCCCCTATATTTTTTTTGCTTTGCAAATCAGTGGGGCTACACATCCTCTGTCTCCCAGCTAGAAAAGCATTAAACATCCTGGCTGGAGATAATGAGGGTTGTAGTTCGACATGTCTGGAGAGTGCCAGGTTGCAGGAAGTTGCTCCAAACACTAATTTAACTTAATCTGTCTTCCATGAAACAGAAAGACCACCTTGGGAAAACAAGCTAGCTTCTTGTAAAACAGGGCTGGTTATTCTAGAGGAAAGGTTTTTATATGAGGATAAAAGATTAATAAGTAGACTCATTGTCAACCGTCCCATTGGCATATGCGGCAAAAGAAACTTCTGGGATATTATTTTACCAAGGGTATAACTTTAATGATACATCCATAGAGGCACAGATGAAGCAACGCTAGCTCTGGGGTTTTGCATGAAAAACAGCATAGTTCATTTCCCCTTTTCTCTATTTGGGCCTCCAATGTCCATTGTCCACCAATCCAACATGTTCTTTTTATTTTGGGAAAACAGTCTGTGTCTTCAGAAGGTTCCCATCTCATGGCCTTGAAGTATCTGGATCTTCTCAGACTGCAAATGGCTCACATAAATTCCTCACCTCCCTCCCAGCTCCCAATACATTCCAAGCATTCCCCTCCATTTGTTTCTGTTTTCAAGTTGCGAGTAGAGATGTGTGACGAGTCAGTCTTGATGTGCCGATTTTCCAGAAGATAGATAAGCCTGGAAAAGGCAGAACAAGTGTACAAAATATTACACAACACAGAATTCTCTTCCATAACACTAAATACTGCAACTTCCCTTTACATTTCCTGGAGTCAAGGATCTCCTTGATTTCAAAGTCCTCTTCTCCTCTCACTAAGATTGGGGGAGGGGGTGGTTCAGAAGCAGGTCCTAATGCTGAGCTATGGAAAGGCTTCAAGAGGCTGCAATGAAACACTGGGTGAATGTATCTGAGGTTTTTTGGCAGTTTTACTCCTACTGTCACTGGATTGAGGGTCCGGAAAATTGGGAAAGGCCCTATGTACTTAGGTCGTAGGTTTTTTACAAGATTGCCTCAGGTTCAAAAACGTTGTAGATAGATACACCCTGTCTCTTACTCTAGATTCTCTCCGAGATACCCTTGTTAGCTTGCCTCTTTTGTGCTTCTCTCGTCTTCTCTAATACCTTATGTGCTGTGACCCAGATGGCTTTTAAGGTATCCATCCATTCAACCAATGATGCTGATTATGGTTTTTCTTGAGGGAGCTCTGGCATAGGTACAAACTCTATTCCAGTAGCCACTTGGAAAGAGTAGACCCTGTGTATGGAGTTATTATATGCCACCTTTGCACAAGGCAGAAGCATGGCCCAATTGGTTTGCTGGTAATTTACATAACATCATAGAGATATAGCTCTAGGACCAAATTAGTACATTCACAGGCTCCATTAGTGTAAGGGTGATGGGTGGAGCTAAGTCCTTGGGAGGAGCCTATCAGCTTTAGGAACTCCCACCAAAACACTGACAAGATGTATTCCCTGATCTGAGATAATGCGCTTTGGGATTCTGTGCAGCCGATATAAATGTTGCACAAATAGCCTAGCCAGGACTAAGGCTGAGGGAATCCTGGGACATGCCACAAAATGTGCCTGCTTGGAAAACAAGTCAGTGATAGTCCAGATTACAGTATTTCCAGTGATCTCTGGGAGCTCAACGATGAAGTCCATAGAGATTTCCTTTCAAGGGCTAGTGGGGTTAGCCACTGGCTGTAGCAGTCCTGGGGGCTTCCTTGGTAAGTGCTACTTCAAGGCACAAACAGGGCAGTTGTATGCTTTTATGTCCATCTTCATTTTTTGCCCTCAAAACTGCCTTTTCACTAGATGAAGAGTCTTTATAAATCCAAAATGTCCTGCTGCCCTCATGTCATGATTCTGCTGTGGGAGCCTCTGGCTGGCTGGAATGGACACTTTATTCCCTTTCCACACCAGCCCATCCTTTAGGGACAGGTCAGTTCTGTGCCACTGAAACCATCTCCTATCAAGGCATCCCTCAATGGCTGCACTAGGTCTTTGGTTAATTGCAAGGAAAACTTCCTCTGCTGCCTCGTGAGGACTGGTGCTGCAAACTGCTGGGATGGGATGATAGAGTTAACAACTTCCTCTTCGGCACTGTTCTACTGTGGCATCTGTGAGAGAGCATCTGCCAAAAGGTTTTCTCCTGGTAAGTAATGGAGGTTAAAGCTGAAGTGGTTGAAGTATGGTGCCCACCGAACCTGCTTAGAGATAATTTCCAAGTGGTCTTCAATGCTTCCAAGTTCTCGTAGTATGTCCACACTTCAAATGGGGTTTTACTGCCTTCTAGGAATTGCCTCCAGGTGAAGAGAACCCATTGCACAGTGTAAGCTTCCGTGTCCCAAATAGCCCAGTGCCTCTCAGTGTCAGAAAGCTTGCAGAACATATAGGTGCAAGGCTGCAGTTCCCCCTTAGCATTTTTCTGGAGCAGAACTGCACCCACAGCCACGTCATCTGCCTGTATCACAACCGGCTCATCCAGGTTGGAGTGCTTTAAAACCAGCTCCACTGCAAAGAGATGCTTTAGTTCTTGAAGGCAGCTTGGCACTTGATGGATCAATTCAGAGGCTGGCCAGACTTGGGCTTTGCTCCCCCTCCCATTTTCAACAAGTTGGTAATCAGCATAAAACCGAGGAAAATTCTGCAAATTCTGTCTCCTGGCTCAAGGGTGCTCCCACTCTAATATTCCTTCACTTTGCAGGGGTCCATTTCCACTCCCTTTCTTGTGATTCAATACCCTACATAGTCTAGGCTGATTTTTTCTTTGGTTGGTAGCAGGCTGGTTTTCTGGAAATCACACTTAGACAATTTTGCATAGAGCTGACCTTTTTGTAATTTTTTGAGCACCACTTTCACCAATTTCACATGCTCTTCAGGATTCCTGGTGTATATCAATATATTGCCCAGGTACATGTCCTTTATACAGGTGCTCATGCAGGACTTCATTTATTAGTTGCATGAATATGGCAGGTGCTCCCCACAGACCAAACGGCATCACCCGAAACTGTAACAGCCCAGGGAGCAATTAAATGCTATTTTCCACTCATCCCCCTCCTTTATCCTCACTCGGTAGTATGCCCTTCGCAGGTCCAGGTTTAGGGAAGATACTTCCTTTGGCCAGATAGTTTAACATGTCCCTCATAAGAAGAAGGGAGTACATATTTTCCACACAAATACAATTTAGGCCTCTATAGTCCACGTACAACCTAAGGGACCCATCCTTCTTATCCTTGAAGAGCACAGGGGCAGCCATCCTCAACTTTGCTAGCTGAATGAACCCCCTAACCAAGTTCTTGTCTGTAAATGCCTGAGCTCTTCCATCTCTCTGGGTGTCATCAAGTACATTTTTGGTTTAGGTAACTTGGCCCCTGGCATGATTTCAATTTTACACTGTGCGTCTTTGGTGTGGGAGCGCATCTGATTCCTTTTAGCTAAAAACCTCCACTAGGTCATGGTACTCTTGTGGAATCAATGGTTCTAGCTCACTGCCTGCCTTCAGTATATTAGCCATTTTTGCTTTCACTTTCCTGACTGCAGGCATGTGGCTGTCTGGCTCTTAACGCTTTCACTAGTCCCTGCTCGTTGGGCACTTCCCTTTGCACCCACCACTTGTCTCTGTCCCAGTTCACAGCCAGGTTTACTAAGTTTACTAAGGGATCCATACAGGCACAGAAGAAATAACACTAGCTTCATTCAATAGGAAATACATATGATGGTTTCAATTACTAGAACGGAGGAAGGTATATCTATTTTCATAATTATAGAAATTATTCTAAAGATTGTCTTCAGACTTAAAAATACAGTGACTTATATAGTTTGATTGAAGATATTGGCGATTACCTATAGCCTTGGTATTTGAAAGGCTGTCCATCTCCAGTTATTTTTGCCCATCCGGTGAGATTAGGCAGAGTGGGGGACCTTCTGTGTCCCCTCAATTATGGAGCATCATCTAGTGGGGCTCTAGAAGTGGACCTTTTCTGTCATAGTGCCTGTTCCCTGGAACAGCATTATTTCCCAGACTTTGGATGTGCACTGCTGGATGGGATTTTTGGTTATATGCTGTCTGTCTGGCCATTTATGATTTCTATGTGTCTTTAGTCATTTTCCTTTACTTATTAATGGTGAGCTGCCCAGAGAGGTGGAGAGTTGACCAGCGTATAAATGTATGCATATATAAACAACAAAGACTTGAACTCCTGAAACTCCAATATGCAGGGGAGACAGTGTGTTTTTGTTATTCAATGGAAAGGGAGCATTCTGGCTAAAAACTAAAATCAGTTAACCAAACATAATGCTGTGTTCCCATAACATAGATTCCCAAACAATTACAGCTTAATACAATGGCCTAGGTCACTCAACATGCTAAGAAAATGGCTGGGTTCACACAACATTTTGAATATCAAGTACTCATTTTACCCTAGTCTGGCCAATTACGCAAACCCAGCCTGTACATCTTCACAGAGATTCATGTTTCTTACCCTGCCACAAGTCTCTGGGCTGAATGTTCTCAAGGGTCAAAATTTGGTGAGTCCTGGCTCACTTTAGCAGCCTGCCATTGGAGGAACTGGCCACCACAGGCGCCGTGTTGCACAAACTGTCCAAGGGAGGAAGTGTGGTTTTACTGTTGCTGTGTGTCCGTGGGAGCTATTTGGAGACATGGTCCCACCCCAAAGGCCATGATAGATGACCAGCCTCCAGGATAAAAGACTTTCCTCTGAAACCAACACTGCTAAATATAAACCAATGCTTTCTTTCATGTGTCTTAAGGCTTAACTAAAACCAGCTGTTGGGGCACGGGCAGCTTTTTCTGCTGCTGCCTTGCCTGCAGGCCAGAGTGCTTCAGACCTAGTAGAAAGGAAAAAACTAATATTGAATGAGTGGACATATTTAGATCTGGTGGCAGTCACATGAAAACATAAAAGATATTTCTTTGGATTAACCCTAAAACCTACCCAAAGACTTAGGTTTCTTCTGTCATTCAGTCACGTTGGCCCTAAATATTTTGAATTTTGAGATGAAGGAAAATACACAAATCCACCAACATTAGCATTTCATCTACATGACCCAGAGATGGACAGTGACGAACCCTAACTCCTCTCATCTTTAGCCATTAGAATATGGGAGTCATAATCATATAATAAATGTTGGGTTTTAGATCTTCTGCACTGATATAACCAAGTAAGACTTCAACACAGATAAAAGAACAATGTTGTTTGCAATTTGTGAAGTTATCAGGCTAGATTAGAGCTCCAGAACTGGCCATTTGGCATACAATTCTCTATCTGTTAATAAAGTGAAGGATGATTGCCATTTCTGCCACTGATACCTCCTATTATTAGACAATCTCATAGTACAAATAGTTGACCTGATCCTTTGAGAAGTCCACATGAAAGTTCCAGGCACAAAAGCGTTCTCATAAGAGCACCTTCATATGTATGATCTTCCAAAAATAGAACTGCAGAGCATGTTGGTGGTACTAGTTAAAGCCAACATGCTTTGCAGCCTTTTATAACTTTATTGAAACCATCTAAGTTGATGACAACCACCACACTGCAGGACTTAATTGCATTGTTTAATTAGACGCCACATGAAGAAATCTTTCTTGTCCTCTCTTCTGAATCTTACACTGTTTAGCAACATTGATGACTTTGGATTGGAGAGAGAGGATAAAAAAACAGATATGAGAGGATAAAAAAACAGATTTAAGATTTTACTTACACCAAGCAAAACTTTATACTATGTTATAATATCCTACCCTTTTAACAGCATCTAGGAGTGATTTCCCCTACAGCAGACATGTCAAACACAAGGCCCGGGGGCCAGATCCGGCCCGCAAAGTGGTTTCATACGGCCCGCAAAGCCATCCTGGAAACAGTGAGGGGACGGCCCCCACTGCCTTGGCCCTGGCCCAGAGACCCTCCTCCTGCCAGAGACCCTCAGATCTGTCCCATTCCTGCCCAGGCCCCCATAGGCACCCTTGATGCGAACGATGTAGAGCTGGCCATGCCCACCCAGTAGGCCATACGCACTTTAGCCACACCCACCCAGTAGGCCACACCCACCCAGGCCACACCCACCCGGCCCCCTGAGGGCAACCGCAATGCTGATGCGGCCCTCAATGAAATTGAGTTTGACACCCCTGCCCTACAGTGTAGAAGGCTATTAAGGCATCATTGCCTCTCCCCTCTCTCCTTCCAGGAAAGGAAAGCAGCACAATACCTTTGATTTCTCTGCTAGTGAGGCTGCTTTTGGCCATTGGAATTGCCTTCACATAGGAAGTGAAAGTGAAACCATTGGTTTTTCTGGAACTATTATATCATTTAATTCTTGTAAATGTGAAAGAAAATTACTGAAACTCCATCATAAACTGTGAAAACTGATTCATGTTACGGGTTCAATGGAAATAAAATCCAAAGCACTGGTAGACTTGTCCTAGTTGAATTTTTCTCTGCCTCAGGGATATTATTGTTCCTCCTTTCATTTTAATAATTTTATCCCTGAATCCAAATTGCAAATTGCTTATGATTGATCCTTGATTTACAGGGAAGTTGATCTTTATATATCAAGCTCACGTGTATTTTTCAAGGCACTATTATTGAAATTAGTCTTTCATTCATATGTAGTAACATTAAATTTGTTCTGTAAACATAGATCCTTGCAGAATACAAAATAGTATGATCTATGTACACAGAAGCAAAATTTAATGAAATTCTGAGTTGTTTTTGTTAAACAAAAATACTGGGGAAAATGAACTAGTAAATACAGTTTGTAAAGAATAGGCAGTCTTTTGGAAATAGGAAAAAACATACACCATATTTCCTCACTAGTAAGTTTATGGGTTGGAAAACAAACAGTGATATTTTGAATTTATGTACAGGCAATCCTCAACTAATAATAATTTGTTTAATGACCATTCAAAATTACAATGGCACTGAAAAAAGTGACTTAAGTCCATTTTTCACACAACCATTGCAGTATCCCCATGGTCACGTGATCAAAATCTGGATGCTTGGCAACCAGCATGTATTTATGGGGTTATGTGATCAACCTTTGCGATGAGCAAAGTCAATGGAGAAGGTAGATTCATTTAATAACCATGTTACTAAGTTAACAATTGCAGTGATTCACTTAACAACTATGGCAAAAAATGTAGCAAAATGAGCAAAGCTCCTTAACCGCTGTCTTGCTTAGCAATGGAAATTTTGGGCTCAATTGTTGTTAGATGTGGAGGACCATCTGTATCTGGTTTGCCAATTTCTCCTTGGAACTGCGGAGTCTGTAGAGATATGGTTCCGAAACTCACTGTTCTGATTATGTGTCAATAACTACATGCTTAACATTTGGACAATGCCTTGGCAATGATCTAACTGGCATGGACTGACCTTCCCCCAAATGTTGTTGCCACAGGGTTGTTGGTGGCCTGAAAACATGGGATGCCAGAGTTCTGCAACTTCACTTTTGCCTCACATGCTTAGGACAGACAGGAAGTCTGTTATGACTTCCAAACTATTTCTACAGGTGAATTTGCTGGGCTCTAAATTTTTGGGATTTGGTAAGCTGCCACACACATGCCTGACCCCCTGGTGACCTTTACATATACATTTCTGCCCGGTGAACACCCTGGGATCCAACCAGATCCAGGACTGAGAGCTCTTTTTCATTTGTCCTCAAATGGGTTGAAAGGAGCCTTTCATCCAGATGGATGGCTTTTACTTGGGTTCCCATATTTGATCTGAACAATGAAGTGGAAGTTATCAGACTCACATTTGCTCTGTCTTTCATAAAATGGAGGATACTTATGAACAAGACAACTGCAAATTACTTTGTTGAAGAGAAAAATCTCTTCTGGAGCAAATTCTAGCAGTTTCCAGATTCACTCCCATCAGATTTGTGCAACATGGTGCTGCATATGACGATGGGAGATGTAATCCCAAAAAGTATGAGAGCAATAGTTGTCAAAATAACTTCAAAAGCTGTGTCATTTAAAAACAGGAGCTATTATAATTAAATAATAATAACAATTAAACTTATATTCACTACTGAGTTGCCAGTGAAATTTACTTGAATGCAGGTCACTTTTAAGGTATGTAAAATTGAAAATCCATATTGGACAAAAAAGGAAAAATTCCAGTGTTTTTCCCCAGCCTGATACACTTTCAAGTAGCCTATAATTCCCTTCTTTTGACAGCTAAGAAATAATAGATTAAGATGTTCCTGGATTTCAGGATATATGTAAGCTGTCAGTCTGCATGCCAATCATGTTTTGATATATGATTGTCTGCTCCAGATGTATTTATGTATGCCCCACCTTTCTGTTTATTCCATCATTTGTGGTATCTTAAAACAATAAAAAATACAATGCATAAAACAAATAAAATTAACAATTAGGATAAAATATGTTAATACAATTAGCTTCTCTAGTACAGTGGTGTGTGTTTTTTAAAATATGAGCATAAAGCAGGCACCAGTACACAGTGCAAGTCCAGGACAATTTGGAAGTGTGAGCAAAATTATATATGTTGCTTTTCACAATTTATAATAATGATGTTGATTTTTGTTGTGCTTTTAAATTCTTTCATTTTCTTTGAAGATGCAAGTCTGTGTTGAAAGGAAATGTAAAAATGACTGAAATGTTTATTCACAGAATACTGATTATCTATTCAATTTCACAACTACAGGTAGTCCTTATAACCAATTTTTTAGTGACTATTCAAAGTTACAATGACACTGAAAAAAGCGATGTATGACTGGTTGTCACATTTAAGACCATTGTAACATCCCCACAGTCATGTGATGAAAATTTGGGCGCTTGGCAACTATATTTATGACAGTGCACTATCCTGGGATTATGTGATCACCGTTTGTAAAAGCTGTATCCTTAAAAGAACTGTATGTTGGAACATTTAGCATTTAAAGGGTTAAACGCTGTTTCCTTAAGAGATGGCCTCTGGGAAATGTAGTCTAGTTGTTGGTCAGTCCTATATCTTATCTAGTCAGTAGGAGGAGCTTCAAAGTTTATTACAGGATGTCCTGGCTACATGCCAGCGTTGTAAAAACCTTTGTGTATCAAGCATCATGCACGCATCGATTGGCATCCATAACCATGCCTAGCTGAGATGGGGAATTATTCCTTTTTACCTGCGGGAATGGACAAATATGAGCATGAACATGTAAACATGACCAGAGGTATCTACTGCAAACATAAGTCTCTGCTTAGGATTCATGGACAATAAATATTTGTTTAAAACCATTTCGTGGAGTTTATGCTATCTGGATCGGGGCTATAATGCATCTCAGTTCACGTTTCCAAAATAGAAACTATAACATGGGTTTCCTTCAGATGGATTTGGTTTGTGCAACATGCTAGCTTGTGATTGGGTGGTATCTTATGGTTCAGCATGATATAGGAACTCAGCCATTAGGTAAACATGTTTTGTGTACCAGGTCATCATATAAAGCACCACATAACATGGTGATACTAGTAATTATTTTGGAGCTAGCATATTATATAAATAAAAAATTCTGTTCTATTCACCCAGGTTTATATTTAGCATCTTTAACAACATATACTTGGGGGAGAGAGGGGCTGCAAATTTCTTCTCCTTTTCTGGCTAATGTAGATATTCGCTGCAGAGAGAAATAAACATTTTTTTTAAAAAATATCTATCTATCTATCTATCTATCTATCTATCTATCTATCTATCTATCTATCTATCAATCATCTATTTAAGGGACGCAGTGGCTCAGTGGGTTAGGATGCTGAGCTTGTCGATCGGAAGGTCGGCAGTTTGGCGGGTCGAATCCCGAGTGCCGTGTAGCAGAGTGAGCGCCTGTTACTCGTCCCAGCTTCTGCCAACCTAGCAGTTCGAAAGCACGTAAAAATGCAATAGGGACCACTCCGGTGGGAAGGTAACAGCGTTCCGTGCGCCTTTGGCATCTAGTCATGCCGGCCACATGACCACGGAGACGTCCTCAGACAAGCACTGGCTCTTCGGCTTTGAAACGGAGATGAGCACCGGCCCCTAGAGTCGGAAACGACTAACATGCATGTGCGGGGGAACCTTTACCTTTATCATCTATTTATTTGCCAAATTTATTTGCTGCCCATCTGCAATTCAGCTGATTCTGAGCAATGTACATAAAGAAAAAACACTCAACAATTATAAATATAACATGGATTAAAATTACAAAAATTAAAAACAGCTAATAAACAAGGGTTTGGAGGGGTGAGGTGGGGTGCCTTCTCCATAAGTGTATCAACTATTTAAAGTGAACAACTAAGCCTGATGCAGAAAAGAAGGACCTCAGTCCAGATTAAAGCTTTTCTGTCTCTTCAAACCAGTAGTGCATAGTTTAAGGCTGGCTGAAAAATTCTGGGAGTTGAAGTCTACACATTTTAAAGCTGCCTAGATTGAACAATACTGGTCTTAGTAAAGCATTCCATTAACTTCTTCCACATCATATATCACTGTCACATCTAGGTCACTACCTTGTCTTTTCTAGCCTGTTCCTGAAATGATCTCTGATAACATCCCCTGTTATTTTGAAAGCTCAATGTCATGGTTTTCTATTGTAAAAACCTGTTTTTTTTAAACAATCCAATATTTTGTTGATATGTTTGAACAGAGCTGTGCTACAGTCTGATATTTCTTGAATGCTGAATGCCCAAAATAATTCACAGTTTTGACAGCAAAACAGAAAATTTAATTGGAAAATAGTGTTGCATTAGAATAATACACTGCTGCTGCAGGAGTGTAGCAGGATCAAAACAGCAGGACCAGAAAGAGAGCTGGTGATTATATGTAGGCGGAATCCATTCAAGCAGTCAGATCGGCAAGAGGGGAAGAGAATCCTGTGTCCCTTTCCTCCGGCTCTTCTGAGCACTTTGAACCCCTGTCACCCTCTTCCTCTGTAATTAAACTTTATTTTTAGGCATCTCTTCCCTTTTCTATTTAAAGCCCTGCAGCCTCTTCGGTATAAGGCCGAAGAAGCTCGGAGCTGAACCTGCGGTGGAAAGGAAAGGCAGTACAACAGAGCGCCTCCAAGCATGAAGTGGGAGGCCTCCAACTGCTGGCATGCAGCCTGACCCACAAGTTTGGCCTTGATGGAGCTTCAGGGGAGCAGCTGCCAAAGTAGGCTGTGGAGGGGGTGGGAGGAAGTGGCTGCTCTGGCCCTTTTCATCAAGCAAGTAGGCACTGGATGGAGACATGTCTTCTGTTATCTTGCAGCACGATCAAGTCAATTACAGAGTCGCCTCCTTTTCTTTAGGGCCCAGCCCCAGTGCCATTTCAAATAGCAATTTGACATTCCCCCTCCCCAAATCTGTGATACATTTTCTGATATGGTGGTGGCAAGAACTTTGTCAGCTATATTTCTTTGTATCAGATTGCTTTTAAATATTTATTTTTTTAAAGAACAATAATAACAAGGAAATTTGCCAGCAGCAAAGGATGCTACACTGCATTTTTATACCAAAATATTCACAGGACAGTTGTGAATTAGCAAAACTTTGTATCTATGTAAGCACCTGGAAGAAAACCTAAGTATGGTTTTCAGTTGGTCATGTGGTAAATTTTGTTATGCAGTCCCATTAGAATATGGCTGCCATCTTTTTCTTTTCTTTTCCAATTTGTACGGTGTCCCCAATTTCAGTGGTTTAACTGCCAATAATTGGTGTTGCAATTTCCTACCATTTTAAGGTAGAAAATACATGAAAACTATAGACAAATCCTAAGTATAAGTTTAGTATTCTTATAAAGAAGATAGAACAAAAATACTCTTGTCCTGAATACAATAATGATGTCTTCTTCTCTTTCTATTTCTTCTATTTCTTTGGCTCCTATCCAGTTTTATTCTTGAGTTACAGTACAGTAAACTATAAACGTGTTCATGATCGAACACTGAATCCTGGGACTAGCCACATTTGCAAACTTCTGATAATTTTGTTACGATGACTGCTTTTTAAAAGCATACATTATATATATACATAATATATATACATAATGCTTGGCAACTGGCGTGTATTTACAATAGTTGCAGTGTCCCTGGGTCATGTGATTACCTTCTGACAACTGGGAAACCAGATTCACTTAACAACCATGTGTTAACAACTGCAGTGATTCACTTAACAAATGTGGCAAGAAAAGTCATAAAATGGGGGAAACCTGACTTAACAACTGTCTTGCTTAGCAATGGAAATTTTGGGCTCAATTGTGATCATAAGTTGACAACTACCAGTATGCCTAAGACTAGCCTAATTTGCTCTTGATATTGATTTGAAGATCCTGAATTAATGATACTCACTACATTTAATGAATTTAAGGCCTCAGAGACTAAAAACAATCCACTGAGGATTAAGAATGTTCAATGATTTTAAAATATTGAATGAATGTTGCAGAAGAGAAAAAATACAACTGAACTGGGCTGAATGGAATGGGAGTGCTACATAATGTAATGTTTTGTTGTACCTTTCATTTGTATATTAATTATATTCTTGTCTTCTTCTACAATGGAACAGAGGGTAGTGATCATGGATTTCCAAGACTATTACTTCACCAAGGATTAACTGTATAAATTTTCAAGCTTGGTGGCTTCCATTGACATTGTCTGGAATGTGACTTAGCATCATGGCAGTTCATACTATACATTTCAAGACAGCCAATCAAGATACAGACCTACTTCACTTCCACATGATTGCTGCATCATGTGCCTTCTTACAGTGCTCTAGAAGAGTAACAAAACACACACAAATGAACAAAAGAAAGGAAAGTGAGTGTGTACACATGTGTACAGCATATGTTTGTGTGTATGTATGCATATATATGTATATGTAAGTGTGTACATGTATATATATGTGTGCATGTATATATGTTTAGAAGGGACACGGTGGCTCAGTGGGTTAGAACACTGAGCTTGTCGATCAGAAGGTCGGCAGTTTGGCGGGTTGACTCCCGAGTGCGCCTGTTACTCGTCCCAGCTTCTGCCACCCTAGCAGTTCGAAAGCACGTAAAAATGCAAATAGAAAAATAGGGACCACTACGGTGGGAAGGTAACAGTGTTCCGTGCGCCTTTGGTGTCTAGTCATGCCGGCCACATGACCATGGAGACGTCCCCGAACAAGCGCTGGCTCTTCGGCTTTGAAACGGAGATGAGCACCGGCCCCTAGAGTCAGAAATGACTAGCACGCATGTGCGGGAGAACCTTTACCTTTTATATATGTTTATGTGTATACATGGTTTGCAATAATTTTTGATGAATTAGAATGTCATTTTAAAAATTATACAGACCTACAAAGCTTGAGATAAAATCATAATCAAATATGCAGAGCAAGTCATTCATTAAAATGATGGCACTCATTATTTCTATAGTACTTTCAGAAGAAATATAATTCCCACAATGTTGATCTTAAACCAATCCTTTACTCTCATGTTACAAATGGAATAGGTTATCAGACTTGCCCAAGGTAATAGAGAAAATGTATAGCACGAATTGGAACCCAAGTCTAGATCTAAAAAATTTCTCATAGGTCACATTGCATTTATTTCACTAACTTCTTTGCTTTTGCAAGTGTTCATATTTTGACATCTCATCAGACCATCATCAGTGTTGGTCGGAAGACCTCCCAAGAAAGTAGCCCTCAGGCTTTGGCAGCAGACATTGGAAAAGGGTGGAAGTACTCTATACACCCCCCCATCTCAGAGTCTCTGTCCCCACAAATTGCAGGTTCCCTGTCTGTCTTTTGTTGAGGGGATGATGTTTGTGTAGGGTGTCTTACCAGAGAACAACCCCCACACAAACGTCCACCTCAGCCTCTTCTAAGCACATAACCCTCTGTTATCTCTCTCTGCTAGGTAGTATCTTGTGGTTTGGGGAGAAGGGGATTTAGCAAAGCCCAAAGAAGGGCCGAAGTTCTGTCTGTATGGAGCCAGTGGGTGGGCGGAAGGCAACACAGCCAGCTTACCACAGTCTCCCCTTCTCTCCTTTTTCCAGGGTTTTCAGGCACAGGCATGTTGTGGCATCTCTACCACCCAGCAATAGAAATATTCAAGATGAAGTGTATGAAGTAAAGGGAAAAAATGTGCCAGCAAATCTCCCTAGGGACATTTTCCTTTATCTTTCCTAGGGATCATGGAATTAGTGAGAGTTTTTGTCACTTTCTGGCTTGGACTGGTCTGGTACAACTGGCAATTAATCTGGCTAGGAAGGACAACTATTAGGCAAAATATTCAGAGCACAGTTGTTCTGCAATGTATCTTCAGTGGACAATTTTAACACAAAATATCCATTTGACTCTACAGATATATTTTCATTCTTTCTATTATTTTTTGTATATTTAATTTGGGTTAATTCTCCTTCACTTTCAGGTTATGCTAAAGTAGTCATGGAAGCTTTGAGGTTTCATGGAGCTAGAAGATTTTGTCAATGGAATAAGTATATTTTGAAGGAAAACACACTTTCAAACTTATCTTTGTCATGCAAGAGTAAAATAGAGCAGCCTTCCTCAATCTGGTTTTCTCAAAATATGAAGGTAATCCATATTCCAAATTTTCACCCTGCATGGCCCACAAATTCAGGCCTTCTGGGAACTGAAGTCTCAATGCATCTGGAGGCTCATAAGTTAGGACTGGATCTGCTGAGAAAAAAAAAGCCCTTTGTTGTTGGTTTGGAGGTACCTTTATTTTTAGGAGTGTTCTGTTTTTATGGTGATGATTTTGCTGATGCAATTTTCTGTTGAGATGCTTGAGCATTCAGGACAGATGATCCAAAGGAGTTATTTGGTACAATGATAAAAGTTGGGCAATTAATGCCCAAGAGAGGAAACAATCCATCTTCTCTTCAAAGTTTCCTGACAGTCCAATTAAAATATTGTTTTCAACATTTATATTTTTAAAAAACCTTCACATTGTAATGTTGTGTGTAATTTTGACCCTTAATTTTGACCCAAAGACCCAATGCTTGCTTTAGAATTAGTTAAGTACTGATGACTTTCTTGACAAGCATTTGGGAAAAATTTCTCAACATTTGTAGAGTTCCCACCCAACTCCCATTGGACCACTTTGTTGTTCTTGAAAAAATATGATGAATGGGATATTAATTGATTCATAATGATATGATATCAATGATTCATAACAATGAATAATTATTGTACATATCTGAATAATTAAGGTGGTATAAAAATATTTGAAATTCAAGTGCCTTATTGTTAAGAAATATATCTGAGAACAAGACAAGTTTTGACATTTGGGTGAGGAACATTTATTGTCTTGTTCTGAGGAAGAATGGGAACCTTTAAGGATCAATAGGAGAGCTTGTTCATGGCAGCCAAAGATTGCAGGACCTTGGAGAGCTCCCCCACCCACAATTCATTACAAAAATTGTTGACACTTAGATAGCACTGTTTCTCTTAGTTTGGCCATAGTGAACTGTTTTCTAGAAAAATCTGAATTCAGCACAAATTTCTACTCTGTTTTGGTATCAGTTTTATCTAACCCGGCAAGCATATTTCCTAATAGCCAGTAGCTTTGAAAGCATCAATATATAGGAGGATCATTCCTTTGTGGAATCTGGTCTGAGTTTTGATATGATCCCATTTTGCAATCCTTTTGATTCTCAGAATGTCTTCCTGAGAATAAGCCATGTTTGCAGAGAAATAGAAATTATAATATGATTTAATTTGGGAACTTTAAGACTTTACAGGTGTTACTAATTGTTCACTTGGACTCAGATTTTTTTGAAATCTAGAGCAGATCAATTAAAATAAGTAAGATTTGAGTTAATCACAACCAACTTAAATCCTGGGTTCAGGTTATTGTTTTTGTAATCTAAATGATTCTACTTTATGAATTAATCTGGATCTAGTCAGTAGATGGTTAGTACCGGAGGTCACAATTCAGTTATTTCAACAATAATGCAATCATTTTAATACTATATAAATGTTGTCATTTTCTGGTGAATATTAATGCATATGTAAAATACTGTGAGAACTGGACACGGAACCACTGATTGGTTCAAAATTGGGAAAGGAGTCCGGCAAGGCTGTATACTGTTGCCTTGCCTATTTAACTTATATGCAGAGCACATCATGAGAAAGGCAGGGCTAGATGAATCAAAAGTTGGAATTAAGATTGCCGGAAGAAACATCAACAACCTAAGATATGCAGATGATACCACTCTAATGGCAGAAAGTGAAGAGGAACTAAAGAGCCTGTTGTTGCGAGTAAAGAAGGAGAGTGCAAAAGTTGGGTTGAAACTAAACATTAAGAAAACCAAGATCATGGCATCTGGCCCTCTCAATTCCTGGCAAATAGATGGGGAAGAAATGGAGGTAGTGACAGATTTTATTTTCCTGGGCTCCAAGATCACTGCAGATGGGGACTGTAGCCAAGAAATTAAAAGACGCTTGCTCCTGGGGAGGAAAGCCATGGCAAATCTAGACAGCACACTAAAGAGCAGAGACATCACCCTGTCAACAAAAGTGCGTATAGTCAAGGCTATGGTCTTCCCAGTTGCGATGTATGGCAGTGAAAGCTGGATCATAAGAAAGGCTGAGCGCCAAAGAATTGAAGCCTTTGAACTATGGTGCTGGAGAAGACTCCTGCGAGTCCCTTAGACTGCAAGGCAATCAAACCGGTCAGTCCTGGAGGAGATCAACCCTGACTGCTCTTTAGAAGGCCAGATCCTGAAGCTAAAACTCAAATAGTTTGGCCACCTAATGAGAAGGAAGGACTCACTGGAGAAGAGCCTAATGCTGGGAAAGATTGAGGGCAATAGAAGAAAGGGACGACAGAGAATGAGGTGGCTGGATGGAGTCACTGAAGCAGTAGGCGTGAGCTTAAATGGACTCCAGAAGATGGTAGAGGACAGGAAGGCCTGGAGGAACATTGTCCATAGGGTCGCGATGGGTCGGACACGACTTCGCAACTAACAACAACAAAAAATACTGTTGGCTGTTGGGTTCCCAATATTGTGTTTTCAAAATTGAATCAGAAATTGCTGATCTTCAGTATAGTAATTTCACTCTAAACTGTATGTGTAAACATAACAGTTAAATGAATGTATTAAATTTTCCTTTTCTGAAGAAAATATATTGTTGGCATATAATCATTCATTCATTCATTCATTCATTCAGTCAGTCAGTCAGTCAGTCAGTCAGTCAGTCAGTCAGTCAGTCAAATTGTACTTAGTTGTAACACATATTTTAAAAATCCTTTGCCCACTCAGGGATTCAGCTTATTAAATGATCTCCTCTATAACCTTCAAAGGACATTAAAAAAAAGGCTTGAAAAGCGTTTCTAACCACTAGAAGGAATAAACATGGGGAAATTATTTCCAGGAATAAATTTACTCCTTACAGCCTTATTGTATTTAAAACCTATAATATTTGTAGATTCATCACTGTGTGTGTTCCAAATATCCATATGCACTCCCAGAAACACTACCAGTATTTTGTCATTGTTCAATAATTCCATATTTCACGAGCATGGCATAATCTAAATTGGAACCTTGCTGTATGGACAAATGGAATTGCACTTCTGATTTGCTGTTGGAGGCCAAATGGTGATAAAATATATTTTATTTGCATCCTTTTCCTGCTTCCTTGCTTTCCACTCCTTGCTGACCCTGGCGATGTGCATTGCTTATTGTAGTGGGGAGAAGATTATTTCTTTTTCCACTCCAGGGTCCTCTTGTAACATATAGAGGCACTTATCCATAAACACCACTGTTAATTGTGCCCCCCCTCAAAAGGAACTCCTTTAACAAGCAACTGCATCAGAAAACGTGTTTGTGTAAGTAGACAGGTTTCTTCCTGTACAGTGACGTATTACTAAGGTGTCCTCCCATCTTCCCCACTTGTTCTAAACAATGTAATTCCATTAGGACCTCTTCTGAACACAGTTCACTAAATTTCTTCTAGGACATATATTAGCCTGATTTAGCTGATTATTCATGGAATCTGATTGGGAAGGGGTTAATCTCCAGACCCAACAATTTGATTTAGACAATACACAGTAAAATCAATTACTTGCTTTTTGGAAGGACACAGCAGCAGTAAGTGATACATTTATTTTCATATCTAATAGCTGAACTTACCTGAGCTTGGAAGCTAATCCCTGATTAGCATATGGATGAAAGATCACTAGAAATATTAGGTCCATAAACCTGACTGGGAATTAAAACAATCTCTAAAGAAAGCACGGCACAACTCTATATTGCTTTCAAGAAAAAATTATGAACATGTTTCTGATCTTGGCACATGTCAAGCTTTACTTGAAGAAGACTTTAGATGTATTTGTGTGGAATCCCTGCCCCCCTCCCAGCAAAAAGCATCCTGAATGGGAAAAAGTGACCCTATTAATATTATCCAGCTATAATTTTCAGTGCTTCTTAAAATTGATTATTGACTTTTCCAGCCCAGCTTTGGAAAAGCAAAGTGAATGGGAGAAACTGGATTTGCTTTACAGCCATACGATTCATTTAACAACTGCCGTGATTCATTAAACAATGATGGCAAAAAAGTAATGAAACTGGGCATGATTCATTTAATAACCACCTTGCTAAGCAATGGAAATTCTGGTCCCAATTGTACTCATAATTCAAGGACTATCTATACTTAATTCTTAATATTGGATTAAATTGTTACCAAACTTCAAAAATTGTTATCAAATTGAAATGATGTATGCAAAAGGAGACCATTAATAAATACATGGCCAGAAAATAATTTTAATAAGTATTTAATTTTCAATAAATATAAATGTAATTTATGTATTTTTGTGCCAGCTTTGTACACTACTTTTTTAAAATCTCATCTTTATTATTTTTATAAATTTTTGGAGTATGGCTACTAGCACACTATTCAAAGTAGCCTGGACAAACTTAGCTACTACATTTATTTTAAAGCGATGCATCCCTAAGTGAATTAATGACCCAAAATTCTTCATGCTTGAATATGAAGTCTTTCAACCAATTTCCTAATATTTCCATTCCTCTACACCAGGCATGTCAAACTCGCGACGTCAAGTGACGTCGCGTGACGTATCGGAACTTTTTCCCATTGCCGAAAATGGGATGGGCACGGTTTCTCCATGATGCTCCGGCCTGCGGGCCGGCAGTTTGACACCCCTGCTCTACACAATCACCCATTTTTCTTTTTCTTTTTTTAAAAAAGTAGTATTGCATTTATTTTATATTTCTATCTATCACTTGAGTCTTTAAACTGTAACTGTACTGTCCAATTTCATTAACTAGTGATTTGAAAGCAGTTCCTACTCTTGCTGGCAATTTGCCTTTCTTATTTTCCCTAGTGGAATGAATGATGTCTTTGGGTTTCATTGAGTCATGTTTGTGGGTGAAGTACATACCCCCTACTTTATTTAGCAATCAGTGTGACTCACTTATTGGAAAAGCAACCATAAAGAAAGACGAAAGAGAGATGTATCTGCAAGATGACTGATATGCATCATTCCAAAATTGCTTCAATTGTCAGGCTGAAGCATGAACTTTGAATATACTCTTATCCTGTGGCCTGATACAGAAGATAGCAAGGTTATATGTAAGATTTACACTGATTGATCTGTACTGATGGGAGAATGGTAACACCTAGGGCAAGCCACAATACAATTTTCAAAAGATCCAGTTGCAGAAGTACAGTTTCTTCCTGCAGAAATGCTGGCATTTATATTATGGTAGTCTTTTCTCTCATAATGGGAGAACTGTGGAGCAGAAGTTTAGTCCCCTTTCAGATAGGGTCTCAAATATACCACACTTTTACAAGAGATTTCCCCCCACCACTAAATTATTAAATCCAGAGTCTAACATTTCTTAACTTTATTCTTGGGCAATTTGACTTTTCTCCCTGAGTCAAACAGGTTGCAATCATGGGGCTGTTTGTAACCTGGGAATTTTCCCACTTCTATGAATGCTGCTGTTAGGAGGCACCAGATGAACAGGCTTTCCAAGAAAGAAAAAAAAGAGCATCAATGACCAGACAGATAGATTTGGAAAGGTCTAATGGAATGGGTAAGAATAAGTACTTCCGGCAATAAGTAGATGCCAGGGACCGCATTAAGGGATAGTTTGCTGGGATTCCTAGCTTTCTGGCATGCCATGTTGCTTAATTCAGAAGATTTGTAGCACTTTAAAATATATGTGAAACTGTAGCATAGGACTAGTTGGTTGAGAACGATAGCAGATGTAATCCAATTTATATGAAGGTTGGAAACAAAGGTTGAGATAAATTAGCTGGACGGACCTCAGATTTTTACCTTCTCGTAATAACATAACTATTTATCTTCCAGCCTTCCATTAACTATTTCACACAGCTTCTACTATGGGCACTATTGTCCGAACCAAATAATACTTTTACAGAATGGAAAACTCAAACAAGTGAGCTAAACCTCAGGCAGAAATGATCAAGTAATGTATTTTTATGCCATTCTATTCTCGTAGCATTAAAGGTGGATCAATTTGTCTTAGTTATAGATGATCAGGTTCTTTCTGATGCATTTTGACAGTTACCTTTGGTCAAACTCTTTTAAAATATTTGGTTGGATTTCAACTACAGTAATGGATAGTTTTGATTCTTTAATCAAGTTTTACGATTATATATTTTGATCACATGCTGCTCAAAAGATAGACCCCAATTTTAAATTCTGCTTGTTATGGACAACAATCCATAAATCCCACTTTGTATATGACTTTGTATATAACTGACTACCGTATATATAACTGACTATATATATGACTTTGTATATAACTGAGTTTATTTGGTTTATTTATTAATTTAGCAATATACAGGAGAACACAAGCAGAATTGTTGGGGCAATGTACATTATCTCTCTTACTATATTAGAATGAACAAGAATTTTGAGATATTTATAGGTATTGGCCTAATGTTTTAAAATAAAATAATGAGTGGTTATTGGAGTTTTATCATACAGGTACACTTTCTATTGTAATCTGCTTAATTAATGTGGAAATAAGATGTAAATGCAGAATGTCTTGCTTTGATTCAAGCAAGGCCTTTGAGATTTTTAAAAAGATCAGTATTTTAGCAGGTTTAGCAATAAACTGATCAGAATTTCTCATGAGCAGTCTTCATGAATGTATTTAACCCATACTGAGGATGTACAATTTTCATCCTACATATTATTATGAAAACAAATCTTATCCCTTATTGCAAAAGATTGAGGAACTTTGGAGAATATTGCCTGCTATATGTGAGTAAGGCAGCTTTTTTTGTTTTGAATAATTTGTGTGAATCATTGTTAACTGTTCTTTTTATATTTAAAAATAAAAGCCCTCAATAAAACATGAAGGTAAATGGAAGAATATCCAGCAATCAGTATAATGTGAAGGCAAAAGCATGAGGGGAGAAAATACACAGTTATAAATCTACATTGCAATTTTATCAATAGTTGCCTCAAATTTCTCCAGAGCAAAAACATCTCTATCATATTCTGGATCAATCCTAGCAGTCTGTCTAGAAGTTAGAATTTCAGGCAAATGATGCCACAGCAAACAAGGCCCTGTTTGGTTGATTTATTTTATTGTGCATACTTTTCCCCCCTCTTCTATTTCTTTTGCCCAAACTCAGCTTCTAGCCTATCTTGACTTCAGTGTTGTACTCTAGAACTTGAGTGTGGGAACTGGACTACTGGACCTATTTGCTCTTTTAGCCCTCCTTCCAGTCTATGATCATCAAAGGTTCTCTGCATCAGCAGGTGCAGATTCTGAGCCAATTTGTTCCACTGTGATGAGATTCCTGATTTTCTGTCTCTAGTCTCTGCCCCCCCCCCCCACACACTTCCAGTTTGCTTTCAAGGCTTTGATGCTTCTCTGCTCTGAGCTACTTCAAACATCTGCACAAAATAGTACAACCCAGGCTTTTTAATTACATCCTTTTTAGCTCCCTGGTACTCCCCAGTCCCTTTGATGTTCTCTTACCACCCAGCACTGTCGCCAGTAGCCACACACATACCATAGAGTGCAGTCTGCCCTGAGGGATGGATAATGGGAAGGTAGGAGTCGAGAAGGGAGGTGAAGAAGCAGGGTGAACCAAGTGGGTTTATTTTCATATTCCCCACAACTCACTTCTTATCTGGGAGAATACTTTATGTATCTATGTACCATATGTCTTGCTGACATAAAAATGCCTCTTCCATTTTGTTTGCAGCTTTTGAGGTTAAGTGTTAAGTCCAAACAGGGAACCTATGCCAATATTTTATTTGGGTTTGATAGTGAAATTGGAAAGGCTGAATATAATCAGTTAACATTTACTGAGGAAAGGTAGGCTACTTTCAGATAACTTAATTCACCCTTCCCTAGACAGGAGTGTTTGAGATGTATAGTAATTAATACCACAACAGCTCTCATTCTAAATTAGCAAACGTTGTATCAAACAGCAGGAACTTTGCATTCCTGGAATATATCTTTTCTTTCTTGAGATTTCTGAAATGGCCATTCACTGAAAACAATTAAAATTATTGACATAGGTATAACAGATGTTCAATGCAATATTAGCAGTTAAGTTGGCTGCATTCTTCATGGCAGTAGTAAGGAAACATTCAGGCTTGTGGAAACTTCTTTTAATTGTTGCTAGATTCCTGAAATCTGGACCAGAGGAAAAAGGGTACAAGTAGACAAGAATTAAGAAAACATTAATTAAGAACATATATTTAGCAAAGGTATCTCTGATTGCACCGAGAGCAGACCTTTCTTTAAAATTTATTCATAATCTCCCCAGCTTTCTTTTTCATCAGCTTAATTTATCACAGGGAGAATTTGGTTTAAAGCTGCATAATAGACATCCAGAGATCTCCAAACAGATTCTGATCTACTTATACATTGCTCAGAGAAACTTGCTTGTGAGATGATAGTTTTATAAATTAGAAAAAACTAACAAACAACTTTTTGCCACTCCATACAGATACCTGGCAATGTTTGCCACGGGAAAAAGTTTTGCAGTTCTTATTCTAGTATAATAATGAATAGAAATGTTGAAGCCTGGGGGACTCAGTTAAATTTCAGAATGAGGAAAGGCTGCCATGATTATTAATCCCAGCAAAATGATCCAGGATGACAGCTGTGGTGGTCCAAACATTTGGAGGGTATTACTATACCTGATGTAATTGTATATCCAAGATGGCATTGTATGCTCTCCAGGATTCTTTCCAGAACTAAACTTCTATGTATAATTTTATTTAGGAATGCTTACTTCCAGGTAAATGTGCATAAAACTGCAGCTTTATTGACAGCATGTAAAACTGCATCGTGCATATTATCTCACTGCTTTTAGTGTGGTTTATTTTCTAGTTGGTAGTCATTAAGATGGTTCTGAGCATATACAGAGAACATCTTCCTCACTTGTCAATAAGTCTAATACCATATCTGCAGACCCAAGGGCAGCCAGAGAATTGCTGTTTCATGCTTTTTTATGACATTTTGTCTGTAATGTGCTTCTTTCTGTTTATGTAGCAATACCAGAAGAAAGCTATGTAATAGATGTGAGAAATGACCGGTAGGCCAAATCATGCCCCTTATTTTCCTCCGTGGGCCTGACACCTTCATCAGCTGCATCTCCCTCAGACGTCCTGCAGCCTCTGCAAGGGGTAGGGAGGCAGTGAGGAAAAAGAACACCTGTTAAACTGTTGCCTGCCCTTACCTTGATGTTAAAGCCAGGGGTGCCTTTCGGGGGGGGGGAGCTAAAGGTGCAGAACTCCTGCCTGTCTGATCTTTGCAGCTTTGAAGAACATGCCCAGAAGCCTAAAAGCATGACTCCGAGGAGGGCAGGATCCAACAGCCTGCCAGCCAGCCAGCCTGCCAGCCAGCCAGCCAGCCAGTTTCTTCCCTTGCTCGCAGGCCTCCTGAGACTCAGCATCCATCATTCCCAAGGCCTGGCACCAGAATGCTCCATCAGCAGCTTGGCGGCTCTGTGGCAGATTGCCAAGAGCTGGGGGAAAGGACAGCAAGGGGCGGGAGGAAGAGTTGCTATGTGGGGGTGGAGTGAGCTGGAGGCACCCGGGTTGGTTGGTTGTTTATTTGGTTACCGTTTTGTGGTTTGCATAAGGTGCCTGCAGGTCTGTGAAGAGGAGCAGCTTCAAGATGGGTCTCGCCCTGTTCTGTCTCCTGCTAGGCCTCAGACGGGCCCACATGGCTGCAGTCCAGCTCTGGGTGTTTGTGTGTGAGAGAAGGGGGGGGGGCGGGAAGAATGGAAGAAAGGAATGATTTGAAGAAAGGCAGGAGCTGAGAAGAAAAATGTGGAAAAGAAGGGAGATAAGTAAGGGAGTAATACGTAAATAAGCTTTCAACACAGAGAGGATTTTTTTTTAAAGTGTATGATTTGGGAAGCTGGAATTTGACAGATACAGAAACTCTGCTGTGAGGTAACATGATGGCAATCCATTCAAGAAATGCATTGAAATGAGGACATGCACAATGAAGTGAGGAAGAGGTAGATCAAAATAATGCCGTGCTTATTTCTGAATAGCTTGCGCAGGAAAATTGCCTCCTGGATTATGCCCTTTATTAATTACGTAGCCAGAGATGTTGAGAACCTTTTCTATATTTAGAAATACTTTACATACATTTCCTTCTATACATCTTTAAATCCTTTTCTCCACAATGGGGAAAACAGCCTTCTAGTCAATTTAGTTTTCTAAATTTGTATTAAAGTACCATGGTAACCAAACTAATGTCAGATTCATGATATGTACAAACCATCTCATCACTCATCACTAAGGGTGAGCCACTGGAGATCGTAAGATGACATGCAATCTTGGATCGAATCCAATCTTTGTAACCTGCCCTTCAGCAATAGTGGCTGAAGATTGAAGAGATTAAAAGTATTTTCACAGTGGATATGCACAGTGCATATCCCTAGATTCCACTTAACATAACTAAAACTATCCCATTTAAAATTCTACCTCCTGAACTCAAGAAAGTAGAGATAATCTTAATCTTAACCAAATGCTTGGCACAGCTCTGCCTATTTGCATCATAGCTTCATCTATTACACCTTTGCTCTCCCCAAAAATATTAAGCATAATCCTGGGAAAAGTTTCCTCTCCAAGATAGAAATCCCTGAAATATACTCATACTTATTGTACAGGATTTGATTATTGGAATGGCAGACTGACTATTTTCACTTTTTCAACATATATAAGTCTAATTCTTGATACTACATGCAGTATATACTTACCATCCTTATTTATCTTCAGTCATGGCTTATTCTGGGAATATTTTCATGAAGTGAGAATGCTTTTCCCAGCTTTAGTTTTATGTCAGAGAATGGAAATCTTCTACATTTTTTTTGTTTTAAAAAATTCTACTATATCCCTACATTAATTTTAAGGGACTTACATAAAATTATTACAACAAAAATGATCCCATTAAAATATAGCTTCATTTTTAAAAAGGTATCCAAAATGAAATAATATCAAATGTGACAAAGTTAAGAATAGACCTTTGGGTAAAACTTTGATTGGTTCACCTGAAAAATTATCAAGTAATAAAGCATGCATGTTGTTAATCTTTTAAGTTAAAAGAATAAGTAAGAAGAATATTGCTATACCTTGGATGGGGGATACAAGCATAAAATGGTGCACAGTAACAAAATAATGAGATCTAACAATAGATAAGAAATATTCAACATAGCTTTAGGATGTAGGACTGGAAGGAGGTGGAGGTGATGAGGCAACAAGAAAACCGTTGTTGAATTGATTCACTATTTGGACAGTGTGGAGCAGATGTTGACTGAATGGCCAGGCCATATGATACTGTGGCATTACAATTTATTTCAGTGTCTCTATATTGTCAGTCTGGAAGTCAGTTTGTTTATTTAATTTTTATGCTGCCCACCTCTCCTACAAGGCAACTCTGGGAGATTTGTTGATTGTAGATGTACCCAAGGCAAGTAGTGAGCCCCAGAATCATCTTCTCTGCTTCCTGTAATGCTTGAGTGTTTCTTTGCAGTTCGTTTCCCACCATGCTCAGAAACAGGTCAGCTCAAACTTGTCAGCATGATTGTGGTGTTGATCTGGTGTGAGCTATTCCAACTTGAGTTTTTGTATTGGCAAAGAAAAGAATACTCACTAAAAAATGCTGGCTGCTTTTCCTTGGGAAGATACCCTTTCATAGCCATTGATAAACAAGTTCTGAATCTTACTTTTAATGCATAAAGTTCTAAGTCATCTGTTTTACATGACTTTTCTATTCCTCTTGGGACAAAGTCACAATATCCCAGTGGCTCTCAACCTGCTGGTATTGGGAGAGACTTTAAGATCTGGCTCTTTGCTCAGGCCTTTTTGAGGGTGATTGAAGCCCCAATTTGAGTATTATGGGTTTGCTTCTTGTTCTTGCCTAGTTTTAGCCATCTTGGGGTCCTGTCTTTTATTATTGTATTATTTTATTGTTTTCTGTCTTTATATTTGTGAACTGAGTTGGGTGGTGTACAGCATGAATGAATGAATGAATGAATGAATGAACGAACAAATGATTTTAGCCAATCCGTTTCCTCCTGCTTTTAGCTTATTGTATTTCTTCCATCTTATTGATGATTTATTCCGCGGGCATGTTGCTTGCCCTGAGAGATTCCCCCCTCTCCCAGGTGTGGCCCTCTGGTTTGTGCCGCCGATTCCTTAATGACGGATCCTGGGATCCCGAGAGGTGGCATGGCACAAGGAGGAGGCTTAGGGATTTTTTATGTAAACTTTTTAACGGGTTAGGGAGGGGGGAGGGATGTAAGTTCCAGCAGAAAGTTGGGGGGACTTTGCTGGATCTTTCCCAATCCAGGTTGGTAAATGGTTGCCGCGGTGGGGGGGAGGGTCTTGGGGCCCGAGGGGATGGGGTGGGGACATTGATCCCCACGGTGATCGGGAATGGCGGCAGACGGATGAACAGAGGGCCATATCGAAACTTGGGATCGCGCCCCCGCTATCTTCGAGCGGTGGCACGCTCCGACCCTCTGGCCTCATCCTGCTTTTCTGGGGGTGGGGGAGGACAGGTACCTGAGCTCAGGCTGGTGTATTTGAATGCCAGGTCTGTGGTGAATAAGGCTCCCCTCATTTGGGATTTGATTGAGGAGGAAGGCGCAGACCTGGCATGCACTACTGAAACCTGGTTGGGCCCAGAGGGAGGGGTCCCTTTGATTGAGTTATGCCCACCAGGTTTCTGTGTGCTTCACCAGCCTCGGGCTCAGGGTAGGGGCGGGAGGGTGGCAGTTGTTATTAAAGAGGCCCTTTGTCCGCAGGAGACCACTGCCCCTCAGATTGGCGGATGTGAGTCCCTTCTCCTGAGGTGGGGTCCTGGGGGTCAGTTGGGTCTGTTGCTCATGTACCTTTCTCCCAGCTGCGTGGCAACAGCCCTGCCTGGGCTACTCGATGCTCTCTCAGGGTTGGCGGTTGAGTTTCCCAGGCTTATCGTTCTGGGAGATTTTAATCTGCCTTCCCTGGGTGGTGCGTCGGGGGTGGCCCGAGAGTTCATGGCTTCCATGATAGCCATGGACCTGACCCAGATTATTCAGGGTCCGACTCACGAGGGGGGAAACACGCCCGACCTTATTTTCATCTCTGGGCAGTGGCTTAATGGTCTGGGTGGGGTTACTCTAACATCTCAACCCCTTTCATGGACAGACCATTATCTCCTATGGCTGGCCCTCTGTCATGCCACTCCCCGCTGCTGGGACGCGGAACCGACCAGGTGGTTCCGCCCCAGGCACCTGATGGACCCAGATAGGTTCCAGATGGCGCTTGGATTGATTCCTTCCTCCCTTTCCCACAGCCCAGTCGAGACCTTAGTTGATGCCTGGCAACGGGCAGCTTCCGAGGCTCTCGACCGTGTTGTGCCTTTGCGGCCTCTGACCCGGCGCAGATCCCGGCTCGCTCCTTGGTTCTCCGTGGACCTGCGGGAGATGAAGCGCTGGAGAAGGGGCCTAGAGAGCATTTGGAGGTCCAGTCGGTCTGAGTCTGACCGAACACAGTTTAAGATCCTTTTCTAGATCTTATCTTGTGGCAATGGAGGTGGCAAAGCGTGCTTACTTCGCCACCCTCATTGCATCTGCAGATAACCGCCCGGCCGCCCTGTTTAGGGTGACCCGTTCCCTCTTAAATCAGGGGACAGGAGAGGACCCCTTGCAGGGATGGGCCGAGGAGTTTAGTGAGTATCTGGTGGATAAAATTGCTCAGATTCGGGCTGGCTTGGACTCCGACTGGGCAGTGTCTGACGAAGGGGAAACGATGGGTTTGGCCGATAATATTTGGGAAGAGTTTGATCCTGTGACTCCGGATGAAGTGGACAGGATCATGGGGAAATTAAGTGCTGCCACGTGTTTATTGGACCTGTGTCCCTCCTGGCTGGTCTATGCGGCCCGGGAGGTTACACGAGGCTGGCTCCTGGCAGTTATAAATGCTTCCTTGAGTGAGGGGTGCTTCCCTGCCGCCTTGAAGGAGGTGGTGGTGAGGCCCCTCCTCAAGAAACCTGCCTTGGATCCAGCTATTGTAAACAACTTTCGTCCTGTCTCCAACCTTCGCTTTCTTGTGAAGGTTGTTGAGAGCGTGGTGGCACGGCAGCTCCCTTTGGTCCTGGAGGAAACTGAGTATCTGGATCCATACCAATCGGGTTTCAGGCCCGGGTACAGCACGGAGACGGCATTGGTCGCACTGGTGGATGATCTCTGGCGGGCCCGAGACAGGGGTTATTCCTCTGTCCTGGTCCTTTTAGATCTCTCAGCGGCTTTTGATACCATCGACCATGGTATCTTGCTGCGACGTCTGGCGGGGTTGGGAGTGGGAGGCACTGTTTTACGGTGGTTCTCCTCCTACCTCTCGGGCCGTTCGCAGACGGTGTTGACAGGAGGGCAGAGGTCAGCCCCTAGGCCCCTTAGTTGTGGGGTGCCTCAGGGGTCGGTACTCTCGCCTCTCCTGTTCAACATCTATATGAAGCCGCTGGGTGAGATCATCCGTGGTTTCGGGGTGAGGTATCATCAATATGCCGATGATACCCAGCTCTTTATCTCCACCCCGAACCAAGCCAGTGATGCCCTCGATGTGATGTCCCGTTGCCTGGAAGCGGTATGGATTTGGATGGGGAAGAACAGGCTCCAGCTCAACCCGGCCAAGACTGAGTGGCTTTACGTACCGGCATCTCGTCTTGTCCAAGAGGTTCCATCTTTGGTTATGGGGGGAGAGGTGTTGCCTCCCGTTGATAGGGCGCACAATTTAGGCGTCCTCCTGGATTCACGACTCAGTTTTGAAGATCATATTGGAGTCGTGGCCAGGAGGGCATTTGCCCAGGTTCGCCTGGTGCGCCAGTTGCGCCCCTATCTGGACCGAGATGCCCCACGTATGGTCACTCATGCACTCGTTACCTCTCGGATAGATTACTGGAATGCTTTCTACATGGGGCTGCCCTTAAAGACCACCCGGAGGCTCCAGCTGGTGCAGAATGCGGCCACGCGGGTAGTGATGGGAGCATCCCAATACTCCCATATTACACCCCTCCTGCGTGAACTGCATTGGCTACCGGTTGTCTTCCGGGCGAGATTTAAGGTGCTGGTAGTTACCTTTAAAGCCCTACATGGCTTAGGCCTGGGATATCTGCAGGACCGTCTGCTGCCGGGGACGACTTCCCATCGCCCAGTGCTCTCACACAGAGAGGGCCTCCTCAGGGTGCCGTCGGCCAGACAATGTCGGCTGGTGACCCCCAGGGGGAGGGCCTTCTCTGTGGGAGCGCCAGCCCTCTGGAATCAACTCCCCCTTGAGCTTCGGATGGCCCCGGACCTCCGGTCCTTTTGCCGCGACCTCAAGATGTTCCTTTTCCATCAGGCTGACCTGGATTGATGATGGGTTTTTAAAAGTTTTAATTTTTAACTGTGTAATTAATATTTGGGGCTGTTATTTAATTTTTTTCTTAACTTTTGTACTGTTGGTTTTTTATTGTTGTTAGCCGCCCTGAGTCCTCTGGGAGATAGGGCGGCATATAAGTCCCATAATAAATAAATAAATAAAATGAATGAATGAATGGATGGATGGATGAATGAATGAATTTTGCTCTGTGTTCTCTGGATATTAAATAATACACCAGAAACTCCAAGAAGAAGGGCACTGTTATAATGGGAATGGTGGGGCACTGATCTTTTCGTGGGGAATTTACTTATTGACCTGTTCTCATTTCATCATCAAGGCATTGATCTTTTTTAATTTTGAAGGGCTTTCGTTATATTAATTGATGATCTCCAGGCTCCCTTCCAACTCCTCCTCCTCCTCCTCCTCCTCCTCCTCCTCCTCCTCCTCCTCATTATTATTATTATTATTATTATTATTATTATTATTATTATTATTATTATTATTATTATTATTATTACCACCATACATTTATTGTTACTTTTATTGTTATATTTGTAATTAAATATGTTTTTGTGATTGATTAGGTAATTAATTAATGCAAAATATGTCTATACTACCCTTTTTAATATGCGATTTCAACGTTGTATGTAACCATATAAGGAAGCTTTAAAAATGTATAGCAATAGATTTGTGGGATGTTTGAAATGAACAGATGTGCCATGTTATTGAAAACAGTTTGCATCTCATCAGCAGGGCCTGATGGGAAACCCATTTATATGAAGTAGTTATATGAAGTGGTTGATATAGTGGCCATTTGCTTTGTCATGCAAATGAATATCTATATGCCTAATTAATAATGTAACAGTTTAGCTTAGAAATGCCACTGGTCACAATGTTCCATACTGATCATGTGTGAACATTAATCAAGAAGACATCAGACAGGGAAGTCATCATTCAATATATAGCAATATCTGTAGCGCTTGATTAAGATCATCTTGAGGCACATAATCCACAAACCAACGGTCAGTAGAACTTGAAGCCCTTTGAGGAGAAATTAAGCTACAGCCTAGCAGCATAGGACTGGTGGCCTCTAAATGTTACTGACCAACAAATTCCATCATGAGACCAGTCATGCTTGCTGGGCTGGTGAATGTGTCCAGAGCATTTGAAAGGATAAAGGTAAAGGTAAAGGTTCCCCTGCACATGCGTGCTAGTCATTTCCAACTTTAGGGGCCGGTGCTCATCTCCGTTTCAAAGCCGAAGAACCAGTGCTTGTCCGAGGACATCTCCGTGGTCATGTGGCCAGCATGACTAGATGCCAAAGGTGCACAGAACGCTGTTACCTTCCCACCGTAGTGTTCCCTATTTTTCTACTTGCATTTTTACGTGCTTTTGAACTGCTAGGTTGGCAGAAGCTGGGATGAGTAACAGGCACTCACTCTGTTATGCAGCACTCAGGATTTGACCCACCAAACTGCCAACCTTCTGATCGACAAGCTCAGCGTCCTAACCCACTGTAGCAAAAAATCATGAATTGTGGTTCATTTTATCAAAAATTTAGAATTTTTGGTTTCTCTAAAAAAATTCACAGAACCTACTACCACAGTCTAATATTTATGCTTATTAATAAATAGGAAAAAATGCTGCTAGATTCCTGCTTTTTCACTAGTTTTCTAAAAAAACACGGCTTGTACTATTTGGACCATTTTTATGCTCATCCCATATTGCAAACATATCATATCATCATCAGTGACCTTTGAAAGCTTAAGTTCAGAGGTGTCTGGCATTTTGGGGTCAACTTAAACGCTGCTTGGTCAAATTTTGTAGGAAGAGCTGACTGGGAAAATGTTTGTGAAGTCACGTCTGAGCTGCACTCTGCTCTGCCCGAAGAAAGTAAATGACAGACTGCCATTACCTCAAAAGCTGCAATTTAGTTCTGCCGCTGTGATATCCCCCAGCAGTTAATAAGCACCCTGTCTTCATGTGTGGAGGCCACAGTGGTTTGGGAATATGTAAACCTGGGGAGACTTGGGTTTTGAGGACTATGAAAAGGAGGAGGAAAGGCTGAACACTTGGATAGGAATTGTTCTAACTATCATCTCTAGAATCTTCTTTTATTTTAGTAATGCCCCTTCCCCTTTTAATGGATTCCTGTGGGTGATAAGCTCCAGTATGTGATGGATTGACTCAAAAATGCTGGCAATATTATTGTGGTCAAGCATAGAATTGCAAGACCATGTTCTCAGTAAGATACTTAAACTGGGGATTGGCATTCCTTTATATTTGAAAAATATTATTGTACCTATTTTTACATGCTATTTGTGGCTTCAGATTTTATGTGTTTTTTAAGTTCTTTGAAATGCCATATCAATCATTTATTTCTTCTGCCCCTAGACATTTGGAGAAATATGAAGAAAGATATAATACAAAAGGGGAAGAAAGAATTTGTGTAAAAATTGTATGTACTTGAATATATGCTATTTTCAAATAAGTAATTAGAATTTAAAGAGATACTGTACATTTTTCTATAGTGAGGAATATTTGAATAGGTTACCTGCTGTTCAGGACATAATACAAAATGGGTGACTTCAAGGCCCTAATTCAATCTTCCGTTTTTATTTTTCAGTTACAAAATTAGACTGTGGGAGCAGCAGGCAATCTTTTTTCTACTGAGTGTCATGTTATCTCATAAACTATTTTGGAGATTATTTGGTAGGTAAGGCTGAAACAAGTCCTGAATGAAGTTGGGGTAAAAAATGGGTGAGACAATTTTATCCTTTCTGATTACCATCTTTTCAGATGTTCTCTTTTCTTTCTTCTAAAATGTAAATTCCAGGAAATAGTAGGTAACACTTAGCAAAACACTGAACAGGCTAGGACTCACACAACATTAACTGAAAAACCATATATGGTCCAAGGGATATAATTTACCCATCTGTGAAATAAAGGATACCTTCAAGTATAAGATAAACCTTTAAATGACTGTTTTCAATAGTATTTTTTGAAAATTTATTATTTTATTTTAATGGTTGTATACTGCCCAGAGTCATCCATTTATAAGGTGGGTGGACCTACAAATTTACTAAATAAATAAATAATCCTTCAATGGAATATTCCCTATTATAAAGTATGATACATGACTCTGATTCAAAATCTTTTGCCTCACCTATTGTAGAAAATATCTTGATTCATTAAATATATTAGTTTTTTTTAAAAGAAATGGATTTTAGTAACAAATTACAGGATGTGGAGGGGACTGCTTCTCCTCCAAATAACAGCAGGTTGCAGAAAATCTTGTTGGTGGGATGCCGCCTAAAGGTATGTCTGCACCAGGCTAGCTTTTGATGCATGCTCCTAGTTCTTCAAATTGTCCCCAGATGTTTTTATGTACTTCAGTCAATCAAATCTTTATTATGGTCATGGAACAGCACAAGGAGGGAAGGTGCAGTCAATTAAAAAGTATAAAAGCATAAAAAGTAATCATTTGTGAACAGCTATAAACAGTGCATTTTTTTGTAAAAGAAAAAGGTGCCAGAACTCACACATGTCATACAACCCACCTTGCCTACCCTACAAGGTTCCATCCAAAAAAGGTGCTGGAACTCCGTTCTGAGCGTTCTGTGAGAAAAAAAGCCCTGGCTATAAAATATAAAACAGAGAGTATAAAAACAAAAATCTAAAAAAAAATCTAAAAGGGATAAGAGTATTAGATAGTTGTAAGGGAACATAACTTTTATGTTCCCTTATGACAAACTATATCAAATTACAGAATATTCTAGTATGGTGACCTAGATGCTCATTTACTCTATGGCTCAATCATGATCTGATTTAAGCGCTGCTGCTCAGAACCTGGCAATATTATATGCTGTGGCAGGATTAGTATCTGAAAGCAGTGTAAAATTGTCCTTTGCTGTATGGTAGTAGTGAAATGAGGCTAATACGGATGTCTCTGTAATATGAGCAGGGCTTTTTTTCTCATAGAATGCTCAGAACGGAGTTCCGGCACCTTTTTTGGATGGAACCTTGTAGGGTAGGCAAGGCGGGTTGTATGACGTGTGAGTTCCGGCACCTTTTTCTTTTACAAAAAAAGCACTGAATATGAGCAATGGAGAAGCACATACTCTGTTGTTTCTCTGTAGTCAGAGTTACAGGGGCATTGTCTGTAAGAAATCTTTCTGTATTGGCCTTCAAGGACAGCTGAGAGGAGGATATGACATTGTGCCAGAGTAAAGGCTCTCAGATGGCTGGACACTTCAAGATTAGATAAATATGCCATAGGGAGGCAGAGTACTTGATGAATTCACTAGCATTAAAGGTTGAGGGCTAGATCCAATTAGTCCCGTGTGTCTCCTACACATTGTTTAATGAGTGCTTTGGCCTGATTGTATCCTATGCTGAGTAGAAGACCTGGAGAGAAGCCCAAAGATAAGATTTTAGTTACCACTGCCTGCTTCCATGTGGACTGAAAGTTATCTCTCATAGTTAATTGGGCAAGGCCATAGGGAAAAACAGTTAATCTGAGCCAATAATTGAGTATGATGACCTACATTCTAGCCTCCATTTTCACCAGGCCTGTTTTGTGAGTCATCAGAGTGGCATTAGAGACACATTTTGGAACATACAGGGTCAATCTTAAAAATGTGGACTATAAAGTTGTAATGGTATAAAATTGGAGAAGGGTCCTGGCTGGGTACTATAAAGAAGCTGCATTATTGGGTTGACTTTGAATAATTTAAGTGCTGCAGGAATAGAGTGACCATCTTTTCTCTTAAAGAATTTAAGAATGGCAGATGAGCTCCTCTGTATGTGTTCTGCTATATAGTCCCCATGGACTTTCCTACTGCCAGTAGAATGAAGGAAACAGGAGATCTGCTCAATCTTATGGCTATACATCTTCAAGTGGCTCTTGAGCCTTTTTGGCAATTACTATGATTTTAGTTTTCTGATAATTGAGTTCTAACTGGTCTTACTTGCATTACTGACTTAGTGCACTCTGTGCTGTTTTAAGGCCAATAGGTGTTCTTGAAAGTATTGCTTCATTGTCTCCATAAAATAAAAGAGATATGTGTCTTCCAGCAATTTTTTGGGGGGCGGGGGTGGGGCAGGGCAAGTGAAAATTTGTATAGAGGAGGTGGCCCACCATGGTACTGATACAGAACTTGAATAAGAATGGGGCAAATATGCAGTCTTGTTTGATACTATTCTTAGTTCCAATGGCAATGGGGAGATGGCTCTGGGGAGGTCTTTTCATGTAGCATATTATTAAATGAAACAGATGTTGGTCAATCAAAGCAGCCCTCCAGTTTTTCCCACAATTTATCTCAGGATATGGAATCAAAAGCTGCTTTGAAGTCTATAAAAGTGGCACAAAGGGAAGTGGTTTTGTATGAGAAGCATTTTTCAATGAGATGATGGAGAACTAGGCATTGATCAATAGTAGATCAGCCTTCCATAAAGCCAGCTTCTCTTCTACAAGGATGTTTTCTTGTTCCAAATATTCCTGGAATTTCAATTGTAGGAGTAGCTGTATAGAGTTTACTAATTGTCTTGAGGAGGCTGATCAGTCTATAATTAATAGGATCATCTTTTCCTCATTTTTATATATACAATATATGGGCCAATGAGGTGTTGATAGATTGTTATAGGTAAAGAGTGAAGCCAGAGTGGGTACCCAGAAGTTCAAGTTGTTTTTAATGACCTCTAGAGGGATTAAGTTTTCTCCTGAGGCTTTTCCTGATCTTAGTTGAGCATATGTTTTTTAAAATCTCTTTCACTGTCACTGGGTACTCACATTGGCAGATTTCCTATAGTTTGGCTGTGGTATTGTCTTTCAATAGAGTTGTCCATTGTTGGGACAAGGAGCCGTTGGGATATGTCAGTCTACCATGGATAGACCATTGCTATTGGAGCTTGATCTGATATGCCAGAATAAGACTAAATCATTGGATTGGATTCACTGCCTGAGTCATGCCCCCTTATTTTTCATGACTTTTTTCCTTGCATGGCAGCAGTTGTTTGTAGCATCTCTTCTGCTGGAGGATATCCTGTGTAACTGTCAGTGCAGTATTGGAATTTATGTGCTTCATTATTTCTGGGATTATCACATATATATGTTTTAGTTTTTATGGACTAGATTTAACATTCAGTGGCATATAAGAGTTATTATGAGTGAAGTGATAATAGGGCAGGGTCACAACATACACATGGTGGGAAAGAATCATTGCTTTTTCCAAGACACTATTTTTTAAAAAAATATGTTTTGAGCCTTTTTTTGTACATTGTTACAATTTTTATGCATTACCTATGTTAAAGAAATAGAATGTCATGTTAGTGGGAGTTTTTTTGGGGGCGGTCATATCCTATAACTTGTCTGATCCTCCTGAAACCCCATATAATACAATATTCTGAGAAATTACAAAAAATAGTTTTTTGGAAGGGCAGAGATTGCATGGGTAATCATTTGGGCTTGTATATGACATTTATGTTTTTTGTAATCCCACTTTAAGTGTAATCAGCAAATGAAAAGCAAAATTGCAATTTTTATAATCCATGCAGATTGCAAACTGAGAAGACATTAATTTTGGATAATGCAGATCAATGTGATGTCATTTCATGGAGGCCAAAAATCTTAATATGATTGAAGCATTTCTTTTTAAAGTTCCCCAGGAGAGGCTGGAGGCCTAGTTGGCTGGAGATCCAAGACTTCTTGAAAGTACATAATCCCCTTGCTTTGCACGACCAACTGTGTTTGTGGTTGGCACTTCAACACTTACACTTGTTTAGTACTGAGGTGGGCAGATTTGGTGGGGCTGTGCAAGAACATATGGTAGGTACTATGCGAAATAAGTGGAGTGTTACAGTATAGCAGATATCTCCCTAGTGAATCTGTCTCGAGTGCAAAGGTAGGTTTTTCAGTAGACTTGCTAGACTGCTAATCAGCTGTTTTTGGGACAAGCAAGCTGAGACAAAATAAAACCCTCAAACCAAGTTCACTTGGTAGATATTAACTTTCCCATGTAAAATCTTTGTATAATACAGTACCTCTGGCCTCTCCTTACAATTTTTTTTCTTGCAGAGTATAGTAACTCTACTTTTGAAAATTGGCATATAAAGGACATCTTGTTAACTCCTTACTGCAAGACAGGATCATCTTCGGCTTATCAGCCTGAAAGGATAGAACCAGACTAGGTTACTGAATTTCCTAAACAGAGGCCAAGAGATTGTCAAAAGATTGCTCTGGACACCACAAGCAGTTAATCCAAGCTGTGTGAGGTAGAGAGTGAAAGGTAGGGTTAAGAGTCAAAATAACCCAGACTCAGGATACAGGCAATGGAGGGCTAGAAGGATTGAAAGAAAGTTGATCAAGGCTTGGAAAAGATACTAGGCTGAAGCCCTAATACCATTTTAAAAGTAAATTTAAATTAAATTGTAAATCATGTTTATGGATAAAAAAGTTTTTCTAAAATATTTATATACTATGAATATCAGATGTAGGCAGTCTGATACATTCCAAACATTTTAACTTTAAATTCCATTCCATAAAGCTGATGGATTAGGCTCACAAAATATGCTAAACTGATTTAAATCTCACTTTTGCTCTATGAGAAATGCTTTCTTATTTTCCCACGTAGTAACAATACTGTGAGGTAGGCTTGAGAGAGACTAGCTGGCCCATGGCTAAGGTTGGACTTCAGTCTGGACCTTCCACTTCTGTTAGTGAGATGCCACCTGCATCAGCCTTGCACTTCAACCCATGATGTCGGGAATCTTTCCTCATTTCTAAGACCCTCCAAGTAGAACTTCTCTTTTAGAAGTTGAAGCCATGCAGGGCCTGATCCAAAGATTACCCCCAAAATGCCCTAAGTCCATGTGTCCCACTCAAATCTGGAGACTCAATCATATTCCAACTTGCCAAATCTGTTTTGCCCCTTGCAAGTCTTGGAAATAGAGATAACTTTGGATTTTGTGATTTTAATTAATTCAGCACAACATCACTTCATTGGGCTATGTTTCCTTTTATAAAAATCCTCTTGTTTGAATTTTCTGATCCACTAGAGGTCACTTCAGCTCTACTACTAATGCAACAAAAAGGTTCCATTCTGGTCTGACTGGATTTTTACTGCTTGCAGAAGATTGCCTTTTGATTTGCCCATCAGCAAAACACTCTTTTCACAAGGCAACTGCATAGTGCCAACTGCTTGGAACAGCAGTAAGTCTTGGATGGGATTATAAGGACTTTCGATCCTGTTTCGTTGCACTGTCCTTATGTGAAGTACATGCAGAGATACATAAGGAGGAAAAATCAGAGTAAAGCTTGCTTGGATGGAGATAAATGAAAAATAACATTTATACTGTGCCCTTTATATTTGTTCTTCAAATAGTACAAGGCAAAATATATATGGTTGCTACCCTCAGCATAGTATCATTACAACTTTGTGAAAATCTGAAAAAGCACAGTTGGGAAAGGAATAAATTCCATTGTCTCATTGCCAAATCTTTTGAACTAAATGAGAATTCTTCCTGGTGTGTTTCTTTTAAACTATATTTTGACTATTTCATGATTTTGCTTTGTTTTGTTTTGACCCAAAACAGAGTGCAGAGATAGAATATGAATTAGAATAATCAATTATATTAGGATAAAGAGGAAGTCAATGTATACATTTAATAATAAAATAATAATAAATAAAATAAATGAGCAATAGTTTATAAGGATGAGCAGTGTTTGCATTTTTTTAAAAAATTATCAGGTTAGACAAAAATCAGAGAATTAATATTGAGATTTTAAAATCTAAAAATTAGATCAAATGTTCTGACCCTAAAATCTGTAAGTCAAAGGCAAAAAGTATTTTTCCCCTCTCAAATTATATTCTGTCCCTATAAATAATACAGACCATCACCTTGTTATATTCATTTTTAAAAACCTGCATGTTCAGTACAAAGATCTTAGTTTTGTCACATCTAACCTGGCAGTTTATATTTACTTTCGACTAAATGGAAAGATGCTGTAGAGGATCTCTGTTGTTCCTGTTTCCACTGTAGAAATGCAGGTAGTCCTTGATTTATGACCATTTGTTTAACAACTGTTTGAAGTTATGATGCTGCTGAAAAAAATGACTTATAACTGGTCCTCACACTTGTGACTATTGCAGTGTCCCTGGATTATGTGATCACAATTTGGGCCCTTGGAATATATTTATGACAGTTGCAGCATCTTGGGGGTCACATGAACATTAATGATCTTCCCAGGGGGCTTCTAACAAGCAAAGTCAATTGGGAAAGCCAGATATTCTTAACAACCATGGTGATTTGCTTAACAACCATGGCAAAAAGGTTATTAAATCAAGTACAATGTCCTTAATGACTACATCATTTAACAATGGAAGTTCTAGTCCCAATTGTGGTTATACATCAAGGACTATCTATAAGAACTCAGATCTCTTTCCTGCCAACTATGCCAACTATTTTCTCACTAACTATTTCTACAGAATGTATATTTGTGATATCATCTTGAACGCATCCTCAGGTCACCAAGAAGGTAGCTTGCAATCTTATTTTGTTGTTCCTCTTTTAAAGTACTGTTCTACATCTTCTGATTTGTTTGCCCCTAAAAATGTATTGCAATGCCTTGCGGATAATACTGATGATAATGTAATCAGGGCTGGAGTATGACAAGGCCATTTTGGGCTGCTGCGGGCAATTCTTCTCCTGTCTGGTTGTTGAATGGCTTTGGGTTGGATTGTTGGAGAAACCAGACAACTCCCCAGATGTATCTGCTCCTGTAATGCCTAAGAGGACATTACACTGATAGCCCTTTCAAGATAGTTCAGATCAGGCAATAGTCTTCACAAGAAGACTAGAACCAAGCTTTATTGAGACAGTTAATTATGCTGTATTATCTTGCAGTCTTCTTGTAGTTTTTCTTCCCTCCCTCTTATATCCCAGTAAATCAGGGAGGAGCCAGCCTGAGTGACTTCCTAACACAATCTGTTTTCCCAGGGATGCTCCTGTCCTCCTTTCTATGGAACAGGTGACTTAGCATGTTGTTTTAAACAGTAAAATGCTCCAGCCAACCAAAGTTTGAGGTTGTGTGGAAAAAGTTACCACATTGGGAGTACCTTTGCATTGGTATACTGGACACATAGACTGGTCAAAATTCCTCAGCTTGCCTGCTGGTCATAGAGATCACAGTGGTTCATTATTATTGTTTCTTCCAGAAAACCAATGGCCTCATGTAGGTGGTAGCCTTCCTTTTTATCATGGGATCATATGATAACAAAGACAAGGGATGTGGTCTTGGTCTCTTGGATCTTACAGGTCAAGCTTGGCATATTACACAGACATCAACTCTCACAGACATACATACAAAATCTCCTCCAGATACTTCTGAAGATATGAAGATGGGCACTTGTCAGCTGCAACTCCTTAAACTAAATGCATCTTTTTCTTGGAATTGCATGGGAGCTGGAAAGAAGAGCCAGCTATTCTGAGAAAAAGACACTGCAGAATTACAAATGGATTCCAAGTAAGTCGGGGTGGGGGTTGCCTATGAATCTAAAGCACTGCACAGGTTTATTATACAGTATAGGTACTCCTCAATTACAACCATTCATTTAGAGACCATTTTAGTTACAACAGCACTGAACAAAGATGATTTATAGTTGTTGTTTACACTTACATTTGTTGCAGCATCCCCATGCCTATGATCAGAATCCAGATGCTTGACAATTGGCATATATTTATGGCAGTTGCTGTGTCTCAGGGACATGTGATCACCTTTTGCCAAGCATCTGGATTTTGTGACCTTTTGCGACCTGACAAAGTCAATGAGAAAGCCAGATTCACTTAACAACCATGTTACTAACTTAACAATTGAAGTGATTCACTTAGCAAACGTGGCAAGAAAAGTTGTAAAATGGGACAAAACTCCTTAACAGCTGTCTTGATTAACAACAGAAATTTTGGACTCAACTGTGGTTGAAAGTCGAGAATCACCTGTAAAATCAATTTTTAAACAATCATATTCATTTTACTGTAATTGGGATATAAATGTAGAATTCTACATTTCATGGTACAGAATACTGATGCTGCAACAATATCAGAGTAATGGTAGAACTTTAAGAAATATTGTCTCTATCTGCAATCATCTCAAGGTTCACACTGAGACCAACTCAATGTTTAAAGAGTTGGTCTTATAGGGTTTGTCAGGTCTACAATCTTGTTACTTTTATTACTTGACAAGTCAGATCCAACAAATAGAAGCAGAAGGTTTTGAATGGTTTTTGTGCATACAGAGATGTGTGTCTGTGTGTGCGTGCATGTGCGTGCACGTACACATATGTATTTATGTATACCTTTGTAAATTCTCTATTTCCCAAACACAATTCTGTTATAGAAAGAGGTTATTTTAATTCCTTACCACCCACAGCGGATGATGTCAAAGATATCAGTCGGGTTCCTGGGGAAACTTTAAAACAAGATATATTGAGGATAGATTGTGTAGGCTATTGCTAACTGCTTCTTTTTAACAACTGAATTATTTTTCACAGGTAGCAGCAAGTCCCACAGGGAGAGAGCAGGGGAAAAGTGAAGGATTTATGAGGCCTCAGAATCTTTCTGCAAAACATATTTGTGTGTGTGTGTGTGTGTGTGTGTGTGTTTGTCTCTATATGTAAGATTCATTCATTCACAATTTCTCACTTTTAAAATGCAACCAAAGCCCATCAAAGTATAAAACAAATGATTTCTCAGCAAACCAAAATGTGGTTAGCTGATAAGATAAAATTTTGACTCAAGACAGTTTAATTTTCTACATTACTCTACATTTACTCTAAATAAGTATATTTTTCTATGGTATTTCATGCACATATAGCTATTACTTTAGAACAGGAATGGGTAATCTGCAGTTCCAAAATGGATATGGCTCCAAGCTTCCTTTTTATACCCCTTCCAATTTGTGCCACAGAATTTCAGCATCATAATAGCTGAAAATCAGTAGTATAATTTTCTACCATTTAGAGGCAGCATACATATAAAAGCTCTAACCAATGCCATAAAATAATTTAGAAAACCAACAACTGTCTTCACTTTCCCATTAACATTTTGTGCATGTAAAATGGCATGTGCCATATTGATTAAAGCACTGGACTAGCACTAAGAAGAGTCGGGAAATATTATTTATTTATTTATTTAATTAATAATATTTATATACCGCCCTTCTCCCGAAGGACTCAGGGCGGTGAACAGGGCAAGAATAAAAAATACAAAGTTACAAAAGTTAAAAAAGGATTAAATATATGCCCACTAAAAACAGTAAATACAATATTAAAACAACAATAAAAAACAACAATAAAAAACCCCACCAATCCCCCATCAGGCCAGGCCGGCTTGTTCGAATAAGAATGTTTTTAGATTGCGACGAAAGGAGCGAAGATCGGGCGCCATCCGGAGCTCAACCGGTAACTGATTCCATAGCTCCGGGGCGCCCACAGAGAAGGATCTCCCCCTGGGGGCCACCAATCGACATTCTCTGATCAGTGGCACCCTGAGGAGGCCACGGTCATGGATGTTCACTAGCTATCCAGGATAGTAACTCTCTGTCAGCTAATCTTTTATGATTGTTGTGGGAGGTAGGATGGAATGTAAATCTAGCCAATTAATAAAAATTGTGTACAATAATACAGCCCTTGGATCCTTACTCTGTCCTCTTTTTACTAATAACTTACTTTGCTGCCCAGCTAAAAGTAATCCAATCCATGGACTATTTTTGACATATATCCATGGACTTTTAAGATTTGGTAAAAATATGTGGCTATACAATCTCTAGTTTTTCATTGTTGATTAAACTATGTAGAAAGAGTTAATATCCCAAGATCATGTTACACAGGAACTTCATTCGGAATCCAGTTCTGGCTGGAAACAGTATAGCTTGAAAGAAAATGGATTGGAGTGTTTGTGTGTGTGTGTGTGTGTGTGTGTGTGTGTGTGTGTTAGAACTCGGTTGATCTCACAACTATTTTAGGGAAATTGTTGAAAAATTACATAGGTCTAAGAGTGAAGCAATTCCATTTGTTGACTGTAATGTCCATTTGATGCTGTTTAATGCAAAATCACACAATTGCTCCATTTAAGCCAACACTTGAGAAATTGGTAATCTCTAGCTTTAGGTCCATGAGATCTTTGGTTCAACTTCAAAGAATCTGTAAGTGATCAGCTCAGACTTCTGGCAGGTCTGATTTATTTCTTCTCTGACTGCCTTTTAGGCAGAGTGATTGAGCAGTAGAAAAAAAAGGGGAAAGATCCTGCTCAGTGACTATAGTACCATTGAACTGAAATGCAAAAGTGGGAAGGATGACAAAGCACACCAACATTTACTGTGGTGATGAAAAAATAATGTTGCTTTTACAACCTTTGCAGGTCTGTAAAGTGAAGCTGAAATAAAGTTATGAACTCAGTCACACTTTTACTTATCAATACTTTGTTTAAGTTGCCAGTCCCAATTGTGGTTGATAAATAAGTAGTAGTTATATTGTTTTCATTATTAAAGCATTTTATATACAGAAAAATATGTTTATCCCTTATTTTCTTCAACCAATTTCAGTTTATATCTCAAGCTATTATATGTTATAATATTTTTTCTTAGATGCTCCTTGTATTTATTCCCAATATTTTCTTATTATTAATCTATCAGCTATGAATAAAAATTTAATAACTCACATTTCAAATTTGTATTTTCTTACCAGAAAATAATAACAAAATGTTCTGATATAGTGATTCAATTATATCTGAAATTTATCTCAATGAAAGGTCAGTTACATATAGTTTTAATGGAAGAGATGGTTCAAGAGGTAGCATCTGTTGTTAAGACTACTTTCTGAAGTCTCTCTTCATTCAGTTTTAACTAGCTCTTTGCTTTTATTTCATTCTGTTTCATTTTATTTTATTTTCATATCCTTTGCTTTCCTGATGTAGACCTGTTTTTTTTTTACTGGAGACTCGTATTTTTATCATGTCTGCCATGGAAAAAAGAAGAAGAGGAAGTATTCACATTTTGCTTCTCAGACTTAATTCAAGTCTACCAAAAAAGCTCAAAGTTAACCAAAATTAACTGTAGTCCAATTTAGCATGTTATGCAAACATATCTCTTATATATTCACATCAGCAATCATTTTATATTATTTCCTATTTCTGTTTTTCAATTTTACTTGTGTTATTAGTTGTCTGAACTCCATTATAGAATAGAGGCTTTTTTTTAAAAAAAAAAACAAATTAGCACAAGCAATGACAAGCCCAGTTAGCTTTATGTGGAGATTTGAATCTAGGTCCCTCCAATCCTAGTCCACAGGACTAGTTTGAACTATAGTCCTATCTGTTACTTGTACTGAATGGACTATCAATATGGCAAAGTGCACAACATTCCTGTTTTAAGTGGGAATTGGAGAAAGTTACATTAGTACCACGGAGAGCTACTGTATCTGGACCAGGCCAATATATCTATCTTCCTTGGAATCATCTATAATCTTTTATTCATTTGGGGCATAATAATAATAATAAAGTTGGAAGGGACCTTGGAGTTCATCTAGTCCAATCCCCTGCTCAGGCAGGAAACCCTATACCATTTCAGACAAATGGCTGTCCAGTCTCTTCTTAAAAACTTCCAGTGTTGGAGCATTCACCACCTCTGGAGGCAGGTTGTTCCACTGGTTAATTGTTCTAACTGTCAGGAAGTTTCTCCTTAGTTCTAGGTTGCTTCTCTCCTTGACTAGTTTCCATCCGTTGCTTCTTGTCCTGCTTTCAGGTGCTTTGGAGAATAGCTTGACTCCCTCTTCTTTGTGGCAGCCCCTGAGATATTGGAACACTGCTATCATGTCACCCCTTCCTGGCCTTTTGTTCACTTGTCTATTCTGTTGCAACCCATGAACCAGTTTCTCCAAGTGTGTCAGATGGAGAAATACCCTCCATTAACTTTGCTGTTTCTCCTTGTCTCTGGGTAGTTTAATGGACTATATACCATGGCTATTGTTTCCAGAATGATATTGGTATTAGTCTTTTACAGTACATCCAAACTGTGGTACTTAAGAACTGATAGATATGTTTTCTTTGAGATTTCATACCTTACAGTCCAACTGATGGATGCACAGCATATTCTCCTGGGATAGAAATATTTATATTTTGTATGCAAAAGTATTTTCAAATGGGTGAGGAAGGAAAAGAGAAAGGAAAAGAAAAAAATGATGAGGGGCAAGCTAATAAGCAAAACTATTTTAGCTGAGGCAAAAAACAAACCAGCAGCAAGAGATGTGACAGACGCCTTTTTGTACTTGTTAGCAAATCTTAGATGTTTAATACATGAAAAATCATGTTAAATCTTCTAATAAACATTTAACTGTTTCAAGATGAAGCCTACCTTTACCTTTCCAGATCTTTCATACATTTGGTGAGCCATGAAATTTTATATGGTAATAAATGTATTAGCTTTAAGGTTCCAGAAGAACATTGTTGTATTGTAGGAAATGACATAAGTCAGCATCATTGTTTAAGAACATTTACTAGATCATATTCTTGTGATCATAAAAATGAAAACTACAAAATAATATTATGGAAAATAATATATTTGACTTAGAAGGGTGCACTGAATGTGGTGCTTCTAAAGCTACTGTAAAATTTCTGCCTACAAATTTATCTTCTGATCACAACAAAAAATATATTTACTAAAAAAAATGATGTCTCTGTGCAACCCGAAATATGCAGAAAATAGAGATGACTGCAAGGAAATAATTTGACTTTTTCTAATTTGTTTAATGAGGTAGAACAGGTACCTATTTGTTCTAGGTCTTCAATATCGCTTCTTATATAACTGCAAATCCCTGTCAGGCTGATCTTTTTAAGATTATGTTACATTGCGTATTGTAATTGAAAAAATGAGAAACTGGCCTGCTCCAAAGCAAACTACTAGTCTCTTTTTCCCCCAATAGTACATCTGAGCCTCCAATGAATCCTATCAGTTTGCTTAAATAATTAAAATTATTTAAGTCATTCAGTCCATGACTTGCTTTGGAAATGTGTGCACACTGCATGGAAAAAGCAAAAAGTAAGCAAAAGTGCTAGAGTGCATCTTGCAGGGCTACAATTGTGAGAACAAGGCCTTCATTTTTCTTTCCTATGTTTCCTAACGTGTAATAAAATATGTCCCTCTCTATATGTCTTTGATTCTTCATTGTCTCCACTATACACATATACTGTGTACTGTGCATGTATAATAACAATGTCTAAACATCTGGCTGGTTGTGCGACCAATAATAATAATTAAATGTGGATTTTTTTGAAGTTATTCATTATCACCTTTACACTTTATCCTCTAAGTGGTCCCATTGACAACAATTTTGAGCAAGACAAAAATGTAGATATGAATTGGCTAAAAAAGAAGTAAAAACATGCTTTACTGTATGAGGATGACTTAAAAGTATTTGGAATAAATGAAAGCTGAGTTGGAATCCTTGCTGTAAAAAGAATTACAAAAGAATTGTAATTAATTAATTGTAATTCTTACAAAAGAATTCAGTAAAGATATTGAAAGGCCATTTGTTATCGACAAGTGTGCAACTATAGCCACAAAGGCAGGCAAAATTGTTAAAGATGATGGAATACAGCTAAGAAAGATAGTAGCGCCAGATGAAGACTACAACTATTTGGGAAGTTTGGAAGCTTCCAATTTGTTATAGAATCAAATAAAAGAAAATGCTTCTGCCATATAAAATGTTCAAAAAATTTTGACGTTAAATGGTGGAAACTGTCAGGCACAAACAATCAGATCCACATATGCAAAGTTTAAGCTAACTACAGAGTTCTGCCTGTAATACAGGAATCTCCGCAGTCTGACAGCCAGTCTGGGAAGTATTGGATAAGGTTTCAAGGAACTTGGGGTGGGGGAAGTTGTCTTTAGCTTTCTTGCTATTGTGCAGACACTCCAGGCTGGTTCTGTGCTTGATTCCTCCTCCCTTCCCAAAGAAACATCATCAAACTGGGCAGTGAGCCTCAGCCATAGTTTAAACCTTAGGAGAGGCCTATTGGCATTACCTTCTAATGCAGTAGAAGGAAGCAAACCAGACAGAAGAGTTTGATAAATGGCGGGTTAAGACAGACCATCAGAAAGATAGGCACAGTTTGACAGTCGGTGTATGAAAGAACAGCCAGCAGAGTGAATTCACTAAAGTTTTTATAGTCTTTCCTCTAGTTCTCATCTTTTTCACATACATTCAGAAATCAGATTGCTTTAGTTTGGGGCCATTTGGTCTGGTCATAAATGCATGCCTTGCAGGAGAATCAGATTAAAAAGAAATGTTTTTTTTATATCTACCAAACCCATGGTTTACAGGAGAATCATCTCCCCCCCAATTTTTTTTATATCTACTAAAAAATATCTGGCCCAGAACTCTTCCATCTCCATTTGTGATTCAGAATATCTTCTAGCCAATTTAAATTAAAACTGGATGAAATGTTGCTTTTGACAAAGCATAAATGTGATAATTGGAGTTACTTTACATAGGAACAAATTAGGCAGGGAATCAAAATACTTGTAAATCAGCTCTGCTTTAACTGTTTTTGCAGTTGTCATGTTGCATGATTAAACTAGAACATTGTTAGCCAGCATCACTTTTAATCAGGAGACTGGTTATAATGTTATCTTGACTAGTAATCTCATGCTTGGTCTCATTTGATTTAATGTCATCTTTTCATTAATATTTTGTGTCTTGTATCTTACTCCCATCTGAAGTTTTATTAGTGTTGGCTGTTATTCCATACTGTTGACTAATAGAAGGAGAAGAATCTTTGTCCAAAATGTTTGCTTCAGCATTCAGCCTTTTAAAATAATCTTTTCACTGCTGATATTTGAATGGATAGTGATAATTCTGAAAAGATTTAAGACCATATTTTCATCCCAAAACTAACATTTGATCATCTCCCTTTCAACATCTGGAACCAAAATGCTTCTTTATATTTAACAGTGCTTATAAAAATCTTATAGCTATCCACATACAATATTACTTGGCAATTCAGTAATAGGTTTTTCATACATCCCCCATATATAAAGATATTCTTGCTCATTTTTGCTGTTTCATCTTCCCTCTGATGTATCAATTTCTGCTCCAATGCTCTAATAGTTATAAAAAAGAACAAAAATGCTCCATCAAGTCAAGCTTTATCCCTGTGAAGACATCCACATACATTTCTTCAGAACAGATGGAAATGTGTTCTGTTTCTACATCACATTGTCTAAACTATTGTTATTCTTCTACAACACCTAGGATTCTTGAGACTGGTGCCATTTGTAAATCTAATAAATTAACACATCAATACATAATTTCAGCCTTTGGGGATGTTTTAAAATTTCCCAGTCTACTTTATATTTCTTGGATTTTTCTGGTGGTCCCCTTTGAAATGTTTTTCAGATCCAACCCTGTTTCACTTTTGAAATGTCTTACCTTTAATTGGAAAGCCAAGCTATATGATGCAGCCATCTTGCTGAAGCAAAGCAGGCAAAGGCTTGGTTCATGTCTGCCTAATAAACAATTCAGCTGCCTGGAATTATGTGATAAAAAAGGAGCTTTGTCACAACCATAAATACAAATAATGTGAATAAAATGTAAATTCAAGGTATAAATAGAATGTTAAAAGTTATGTTTATCGAAGTATTTCATGCATATTTAGGAGAGGTTGACAAAGTATCTCTTTTAACAAAAGGAATTAATTGGTGCCCCACAGGATAGAATTGTTAATTACAACACAGGGGCAACAAGATTTGTAAATGGGAAGGGAGTTTCAACCCTTCTGATACCATCTTCCTGCCAAATTCTCCTACCTAAGGTAATATTTTCAGCACTTCAGCAATCGGTGTCTTTCATCTTTTGTTTTATTCTGATTAAATAATTTAAAAAAAGCCTTCCCACTGGCAAATATCTAAAAAGAAAGAGGCCCTTGCTTTAACCTGCCTACATTTGCTAAGGATTTTATATCTGGAAGTAAAAGAAATAGCTCCTTGCCATGTCAGTAAACTTCACTCCACCCACCCTAACATAGATTATGCATCTTATTTCTTTTTTTTTTAAAAAAAATTCTGAACAAATTTTTGTCCTGCTTATGTGATCCGTATCACTATGGCTCCTTTATTTATCTTTATCCTGCTGATGTTGTTCCCTGCCTGGAGTATGAATGAGACCTTACACAAGTCCTTGGTATTGAAGGTCATTGGATCAGAAGCATTTGTACCCATCATGTGCACTCTGTACAACCTTTGATTGGCATGCCTAGCCAGCCATACTGTTAACTCTGCAGGTATGTCGAAAGATAGAGTAATAAAAGAGTTGAAAGATAAAAGGATACAGTTGTTGAAAAGTTAAAACTCCTCCCATGTTCTTCTTCTCTCTTTCTTCCACATCCAAGTTTTACTGGGCACATCCCATGCCTAACCGCAGACAGCTTGAAAACTTTGACAGAAAGCTTTCTGTGCGTACTCAGACATGTTTGGACACAGCCTACCCAATCTGAGTGTCTCCTTGTCACCTATCAATCCCAAAGCTGCCTGCAGCAAGCTCAAAGTGGGGAAGAGGGGGAGTGTCGGGTTACTCCAGAGGAACACTTTTAGGCTCAGCTTGGCGACGTTTGAGCACACAGGAAGGATGCATTCCATTTTGAGCTTCAAAAAGGAAGGGAAAGAAAGAGTTTGTGCAAGGCCTTTGATCTTGCTTCTTCTCTGGTAGCTCTTTGAGAAACCATATACTAGAGATGGAAGAGGAAGAGAAGAGCTAGGTAGACCCCCTAAGCCATTTTTTTTAAACCAGTCTCCAAACTAAATCAAAGTGTATGAGCTGGAAAGTCTGGCAATTGGGATGAAAGAAGGAGCCACAATTTTGGCAAGAAGGGAAAGAAAAAGGGTGAGGCAATCCTGATACTGGCTCCCCACAAAGGCAGGGGTGGAATCACATGCAGCTCAGAATGCAAACAGCTTTAGGTCACTAGTGTCCTTGCCAGGCGATATGTGAGAGGAGGAATGTTGGTAAAATCATCTGATGGAAGCTCATAAACATTCTTCTTAAATTAAGGATTCTCAAATAGGCCTTTCACAGCCTTTTCCAAAAGAGTGCAGAATTTCGCCTGTATTTTCACTTCCCAGTTAAAGGGACTAGACACAAAATATTATTTTCACCCCATACGCCTAGCCCTATCTAACCAGTTGGTTGATCCAACCCTTCTACTTTCCTTCTTTCTCAATCACTCCCACTTCTGCTTGTTTCATTTTCCTTTAATTATTTATAATTTGGTAGGAATGTCAAAGAACAGAAGTATTGCCCATTTAGTTCAGTTCTCCAGAACATTTTAGGCTGAAGATATACAGCCCCAGTTTTATCAAGGAGGAATCAGCCCTTAAGTAGTAGGTTGGAATTTGTATCCCAGTGTCACATCCACAAGCCGGCCAGTGAAAACAGTAAAATAAAAGTAAATTATAGAACGATTGTTAAATGTTATTATAGTTAAAATTTGTTGTAGATACCAAGAAATAAAATAAAACCTCAAGCTTTAATTAGAGCCATAGCAGTGCTAATTATTCTGCTGACTGCCAGCAGTTCGATCTTGACCAGCTCAAAGTTGACTCAACCTTCCATCCTTCCAAGGTCAGTAAAATGAGGACCCAGATTGCTGGGGGGGGGGCAACATGCTGACTTTGTAAAGTTGCTTAGAGAAGACTGTAAAGCACTGTGAAATGATATATAAATCTAAGTTCTATTGCTATCGCTATTAAACCAATTTTTAAACTAGTACAATTAATTTTCTAAATTGATTGTCTAAAACAATATCTGCCAATGTCTTCCATGAGCTGAAATTCCTATCTTGAGGATCAAGAAGCAAATCTTCTGTCCTGTCCTTCAAATGAACAAAAATATTCCTATGATGTCAAGTATGTTCTTTGTACATGTACATATAAACACACACACATACAAATGTTGATTAACAAGAATTTAAATTTATTTGGAAAAATTATTTATTTTCCAACATTTCTGTTAATGGCTCTGGGTGGTTTAAAACAAAAACAAAAACAAAAATAACCTCAATACCAATAGTATAATACCAATGGCTATTTTATAATATAGGTCTTGTCATAGAAAAGGCAGATTTAAATGCTGATTCCAAACAAATCCAGGTGCCCTACTGCTGGCCTTAGATATGGAGTGGGCTTATAGGAGGTGGTCTATAGGCAGATTGAGTATCATTGTGAGCACCATGAATTATGATCAGAACATAATTAGAGTAATATTTCCCGATCCCATCTTATCATATTATATCATATCATATCTCAAATATCATATCATCTTTCAAAATAATCATTTAGTGGGGGAATACATTGTTATTAAACAATCGGAAGTTTTTTCTTTCTGTATTGACATCTATTAATTTAACTTCTGCCCATCCCCTATTCTATCTACGTCTTTTTGAATTAGTTTTGACAATGCCAATCAAATATTGTGAGAAGACCAAGGTGAATAATCAAATTTCACAAGGTTTGGCAGAAGCTGACATCTTGGGGATGCAAATCCAATTGCCTGTAATAATATTACTCCTTTTCCATTTTTCATTTTTAAAACACTTATCCAACCAGTTGCTACATCAATAAAATAAGATATTATCTGTGTTATTTATTCTCCAACTCAGCTTTTTTTCCCCAAAATCTGTACTGTTCTCCGGTTTGGTCTAGTGGTTAAGGCACTAGGCTAGGAAGCAGGAGCCTGAGTTCTAGTCCCACTTTAGGCATAAAAGCCGGCTGAGTTACACTTGGCCAGTCACTCCCTCTCAATCAAAGTCACTGCACACTGTTATTGTGAGGAAAAGAGGAAGAGGAAATAAGTGTTTGCTCCACTCAGTTATTTACAAAACAATAAAAGAAGGATAAAAATATGATAATCCATAGCTTTTTCAAAGATATACAGTGATCTTGTTGATCCTATCTATTAATGTCATCCATTGTATTCCCATTTTTCTATTTCCTTCAATTTTGACAAGTATAGTAGGATTTGTTTTTTTCTTGCCTAGCATCTGCTTGGATCACATGCCAAAAGGATGTGAATATCTGTTTGCTGACCAATGCTTCAAGGAAATGAATAGCAGTTGTGGGAGGGATTATTTGGATCTACCAGACAATGTTTCTGTGGTAGAAGTTGGTGGCATGCCCTCTCCTGAAAAAGCTCCTGTTAGATTCTGTTGTTGTTGTTAGCTGCGAAGTCGTGTCCGACCCATCGCGACCCTATGGACAACATTCCTCCAGGCCTTCCTGTCTTCTACCATCTTCTGGAGTCCATTTAAGCTCACGCCTACTGCTTCAGTGACTCCATCCAGCCACCTCATTCTCTGTCGTCCCCTTCTTCTATTGCCCTCGATCTTTCCCAGCATTAGGCTCTTCTCCAGTGAGTCCTTCCTTCTCATTAGGTGGCCAAAGTATTTGAGTTTTAGCTTCAGGATCTGGCCTTCTAAAGAGCAGTCAGGATTGATCTCCTCCAGGACTGACCGGTTTGATCGCCTTGCAGTCCAAGGGACTCGCAGGAGTCTTCTCCAGCACCATAGTTCAAAGGCCTCAATTCTTTGGCGCTCAGCGTTTCTTATGGTCCAACTTTCACTGCCATACATTGCAACTGGGAAGACCATAGCCTTGACTATACGCACTTTTGTTGACAGGGTGATGTCTCTGCTTTTTAGTGTGCTGTCTAGATTTGCCATGGCTTTCCTCCCCAGGAGCAAGCGTCTTTTAATTTCTTGGCTACAGTCCCCATCTGCAGTGATCTTGGAGCCCAGGAAAACAAAATCTGTCACTACCTCCATTTCTTCCCCATCTATTTGCCAGGAATTGAGAGGGCCAGATGCCATGATCTTGGTTTTCTTAATGTTAAGTTTCAACCCAAGTTTTGCACTCTCCTTCTTCACCCGCAACAAGAGGCTCTTTAGTTCTTCTTCACTTTCTGCCATTAGAGTGGTATCATCTGCGTATCTTAGGTTGTTGATATTTCTTCCGGCAATCTTAATTCCAACTTTTGATTCATCTAGCCCTGCCTTTCTCATGATGTGCTCTGCATATAAGTTAAATAGGCAGGGCGACAGTATACAGCCTTGCCGGACTCCTTTCCCAATTTTGAACCAATCAGTGGTTCCGTGTCCAGTTCTCACTGTTGCTTCTTGACCCGCATATAGGTTTCTCAAGAGACAAATAAGATGGTCTGGTACTCCCATCTCTTTAAGAACTTGCCACAGTTTGTTATGATCCACACAATCAAAGGCTTTAGCATAGTCAATGAAGCAGAAGTAGATGTTTTTCTGGAACTCCCTAGCTTTCTCCATGATCCAGCGTATGTTGGCAATTTGATCTCTAGTTCCTCTGCCTCTTCGAAATCCTGCCTGTACTTCTGGTAGTTCTCGATCCACATACTGCTGAAGTCTAGCTTGTAGAATTTTAAGCATGACTTTACTAGCATGAGAAATGAGTGCAATGGTGCGATAGTTTGAACATTTTTTGGCACTGCCTTTCTTTGGAATTGGAATGTAAACTGATCTTTTCCAATCCTGTGGCCACTGTTGAGTTTTCCAAATTAGCTGGCAAATTGAGTGTAGCACTTTTACTGCACTGTCTTTTAAGATTTTGAATAGCTCAGCTGGAATACTGTCACCTCCACTAGCTTTGTTGTTGCTCAGCTTTTCTAAGGCCCACTTCACCTCACATTCTAGGATGTCTGGCTCGAGGTCAGTGACCACCTCATTGTGATTATCTGGGACGTTAAGCTCATTCTTGTATAGTTCTTCTGTGTAATTTTGCCACCTCTTCTTAATCTCTTCTGCCTCTGTTAGGTCCCTGCCATTTTGGTCCTTTATCATGCCCATTTTTGCATGAAACGTTCCCTTCATCTCTCCAATTTTCTTGAAAAGATCTCTGGTCCTCCCTATTCTATTGTTTTCTTCTATTTCTTTGCACTGTTCATTTAAGAAGGCATTCTTATCTCTTCTAGTTATTCTCTGGAATTCTGCATTCAATTGGGCATATCTATGTTTTTCTCCCTTGCCTTTCGCTTCCCTCCTTTCCTCAGCTATTTGCAAAGCTTCCTCAGACAGCCATTTTGCTTTCTTGCATTTCTTTTTCTTTGGGATGGTTTTGGTTGCTACCTGTTGTACAATGTCGCGAACCTCTGTCCATAGTTCTTCAGGCACTCTGTCTATCAGATCTAATTCCTTAAATCTATTTGTCACCTCTACTGTATATTCAACAGGGATCTGATTTAATTCATACCTGAGTGGCCTAGTGCTTTTCCCTACTTTCTTCAGTTTAAGCCTAAACTTTGCAAGGAGAAGCTCATGGTCTGAGCCACAGTCAGCTCCTGGTCTTGTTTTTACCGACTGTATAGAGCTTCTCCATCTTTGGCTGCAGAGCATATAGTCAATCTGATTTCTGTATTGACCGTCTGGTGATGTCCATGTGTAGAGCCGTCTCTTGGGTTGTTGGAAAAGAGTGTTTGCTATGACCATCGTATTCTCTTGACAAAATTCTATCAGCCTGTGCCCTGCTTCATTTTGTACTCCAAGGCCAAACTTGCCTGTTATTCCAGTTATCTTTTGGCTTCCTACTTTAGCATTCCAATCCCCCATGATGATAAGGACATCATTTTTTGGTGTTACTTCTATAAGGTGCTGTAGGGCTTCATAGAACCGGTCAATTTCATCCTCTTCAGCACTGGTGGTTGGGGCATAGACTTGGACTACTGTGATATTGAATGGTTTGCCTTGGATTCGAACTGAGATCATTCTGTCATTTTGAGGATTGTATCCCAGTATTGATTTTCCTACTCTTTTATTGACTATGAAGGCTACTCCATTTCTTCTGAGGGATTCTTGCCCGCAGTAGTATACCTGATGGTCATCTGAATTAAATTCACCCATTCCTGTCCATTTTAGTTCGCTGATACCTAAGATGTCGATGTTCAGTCTTGTCATCTCTTGTTTGACCACGTCCAGCTTTCCTTGATTCATGGATCTTACATTCCAGGTTCCTATGGAGAAAAAATCTTTACAGCATCGGACTTTCCTTTCACCACCAGACACATCCACAGCTGAGCGTCCTTTCGGCTTTGGCCCAGTCGCTTCATTCTTTCTGGCGCTACTAGTACTAGCCCTCTGCTCTTCCCCAGTAGCATATTGGACGCCTTCCGACCTGAGGGGCTCATCTTCCAGCGTCATATCGTTTTGCCTTTTGGTACTGTCCATAGGGTTTTCATGGCAAAGATACTGGAGTGGGTTGCCATTTCCTTCTCCAGTGGATCACGTTTTGTCAGAACTCTCAGCTATGACCTGTCCGTCTTGGGTGGCCCTGCACGGCATAGCTCATAGCTTCATTGAATTACGCAAGCCCCTTCGCCACGACAAGGCAGTAATCCATGAAGGGGTAGATTCTGTTATGAATGTTTATTTTCAGCCAGTTTCCAACATTGCTATATTAGAGGAGGTCACTGAGAATGTAATGGCAAACAAATTGCAGAGGATCCTAAAGAAAATGGATTATCTGGAATATTTTCAGTCAGGATTCATGCTCAGTCATATTCTGGTAAATTATCTGTACCTGAAGTTAGATGAAGGGAGTATACCCATCTCAGTTCCCTCAGATTTCTTGGTAGTGTTCAGGTTGTCCTGACTCCACCACTGCCTTAGTTTGTGGACTTTTTGGGATCTATAGATAGTCATCGGGGGAGGGGGAAGGTATCAAACTAATGGATTATCTGGGAGTTGAGATACTTAGTGAGTTAGAGTGATAAAAAGGATTGGATTAATAGGAGATGAATAAGAAAGTTCATTTCAGCTTTTGGCCAAGAGGCTGTTATTGGATGATGCTAGACCAGTCATCTGCTCTCAGCCAAACTATGTCATAAGGTTTCCATGAAGATTTTAAAAAGATACGTGAGTAGAATGATGCTCTTACTTTATTTTATTAAATTTATACTTCATATTTATTCAGGAACTCAAGATGGTGTACGCAGCTCATCCTCTTATTTTACCAACCAATAAGTCTTCAAAGTAGGTTGAGATGAGTCAAAATGACTGATCTAAAGTTGCCTACTGAACTTCCAAGTCCATGATGGTTTAGTACCTGGATTTCCCAATTCTTGTCCAATAGCTTTTCCATTATGCTTCCTTGGAAAAGTGCTGGAAAGATCTGGTCTCAAGTCTTCATTGGGTCATTATCATTATCCCAACCAACCTCCTTCCCAGGATTGTTATGAGGCTAAAATATGGGGAGACAGCTGGGAAATTCTGGGAATTAAAATCCACACATCTTAAAGTTGCTATGGTTGATATACACTGATTTAAACAATAGGACAGCTTGAGGCAGACCTCACTGAATTCAATTGTCTTGTTCTCGAGCTGCCTGCTTGCTCTAATAAAAGCAGAATCAGGCATTGGTTGTTGTGGCAATCAGTAGAGGAGGAAGACACTATCCACACCTCCCTCCCACGCCTTTTCTTAACTTCCTTTTCAATAACCCTTGCCAGCATTTTTTATCAGTTTTTCATCATTATAGGTCCATAATTCTCTCTGACAGGTCTCGGAAGGAAGGCCTGGAAAAAATCCCTTTAGCCAGACAGTTTTAGAAATCGTATATCATTGTGCCAAGGCCCTGCCCCTTTCCTCAAGTGGGTGCAGAGCCTATGGAAGCACATTTTTACACAACAGTTACACAACTGTTTTCTTCCTAGCAGAAATCAGTGTGAATATTTATACATTCCTCCAGAATTTGGGATCACATAACTGGTGGAAAAGTCTGGAAGTGAAAGTTTTTATTAAAACTGATACATGCTATCTGAAATCAGAATACATTTGGAGCTGGGAATTATAGGTTTCCAAGCTTTACAAATAGACCTAACAATTTCATTTAAAGCAGAAACATCCTTGCTTTTACAAGCTATGTGCATCATGCAGCAATACAAAGGCCTAACTTCCTACATATTTTTATATGTGAGTTGCATATATGAAAAATAAAACTCACAACCTCCACTAGATGTCTCTTTTACTTCACTGCCCCAGAGACTAAAGAACTTTTCCGCTGATTTCTCTAGGTGTTTTGGGACTTTAACTTCTGGAATTCCTATCTATGGGTCATTCTAAGAGCAATATCCTCAATATGTCTGGAAGGCATATAGTAGACAAGTTTGGAGTAAAGGATTTTATTATTAAATCTTTTGATAGTATCCATCCTCATACTATGTGGTAGCAAAAGAAAGAGCAGGAGGGAGAGTTGAGACGAGAATTCCTATGAAAGTCCAAAGAGAATTAATGTAGAGTTCCTTCTAAAAAGTTCTTTTAATCTGGTGGTCAGTAACATTAATAAATCTGTTATGAGTTACAAAAAATTAATGATACATCTGGGAGGTAAATACCCTTTTACAGAGATTACAGAAACAAGTTAACTCCAGGAAAAGAACCCTTTTCTCTTAGTAATCTAAAAGAGACCTCAATCTCTTTTAATGATTGTGGTTTTCCTTGGCCATTATATGTTTTCATGTTATTTTTATATCTAAGTTAAAAATGTTGATGTGCTTATCTTCCTTTAAAATTTTGGTATAAATTTCTCTTTTAAATTTTTTTCTCTCATGCTGCCTTTTAAGACATAAAGACCCTTTCAAAGTAGATATAAATATATAAATGTATATTATATTTATTGCTGAATCATATATGTATGCTGGAGAGTTCATCACTGTCCAAAATTCTCATATGTAAGGTGGTTTCTGCATAACCTTTCTAGGTAGAAAGATGACAGATACATATAATGTTGCACGTATGGAGATCACACTGTGTATAACGGGAATCATTGGCCTGGCTGGCAGTTTATATTTTATAATGGCCCATGTATTTCTGTTTTTTCCCCTTTTTAAAAATCAGCTCACTTTTAATTTGTATAGGAAAAGCAAGGAAAGAAGGATATTGTATTCTTATTGGCACAAACCAGTTTATCCTGTACTAAGTCTGTTTTATCAATCTAGCCCATCATTTGGATCATAGAGTAACCTTGTGGGTTAACTGTACCTGACTTGAAGATGAAATGGGAAATCTGCCACAAATATGAGAAAACTCTGATGTTTCACCTTAACCAGTGGAACAACCTGCCTCCAGAAGTGGTGAATGCTCCAACACTGGAAGTTTTTAAGAAGAGACTGGCCAGCCACTTGTCTGAAATGGTATAGGGTTTCCTGCCTGACCAGGGGGTTGGACTAGATGACCTCCAAGGTCCCTTCCAACTTCTTCTTCTTCTTCTTCTTCTTCTTCTTCTTCTTCTTCTTCTTCTTCTTCTTCTTCTTCTTCTTCTTCTTCTTCTTCTTCTTCTTATTATTATTATTATTATTATTATTATTATTATTATTATTATTATTATTATTATTATTATTATTTCTATTTCTTTTTTGCACTTTGGATAAATCCTGTTTATGATGATGGTTATCTCCTGCTTACAATGATGATTATCATATGATGAATTGTTGAAAGGGCTAGGTATGGTTAATCTATTGAAGACACACTGATGGCTGTCTTTCAGTACTTAAGGGGCTGTCACAGAGAAGAGGAGATTGACTTATTCTCCCAAATGCTAGAGAGCAGGACAAAAAGTAAAGTGTGGAAGCTTGGTAAAGAGAGACTCAACCTAAAAGTAAGGAGAAATTTTCTGATAGTGCCTCCTGGGGTTGTGGTTGCTCCATCATAGGAAGTTTTCAAAAATAGGCTGGAACAACCATTTGACCAGGATCTCCTGCCTTGTGCAGGGGGTTGTATTAAAAGACATCCAGGTCTCTTTCAGCCCTATGATTCCATGCTTTATGTTTTCCCCCTTTAGTTTAATATCACCTATGTCCCTCTCTTACAGGATTAAGAAGGGTCTTGGGATTGACAAGGATGAGTGGGGTCTTCCTTTATTTTTTCCATCTCATCTCATCTCATCTCATCTCATCTCATCTCATCTCATCTCATCTCAATTCAGTCTCAGTCTCATCTCATTCATTCTCTTGCATTTATATCATATCTTTTCATTTTGAGTAGAACAGATGGAGGATAGACCTGTCTTCCTCCAATAAAAAAAACTGAGGGAAGATAGATCACAAATTGGACAAAGGTAGTTCAGTGAGATTCAGTTCATTGAGATTCAGAGTATCTCATCCAAACCTACCTACCATTTTCTAACTATAATTCATAATTGAGCCAGGAATTGAATTTGACTGTCTTGAGTGCTAGCCCAACAATTTCATTAATATATTATTTTGGTCTCCCTATTTATGGTTGAAATTCACTAAACTGTAGTCTTGTACTTATAGCCAATTATAAATATGGTCAGATGGTAAAGGATTTATTTTTTATTTTTTTATTTTAATTCCATTTATATCCCGCCCTTCTCCGAAGACTCAGGGCGGCTTACAAGCTTAGCAGTAGCCTTCATTCTATGTATATGCCTGCTTATTAGGGCTTTCACACACACCCCAGCGGCATTATTACAAAGTCAGCTTAATTGCCCCCAACAATCTGGGTCCTCATTTTACCTACCTCGGAAGGATGGAAGGCTGAGTCAACCTTGAGCCTGGTGGGATGCGAACCTGCACTAATTGCAGGCATTTGTTGGTTACATTTGTTGTAAATGGTTCCACTGCCCACTTTTTAGAATTAGGCACCGCCAATAAATTCATTTTGGAGGTCCTGCCATTAGCATTCTACTTTCATTTATTCTACTATTCTACCACATTACTATTCTACTACTAGTAGTACTATACTACTATTCTATTTTCATCTATTGATCAGTTTGGACCAGCCTGTATTTTAAGAGATTAGAGAGTGGCTGAATGTAAACGGAAGCATGACTATTGTTAGGCTTACTCAAGGGTATCCTTGAGGGTGGCAGAAGGTAAAGGGAAGCATGGCTTACTCAGGGGTCTCCTTCAAAATTAGAAGAATGGGCATCAAAATATTTTTTTCTCCCTGGTTTTGCATCTGAAAGTTCAACTTTTGTAATATATCTGAATCTTGTGGATGAAGCATTAATCTAAATGCAGAATCTTTTCAGAAAATGGCAAGACTGGAAAGTGGCCAGGCCCCAATCTAGCCAAGGATACTCCATGATTAACAAAACTATAATTTCCATTTTGCATTATGAGATAATATATAGCTAATATAGCTAATATAGCTAATCTACTTTTTCTAGTTTAGGAAAACATCGAAGATTTTTCAAAATCTTGGGCTGCTGAAATGGATTGCCTTTGTATATTCTAAAAGGAAAGGAATTTTTAGCTTGCCAGTCAAGCGCTCACAACAGGAACTCTCACACCAGCCTCTTCCCAGAATTTCTTCTTTCTCTGCTTCCTGTTATTTCTCTTTGGAGATATCTTTCTAATGAATGAATCCACTTCCTTGTTTCCTTTTGGAGATGACTCGGGGAAGTTTCTACACCCCCATGGGAAACGTGAAGCTAAGATGATAATGATCAAGATTTCTCCTAGTTTGTCAGGTTAGTTTCAGAAGATGCTGTGTACTAAAACAGCTAGAAGAACAACCAGTGGAACGCATATATTCCAGGGCTCACAATTCTCACAATTCATGAACTGTAGTTGGAGTATAGCAGTTCAGATTACATGAGTAATGTTCTCCCCCTCATATACACACAGAGAGACACAACCCAGCAAAAAAGTTTATGGATAAAAAATACATACTATATACTGTAGGTTAGATTGAATTCTTTCCTTTATAGAAAAATGAGCATCCAGACCAAACAGTTGCACACAGGCTAGATAATACAGTTGTATATTGCATAGAAAGCAGGAAAATGTGAATTCAAGTCCTGCATTAGCCATGAAAGCCAGCTGGGTGATTTTGGGCCAGTTATTCTTTTTCAGCCAACTTACCTCACAGGGTTGATATTGTGGAGAAAATAAGAGGAGGAAAATGTGTTGGATATGTTCGCCATCTTGAGTTATTTGTAAATATGGGATACCAACAAATAAATAAAATAAAAAATAAATACTTAGCCTGGTTCCTGAATTAACTCATTTGTTGAGTTCACACATTATATTAAAACTATAAAATAACCAAAGAGGCCAAATTTGTACAACAATTCTAAGTAATGTATGTTAGTTGCATTTAAGTACCACTGAAGTTAAACTCCCCAATTGTAGGTCTTGTTCTGGACTCTGGGCTCTCCTCTCCAGGCATATTATCAACTCTTCTACCCCAGGTACCTTCTGTTGGTCACTAATTAAAAACACTGGGTCAAAATAGAGAATTTCCATACAAACACAAGAGGGATAGTGGTTGGACATGTAAATCTCCACACATGGGAGCATTATATAATGGAACATCTGTGTCTCTTTGCTCTTAAGGTGGGCTGCTAATGCTATTCTGGTAGCACATCTCTTCTGTTTTTAAAATAGAAGCTCAAATATATTAGAATTCCCTTCCTCCCTAGAAGAATGGAATTATATTGAGCGCTATTTAATGTCCTGAATGGTATAGTATTATATACTGATTTCACCTTATAAAAACAGAAATTCTGTTAATTCATTTTTTAATTTTTTTATTAATGCCATAATGAACAGAAAGCCTATTGTAGAATAATAACAATCAGAACTCTAATTCTCAAAAATTTAGAAAACTTTCCCATAAGTTGTGAAATATATATAGGGGAAAGGTGGAACTCCTCATCACCAAAAGAAAGGGCATTGTTTTGATCTAGCTCTAGATAGATAGAAGTCTTCTTCAATCTGTTGTCCTCCAGACAAAAGCAAAAAGGATAAAATATTCTAAATGGTGAAATATTCTAAATCATATCAGCCAGCACTGCTAACATATGGGTGCTCAATGGATAGTAGAAGTATAGTCGGAAATATTCAGAGAGCACTCAATTTTACAAATACTGAATTTAAAAATTTGAATCACTACCATTGAGAGTTGTTGCAATATGTCCTTGGGTATCATACTTTCCCCCCAAATAATACAGCAAAGTACAAGTGTAGCTTGATTATTAAATTGTAAGATGGTGTACTTCATCATCAACATTTCTTAAACATATTAGTAATTCTTATATCAATAAACGAACGGCCTACTGTTAGATAGGGTAAAGTGACTCTTTAGATAACAGTTGTAGGAATGAAAAGTACAGAAGTCAAAAGACAAGTTAAATAGAGTATGTACTTTTGGAGAAATTTTAGATATGATGAATATTGATTTTGCTAGGAGATGAGATTCAGTGGTCAGCTAGTGTGCTTTCTGGAGAGCACCCTCTATTTGAAGATGACCTCTCTTTGAAGTGGTGTCTAGTTTCCTGCCTGGAGGTACAGTGGAGGATGTTGCCGCACCAGCAATGAAGAAATGTTCAACTGCATGTTAGCTCCACTTTTATGTTTGGAATGAGAAAAGGGAAAATATCTGACCTTTAGGTCAGGCAACAACATTTCCCAGTCCATTCTTGAGTAAAAGGAGCTGTCTCCCCTACTTTTTATTTTCCATTGTTCAGCCATATTACAATTAGAGTGCTGGAATAAGAGCTTTCACTCTGGCCTTTTCCAGTACATTCCATGGAGACAATGACTACTTTCTGGAAAAAGAAACTAATAAAGGCATTACTCTTTGAATAATCCAATATGGGTGGGTCTCAGGTGTGAAGAATTTTGGCAAGGCGGTAAAGAGTCTCTGTGTTACGAGTCAATATTGGTAAGCCAGGTAGCAAAGAAGATCAGAGACAAGGAAGATTGTGCTCAGGGGCTGGTTATGCAAGCCAGATTCAGGTAGTTGCACAAGCCAGATTTAAAAGTTCTTATCTCTTAGGTACTATTATAATTTCATAGCAGCATGGGCTGTATGAGCAAATGGTTTAGCAATTGTGCTTCTTCAAAGCCACCTTAAAGACTGACTCACATCTGCAGATGACTGTGATAATGCTATTCCATTTAGACAGAAAATAAACAATTAAACTTAGTTCTAGAGATGGGAAGGTAGTGTGTCTGTTGTGTATGGATATTTGAGTTGAATTGCATTGGAATCATAATGTTAAGTAGGGCAGGATACTGATCCACAGCCTGCAAATGGCGGCTGATTGTGCTTGAGAGCTAAGTTGTGTGCATGAAACCATATCTTTTCCTCACTGTTGCTGCCAGTCCGTAGAGCCAGAATGGACCACTAAAGTAGGGTATAAAAATAAAATTGCTTTGTCTCAAATAGATATCCAGTTAATTCTTATGAAAGGGATGGACATTTGTTTTCTAAACATTTTCTCACTAGCGATAGCATCTGTTGTAAATTGTTTTTGAAAACATCAAATGCTGATTTGCCCCATTGTAACTATTCTGATAGTTCACCTAGGAGATCAACTTCAGGAATCTAATATTAGATCTCCCTTATTATATCTGTTTTGGTTCTCATTCCTAGATCATTCAATTTGTTTAATTTGGCATGAGAAGGTTCATCTTAAAAAGAGAGAAGGTCCATCTTCAAATGTTCACTAATCTCATCACTTGCACCAATCTCTTCCCCATCCCAGCTGACTACATAATTTTTGTAATATCCTATCTATCTACCAAAATAATGTGCACAGAGACTAGCTATGATGAAATATATAAAATTAAAACAAAAGCAAATAACTAAAAACCAAAGAGACATTTATCAGTAAAAAAAGAAATAAATTGCAACCTATAGTTCAGCAGATAAGTTATAGCAATAGCATTTAGGCTTATATCTCACTTTACAACATACTCTGAGTTTCCAATGACAAATATTATTTGCATATTGCCCCCAACAATCTGGGTCCTCATTTTACTGATCTTGAAAGGATGGAAGGCTTTGTTAACCTTGTGCCCCATTAGGACTGAACACCAGGCTGTCGGCAAAGTTTGCCCGCAATACTGCTCTTTAACCACTACACCACCAGGGCTGTTTGGTTATTCCAGAAGTTATTCTAAAAATCTGCCTGGATAAAAATTGGAAAAATTAGTCTCCTTTGGAGCTTAAGAGTTGTGTTGGGGGTCTCCCGATACTCCCATGTAACACCTCTACTCTGTGAGCTGCATTGGCTTCCAGTTGTCCTCCGGGTGAGATTCAAGGTGCTGGTGATGACCTATAAAGCACTAAATGGCATGGGTCCGGATTACTTATGGGAGCACCTGCTGCCGGCATCAACTTCCCTTTGTCCAGTGCGCTCCCACAGAGAGGGCCTCCTCAGGGTGCCATCGGTCAGAGAGTGTCGGCTGGCGACCCCCAGGGGGAGGGCGTTCTCTGTGGGTGCGCCAGACCTTTAGAATCATTTACCGGTTGAGCTCCGGACGGCTCCTGACCTTTGCTCCTTCCGCCATGACCTGAAAACTTACTTATTTGAACAAGCCAGCCTGGTCTGATGGGTTTGGGGTATTTTAATAGTAATTTTAATTAATTTTTATTGTAATTGGGCTTTTTATTTAATTTTTATCTTAACTTTTGTATATTGTATTTTTATTGTATTTATTGCCCTGTACACCGCCCTGAGTCCTTCCGGAGAAGGGCGGTATAGAAATTAAATAAATAAATATATTTTGTACAAATGAAGGCTAATATACATGTCCCCGAATAATGCTGCAGGATCCAATATGTGTCATTAATGGGATTAGAGTATAGTCTTCCATGTTTTGGGGATTCATGCTGGAGCCCAAATTCAGTGCTCTCTCCAGATTGTATTACACAGTAATCTGACTCAGACTGTATCCTGTACATATTTTGTTGCTGCATACTGTATTTCTATTCACAGAGGACAGAAAGAAGGTTTTCGCCTGAGATTCTTGGAAACCAAACTGGCATTATGGGAGAATATCTTTTCAGATAATGGGGTCTTAAATTATGTATTAATTATTTAGATAAATAGTTGTTGTATCTTGCACTATCAAGTTGTTGGAATGCACACAACAGTACACTAACCAGTAAGGTGGTCTTTAGATTAGAAATCTTAGTCTTCATTGAATAATGTAACCATATTTGAGCTTTGGTTGCATTTGTCATATATTGATCAAAAATGGTGAAACTGATCATTACTGTCCTAACATTAGCAGCAAGTATCAAAATGCATTAAAACTGATACTGACCATCCCTTTAGCGGGGAAGGCTGTTTGTGATTGAGATTGGTAACTGCATCTTCTCTATCTTACTATAAAGCATGTGTGAAAGCTTCAGGTAATCAAAGTTATGATAAATAGGGCAAAGGAGTCAATATATATGGTCTACCTGATAATGGCCATGGCATATAGAAGATTGTCACTTGGAATTTAGGGGAGTAAATAGTAAAGATTGTGAATGAACAAATAAAATGAAATAAAAAGAGGCTTATGTTTTTGAAACTCATAGAAATGTGATGGATGAAATAGAGTGACCATACTATGATCTTGTGGAGCTGAGATATATTTATTTATGTCCTCTTGAATGTTGTTATCTGGTACCATCTATGTTCCAGCAGATACATATAAAATAGTAATCCATAGGTTGATAATACTTGCATATTACATAACAAATGTGAATTGGAAAAAAACAGATTAATTTTGGGAAAAGTCATGCAATATTGTGAGCAAGTGTGTTTTAAGGAGAGAAATTATTTGGCTAGGTGGCACAAGATGCACTAATATTAAAAAGTGATTGTGGCATTTGGAAAACAATGAGAATGGTGTTTGGTGAGCATCCACCTATTAAAAATGTTTTATCTAATATCTGATTTAAGACCGAATCTATTCATAATATACGAATGGAAAAAGAATAAATCAAAACACATGATTAATCTAATTGTGATGAAAGATTAAGAGAATTATTGAAGAAAATAAAGATGATGAGAGATTCTGAATGTAGGAGAGACCATTATTTGATAGTGTCAAGAATAAAGGTAAGGGAATCCCTGTAGGTTTTACTCTGCTAGTAGTAGCCAACTTTAGGAGGTGGTGCTCATCTCTGTTTCTAGGCCATTGAGCCAGCCTTGTCTGAAGATGTTTCTACAATCAAGATGGCTAGCATGACATCACACCACAGTACAAAGTGTGTGACAAAATATGGAGCACTGTTATCTGCCCACCAAAATGGTACTTATTTATCTTCTTGTGTTTACTTACTTTCCAACGAGGTTGGCAGGAGCTAAGGCAAATGATGGGAGCTTACTCTGTCACCTGGTGATATAACCTGAATCACCAGGACACAGATCTTCTCCGGCCTCTTTTAAGCCATTGAACCACCGTGCTTCTTAGTGTCAAGAAGGGATATTATTAAAAAAATGAGCAAGGAAGTTAAGGAAAAAAAGTAGAAGAAACTACAGTAAAAATAGAATGAGCACAGGAAGAAAAAGTACAAATCTTGGGTCCAAAAAATTACTGGAATATAAATTAATTTCCCCAAAAGAATGGATTCGGTTTCCGGTTTTGGAATTTCGGTGCTCCCAGACGTGCGAGGGATTCACTCCTCATATTGCCTGGATTTCTTCATCGGGGGCCCCTGTAAAGGGGTCAAAAGTTGCCCTGGAGGGGCGATGAGTGGGGGAGAGGTCTCTCCAATCAGCGGTAGAAGGGCAGCGGCCCTCCCATTGGCTTGGAGCTACTCTCTGAACCGAAGAAGAAAGGATCGGCCACTCCCATGGCCCATCATTTAGCCGTCTCCTGCCGAAGCCAAAAGCACAACAAAGCACTTGAAAACTGGGTGAGAATTGCCTTCTTGTTTTCCTAATTGTCTACTTTCTCTGTCAAAAGCTTCTTGAATTTGCTTCCCCCTGCAAGGAGAGAGGGAAGGGATTTTTCCCCCACCCTCCTTAAGAGCAGCCTTTGTCTACATTGGGAGAGAAAAGAAACAACCTTTTACTAAATTATACTGATTTATTGGACTTACTGCCTTTCTACTTTTGGCCCAAAGTTCCTATATTTACAGAAATGGACTATTCTACTTATTAGTCTAAAAAAGGGGACAAAAAAAGAAATAAATAAAAAGATACTGTCTTTTGAAGTACTCTGAGAATATCTAGTGAATACTATTGGCAAACAAGCTTACTTACATTTTGGACTGACCTTGGCATTAAGATGAAACAGCTGGAGATGAATTTGGCTTAGACTTGTGGAGGTGGACTCTTACTGATTTTTGTTTAAAAAATAGCCTCCACCAAGGATTATTTATAATTATTACAAAATGGAGAAGGATCAGCCACAAACCCTGCTTGATTATAACCTCATACTTGAAACAATCTACAGAGTCACTGAGATGTCTATCTCCAGATTTAATAATTTACATGCCAACCTTAAGTTACAAATTGAAACCCAGACTGCAACTAAAGAATCTACACTTCAGAATATAATAAAATTGGAAGATATTACTATTGAGACAGAGGAATATAAGCAACAACTATGCAAAGAACTGACAACTTTAAAAGTACAAGGAACTATCACTATGGCAAATAACCCTAAGGACCAACAACATACTATGGGAAAACTTAATGTGCAAGATAGTGATGTTAACATAGAGAACGTGGAAGATCAACAAAGACAGTTTCCTGAAAGCCTGGATAGCCAAGCATTAATTAGAAAATTGGATAAGACTCTCTATTCAAAGCAGATGAACTCAGATGGAAGAGGAATCCAGACTGAACTGAAGATAAAGGTTTTAGAGCAAGTACAGAGACTAGAACTAAGAGGGCAACAACATAATGATTACAAATGGTTTGGTTTTTGTGGACCACTGATGGCTAGATGGCTTCCTTCGATTCAAATAATATGTATTGGAGCGAAGGGAGACCTATCTGGCAATTCAAAGGCCTTGGTCTGAAAACCTGATCGGCAAAAAAAGAAAGCCCTGAGTTAGATTTAAAAAGTGAGTTCTTAGGGAACCATTAAACCTTTTAGTAATCAGTGATCTATCAGGATATAAAATAGAAAATGTTTATGAGATAGAACTAGAACGTATTTATGTATTTATTAGGCTTATTTTAGACATTATACTTTGTGCACTGACATAATGGAAATTTGGTTTATAGATCCCATGTTTGATATTAAAAGACGTTTGATTATTCTATTCAAGAATTAAGAATTAGCTAAAATTTAAAATAGAATCTGGTTGTATATAAGTAGTCTAGATTGATAAACATAGGCTGTGGTCCTGTCAGTAATGTGTGATGTATTAGGATGTGAAACAGATGGTGTTTATTAGGTAGAACATAGCTACTCAGCCATTGTGTACATGTTAGATGCTATAGTTTTTGCTGTAATGAAATAAGGGAAATTTGGGTTGTGAATATTATTTGGGATGTTAAAGGCTAACTTTGAATAATATAATTAAAATTAAAATTAAAGGTAAAGGTAAAGGTAAAGGTTCCCCCGCACATGCGTGCTAGTCGTTTCCGACTCTAGGGGCCGGTGCTCATCTCCGTTTCATAGCCGAAGAGCCAGCGCTTGTCCGAGGACGTCTCCGTGGTCATGTGGCCGGCATGACTAGACGCCAAAGGCGCACGGAACGCTGTTACCTTCCCACCATAGTGGTCCCTATTTTTCTACTTGCATTTTTACGTGCTTTTGAACTGCTAGGTTGGCAGAAGCTGGGACGAGTAACAGGCGCTCACTCTGTTACGCGGCACTCGGGATTCGACCCGCCAAACTGCCGACCTTCTGATCGACAAGCTCAGCGTCCTAACCCACTGAGCCACCGCGTCCCTAAAATTAAAATTAGGTAAACTTTAATAACAGGACATAGATATATCTCAATGAAATTGAATTGGCAAATTTTTCAACTGACCATGCTATTTCTAGACATTTATTAGTTTAAACTGGTTGTATGAAATGTTAAGGGAAATTGAGAAGGATGTTTTGATAATGTAGCCTGAATTATGTACTGAAAACTCTGTTACTGAATCTCTGATTACCCAGTTATCATGATGCTTTCTAAATATGTAGATTTTAACTGAAAAACCAATAAAACTTGTAAAAAAAAAGAATGGTTGGGAAATATATTATGGAAAAAGAGACGTGAAAGTTGCTTGGAATAGAGCAAGAGCAATTCTGTTAGAATCACCAAAAGTTTATACTATGGAGAAAAAAAATGCTTGATGGAATGATTATGAGAAAAATGCATGCAAGTTAATGTTTATTGAAAAAATGTGGGTGGTTGATATTGTAGGTGTGTCAGAATCCATTTATATCATATTCATAAATGTATGTTTAAAACGTTGTTCCTGGATTCTGCCATCTCCCGAGGAGGAGGGAACGAATGTGTATTGAGCCTGTATTAGGCATTTCAAAGGAAAAGAGAAGACTTTTGAACTGGGGGAACAAAAGGGAGGGTTAGGTTAGGTAGCATCTGGCTTGTGTCAAAGAAGAGAGCAATAAACATAAAAGGTCCTAAGTTCCTTTTTCCCACGAGAGAGATGATACGAGGTAAATGATGGGGGACTGACCAAATGGGGTTAAGGGGGGGTTGAACCGGGAACTCTTTATAAGGTATTAGTTTGTAGAACAATATTAAGTCCTGTCTTGTATTCCTACAACCAAGCATGTCATAGTAAAGTTTCCTTTTGGACTAGATTTGGCTCCAAGAGTTTTGTCTTCCTAAGATGTGGTTTGGGGTGGGTCCTGACATTGTGCTTTATATGAAAATTGTTACAGAAAATAAAGTTATACAGACAAAAATTGTTAACAAAAAAAAGAGGAAATAAAAACACAGAATGGCTTTAGCGGGTATATATAAATAGATAGATAACCTTTATGGTTATTTTTTTTACTGTGGGCACAATAGCAGACATTAAAAATGAAATTTAGTTGCTTGCTCTCAAAGTGTACATATACACATTGTGTACACATTTAAATATACTATATGCAACATATGTATAGACCTACACCTTACATATAAGTAACATATAAATTGCTAAGCACATTGGTTTGTGCTTAAATTGTAAGCCGCCCTGAGTCTTCGGAGAAGGGCAGGATATAAATGGGATTAAATATAAATGTTAATCACTGTCCATCTTGAATACATAACAGAAGGAGAAAGCTTTAGAGCTCACAAGGTTAACACTGTATGAAACAAAACTGTGACTGAATCTGGATGTTCTGCTATGGATACCAGGAAGCCTCCTCCCAGAAGGTAACAAGGAAAACAGGTCGTAAGAGGATGTGTAGTATCCCAAACAATCTTGCTATGTCCTGGATGTAAGGGAGAGAACTGCCAATAATTTTTCCAGCTGTCCTCACCACTCTCTGTACCTCCTTCCTGTCTGAAGCAGTGATGTTTCCAAACCAGACTGTGATGCTGTATGACAGGATGCTCTCAATTGTCCCTCTGTAGAAAGTGGTCAGGACAGGGGAAGAAAGATGTGCTTTTCTCATGCAATGCAGAAAATGCAGGTGCTGCAGTGCCCACTTCACCAGTGTCTTGCTGTTGAGTGACCAAGCTAGCCTACTTGTTAACTGAACACCCAGGAATTTGATGCTGGTAACCATCTCCACAGGTGAATCATTAATGCACAGAGGAGTGTGGCTGTGCCTGCCTTTTCTGAAATTGACAATGATCTCTTTGGTTTTTCCAGTGTTTAAAACTAGGCTGTTTTCTTTACATCAGTTCACCAACCTGTCAACCTCCTTGCGTTAAGCACCCTCATTGTCATCTTGATAAATGTTTTGGACATAAATAAAAAGGCTCAATGAAAAGTTTCCTGCACAATGGCTGAAATAAAACATAACATTGATGAAATGATTTGGAATGAAACTGAAGTAATGGAATGCTAGAAGGCTAAATTTAGGTATTTGTGAGAGGTCCTTGGTGGTCTCTGAGCTTGGTTGTTTTCTTGTAGACCACAAGGCAACTGGACTTTCTTGTTTTTCTTTGAAGTCATTTCACTTCTCGTCCAAGAAGCTTCTTCAGCTCTGACTGGATGGTGGGGAACAGCAGGATTTATACTCCTTGCTGACAGCTGGTCATTTGCATTCTTTTAGCAAGTTGTTGAAGCCCCTGGAGGCTTATCTGTGTCGTCAGGGTACTTGAGTAGTGCAAATGGCTGTGAAACCTTCTTGGAACTGCTGAAAGGTCTGTGTTATAGGCTGGAGATAGATAATGTCAGATCCCTCACCCTCTGTTGAGAGAGGGCTGTTCAATTTTGACATGGATGGCCTCTTTGATCCCTCTTTCAAACCAGCAGCCCTCTCTGTCCAGAATGTGGATTTTGCTGTCTTCGAAAGAGTGGCTTTTGTCATTTAAATGCAGATGGACTGCTGAATCTTGTCCTGATGTGTTTATGAAGTGATTGCATGGCACAACATAGGAGAACAAACTCATCAGGATAAGATTCAGCAGTCCACCTGCAATTTAAAAGACAAAGGCCACTCTTTCCCTTTTTATATATTGAAACTATGATTAAGTCTGTTCATATGTTGTCCCTACAGTGCCTTCAAACAATCAGGAGGATAAAATCATAGTCTAATTTGATGTCACAGCCCTTTTATGTTTATCAGAGAAGAAGAAAACAACTACTTACTACCCTTCCTGAACATCCTGATCAGCAGGGACCACAATGGCAAACAAGTGTACTGAAAAACCACCCACAACAATCAAGTGCTCCACTACCAAAGCAACAACCTAACTGCCCATGAGAGAAGCTGCATAAAAACTTTATTTAGATTAGCACAAACACACTGCAGCAACTCTGAACAGCAGAAAAAGGAAATAAAGCATCTATACAATGTCTTTCAACAAAATGGATATCCATGCAACTTCATCAAAAAGTGCCTGACCATTCAACTTAATAGCAATAGCATAGCAATAGCATTTAGGCTTATATTTAATTTAATAATTTAATAATTTGATTTCTATACCGCCCTTCTCCCGAAGGACTCAGGGCGGTGAACAGGGCAATACACAGTAAAAATCGAATAAAAAAATTAAAAAACCATTAAACATCATGCCCATAAAATCAATCCATATTAAAATTAAAACTAGTTTTAAAAACCCAACCCCATCCCGTTAGACCAGGCCAGCTTGTTCAAAAAAGAATGTTTTGAGATCGCGCCGGAAGGAGCGAAGGTCGGGGGCCATCCGGAGCTCAACCGGTAAGCGGTTCCAAAGGTCTGGCGCGCCCACAGAGAACGCTCTCCCCCTGGGGGTCACCAATCGGCATTCTTTGATCGGCGGCACCCTGAGGAGGCCCTCTCTGTGGGAGCGCACTGGACGGAGGGAAGTTGACGCCGGCCGCAGGTGTTGCCGTCGGTAATCCGGACCCATGCCATGAAGGGATTTGTAAGTCATAACTAACACCTTGAACCTCATATATTGCCCCAGGGCACTTTATAGCAGTCTCTGGATGGTTTACAATTTAAAGATTATTGCATATTGCCCTCCACAATCTGCGTACTCGTTTTATAAACATTAGAAGTATGGAAGGGTGAATCAACCTTGAGGCCCATCAGAATCAAACTGGTGGGCAGAGTTTGCCTGCAATACTGCATTTTAAGTACTGAGCCACCAGCATCCCCATATACAACACAACCAACACAAGCTGTAAAAAGAATAGAATTGCTATACATCAAAAACATCTCAAAAACCACCAACTGACTATTATGACTACATAGAATCAGTGTAGCACACAAGTTAACTAAAGACCTCCTAAATATCCTTAAGTAAATCCAAAGACCCAGCAGCCCCAGAAGAAAAAACATTAGTTATCTACAACATACAGTGTAATGATTGCAATAGCTACTACATAAGACAAACAGGCAAAAGACTGGCAGAACACATCCATGAACATTAGCTAACAGTCAGAAGACATGATGAAAACTCTTTAATTTCACAATATATGGACAGCTTAAACACAGTTTCAACTGGGAAATGGTGACCATCTTGGATCAAGCCAAGACCAAAAATGTTAGGGAATTTCTAGAAGCTTTGCTTTCTGACAAATTATTTTTTTTAATTTTAATTCCATTTATATCCCGCCCTTCTCCGAAGACTCAGGGCGGCTTTACAAACTTAGCAGTAGCCTTCATTCTATGTATATGCCTGCTTATTAGGGCTTTCACACACCCCAAGCGGCATTATTACAAAGTCAGCTTATTGCCCCCAACAATCTGGGTCCTCATTTTACCTACCTCGGAAGGATGGAAGGCTGAGTCAACCTTGGGATGCAAACCTGCACTAATTGCAGGCAGCTGGTGTTACTTAAGGAGGCATTAGCCCACTGCTCCACCAAGGCTCTATCATTGCCATCACTAGACACATAGACATAAACAATCTATGTGCAAAACAGATGAATCAACATGTCAAAAAGGAAACAAAAGATCAGAACATCTCCCCACCAGCAATTAATACCCAGATGACCATACATTAAGTCCAAGATTAACATCAGACCAACAATAAAGACCACACGGAGGCTTCAACTGGTGCAGAATGCGGCCGCGCGAGTTGTAATGGGGGTCTCCCGATACTCCCATGTAACACCTCTACTCCGCGAGCTGCATTGGCTTCCGGTTGCCCTCCGGGTGAAATTCAAGGTGCTGGTTATTACCTATAAAGCCCTACATGGCCTGGGTCCGGGTTATTTGAGGGAACACCTGCTGCCGGCATCAAATGCCCTTCGCCCAGTGCGCTCCCACAGGGAGGGTCTGCTCAGGGTTCCGCCGGTGAGAGATTGCCGGCGGGTGACACCCAGGGATAGGGCCTTCTCAGTGGGAGCGCCTGCCCTCTGGAACCAGCTGCCGGTGGAGCTGAGAACTGCCCCCGCCCTCCGATCATTCCGCCGGGGCCTGAAGACCTGGCTCTTTGAGCTCTCGGGCCCAGGCTGAGGAGAAAATTATTTTAATTGGGGTTTTAATTGTGTACAGGGTCAATTTAATATTTTTTAATTCGGTTTTAACTTTTGTATGTTGGATTTTTTAATTCCCTGTAAACCGCCCTGAGTCCTCAGGGAAAGGGCGGTATATAAATGTAACTAAATAAATAAATAAATAAATAAATAAAGAAGTAAACAATATTCCAATCAAGGAACTACCAAAAGAGTTAACAATAAACAGCCCAACCAAAGAACCTCCAAGACCACTTCCAGCAACACTGATAGGTTAAGCCACAAGAATATAAACTGAGAACAAACTCCACTCCTTAATAGCACTGATGATGTCACCTAGTTTGGGTAATGAAATGTCTGCAAGAGAACAACTGAGATCACAGAGCACCAAGGACCCCTCACTTCAATCCTAAGCTACGAATCTTTCCTTTTAGGTATTTGTATGGCAATGATAGTAATGTGTCAAAGGATAAAAATGAAACAAATGCTATATATGTCAGTTTCTAAGAAAAAAATAATGAAAATCATGTATGTAGAAAAGTGCAGTTGTAGATCATATAACTGGAGAAATATTACAAAAAATAAATGTAGTTTGATAATAGAACAGCTGCACAACATATTTAAAGAGTATAAAAGCTGAATCTATAATTAAGGACTGTAAGAATGCTGTTATGGTTCTTGAATACAAAAGGAAAGGTAGTGAGAATGAGTGGGTTAGGTTAAGAGTTCCTGGAAAGGGATTTGGCAGGACCTCAGTGAAAAGGTAGTATCGCTTTAAAAAAGCCTTAGGAAGGCTGCACCTGGAATATTGCATCCATTTTTGGTCACCACATTACAAAAAAGATGTTGGGATTTAGGAAAAAATACAAAGAAGAGCAACTAAAGGCCTGGAGACTAAAACATAAAGAATGGTTGCAGGGTTTGGATTTGGCTAGTCTAGAGAAAAGAAGGACTAGGGTGGACATGATAGCAGTTTTCCAGTATTTGAGAAGCTATCATAAAGAGAAGGGGGTCAATTTATTTTCCAAGGCACCAGGGAACAGGACAAGAAACAATGGATGGAAACCAATGAAGAAGAGAAGCAACCTGGAATTAAGGAGAAATGTCCTAACATTGAGGATAATTAACCAGTGGAACAGCTTGCCTTCAGAAATTGTGGGTGCTTCATCAGTGTGTGTGTGTGTGTGTGGGGGGGGTGTTTAAGAAGAGACTGGACAGTCACTTGTCTAAAATGGTATAGGGTCTCCTGAAGACCTCCAAGGTCCCTTCCAGCTCTGTTATGATTGATTGAGAGTACAGGACACAACAATAAGCAACATTTGGGAAGTGAGGTGTAGTTTTATGCCATATCGGGCCTTTCCTCTTCAGCTGATAATTGAGAAATGAGTTAATGAAATGAGAGATTTATGTTCTTTGTTATTTAGGGAAAGTATATGCTAAAGTGAATAGTTTTGAAAAATGAAATGTGTTCACCATGCTGAGTGGAATGTTGATTGCTGAATATGGTAAGAATAGTATATGACTGTTAGAAAGCACACATGAGTGTAAATGGAATACATGTTGAATGGCTCAGTACAGAGCAAGGAGTAAAAACAAGGAAGTGTGGTGTTGTGTAATTATATATCGGTAAATGAATAAGGAACAAGCTTCTTACTACATTAGAAATGTATTCATTGGGAAAATAAACTAGATATGCTTTTGGTATATAGATTATGTTATGGCAGGGGTGTCAAACTCAATTTCATTGAGGGCCGCATCAGCATTGCGGTTGCCCTCAGGGGGCCGGGTGGGTATGGCCAGGGTGGGCGTGGCCTACTGGGTGGGCGTGGGTAGAGTGCGTATGGCCTACTGGGTGGGCATGGCCAGCTCTACATCATTCGCATCAAGGGTGCCTATGAGGGCCTGGGCAGGAGTGGGACAGATCTGAGGGTCTCTGGCAGAAGGAGGGTCTCTGGGCCAGGGCCAAGGCAGTGGGGGGCATTCCCTCACTGTTTCCAGGATGGCTTCGTGGGCCACATGAAACCACTTTGCGGGCCGGATCTGGCCCCTGGGCCTTGTGTTTGACATGTCTGTGTTATGGTATTAACTGAGAATCTGAATGATGTCAGCAAATATGATGAAATGGGAAATATAGCTCTGGCTGTATATTAAGAATGCACAGTGAGAGTTGAATATGTCAGGATAAACATAAAAGTAAATTAAACACGGTGGGAATAGGATATACATCTAGTGTGTAAAGTCAAGAATGAATAGGCAATGAATAAATGCAGTTTGAACACATGAATGTATGACCTATAGAAGAGTGGTACAAAAGGAGTGGTTAGTTATTTTTTTAAAAAAACTTTATTAATTTTCTATTATTACAATTCATTAATGCTTAATGAACAACATATTGTCTGGGTTAATTTTTTGCCATTGATAAAATAAGTTCCATGTTTGAAAATATTCTGTGTCTTCTTTTTCTTTGATTCTCAATGTAAGTCTATCCATTTCAGCACAGTCCAGTATTTTCTTGATTATCTCTTCATCCAATGGTGTTTTTTCATTTTTCCAGTGCTGTGCAAATACAATCCTTGCTGCTGTTAATACATGTAATGTTAAATATGCACTTTATCTATTTTTTCTGGAATTATACCTAATAAAAAAGTTCAGGTTTAAAATCTACGTGTTTCCCTAACATCTTTTCTAACCAAGTATGTATTTTTGTCCAACATTTTTTTTTTGCTTTAACACATGTCCATCACAGGTGATAATATGTACCAGGATTCTGATTACATTTCCAGCATTTACTAGACATATTTTAAAACATTTTTGCTAATCTGACAGATAGAAGAAGCCATCATTTTATATAAGTTTTCTTTACATGAAGTTGCCATTGTCAATTCACAGTTTCTTTCCCAAAGATTTTGCCATTTCTTTAATTTTATATTGTATCCAAAAAATTTGCTCATATTATCATTATTTCTTTTACTTGTTTGTCTTTTATTTTGAAATTCAATAAGAAGTTATACAATTTCTTAATCAGTTTTTCATCAGAAGTCAACAACACCTGATCAGATGTTGTCTAGGGATACATGATAGCAGTATTCCAGTTTCTGAAGGGCTGCCACAAGGAAGAGAGGGGAGTACCAGAGGGAAGGATGAGAAACAATGGTTGGAAACTGATCAAAGAGAGAAGCAACCTGGAATTAAGGAGAAACTTCCTGACAGTGAGGACAATTAACCAGTGGAACAACTTGCCTCCAGAAATTGTGGACGCTCCATCACTGGAGATTTTTAAGAAGAGACTGGACAAGAGACTGTCTGAGATATAGGTTCTCCTGCTTGAGTGGGGGGCTGGAATAGAAGACCTCCAAGGTCCCTTCCAGCTCTGCTCTATTCTATTCTATTCTATTCTATTCTATTCTATTCTATTCTATTCTATTCTATTCTATTCTATTCTATTCTATTCTATTCTATTCTATTCTATTCTATTCTATTCTATTCTATTCTATTCTATTCTATTCTATTCTATTCTATTCTATTCTTTATAAAAATGTATATTTTAACATCTTTATCATACTTCAACTGCATTTGCAGTCATGGCCACCATGATAAGTCAATACCATGATCTTCTAACTCTTGTTTCGATTTTAATTTCCCACCTGTATTCAGAATATCCTTATATGTTAGAATTTTCTCAAATTTAACTATGTGTGGGTGAACGAATGCTTCCATCGTTGATAGCCATCCTGGGATTTTGTATAGATTTTTGGTTTTATCTTTCCCCATACAAACAATAATGTGTTTCTTATGCAGTGGTTTTGGAAATATCTATGGGTTTTATTCTTTCCATACCATAAAAATGTGTACCATCCAAGTTACCAGTCATGTCCTTCTAAATATAACAACCTTTTGTTTCTAAGCGTTATCCATTCTTTTAACCATGTTAGAGCACATGCTTGCTAGTATAAGACACAATCTGGTAGTCCAAATCCTCCATTATCTTTAGCTTCTTGTGGCATTTACACTTTAATTCTAGCTTTCCTTCTTGCCAAATAAATTTTGAGATCAGTGTATTCAAATCATCAAAAAACTTTTTCTCTATTTTTATAGGTACTGTTTGAAATAAAAAAAGGAATTTTGGTAAAATGTTCATTTTCACAATGAATATGAATGAATGAATTGCCAATGAATAAATGTAGTTTGAACACATGAATGAGTGACCTGTAGAAGAGTGGTTCAAAAGAAGTGGTTAGTTATAAAGGGAAAAGGAAGGAGAGTTTAATTGCAAAACAAATATATGAAGGAAGAGTGAATGGATGAAAAAGTTGGCTGAACATCTCATGGCTGAACATCTCATGGCATCTCAGAGCTTCAAAAGGGGGAAGCAATGAGAAATTGAAAGGACAAAAGGCAATGAATGAAGCAGTGTTTGGATGGGCAGGGAGCAAGATTGTGATAATGAATGGAAAAATATGGAGAGTTGATTTAAACTAGTGTTTTTACACTTGGCAACATTAATATTTATGGGTTTCAACTCCCAGCATTCCTAGAAGCAGAGCAGTAGTTCATGAAGTTTTGTAACAAGGTAGTGAAAAGAATGGATGTAGCTTTTTGGATCAGTACGGTAGATATTTCCAAACAATTGCTCAGCCTATTTCTGTGTGATTGTGTTACAGTAGGTTCATACAGGAAGTATCTAAAGTAGGGTGCATAACATTTTTCCCCTGATGCTACTTAGGAGGTTGGGAGTAGATGGGGAGAACCACATACAACCATCTGTGGACTGCGTATTCCTGTATGAGGCATGAATCATTATGGCAAATCTGACATTTCTTAAAAATAGCACAATTGGCATTTTAGGCTTAATTATGCACAACTTCTGATCATCATCCAGAGTGGAACATCCAGGAAAATACTGAATCCAGGAGTAAATTTAAATTGCAAAGTTGACTTTTAGGGCAGTATAACTCTTATCAAATTCAGTTATGAATTCCTTTTCTCTGAACTTGGAACTTCAGTTTTATAAAAATGTGAACTCACTCAGTCTGATTTCTGGTAATTACTGTCAATCAAGCTATGATGACTACCAACACAACATCAAAAATACAACAGCAACTATCACAACTATAAGCCCACATAGATATACATAAAAACACCCATGGGGTAATTGAAAAGATTAGCAACAAATTTAGAAACCAAATCTAAAAATTAAATAATATTAATGTTGATTTATCCAAGTGGAGAGACAGGAGGTGACCCTTCTTTGCCAATGCAATCTGTTCAAATGCCAATTTTGATTGGCAAATGTCAAACTTTCAGTTTGTATATCTTCTTATAGTTTTTTTAATCTTTAATTTTTAATGTAGATTGGGATTCAAATGAAAGATTGTCTTCAGTAAATGTAGGAAAGATGGCAGTCCTCTTATTGATCAATGGGCAGTATTCTATGGCAAACTTGCTCACTTTGCCATATTGTACTACAACTCCCATCACCGCAGCCAGCAATGGCAGTGGGAAAAATGGGATTTGTCTTCTAAGGCACCAGACTTTTTAAACTACCCATGGAGAAAAAAGTTAACACCCCAACAAGTGGAACAGGCTGTCAATCTAATCTAATCTAATCTAATCTAATCTAATCTAATCTAATCTAATCTAATCTAATCTAATCTAATCTAATCTAATCTAATCTAATCTAATCTAATCTTTCTATCTATCTATCTATCTATCTATCTATCTATCTATCTATCTATCCATCCATCCATCCATCCATCCATCCATCTATCCATCTATCCATCTATCCATCCATCCATCCATCCATCCATCCATCCATCCATCCATCCATCCATCCATCTATCTATCTATCTATCTGATTTGTGTGCCGCCCATCTCATCTAGAGGCACTTATGCTTCCTTTCTGCTCAGAGTTCTGGTCTCTCTATTAGTAATACAATGGACAGAAATTCATCAAGATTTCAGATTGTTCCCCCTATCATTGAAGTCTTGGGAAACTTGACCAAGAAAGGAGTAGCTATAATGGCCCAAAATATTAAAATAAAATAGTGGGTTACAAGAAGTGCTCTCCAAAAAAAAAAATGAAAGGAGGAGATGCTTGGATAAATTAAACACAAGGAAGAAAAGAGCCAGGGGTTATGGAAGAACCAAGGGAAAAGCCTCCCTCTGTGACTTATTAAATCAGCATTGTGCCCAAGCCCTTATTAATCCAATTAAAGGTAATTGTATTGTTTTCATTAAGCATTCAGCTCTTGCAAGTTACCATTTCCCTTTCTGACATTGAAGGAAAGTGAAAACAAGGCCCATGATTGTCTCTAAAAAGAGCTACAGTTTTGACTCTGAAGAAATATCACAGTGAGCAGGGATTGTATCAATGTTTTTAATTTGTCATTGTCAAATGTCAAAAGCTTGCTAAGTTGTTATTTCTAGCTGGGCGCAGTGTGGTAGGTACAAATGCAGTGATTTCAAGAGCTTGAAAAAGAGGCACTATAGCTAAATATCTCTACAGACGGCCTTACTACTCTTACACCGAATGAGAGCAAGTTTATAATATGGTGCAGCAAGTGCTTTGAAATTTCATAGCTGTAGCTTTGTCCAGCTTTGTCCTCTGTAGCTTTGTCCAGTTTCCTATAGGCATTTGAATTATCCGAGGACAAAAAGAGATGCTTTTAGCAGCCGTGCCTATGACTGTCCCAGTTTTGGGAAGCTGATCAATATTAAACTGCTGGGCCTTTCCAGTATTTATCCCTTTTATGGAATCATGATCCACAAAAGGATCTTGATGGTCTTCCACTCTGAATTTCAGATACAGTCATAGAACCTTTAATTGTGTAGTCTCTTAACTAGAGGAGGACCCAGAAAATCTTCCGATGAACAACCATGTACAATTCTCAATCTGATTTCAAATCCTATCTGTTTTAAATTCAGGTGCACTCAGTTTATACACAGGCAGTTTTTGACTGATGCATAGATAGAATACAATAGAAAAATGCCCTTACCACAATACTATTGAGAGTTTGTTTTTAAAATGTCCAATTTACATATCTATTTAGTGCAATTTTGTTTTAAGAAGCTGTTCTATAAATTATTTTATTCTGGACAAGTTGGTGTAAATATATTTGAAAATAAATTTAGTAATACAAGGACATAGAGGAATTAAAGCCAACAATCTATTTTATCTATCCCAGTTAGTAGAGTGATTTTCTACTCAGGCCCTACACCAGTATGTTACAATGAGATGGCTACAGTATGTACTTTTAGACATAATTTACTTAATCACAGTTTACCATTTTAACCTAATTGCCTGAATTCACATACAATGAACCAATTATACTGATTGAATTGGTAGAACATTAGATTACAATCCATTTAATCATATTTTAGCCTACTCTATGTGATGCAAATCCAATTCATGACCATGTTATATTTGTTGATTCCTTATTATACTTATTTATGGCTAACAGGATCTAAGCTGTTTTCTCTATATCAATAATCTGTATTTCATTCACATTCTTTATCTCCCCTCTTTTTGTGTGCCATACTGCTTAGGGACATTGCCAAATAATGCAGTTAAGTCATTCAGATTTCTAGACATCATGATCTTAACGTAGCTTTTAGAATAGTTTAAATAAAATTAATTTCCTTCATATAGACGGTGATTTAAGATGACTTCCAATCTACTCTCCTTTATATAAAAAAGAAGTAATGGATTTTTCATTTATTTCAGTGTACATATCTGCTAGGCATCCATTTTGGATAATTCCTGGAACCTTTTGAAACAAACAAGCTCAGAGAGCACCAAGGACCCTGCACCTTTTGAAATTCTCCAAATAATAATTGCAAAATAATTATAAAGTTGTAATCATATACATTGAAATCTAATGTTCTTTATTGTGATGGCTTGCAGAGACATCAATGTACGATCTTGCAGCATAGCAGGGAAGAGGCTGGTTGAAGATCAAGAGATCTTGTGCAATTTTTTCAATGGAAAAGGAAGAAGAGGCATTGTGAGCTTGAGGGTCTCAAACTGAAGGGATGTCCTCTTTTGACCAAAGTACAGTGATTTATAGACAGGCTGAACAAAGTTCCACAAAAGACATTTCATCCCTATGGATTTAAGGGAGGCAGATCAGATTTTCCCCAGGCTCGGGTGTAAACAAGGTGTTTGTGTAGTCATCACTTAGCTAGTCTTGAGTAAACAGAGATACAAGGAAAGAAAGAAACTCAGTATACCTTGCAGCCCATGGACTAGAATCTATATAACATGCCTATCTTAACTGCTGCATTAATTATTTTTTGGGCTTGTGCAATATATTGTATTATAAACAGAATAGGTTTGCACAACACACACACACACACACACATATAAATTGTAAAGCCAAGCAACTGTAGAGTGTTGTGCAAGTGCCTTGTCTGTATTTTTAACAAACCTTGTAAAATATATTGTGTCCTGCTGCTCCTGATGTGCCTCTTCATTAGAATTACTTCTCACTTTATCCCAGAATCAATAATCTGTATTTGTATTTGGTTGTTAATTAAGATAAATACCCTTAGGTCCTGCTTCTGGGGTTCAATAGGAAAGAATCAAACTTTCCTTGTGAAATCATCTGTGTTTCCTTCTGCCCTTGCTTTTCGAATCATTAAAAAAAGGTAAAGGTTCCCCCGCACATGCGTGCTAGTCGTTTCCGACTCTAGGGGCCGGTGCTCATCTCCGTTTCAAAGCCAAAGAGCCAGCGCTTGCATGACTAGACGCCAAAGGCACACGGAATCATTAACCTGCTACTATTAGCCTGCATGTGACTTTACATTTAGAGCAAAGCAATAGTACCCATGAGGTATAAAAAAATTAAATAAACATGATAAACATGACAAAGAGAATCAGCAGGTTGCTATTATTATGAGTCAAGTGACATGCAAATAGATTTCAAAGCTAGCTCATGCAAATGCAAAATACTTGTGGCCTGGTATGATAATTATAATATATTATCATAGAGGTGCAGATAATCCAGAAACAATAGATGATACAAAGGGCAGAGGCCAGAATTCTTACAGAACTGGCATATTTATTGTACATTGATCACTGGGAGTCACATACTACAGTGTCTGGTTTGGACTCACAGATGTAGTACCCAAATGCTATGCTATGGGGATGAAACCCTCTATTGGGAATTCAGCTCATGGATTCTTGTATTTTAGATGACATATAAAATGCATTAACTTTAAGAGCTATCCACTTCCTGGCTCCCAGTAATTGCATGAAGTGGTATAATCTATTAGAATACTATATTTTATTTATTTATTTATTTATTTATTTATTTTTGGGACTTATATGCTGCCCTATCTCCCGAAGGACTCAGGGAGGCTAACAACAATAAAACAACAATACAAAAGTTAAAAGAAATTAAATAAAGAGCCCCAATAAATAAGTTAAACTAAACAATTAAAAATTAAAAAAACATTTTAAAAAACCCTATCGTCAGTCCAGGTCAGCCTGATGAAAAAGGAATGTTTTAAGGCCGTGGTGAAAGGACCGGAGATCCGGGGCCATCCAGAGCTCAAGGGGGAGTTGGTTCCACAGGGCTGGTGCTCCCACAGAGAAGGCCCTCCCCCTGGGGGTCGCCAGCTGACATTGTCTAGCCGACGGCACCCTGAGGAGGCCCTCTCTGTGTGAGCGCACTGGGCGATGGGAAGTCGTTCCCGGCAGCAGACGGTCCTGCAAATATCCTGGGCCTAGGCCATGTAGGGCTTTAAAGGTAAGTACCAGCACCTTAAATCTCACCCGGAAGACAACCGGTAACCAATGCATATTATTTAACTTAATTTTAATTTTATTGAATTTATATACCGCCCTTTCCCGAAGGACTCAGGGCGGTTTACAGGGTATAATTTTTAAAACATTAATACAAAAATTAAGACCAATTTAAAAAAGATTAAACTAAGTCCCTTCAACATGTAAAACCCCAGTTATACCTCCTTTTAAGTGCTTCAAGAGGCATATATATGATCATGTCTCAATGTATGGGCTTATATGGCTATCTGTGAGGGTGAAGGTTCGCTCTCAACTTGTGGGTTGATTTCCTGAGCATTTCATTACCAGGCTAGATAATAATAATAATAATAATAATAATAATAATAATAATAATAATAATAATAATAATAATAATAATAATAATAATAATAATAATAATAATAATAATAATAATAATAATAATAATTTTATTTATATACCGCCCTTCTCCCGAAGGACTCAGGGCGGTGAACAGGGCAGATATATAAAAAATACAAAAATACAAAAGTTAAAAGAAAATTAAACATATGCCCAACTAAAAACAGTAAATACATATATTAAAAATGACAATAAAAACCCAACCTATCCCCCATCAGGCCAGGCCGGCTTGTTCAAATAAGAGTGTCTTCAGATCGCGACGGAAGGAGCGAAGGTCGGGCGCCATCCGGAGCTCAACTGGCAACCGATTCCATAGCTCCAGGGCGCCCACAGAGAAGGACCTCCCCCTGGGGGCCACCAATCGACATTCTCTGATCGGTGGCACCCTGAGCAGGCCCTCTCTGTGGGAGCGCACAGGGCGGAGGGAAGTTGATGCCGGCAGCAGGTGCTCCCTAAGGTACTCCGGACCCATGCCATGTAGGGCCTTAAACACCATTACCAGTACCTTGAATCTCACCCGGAAGACAACTGGTAACCAATGCAGCTCACGGAGCAGAGGTGTAACATGGGAGTATCGGGAGACTCCCAACACAACTCTCGCTGAATAACATCTGATAACATCTTCAGCAGAGTTTAGGGGATGTTACCTAGCCTAGTAACAAAAAGTTCAGGAAGCCAACAAGCAAGCTTGGAGAATGAACCTTCACCCTCACCCTACACCCGAGCTAAAGATATTTGACACTATTGCATGGCTACTTATGTCTATATTCCAAATAGGGTGAAACCAGTCACTAGGAGGTCAGTGTAACTAAAAAAACCACACAGGATGTACTCGGTGTGAAAATAGAGAAGTTCCACTCCACCCACAAAAAAGGTGTATATAAGTGTCAGAGCTCATTACTGCATTGTTTGTCAAAGAGCTGCATTCCTTACTTCTTTTTTTTTAAATAGTAATTTTATTCAAAATTACAATTTACAACAATGCAAACTAATACAAACTAAAAAACATATAAAAATAAAAAGAGGTGCAGAAAAGAAGAGAAAAAAATAAGAATATGGTAAAAAAAGGAAAAAAGAAACATGTAACAAAATTACTTTTCCTTTCATCTATAAATAATGATTCATTTATCACCTTCTCTTAAAATGCAATGAATGATTTCTTCCCATATCCATAAAAAATCTGCAAAATCATCATTTCAGTCCTAATGTCAGCAAAAATTCATTAAGGGTTACCAGAAATAGCAATAAATCTATTTTAACTTGATCAAATAAACCAACTTATATTTCTTCTTATTTCTAACAACCTTAATCTTTTACTCTCTTTTTACAATCCTGTAATTCCTTAATTAGGTGTAGAGTCAGGGTGACTAGATGGATTTGAGTGTTTACTGGCCAGATGCCCTTCCTGACACCATGTGGAGTTCAGAGCAGATATTTTTTTCTTTGTGCCCTAGAAGAGAAACATCTGCTGCCACTTAGGATTGAAATCACAACCTTCTGAGTGGAAGGTGAGCGTCTTTACCACTAGGCCACCACACCACTCAACAATCTTAATCTTTAGTCCTTTTAAATAATATTCTAGCACTTGATTTCTTTTCATTTTTATTTCATTTTCTTTGCCACACCTCACAAAATTCTTCAAAGCTTTAACAACCTCTTTTGTAAATGCAATATAGGAAAATTATCCAATTTTTTATCTTTTTTTAAAGAAATCAAAAGAAAAACATTCCCACAAGAAGAATTCTTTATAATTAACCCTAAAAGCTTATTTCATATTCATCTGATCCTTAGCTCAGTTGTAACTTTTTAAAATCAAAGTTTTAACTACCATTTTGCTGTTTATTCCAGATTTGTTTTAATTCTTAAACATGTACTCAAAACTTCTTTTTCCAAGGATTGAAGGAAACTCACCCAATGCTGTAAAAACTGTTGATGCAAAGATTCTTAATGGCTAAAAAAACAGTTAAGCAATTTCCTAAAGTGATTTTAAAAAATGTGAACTCAGTGCCTTTCAAAGACACCAACTGCTTTTTTTTTATCAAGATTGCTATCCTCTCATTTCCCAGAGCTCTAAAACAATTGGAGACTGTTGTCTTATGACCTCCAGGCAAGAAGCAGTTGTCTGGAGCACTTGTTTGGCAATCTCAAGTCCTTTCCTTGTTCAGAGAGGAATTATGAAGAGTTGGTCTACTTGCTGATTCTTCATTCCACCATGGTCATAAGTTCTGCTTTTTGCCAAGCCATCTTCATTTGTCATTTCTTCCCTGGAAGTGCTAGCTTGTTCCTTTACAAGACAGATTCAGGATGCTAGAGACTTGGGTATCTGAGAGACAGATTTTTCTTGAAACAACATGTCTATACTCTTCAAAACAAATAGTTCTTGACTTCAATACAGATAGTCCTTGACTTAGTGACAGTTCAAAGTTTCAGTGGCACTAATTAACCATGAGAAAATTGTAACCTATAAAAATATTTTGAATAAGGAAGGAAACTAAAATCCAAACAAGAGTTGGAAGATCAGGGTATTGACTTATCATGGTGGCCTTTATTGCAAATGCAACTGAGATATGAGAAAGATGCTAAAATACATGGTTTCTATAAGGAACAGACAATGTTTTATCAGGTATTGTTGACATCAGATGAAAAATTGATTAAGAAACTATATTTTTTAATTAAACCTAAAAATAGAAGATGAACAAGTGAAAGAAACAATGATAATATGGGCAAAAACTTTTGGGCACAATATAGAATGAGAGAAATAGCAAAATTTATGAGAAAGAAACTATAAATTGACAATGGCCACTGTTTATAAAGAAAACTTATATAAAATGTTTTATAGATGGCATCTAACACCTGTTAGGTTAGCAAAAATGTTTAAAAACATGTCGAGTAACAGTTGGAAATGCAAGCAAAAACCAGGCACGTACTATCATATTTGGTGGAATGCCCTAAAGCAAAAAGATTTTGGACAAAAATACATATTTGGCTAGAAAAGATGTTAAGAAAACATGTAGATTTTAAACTGGAATTATTTTTATTAGGTATAATATCAGAAAAATATGATAAAGAAAATATATATTTGATGTTGCATGTATTAAAGAGCAGGAAGAATTGTATTTGCCCAGCACTGAAAAAATGAAGAAATACCATTTGAATAAGAAATAATCAAGAAAATACTGGACTATGCAGAAATGGACAGACTGACATTGAAAATTAAAAAAAAGAAGACTCAGAGTATTTCCAAATATGGGATGTATTTTATCAATGGCTGGAAAAACGGGGTAGAGATTAGAATTTTAATGTGTACCATTAAGCAAATTGGACCCAGACAACACATTGTTTACTAAGCACTTATGAATTGTAAATACAGAAAATCAATAAAAAATATTATATAAAAAGTTTCAATGACATTGCAAAAGTGACTTATGATCATTTTTCATACTTACAATCATTGTAGCATCCCCATGGTCACATAATCAAAATTCAGGGGCTTGGCATATTTACGATGACTGCAGTATTCTGAAGTCATGTGATGACATTTTGCTCTGACTAGCAAAGTCCATGAGGAAACCATATTCACTTAACAACCATGTTTGTAACTTAACAACTGCAATGATTCACTTAATAACTGAGGCAAGAAAAGTCATAAAGTGGGGGGAAATTCGCTTAACAAATCACTTAGCAACAGAAATGTTGGGCTCAATTGTGATTGTAAATTGAGGACTACTTCTATCTATCTTTGTCTCACTATGAAGTACCCAAATGTAGCTGCATGCATGTATGCACAAACGGGTCCATGAGCATGCGGCTCTGTAAATAGGGCTGTTAGCGGCGGCACGAGAGTCACACTGAGGCTAGTGTTGGCACGATGGTTGTGCTGAGGCTAGCACCAAGGTGTGAGGGTCATGACGAGGATAACGCAGGAGTGAGGGTTATAGCAAGACTAGAGCCGAGGCTAGCGCTGGCATGAAGATCATGCTGAGGCTAGTGCTGCTGCAAGAGTCATGCCAAGGGTCGTGCCAAGGCTAGAGCAGGTGTGAGGGTCATGCTGAGGCTAGTGCTGAGGTAGCGCTAGTGTGAGAATCACACCAAGGGTCGTGCTGAGGCTAGCACAGGTGCAAGGGTCGGGCTGAGGCTAGTGCTGAGATAGTGCTAGTGCAAGAATCACACCAAGGGTTATGCTGAGGATAGTACCAATGCGTGGTTTGTGCTGAGGCTAGTGCCGGTGCAAGAGTCATGCCAAGGGTTGTGCTGAGGCTAGCGCAGGTGTGAAAATCACACCAAGGGTCATGTCGAGGCTAGCGCCAATGTGAGGGTCATGCTAAGGCTAGTGCTAGTGCAAGAGTCATGCCAAGATTTGTGCTGAGGCTAGCACAGGTGCAATGGTCATGCTGAGGCTAGCGCTGAGGCTAGCACTAGTGCGAGAATCACACCAAGGGTTATGCCGAGGCTACTGCCAATGCGAGGGTTGTGCTGAGGCTAGCACCAGTGCAAGAGTCATGCCAAGGGTCATGCTGAGTCTAGCGCAGGTGCGAGGGTCATACTGAGGCTAGTGCTGAGGCTAGCACTAGCCAAGGGTCATGCCAAAGCTAGCGCTGGGTGAGGGGGGCTGAATGCGCACACACATGTGCACACATTGGCCAGCCATTTTTGTGGCCCGGTGGCCAAGAGGCCATGATCTGGTAGTGGGCCGCAGCCCATAGACTGGGGACCCCTGTTCTATGTGTAGTATTGAAAAAGTAGGCAGTATATTATTTTTGGCTCAAAAAATAAAAAAATCACATGAATATTCAGTTTTTGGTAAGATTGATCTTTTAGATCAGACATTGGTAAAAAGGTCATGATCCTTTAACAAATTTATATATATATATATATATATATATATATATATATATATATATATATATATATATATATATATATATATATATATATATATATATATATATATATATATATATATATATATATATATATATATATATATATATATATCTGTTTACCAGATATTGTTTTGTTTATTGTTTTTACTGTTACTAGACTGCTGATAAAACATGACTATTTAAATTTCTGTCATTTGTTCTGAAATGCACAAATCATTATAAAGAGAACAAAAACTATAGATGATTAAACAGTGATATCTGCTGTCTGGCTCAACAGTGAGTTCATTTACACACCAACAATTAAATATGTTGAAATAGGAGAGTTGCATATTTCAAGTGGCATATCACTTTTTCTTACTTACTTTTTGAATTAGTATCAACTTGCTTAGATGTATTGTAAATACAAGGCAATTTCAGAAAGAGAAGAAAAGTAAAAGCTTGTCAGATGAAATCCTGAAAAAGACATAGTTGCTTTAAAAAGGTACTACACCTCACAGACTGCTAGGTGTTTTTTGAAATCATTTTCAAAGCCTGCAGATTCCTACTGGAGATGGAAGAAACAGATACTGCATTCTATTGCAGATGTTGTCCCAGTTATGCTTTTTGTAACCCCCAAATTTACTAAGCTTTTGACCATGCATCCCATGTAATATTTAGAGAAATGCAGGACATACATACCATAATAAATCAATTCAATTTTGGCTAAGGTAAGTGATTCCGGACAATATAGTTTATTCAGGAAATGATAGTTTCAGAAATCAAGGTATCATATAATTCCAACTCTAATCAGCCTCAGATAGTGTATAAATATAAGGAACAACCAAAATTTTATCCAACATTCAGTGGGGCAAAAAGCTTTTACCACCCAGCTACTAAGGAAAATTACTCTCAAGCAGTCAATCACTGTATCTTCTGAATAAACAAAGTTCAGCTCTATACATGCAGGAGAGCAAAGCTAGAAAAGTGATAGCAGAATCAAAAACAACTCTTTGTCTTTTAGAGGTGAAGGAGATGGACAACATGCAGATGCCTGAGCAGCAAACTTTATAGACCTAGTTTGTAAAACTGTTGTAAAACTGGATATGGATCAGCAGCTTTCTGTGTATAATGTGGGTCAATATAAAAATAACAGGATGAGGAATCCAAGTATTTTTGACCATTAAAAAGACAGGGTGCCATTCTTAGCTCTCCTGATTTATCTTCATTGCAATCTTGAGAGATAAATCATTCTGAAAAACTTCTGGATGAACAGAGGTTTAAACCATTTTGCCTGGTCCATTACTTTAACAAGTTTGAACTCATTTTATGATCATATCACCAATGTCTATCTTTTGAATTAATTCAGGTATTTCAAGGGCAGTATCACGTGATAGTAGTCTGTGCTTGGTTTCATTCAGTATGCCAAAATATGGCTTTTAAAAAACACGAATTGAAGAATGAACCACATTTTGGTTCAACCACATAACTTCATTTATACTCCAAAAGTTCTAGCTGCAATGTCCCCCTTCTCATAGCATTGTATAAACTAAACAAATTATATTATGGCTTAGTATGTGTAAACCCAATCTGTATATCTGAACATGAATGTTGAGTTGGGCTAAATCCCCAGTTACTATAAGGGAAAAAAATCTTTAACTCATTCTATCCTCAGTGCTAATCTGCAACTTTTCCCAGACTTTCCATCCACCCACCCATCTTTGTTTCCCAGTCTGGATTGTGATCAAAATAGAGTTCAGACTCTGGTGGGAGATTAAATTATGATAAAATATAGAAGCCAATAAACTCCTGCATTACTATTTGAATTTATCCTTCCAAACCAAAAAGCCCGAGATCAGCAGAAAATATGTTGTCATGCGTGAAAGACCAGACCCACACATGAAGGTCCAGTTAAACTGATTTATTGTTAAAAGCCTATGCACAAGAATCTTCTCAACTAATCGTTAGCACCTGCTTGGAGCAATTCAAGGGGGTTTGACTTAGTCTGCTTGTGGCTACATAGGGATTCTAGGCTGATCCCTCTTTAACTCTACGTCCACATTCTGCCAATCCTTCTCTTATGGTTGTCTTGAACTAAACTCAGGGTTATTAAATTCTAAAAGCTCCAAAAGTTTTGGTTTGCCAGATTAGGTTTTATATTATCAAGCATCAGTGTTAACATGGGTAAAAGAATGGATAACTCTCAGACCTAAAAGATTGTTGTATCTAGAGGAAAATGACTTACAATTTGGTTGGCATGTCTTTTTGTGGTATGGAAAAAATAAAATTCATAAATACTTTCAAAACCACTATATTAGAAATGCATTATTGCTAACATGGGAAAAAATAAAATGTAAAACATATTTGAAAATTCCAGGATGGCTTTCAACAATGGAAGCATTTGTACACCCAAATCTACTTAGTCTTGAGAAAATATTGACATATAAAGATATTCTAAACTCTGAAGAGAAGCTAAAATCTAGACAAAAGATGGAAAAGCAGGTTATTGATTTATCATGGTGGTCACAATTACAGATGCAAGTGAGATATGATAAAGATGTTAAATTGTATGGATTTTATATAGAGCTGACTTTGTTTGATCAGATATTATTAACTTCTGATGAAAAACTAATTAAGGAAATGTATAATTTTCTATTAAAATTGAAAATGGAAGATGAACAAGTAAAAGAAACAATGATAACATGGGTAAAGAATTTTGGATATAATATAGATTTAGAGAAATGGCAAAGCTTGTTTGAAAGAAATTGTAAGTTGATAATGTCAACCTCTTTTAAAGAAAACGTATACAAAATGTTTTATATATGGCACTTGCCACCAGCAAGATTAACAAAAATGTTTAAAAATATGTCGGATAAATTTTGGAAATGTAATATAAACCAGGTACTTATTTTCATTTATGGTGGACATGTGTTAAAGCAAAGAAATACTGGACAAAAATACACATTTGGCTAGAAAAGAAACACCATCAGAGGAAGAAATAATTAAAAAAATACTAGACTGTGCAGAAATGGACAGACTTACTTTGAGATTGAAAGAAAAAGAAGAAACAATATTTTCAAACTTGGGATTTATTTTACCAATGGTTGGAGAAACAAACTAGGGATTAGGATTTAGTATGTATTAGTGAATGATGAACTCAGACAACATGTTTGTTGAATAAGCACTGTTGAATTGTATTAAAAAATCAATAAAAACTTAAATAAAAAAATTTCAAAAGCTCAGCTGCATTGAGATGAATGAGAAAATCGCTAATCATGATGGAACAGAAATCCCCTTCATTTTAATGGCAACTAAGGTTATCTATCTTAATCTAACTAATGGAACCAACCGATCTTGCCTAATGCATGAATTTCTCCCAAGGCTGCTAAATAGCAATTCTTCATGTACACTTGCAAGTAAATACTTGCTACTGCTAGATACAGAACGTGATTGTGGATCAAAGTTCAGATACAAAATAATTCTCAATCAGAAGCACAATTAGTCCTTGAAAAATGATTAAGAGATGAGTGCTGTGATTTGGACAAATGATATATTAAAAACAAATAAAATAATTAATTGCAACTACAGTATATTTCCCTTTGCGTCCACTTCAATGCTTGAGCAGGTTTTTTTTAAAAATCCTGTTTTTCCAATGTAGGCTTATGACAATGAGGACTAGAAACACAATTTTAAAATGAAGACTATGCTTCTCTTTAATAAGATTGTATAGGATCTGCATAAGGATAATTTAGTGTTTATCCCTCTGCTATAACTTTTCAACCTCTGCTGCTTCTTGCCTGTGATCACTAAAAACACAACCTGTCACACTCCCCAACTCGTTCTTCTGGCCCAGGATGGGATACTCTAGGCAGACTGCATGAGAAGCTCAGCCTCAAGGCCTTCCCGCTTTGCAAACCTCTGTATCAAACAGCCTGGAATGTAGTAGAGCCAGTTATAGCTTGACAACCTCCTTCCAAGACACAAAAGAGGTTTTTGGCTGTCACCTTTCCTGGTCCTTTCTGATACAGAAGGATCCTTACACAGGAAGTGGGAGAGGATGGGGAAATGAAAAGAGTGAAATTGGAAGAGCAGAGATGGTGTAAGTGAGCTTTATACCCTCATTTTAATCATATTTCATTGGAAAAGTTTCCATCAATTGGACCATGGACTAATAAGTAACATACAAGTCGCCAGCTTTAACTTCATTTCCAAATCTCTTCAATAAGTTATTGATGGCCAAGTCTTTATTATGGTCTGCTTGTAATGAGATTTGAAATATGATGTCTATGGCAAAGTTTTATCCATTGCAGCAGAAAGGAAAATCATGTTAGCACCATATCCCTACGATGCCTTCCTACAAGCAGAATCTGGTAAAAACTCCTTCCTGTGTCAATTTTGGCAGGTACTTCTTTTGATGGAAAAGACCGTCAGGCCATCATGTTCTGTACTTTGTCCTATTCTAGGTGTCCACATGTCCAACGTAAGAGAAATGGATACATATTTTTTAGGATAAAAAAAGTACACAATTAATCAAGAAAGCATTAGTAAAACAAACATCTGTCACCAAAATTATGACATCCATGAGCTATTGTGATCTTAATAAATTCATGCTTTTAGTGTCTTCCAAGTATGGGTTTTTGACTTCCAACAGTAGTTTTCCCTGTTTAACTGTCTTGTTTTTTTAACACAGTCAAGTAAATAATTTTTATTATTTTGTATACTTGATTGTTCACGCATGATTAAATATTGCATGGGGAGGGGCGGTCTTTCCTCACAAATACTGCATAAACCTTTGCTCATGGAACCAGACTTCCATGGACAGAGCTGTTAGAGGGCCTTTTGGAGGCCCTGGGATTGGATCCTTGGCTGTTCATATATAGTTTATTGAATAAACCAGTATTGGCTTCACTCATAGATCAGGCATAGCTTATAGTTTGCACACTACAGTGGCTGAGCTCATCAACATGCTAAAATGGGGAAAAATCTCCCTCCTCCCTCAAATGATTTGATTTGATGATTTGAAAGACATGTGGCTTTTTTGTAAGCTGTATGAAAGTTATTTGCTGATGTCTTCAAAGATATTCCTTTGACTTCCTAATCCTTATGTAACAATCTTTGCCTATCCAAACAAAGTGAAGCACAAAGTGAAGCCTGAGTTCACATTTAAGACAAAACCAACTCAGCTTAGCTGGTAGTACAAACTCAATTTCTGAATCTGGCATAATTCTAAACTCTGTGCACAGCCCAGCCTGCCAATGTATTTCCCTCTCAAGTCTTTTATTCTCCACTGGATAGTAAATGGGAATGTGAATAAAAAGTCAAATTAATAAAAAAAATACTTTGGGGGTTATATTTTTCCCTGATCAGATTTACTGCTTTGAATGAAAAACATTGATTCATATCAACATCATCATCATCATCACCATCGTCATCATCAACAACCATTTTTGGATGGTTCCCTCCTGTGAATCTAGGGCTCTAGGGTAACTGAATCATTCCCCTTTCATCCAAAAAGAATCCTGAGAGGGTTTCCCCAAGACTTTTCTCTTACTGAAAAAGAAATGTTTGACATATGAAATGCAGAGGTGCTACACAATGCACAGTAAAAGGCAGTATGTCTCAACTTTGGCAACTTTAAGACTGGCGGACTTTAACTCTCAGAATTCCTCAGTCAGCAAGCCAGCTGAGGAATTTTGGGAGTTAAACTCCACTTATTGTAAAGTTGCCAAAATTGAGAAATATTAGTTTAAGGGGTTCTTTTGGCTGACTTTCTCTTTTGGAGCTCACACTGTTTTGTTTTTTAGATGTTCTCAGCAGTGGAAACAGAGGCCAAGTTGTGAAAAATCTTCAGAAACACACTATTTATATGACCAGAAGAGAGAAAAACTCCAGAGGCATTTAGAGAATTATTCTTATGATGTGTATGTGTTCATGTCATTTCTTAGCAATGGAGATTCCTGAAGAATAGTAACATCCATTTCCATCCAATACTGCAGGATGTCAGCAGCTATTTAAATCAGATGTAGGCATTAAACCAAGAAAAACTTTCCCTAATCAGTTTGAAAGAAAAACAACCCTGTCAGTTTCCACCTTATATCTTGGCTTTCCATCATGACCAGAAGAACTTAAGAAGTATCATCCTCATCCTTCATTTTTGACAGCACTATGATATAACGGAGGGACGCAGTGGCTCAGTGGGTTAGGATGCTGAGCTTGTCAATCAGAAGGTCGGCAGTTTGGCGGGTCGAATCCCAAGTGCCGTGTAACAGAGTGAGCGCCTGTTACTCGTCCCAGCTTCTGCCAACCTAGCAGTTCAAAAGCACATAAAAATGCAAGTAGAAAAATAGGCACCACTACGGTGGGAAGGTAACAGCGTTCCGTGCACCTTTGGCATCTAGTCATGCCGGCCACATGACCACGGAGATGTCCTCGGACAAGCGCTGGCTCTTCAGCTTTGAAATGGAGATGAGCACCAGCCCCTAGAGTTGGAAACGACTAGCACGCATGTGCGGGGGAACCTTTACCTTTACCTATGTTATATACACAAGATACTGCTTTGCAATATCTAACATCTCAGCTGAACACAATGGATTAAATTCTTTGCGATTTAGTTTTTGTATGTCTTCCTGTATGAGTTAGTTTGGATATCTGGTTTTGCTCCAGCATCAAACCTGTTTCCTTGATCTCCCACAAATAGAGGGTGTGTGCATCTGGTTAATAGGCTGCCTCCTACAATTCCTCCATCACGTGTAGGGTGGATGCTGCAGCTCAGCAGGCAACCACAGTGTGATGTCAAAACAAACAAACAAAACCTCAATCACAGTTCCTTCCTTCTTAATATGGCCATCCAGTTTGAGACACTAGTGTTATCCAGACTTACCAACTAATAATACTCTGGCAAATTTTGACAGGAGGATCCATTCAGTTGTCTGATGAGGACAAAATCTAAATCATCTTTTTACAATCTTGGCTTTCAGATGTGTTGATCTTCAACTCTCATGAGTTCTACCTAGTATCTGGAACAATGAAAGAAGTGCAACTTGTCCTAAGGGCCACATGTTGGACAAGATAGATTGAAATGATAGATTTTAAAATGGATAGTTTAACAGACAAATATTGCTGCTGGTGTCCATGGAATAATATTTTTTATATACAAAAGGCTTTACAGTATCTCTGTATGTAGTATTGATGTTCAACCTTGTTTGGTTCTTCTTCTGTATCTTCTGTCTTTTTCTATTATTTATTGAACAGCTTTCTCAAGTTGGCTCCCATAGATACCTTGGACCTATAAACCCTAGAATTGTTAGTCAGTACAGCCAATGATATCAGATGAAGGACAGTTGGATTTGACTAGCAATCATTTCTGAGCTAGCATTGGGTAAAACTCAGCATGTGTCCTCATGTCTTAATCAACCAGAAAACAGTGTTGCCATTTCCACATACAAAGAGCTTGCCTGTTGCTCTAAATCAGCCTTCCCCAAACATAGATTTTACAGAAATATGGATCAACTCCCAGAATTCTCAGAAACAGCTATGCTGGCTGTGGAATTATGAAAGTTGAAATTCATATATCTGGAAAGCAATCAGTGAAGGGAAACTATTTGAAGCCATTTTAGGCATCTTTCTGCCATTGCCTCAATTTCATGCATACCATACATACTGAAAACAGGGATATCAGCAAGGACAGCACCTAGCAATTAAAATTTCCTGGAGAAAGTGGTAAAACAGCTGAAATGAGAGAGAAAGAGAAAGAGAGAAAGAGAAAGAGAAAGAGAAAGGGGGAGGGAGAGAAGGGGATTTAGAGCCTGAAAGACATAAATGCTTCTGGTTGGAAATCCTTTCATATTCTGAATGTACACTTTCCAGGTCCGTGTGCCGAAGACTGAAGCTGGTTGTTTTCTTCCAATATTTGTTTTTTATACTGAGAAATAGCTCTCTTCCAAAACCTGAGCAATGCAACTGAGAAACTTCTGTTTTGTATTTTGGCCAAGAAACCTAGAAAGCTACCTTATAATATATTATGGAAAGACAGACTGTGGTTTCTTTGGCTTAGTGTATTGTGTGAACCAAGTTATTTTGACATCTAAACTGCAGTTTATGGCTTATTAATTTATTATGAATCCAGCCAAGACAATGAATCAGCACATTGGTCCATCCAGCTAGAGGATCTTCCAGTACTACATAGAAATGCCAGGATTGAAACTCATTGGGAGAGATAAGATATGGAATGAAACCTCCCTTGCTGTAGGTTATTTTCATCACTGAGTGGCTATGAGCAACGATCAAAATCTTCTCCCAGAAAACGACTCTTTCCTCTCACAGATGTTCTCTGCTTTGGGAGAGAAGACCTACAGAGTAGTATTGATCCAAAACTTTTTGGAAAAACAAAAAATGAGATCCAAACCTTTTGAACCAGCATCAGCGTTATCAAGCATGTACTTATGTCTTTCACTCTAAGCTGCCTCTGTAAATCACCACTGTATAAAAAGGTTATGTAAAAATTCCTTTTGCATGCCTGTACTGTGAAAAGAATAAGTAATGTCAGCTTTGATTTTTATCTCTAAATTTGTCATCTCTATTTTTTATTTTTTTTAACTATTCAGTTTTCTGTATCTGCATTTATTCAGGTTCATCCATTCAAGAATGGGCAGGATATAAGGCAGTGATTAAATTATCTGGCTTGGACTATAAAGAAGGTGGACTTCACTAGGTGAATTTGGATCTTCCACTCTTATATGTGAATGTTTGGTTGGGTGAAACACTGAGATTTAATTCAAGCAAGGTAAAGTTTCTGTTTGTACAGAAACCATCTGGCTATCTTCAAATTCTTAATTTGTACAGGTGGCATGCCTTCTGAAAGAGTAGATAAGTATCCTTCTGGACTCACAGCTATTATGGCTGGAGAGGGCACTTCATCTTGACTCAGCCAGTAAGGCTGGAGAGGAGGCTTTGGCAACAGTGATTCAACTCTTCAACCCCCATAGCCTACAATACTACAAATGGAGCTACCCAAGTTTCTTTGGAAGTTGCAATTAGTGCAGAATGCTGATAGGTGAGAGGTATTATAGAAATGTCATCCTATATTGTCAACATTTCACTGGCTTCCAATATGCTTCCAGGTACAATTCAAAGAGCTATTTTTGACTATTAATGCTCTAAATAGTTTGGCTCTTGCAGGACTGCCTCTAGAACCAACCCATTCTGCTTGCTCATTCCAGTTGAGAATATTGAAGGAACTCAATCAACAAGAGATGAAAAGATTTGGTGGTGGTGGTGGTGGGGGGCTAGGACTCAGCTTTTCTTTAGTGGCCTCTTCTTGGTGAAATACTTTCCTACCAGAGATTACACTGGCATCAACTCTTACATCTTTTGGGAAAGCATTAAGATATGAATTATTCTTCAGTTCTTTTGCAAGCTAAAGTTGCCCAGTGTTCAGTTATTTATTTATTTATTTATTTATTTATTTATTTATTTATTTATTTATTTATTTATTATTTTGACTTCTATACCGCCCTATTCCCGTAGGACTCAGGGCGGTTAACAGGGCAATTAAAACATACAATACAAAAGTTAAAATAAATTTAAAACAAGTAATTAAATTTAAGCCCAAAAATTAAAACTTTAAAACCCAATTAAAAACCTCAGTCTAGGCCAGACAGCTCAAAGAGCCAAGTTTTAAGGTCCCGGTGGAATGAACCGAGGTCGGGGGCAGTCCTAAGTTCCATAGGAAGTTGGTTCCAAAGGGCAGGCGCACCCACAGAGAAGGCCCTCAGTTGAACTCATCACATGTGTTCTGTTGGTTTTATATTATTGGGAATCTATATTTTGGATTATGTTGATAGTTTTGTTTGTTTTTAATGTTTTTATGAATGTAAATTGTCAGGAGTCATGATTTTGGTGGTATGTATGGAAACTATCCCCAAATATTTCTCCTTTAGCACTGAAGGTAAAAGGGTATAAATGCAAGAATGAATGAATAAATAAATAAAAGATCCCAAATCTATATATGTTTCTATTTCCTATGTGAGGAAGTGTTCTATTAAAACAACTATTAAATGATTACAAATAATGATTGCACAAAGTTACTTATATGTCGATGTTGTTTTATACATTTGTACATGCATAAATTTAATAAATAAATAATAAATATGTCCACATGAAATTTTGTGCAAAATCAAATCTGATTTCAGATTGTTAAGACTGCAATAACTCAAATGGGCTGAATCCTATATATCCATTATGCTGCCTCTATATCCTTCATTGCCTCTGGTGACATGGATTTTCCTAAGTAACATCTTGCATGTATGTAACCACATTTATTTTTGTTCTCTATCCCATGAAAAAAAAATCTGCAGAAAATCAAATATTGGTGGCAAAATAGAGACAAAAGGCATATATCTTCATATATATTTAATTTTGAATGCAGAATGAGAGACTTTTGGCACGGAATTTTGGATTTCTTGGCACAAAACATGAATTAATTTCTTTTCTCAGAGTTTTGGCACACAGCACTGCTTTATTGTAATATTTAATTATATTGTTACTGTCATGCACAACATAAAAATGGCTAAGTGCTCCATAATCATCTGTGTGATTATTAGGGGATTATCTCACAGTGAGATTTAATGCATTCAATTTGCCCAACATTCTATCACCTTCCACAATTTCTTAGAACCCTGAGGGATGGAATTTTCTAAAGTAGAGGTTCTGGAACACGCAAACCAAAGAAGAAACATGGTGTTTGGGGGATGCCAAAAATATTTGCCTATAAATATTTTAACTTTAAGGTTGGAGGATATCACACAATCTGAAATTCTTTTTTTCTCATACTACAAAAGAAATTGTTTTCCTTTATGAGAGAAATAGCCTATCTTTGCAAAGAGATTTGGAATCAATATAAATCTCAGACCTGAACTATGAAAAAAATGTCCAATATACATGATATGATTTGTCTGACAGATTTTTTTTAACAGGAGATCTGAATCTAGTTCTCATCAATTATATTTAAGCCTCAAGTGTGATTTATCCTGTTTTACTCTAGTGAAAGCATGGAAGCTTGTTGAAAGGAAAAAAGTGGGGGACTCTATCAACAACACTAGGGAAAACTTGTGCTTGCCCATTCTCAGTCTGAAGTACAGCAATTACAACAAAAGTCTGCTACAACACTGGATTGCACTGGAATCCTTGGGTGGAATCCTTATGCAGTGGATTTCATGTCCCATTATCCATAATCCCCCAGACCAATAGGAAGGCATCAAGTTGGAGATGGATTAGCTTTCCATAATATTCCTCCTCCTCCTCCTCCTGTTGGAGGTTGGCATTTTTTTTTTGATGTTCTTGTCCAAAACATGAACATTATATTTTTGGCCAGACCAGATGCCTACCTCTTCCAGAATTGCATTTCCTTTGAATTTAACAATTGAAATCATTGATATTTCTCATTAGCAAAAGTATGTTTTCTCTTCTTGATGGTATTCCCAATTTCACCTTTCTTTGAAGACCATCTCATTTCATACTCATTGAACTGATAAAATTTTAAGTTTGTACATGTTCTCTTTATCAAAGGCTTCTGTTCTCCTGTCTGTCAAACTTCTGCTCCATATAAAATGACTAGCCAGACACCATACAGGCTGCCAACTAAATTTTAATCTTATGGCCTGACAGTAAATACGTTGACTTACTTTTTGAAAAGCACATCTTTCTTGTTCAATCCTGCTTCTTTTTTCCATGCTATGAATTCATCTATCAATCAGAATAAAGCCTAGGTATTTATGGCACTCTCAGAGCTTGATTTCCTGCGAGCATAATATTTGGTTCAGGGGTTTTATGTTAACAGATAACTATTATTTTTGTTATCTTTTGATTTATGTTTGGTCTCTAAATTTATTCAACTGGAATAAACCATGAATATTATTTGTTACTAGGATGGTGTCATCTGTATAATATTTTGTTATTGCAGCTTTAATATTTGTACCTTCTTGATATTTTTCTAAAGATTCTTTGAAAATAGTTTCAGAATATATATCATACAGCAAAGGAGATAATACTTAGTTTACAGCTTCCAACATAACCTCATAAGACTGTTTTTTATATCATTTAATTCTATAATTTTCAATATATCCAGCAACTTACTAAGCTTCATTTAATCCAGTGTCTTTTTACAGTCAATAAAACATACATAAACATCCACATTCACATCCCTAAAATGTTCTACTAAGTTTTGTATTGTAAAAAAGAGGATCTCTGATATCTATTCCATTCCTTAATCCAAGCTGGATCATACTCCAAACAGTTTCATAGTTTGAATAAATCATGTAATGGAGTATTTTAAGAAATATGTTTTAAACATGATTAATCAAACTGAAGGGACGCGGTGGCTCAGTGGGTTAGGACGCTGAGCTTGTCGATCAGAAGGTCGGCAGTTTGGCGGGTTGAATCCCAAGTGCCACGTAGCAGAGTGAGCGCCTGTTACTCGTCCCAGCTTCTGCCAACCTAGCAGTTCGAAAGCACGTAAAAATGCAAGTAGAAAAATAGGGACCACTCCGGTGGGAAGGTAACAGCGTTCCGTGCACCTTTGGTGTCCAGTCATGCTGGCCACATGACCACGGAGATGTCCTTGGACAAGCGCTGGCTCTTCGGCTTTGAAACAGAGTTGAGCACCGGCCCCTAGAGTTGGAAACGACTAGCACGCATGTGCGGGGAAACCTTTACCTTTACCTTAATCAAACTGAATGTTTGATGTTTGTTGTAGGTCAGCTTAGTCCATTAGTTTTAATATTTCTCTATTAATTCTGCATTTAATATTTTCCATAGCCATGCTGTGTTTTTTTTAATAGAATCACAGAATTGGAAAATATCTTGGAGATCTTCTAGTTCAACCTCCTGCCCAGGGCAGTTTTCCTCATACAAATAGGTGTATCCAACCTTTATTTAAAAGGTGATGAAACACCTACAATTCTAGGAGGTAGGCTACTCTACTGTTTAATAGCCTCGTGAGCAGGGAAGTATTACTTATTTCAAATCTGGTTCTCTGCCTCTCTCTGGTAAAGCTTCTACCTATTGGTTTTGTAACACCAGGTATTACAGAGAATAAGTACACATTCTCTTCTCTATGACAACCCTTCAAGAATTGGAAGATTCCTATCATGTCTCCCCTTAGATTTTTCTTCTTTAAGGTAAACATATCCATATCTTTAAACCATTTCTCCTCAGCATCTTTGTGCTCTTCTCTGCACTGTTTCCAGTTCCTCAGCATTCTTGTATTGTGATAACGAAAACTGGAAATAGTATTCCAGGTGCAATGTCACCAGTAGAGCATGAAGTGGAACTATCACTTCCTATGATCTTGACAATGAGCTTCAGTTGACCCAGCCCAAGATTGCAGTGGTTCTTTTGACATGCTTCTACCAGTCTATCATGATTAGAACTTATATCAGCTCCTGGATATGTGTTTACACCCAATACATTAAATCTCTTAAAATGAGAATATAAATAATTTGATTTCTGACTATAGGTTTTCAAGCATTCACAAGTAATACCCTAGTATAGTTTCCTAGATGCCAATTTATAGTTTATCGATAATTATATTACTCCTCGTAGAATTGTGTCAGAAAATCACTTCTTTCATTTCTAATACTTAAAAAAGTCAGATCTTTATATTTTCTCTTCCCCGTGGCAATTGCAGGGGATCAAAAAGGGAAAAAAAATCAAGGTTAGCAGCTTTTATCATGCAATAAAATGTTTATTGTTACTCCCCATCTGACAACCATATGCATTTAGTAAAGTAAATAGGAAATCAGCCCTGACGTTGGATGGAAAAGTGAATAAGTGTGGTTAAGAAGAAATCAGCATATAAATATATATATATATATATATATATATATATATATATATATATATATATATATATATATATATATATATATATATATATATATATATATATTCTGGGCTGCTGTGAAAGGCAGCTTTGTCTTTGTAATAAAAGTCAATAGGTGGCACTGCTGTTCAGATCTCTGCATTTAATGAAATGGCAAAGGTTTTTCTTTTTTCAGATTTCATTGTCCTATACTCATTTATTTGGAGTAAGACCTATTGGACTCAATGGAATTTTCTTTTGATCAGTCACATCTATGATTGTATTGTACGTCTGGGCCAATGTGTGTGTGTGTGTGTATGTAATCCTATTCCAGGATAGTATCTTTGATAATTCTGCAACTGTTTTTGTTGTTTCTCTGATGTGAGTCCTTGACCATTTTCTGTTATACGTTGTTAATTTTCATGTTAATTTTTAAAATATTTTGTAAGCCATCTAAAATTACAGCTGCGACTGAGGTAATCCATAATTTTGATTAATTTAAATAGTTTAATAAAGAACCCCAACTTGTGGCTATTTTCTTGTGGCTGTCAGCTGCCACCTTATGGTTGCTTGTGCTTCACTACATGTGGTGACAGTCTGCCATGATGGGAAGGTGGATGCTTGTGAGGGGGGGAAACAAAAACAACATCTTTATCTCTCCAAGATGCTGCTTCAAGTTCAGGCAGCTGGGAGAAGAAGGCAGCTGCATACCAACCTATGCTTCAAGTGACCATTCTGAAAACATCTTGCTTGAAACTATTTGGTAATGGGAGGGGGGGTCAGCAACTAAGGGAGGGAATTTAGGGGTTTCGGTGTGTGATTCTCAGTTCTGGCTGTACTTGATCGCAATACACATGACTTGTAATAAAACTATTCTTTCCCCAACAAATGAAGCCAAAAATTGTTTTTAGAGGTTTAAGTAGTGGCGGGTCTGACAGTGACATGCATCTGTTTCCATTCATAGATACTCCTGTTTAAGGACATGAATTCATAAAGCATGCTATAATCAAGAGTAGTTGGAGGCACCTGTGGAAGCAGATGGGTCAACAAAATGAAAATGGAGGTTGCAACTGCGCACAAAGTTCCACTCATTTTTTACATGTGTTGGACACGCTTCATATGTATGTAATATGTATTCCTTTTCACACTTATGACTATTGCAACATCCCCACTGTCACATGATCAAAATTTGGTTGCTTGGCCATTGACTCATATTTATGATGGTTGCAGTGTCCCAGGGTCGTGTGATCATCTTTTGTGATTTTCTGACAAGCAAAATCAATGGGGAAGCCAGATTCACTTAATAACTGTTACTGTCTTAATAACTGCAACGATTCACTTAAGTGCGGCAAGAAAGATTGTAAAACAGAGCAAAACTCACTTAACAACTCTCTTGCTTAGCAACAGAAATTTTGGGATCAGTTAGGGTTGTAAATTGAGGACTACCTGTATGAAAGGGGTAAGGCTTCAGCTGCATGGTCACAGATAACTTGCTCTCTATTTCTGTCTCTAGTTCAGCATGTTGTATGATCTCACTCCTAGCACACTAGTTGAACACAGCCACAGGCGTTTCTTAACCCAGAGGTAGGATGTCATATGCTTGTAAATCTAATTTATTAATCACACTGTTTCAATATTTGTTGAGCCTTCCTTACAATGTTATTGCCTTTCTTTGAATAGGCAGAATGCAAGGCCCCTCATAGCTCTCACCATAATTTTATATGAATTTTGGCTTAATTTCAAATACCCTGAGTAAGTGAACAAAGACCTTGGCAGATATTTGTCTCCTTAGTAATCTGCTGAGCAGAGGAAAGAGGAGAACACACAGACACACAGACACACACACACACACACACACACACACACACACACACACAGAGAGAGAGAGAGAGAGAGAGAGAGAGAGAGGGAGGGAGGGAGGGAGGGAAAGGGAGGCAGGAGTAAAGTCTTCTACATTAATGGCAAGTGACCTTAACAAATTACTCCCAGCCCTCAAGAGAAAAAAAGTTGTCCATTCTTATCTAGAATAACAAGAAACTTCCAGACTGATATCTTCTGCCTTGTTTGCCCAGTGTTGCATTCTAGACTAGAGAGAGATTAAAAAATGTCAGGTTTTTATTGTTGATAATTTTTTTTCTTTTAGCAATAGCCTGTCTAACCAGTCATTCCCATCTCCTGGAATTATCCATCTTCTTTCGTTTCCCAAAATTCCATTTAATCACACTTAAGGGGGTAGAAAGGTTAAAAAAATGCCTTTGAGATAGAAAAAAAACCTGAAGAGAGATGACAACATCTGACTGAATTAAAAATCAAGACAGTTAGAACAAAAGGAAAGAGTAAAAGTTGGTTTATTTGGTGAAGACTAAAAAAAATGTGTTTCTATAAAACTCTGAGGACCCTTAATGGATGTTTTGCTGACACCAGGACTGAAACATTGATAGTTTTATGAATTTGTGAATGAAGAAGTGATGGGTTATGAAAAGAAGTGATACTTGCATGTAGCCTTAGAGCAGTGTTTTTCAACCACTGTTCCGCGGCACACTAGTGTGTCGCGAGATGTTGCCTGGTGTGCCGTGGGAAAAATTGAAAAGTAATTATAAAATACTTTCTTTGTGTTTATTTGATTCCTATTCAAGAGAATTACTTTATATATAGTCAATATAGGCACAGAGTTAAATTTTTTAACATTTTCTAATGGTGGAGTGCCTCGTGATTTTTTTCATGAAACAAGTGTGCCTTTGCCCAAAAAAGGTTGAAAAACACTGCCTTAGAGGGTTGAAATATTACTTAATTTGTCAGAACATGAAAAGAAGATTGGAAGTTGCTTCTTCAAATATTGTATTTCTCTTCATATTTCCTCCTATTCTTTCTTTCCTACACTTTTTGTTCTCTCTTTATTCTTCTTTTTCTAAGTTTAATTTGCACTTTCTTTTACTACTGATATTCAAATTTTCAGAAAAAATTTTTTTTTTAAAAAAGGAAAGTCTGGAGAATAACTATGAGAACTTTTTACCATCTTTCCTTTTCCATCCCATGTGAAGAAAAGCTCTGCAATGCTGCATACAATATGAAAACTGTTCTGTACCAGCCTACTACCGGCCCTGCAGATAAGGCAGGGACAGCCCCTTTTACAAGAAGGCAAGAGGCTGGAACTAAGCCTGCCAAATTTATGGACACAAAAGCAAACAGAGCAAAAACAAGACACGAACCACGAAACAGGAGCTATTCAAACGGTTGCCTTCAGCAAACCAGCCCTCCCACGCATTCCCCTTTTAAACAGTTCAGGGCGTGGCTTCTCTCTGCCTCCTTCTGAGGTGCCCCATTGCCTTCCTCTGTTTACTCCTGATTGACTGCCTCCTGCGTCGGGCGTCCTTGAACAGGGCCAGCTGTGGGTCATCTTCATCCACGCTGTCAGGCTCACACAGCTGGGTCTGCGTCGTAACCAGGTGGGAGGGGCCTGGCTGAGGGCTCTCATCAGCAAGCTCTCCAACACCCTCAGCAACCTCTCCAACACCCCCCTCCTCCTCCTCTGAATCGTCCGACCCAACTGCCGAACCCACAGGCTGACCCTGAATCACAACAAAAAGCTCTTTGTTGCTCTGAATATAAAATAGGCAAACTTGGACTGCTGGGGAATGCTGGGTGTTGACATCTGCACATCTTAACATGGCCAATGTTGAGAATTCTGATCTAGAAAGTGACAGGACAATTTCTCTGGAAATTCACAAAAACTGGAAGAGCTTTGGAAAGATCAAGTCAAATGTCTGCTTAGACATTTCTGGCATAGATTCTCTCTTATTTGACAATCAAGGGCCATTTTGCTTTCAGTGGTCCTTTATTGTCAGAGGAAGTCAGAAGAAAGAGAATAAAGGACTGTCCATGCTACTGAAACAAAAAGCTATTACAAATAATTGAAATAAAAAAGAGAACCATAAAGAAATAAGCAGGAGAATATTAGATGCTATAATGCAAGATATCAGTAGTGCAATGGGTTAGAACATACAGGATTAAAGAAATAGTCCAAAGACTTCTCAGAAACAATAGGTTTTAAGGATGGATGAGAATCGAAGAAGAAAAGCAGTTCTAGGAAGGTTCAAGTAGAGCTGAACCACTGGATGATGATCCAAGGTCCCACAGCAGATTCAAAGTCACGTTAATACTTTCCTCTTAAAAATATCAGAAAGGATGTTTGGAGATTCCCCAGAATGCATGTTGTCCTTACTGTGGATATTAAAAAGATTTAAATGCATGATACTTCACAGTACAGATACTTACTCTCCTTTTTTTCTGCACTAAGAATGGTCACTGTTCAAATAGCAGGCAAGAAGGTTAGAAATCTGAGGTGTGGACGATTCTCAAAGACTGAGCATAGAAGCTAGATATTTAACTTGACACAACATGGCATTTCATAAGTGGCACAATGCAGGAGTTACTTTTCAAATATGACTCATCAAAGATTGCAATCTGGGTGTGAGTGAAACAGTCTCTTCCCATTCACGTTACCATGTATGAATCAATTTTGGTCTCCTTTGTCCTTTAGTTCATTTTTTAAAAGTATTTATTTGAAATCCTGTCCCTGGCCTTAGAGGAAGAGAAGGTAGCTCTTATCTTTTTCTGTTGTGATTCAGGGTCAGCCTGTGGGTTCGGCAGTTGGGTCGGACGACTCAGAGGAGGAGGGGGGCGTTGAAGAGCTTGCTGAGGGGATTGGACAGCTTGATGAGAGCCCCCAGCCAGGCCCCTCTCATCTGGTCATGACGCAGACCCAGCTGTGTGAGCCTGACAGCGTGGATGAAGATGACCCACAGCTGGCCCTGTTCAAGGACGCCTGACGCAGGAGGCAGTCAATCAGGAGTAAACAGAGGAAGGCAATGGGGCACCTCGGAAGGAGGCAGAGAGAGGCAACGCCCTGAACTGTATTTAAGGGGAATGTGTGGGAGGGCTGGTTTGCTGAAGGCAACCGCTTGGATAGTTCCTGTTTCTTAGCTCCTGGTTCATGGTTGGTGTCTTGTCTTGCTCTGTTTTATGTGAATAAATTTGGCAGGCTTTATTCCAGCCTCTTGCCGTTTGTAAAGGGGTTGTCCCTGCTTTTGCTGCAGGGCCGGTAGCAGGCTGGTACAGAACATTTTCAGCCAGGATGATATTCAGTATGCATGTATGTAAGTAAAAGAGGCATCCTACAAGCACTGCATCTCAGCAGGAGGAGCAATTTAGACAACCGGTTTAGACAACTTGGTTTAGACAACCAAGAAAGGTAGTGAAAAAAGATATTTTCAAGTCTCTAAATTCTCCTAATTCTGTGAGACATACAATTCATATATCTTGAAAGAAAACAAAGGTACAGACACATCATTCCATGAGTGAGACAGGCTTAAATCATCCTTTAATCTGTTGTAACAGATTAAAAATATTTTACCCTTATTCCAATACTTCCAATGGAACTTCAGATGTCATGCTTGTATTCTTTTCTGTAGAAAGATCCTTGCGCCTTCCTTAACTCTCTGTTTAACAATATAGGAGTTACTCAAATCTTAAATCAAATTTTATCTCTGGCAGGGAAATTCTGGATGTTGAAGTCCCCACATCTTAAAGATTCTGAGATTAACAAATACTACTTTAACTGTTGATTATGGCATTGTTTTCCCTCCCCATCCCCCATTCTTTTTTTTCTACACTTTCGTCTTCCGGATCCTAATTAAGATCCTGAAAATCTTTGGGGGAAAATATTCCTAATCCTCTTCAGAGGGGTACCTAATATAAGGTTTTGACGACTTTAAAGTAATTAAATCCCTTCTTTTCCTCCCTCAGCAGGGATTAATTAACAATAAAGGTAAAGGTAAAGGTTCCCCCGCACATGCATGCTAGTCGTTTCCAACTCTAGGGGTCAGTGCTCATCTCCGTTTCAAAGCCAAAGAGCCAGCGCTTGTCCGAGGACGTCTCTGTGGTCATGTGGCCGGCATGACTAGACGCCAAAGGCGCACGGAATGCTGTTACCTTCCCACTGTAGTGGTCCCTATTTTTCTACTTGCATTTTTACATGCTTTCAAACTGCTAGGTTGGCAGAAGCTGGGACGAGTAACAGGCACTCACTCTGCTATGTGGCACTCGGGATTCGACCCGCCAAACTCCCGACCTTCTGATCAACAAGCTCAGCGTCCTATGCAAAATATGTTGTTTGCAAGATGCAAAAAAGGCTCTCAGAACACTCATACTCAATAAAACTAAAATATGCTACATGTATGATAAGTGATACATCAATTAAGTTATAATCTTAAAATGTATATGATTGACTGGGAAGCATTTGTCTAATGTCAGCAGTATAAAGTACTAGGGATTGCCTGGAGCTGTGAAGCAGTACAGTCTCTGTCCCAACAGGACAGAATTATTTAGTTTAGAGATTGTGAGTTTGAATTTCCATCAGAAAAGACAACAATCCTTTCTAATGGAAAAATTAGTAATTCCAGTAATACTACCTGTACTGCCAGTTTGCATTAAGCTTTGGAATACTCCTCAAGGGTAGCATCCTCTAGGCCATTGCAAAACCAGTTTTGAGATTTCATGAACTTCTGACAAGTGACAATGGCGGTGTTGGAGTGCTCTGACAAGAATGTCTCCAGAAAGGGTTAAAAACATCAGCAAAGTAGCTATACAGTAACTGTGTAATTGGAACCTTATTCCTTTTTATTTTTGCTAGCTATCTTGACTTTTTTGACATTCTGCTTCCCTTATTACTGTGCCCTGAATTAGACAGATCTATCCATGAAGCCATCAAGCAGATTATGAATACAATCATATCCTCTGACTCCTCCTTCCCAACCACTGAACACAAATGCTTTGACCTCCATCCTCCTCCACCAACCTGGTCTAATCCTCTTGGAAGTCCTTGAAGTTGACAGATGTTATTGCAAATCACGAGAAGCAATTCTTCAAAAGGATCTATAGCAGTGTCCTTATTCAAGGAGTTCCCAGTAAAAGATAATTATAATTGGCCACCACAAGCTTGAATTGAAGCTTTTCTTTCTTCAGCCTTGTTCTAAGATAGAGAAGATATTCCTTTAGACTTCTAACATACAGCTTTTCAACCTTTTCACCCGTTGTACCACTTTTAGAATAGGGCAATATCCAAGTACCACTAATTGCTTAGCAAGGTGTCAAAGATTGATGACCAAAACAAAACAAAACAAAAGGAAAAAAGTGATAAAGTACAGGTAGTTCTCAACTTACAACAGTTTGCTTAGTGACTGTTTGAAGTTACAATGGCACTGAAAAAGTGACTTATAACCATTTTTCACACTTATGACCATTTATGACCAGCCAAGAAATTAAAAGACGCTTGCTCCTGGGGAGGAAAGCCATGGCAAATCTAGACAGCACACTAAAAAGCAGAGACATCACCCTGTCAACAAAAGTGCGTATAGTCAAGGCTATGGTCTTCCCAGTTGCAATGTATGGCAGTGAAAGTTGGACCATAAGAAAGGCTGAGCGCCAAAGAATTGAGGCCTTTGAACTATGGTGCTGGAGAAGACTCCTGCGAGTCCCTTGGACTGCAAGGCGATCAAACCGGTCAGTCCTAGAGGAGATCAATCCTGACTGCTCTTTAGAAGGCCAGATCCTGAAGCTAAAACTCAAATACTTTGGCCACCTAATGAGAAGGAAGGACTCACTGGAGAAGAGCCTAATGCTGGGAAAGATCGAGGGCAATAGAAGAAGGGGACGACAGAGAATGAGGTGGCTGGATGGAGTCACTGAAGCAGTAGGCGTGAGCTTAGATGGACTCCAGAAGATGGTAGAAGACAGGAAGGCCTGGAGGAATGTTGTCCATAGGGTCGCGATGGGTCGGACACGACTTCGCAGCTAACAACAACAACATGACCATTTCAGCATTCCCAGGGTCATGTGATTTACATTTGGATGCTTGGCAACTGATTCATATTTATGATGGCTGCAGTGTCTCAAGGTCATGTGATCCCCTTTTGCAACCTTTTGGTAAGAAAAGTCAATGAGGAAACAGATTCATTTAACAACCTTTTATATCAGGGTTGTCAAACTCAATTTCATTGAGGGCCACATTAGCATTGTGATTACCGTGAGGGGTGGTGGTTCCTTCCTTCCTTTTCCCCTCCCAACCAGCCTCCCTCCTTCTCATTCCCATCTCCTTCCTTCCTTCCTTCCTTCCTTCCTTCCTTCCTTCCTTCCTTCCTTCCTTCCTTCCTTCCTTCCTTCCTTCCTTCTTTCCTTCCTTCCACTGATCCTGGTGCTTTTGCTGAGCCCTGACAGCTGATCCGCACTTCTGCAGGGCTGTCCGGGCTTAGCAGAAACACCAGGATCATTGCTGGGCTCCAGCTGATTGGCGCTTCTGGGGGTCTTCTCTCCATGCCATTTAAAATGTTACAAGTGGGTTTTTATAGTCAAAGAATGCTCAGATTTGAAATCAGATTTGCTGCTATCTGCAAAGCATTTGCAAACCCTATCAGAAGTCTCAAATAGTGCAAGTGCTGAAATTAGCTTGGTCCACATCAAGGGTACATGAGTCTTCTGGTTAATAAGCTTCTCCTCCAGTCATTTGAGAGATCTTTCCCCCTAGCTGGCTGGGATTAGGAAGATGTTTGCTACATATTTATACAAATGAGTTCCTAGTAAAGAACTAAGATGGACATCACCTGCAATAGTTCTTGAAGTTCCCAGATGAATGAGATATACAGGAAATGCTTACCTGGTTGCACTATGAGTCAAACACCAAGCCAACACTGCTTGATAGACTTCTTATAATGCAGTCCCTAGGATAGTTGGAAGAGTTCCCATCTTAACCCTCAAGGGTAAATGTCTCATAGACCTATAAACTAGGAGGAGACTTACATTCTCTTAGCCCACCCTGTTTCTACCACAAGACAAAGCTTGCCATACCACACACACACACACACACACACACGCACACACACACTAAGTGACATGTGTGCCAATCAGGTCTCAATGCCCCAAAGCAAAATTGCTTGCTGAGTAAATAATATGATTCACACAAGCAAGCCAAGCCACATACTACAGAGGTAAAGTAAAGCTTTTATTTTTGTCACACACCTCAGGGAATTATGCTCATCTGGACTGAAAAGAAATGTAGCATCAGCTGAAATTCAGGTGACTGGGAACCTCTATGGGATGAACTAGGGTGATGGGTCCATTTTAGTTCCCACTGATTATTTTTTTTTAAAAAATAACATTTACACTATATTTCAAATTATGTTTCTGACTGGACTGCCAGACCAATATATTTTCCAAGACCTGTATGTGAAGACTTGGGAAGAAAATGGGGGGCAGGGGGAAGGTTATATGAGAGAGAAAAAAGAAAATTGTTGAAAAAATAAACATGATTCTATTCTCAAGTACAAAATAAATCAGGCTGTGTACTTCTATTCAGGGCAAACCTCAAATTTGGTGGGCTTTCGAGAGAATCAGCCTGTTTTTATTAACCTAAGAGGGAGCAGCTGACTTCTATTTGCCCTACTAAACTCTTTCTGTTATTTTGGAATTGTGTGGCTTGCAAATGGTGGTGCCACAGCAACTGTGTCACAAAATGGAGCACTTTGGAAGCCTTTTGAAGCTTTCTTACATAAACCTCCTCCTTCAGAATGAAGAGAAGAGGATTATTGAATCCATAAATCAACTGGTTTGTCCTGAGGCTTCCACAAGAGAAATCAAAAAGTTAAGATGGTAGCTGCCAATTGTAAAAGCATCTGTCTTCACCTCAGAAGTGGGATCTCAATGATTGGTCTGAGATGATGTAAAGTCTGTCCCCATTATTGTTATTTGAATACAATCATGGTTGGATTACCTCTAAAGATGCTGAGATCCTTTTCTTACTTGCATCCAAATGTGGAATGAACATGCCCTAGCAACATTCCCCCCCCCTGTTATATCTTATAATATTGTATAGTCTTTAACTTACCACTAGCCCTGACCCAAACCAACCTCAAATTACTTTTAGTTGTGTCCTTATTAAAGTTGGATTCTCTATATTTTCTTGACATCATTCTGTTGGCAGAGTCTGGTGATTTTTGAAGCCTTTCACTGACTCCAAACTAGACCACCACCTTCAAACTTATCTTTGCAACATGGGGTGTAGGTGCTAGAGGCTTTGTTCTGGTACACATTATAGGGACCATATGGCTACCATGTGGGGTGTCATCACCACATGGTAAGCTACTTCTGTGGCGTGGCTCACCACAGGGACTAAGTGTCTCCCCACACCATTGCACCATTCTTGGCCCTTGGAAATAAGAGCAGCTTAGTAAACATTACCCAATCCATATGCTACCCAGAAGAGTTCCCTCCCTGCCACTCCATATCCTAGATGGTAGTGCACTTTAAGCTAGAATGTATTTTTTCATTACCTTGAAACTGCACGTATAGAAAGAACTTTCTGGTCTTACAAAATTTCTTTGTCTACCCAATTAATTCTCCCATTGCAAATAGGTTTTTCCAAGACATGAAAGTGGAGACAAGACAAACCAGTGGCAGGAAGCTACACAATAGACTAAAAACTGTTTTATTGCTTTTCTTCTGCTCTGAAAACCTGGGAATCAAGCTTTGTGAAAAGGGCTAACAACTTTAGCAAAATTCTCTCTGCATCTACAACAGTCCATAGTTTCTAGGATACTTTACAGCAGTGTTTTGAAAAACTGGCAACTGGGGAATTCTGGGAGTAGGTCCATACCTCTTAAAGTTGCAAAGTTTGAAAAACCCTGCTTTAGAATATATATCATAGTCACGCTTGCATCATAAAATATTTATCTTGTCACATTTTAGAAATCCTAATCTCCATTATGATTTTTCTTTAGTCGCTAATTGGTTATATTAATTAAAAACTGAAGTATAGATCTAATATGTGTGTGAAATTTTTTACTTTGTTTTTCCATACTATTATTGTTATTATTATATCCTGTATATATGTATGTGTGTGTGTGTACACACACCCACACATACACAATGTACACATAAACATACACAAGCATATATAAGGTATACCTTGTAAAAACATGCACATACTGTATACACATATGCATACACACACATTTAAAGTACAGTGAAAAATGTTTAACAATGAAAATCACTGATGTCCAACTAAGCAAAAATCCAATAGATTTACATTCTTCACTTTGGTTCTAATACTAGAAAAGGAATCTTGCATAGATCATCTGGATGACGTTCATTGGAGCATCCTGACGAACTCCTTAGGAGAAGAGAACTTGCTGGTGCCTTATCTCACTTCCGCTAGGATTGTTTGAAAAGATGTTTACTTGAAGCCCTACAAGCTTTGTTCTCAAACTAATTGGCTGCTATGAACAGATTTCTAAGAAGATGGTTTAAAGACGTACAAGTTTACCAAGACTGACTAAAATTCTGTCAGGACTTCTGATCTCATCATAGAAAGGGAAGCAGCATTTGGCACCTGCACACTGGATGATCAGCTTGCACATTTTGCGTGATTGTGCAAGGAAAGCACAATCCATTCTGAAGTAAATGTCTTTTAGTTTTTCCATCTGTCCCTGGGAGCTGGGGGAAGAACCAACATGTAATTTCTGGCATCAAAGGAAAGTCCTGAAACACAACCCTCCTGGTGACGTCTCTTCTTCCCAATAAGCAACGACCCCAGATGACCCCTGGATGAACAGTCCAGGCGGGAAGAGGAGAGATAATTAAAAGAGACAGCCCTGTGATCACAGACCAAAGGTGAAGCCCAGGTAGAATGAGGCAAGTACAAAGGCTCCTTTCAAAACTGGGTGTGATGGCAGCAATGGTCACAGGTGGGCTGGAGTTCTCTGAGTTAAGGAGCTTAATTCTGAATAAGAAGATGAAGGGAATGGGTGGACAGTTCTCCCACCTCCACTCCAAGCATCCTGCGCTTATCCTTCCAATGAAAACCCACACAATCTGTTCCACGCATCAAAGACCAAGAGCAAATTGCCCACTTGGCAAAGATCGGAAAGAAATCCATTGAACTGAACATTGTCTATATCAAACTCTCTTGGTAACTGGCATCCAGATATTAAAATACAAATTTTAAGGGTTAGAAGATATACATCACCTTTCAACAGCTTCTTCTTTTTTCCAAAGTGTTGGGCTGTAGCTTCCATCATCCCACAGCTGTCTCATTTCTGTGAGTGCTAAGGAAAAAAGAAATGACCAGATTTGAGGGAAAAGAACGCCAAGATTTGCAGAAAGGATGTCAGTTGAGGATCTAATGAACCTATGTATGCTGTATTCTGTGGCAGAACTCTGAGAGAATGAATGAAATGGATTAGCCTGGATGACTGGGTCTGATGGTGTCTTGACTTCTCACAAATTGCAGATGAAGTGCTAACAACTGGGCTGTGCCAATTCAGAAAGGCAAGGGAAAATGTGATTCTTTCCCTGAACAAATAAACAAAGTTGCTTGCAAGAAGAAAACTAGGCACCAAGAAGAAGAGTCAAGGGTAAACATGTTCCTAACATAATTTTGAATATTATTTTTTCTTATTTTGGGGGGGTGGAATATTCATATGGAGTTACATGAGTTCCACATGCAGTGCAGTGATGGAAGACAGGAAGGGAAAAACATTTCACAGACACCCTCAAGTTTTAATTTAATTTAATTTAATTTAATTTCTATACCGCCCTTCTCCCGAAGGACTCAGGGCGGTGTACAGGGCAATACAATAAAAATACAATATACAAAAGTTAAAAAAATTAAATACTGCAGCCCAAATCCAATAAATTAGTACGGTAATATTTAAAATACCCCAAACCCATCAGACCAGGCCGGCTTGTTCAAATAAGTATGTTTTTAGGTCACGTCGGAAGGAGCGAAGGTCGGGAGCCATCCGGAGCTCAACCGGTAAACGGTTCCAAAGGTCTGGCGTGCCCACAGAGAACGCCCTCCCCCTGGGGGTCGCCAGTCGACACTCTTTGACCGACGGCACCCTAAGGAGGCCCTCTCTGTGGGAGTGCACTGGACGAAGGGAAGTTGGTGCCGGCAGCAGGTGCTCCCGTAAGTAACCCGGACCCATGCCATTTAGGGCTTTATAGGTCATTACCAGCACCTTGAATCTTACCCGGAGGGCAACCGGAAGCCAATGCAGCTCGCGGAGTAGAGGTGTTACATGGGAGTATCGGGAAACCCCCACCACCACTCGCGCGGCCGCATTCTGCACCAGCTGAAGCCTCCGAGTAGTCCTCAAGGGCAGCCCCATGTAGAGAGCATTGCAGTAGTCCAAACGGGAGGTCACAAGCGCATGAGTGACTGTGCACAAGGCATCTCGGTCCAGATAGGGCCGCAAGTGGCGCACCAGGCGAACCTGGGCGAAGGCCCCCCTGGTCACAGCTCCTATATGATCTTCCAAAGAGAGCTGTGAGTCTAGGAGGACACCCAAGTTGCTAGCCCTATCTACAGGGGGTAACACCTCACCCCTCATGGTTAACGATGGAATGATCTGAATTTCCCGAGACACCGGCACACACAGCCACTCAGTCTTGTCAGGGTTGAGCCGAAGCCTGTTCCTCCCCATCCAGACCCGAACCGCCATATGATAATTAGTGTGCCTAGTATTTATGTTTTATTTGGTTTAGTTTGGGCTCCACCATAATTGTACCAGTGGAAAGAAGCCCCAGAGCTAAAAAAGAAACTGACAGAAATACAAAGCAAAGGTACATGTCGAGCATGTTTGCATGGTATATTACTGTGCCTTATCAATTAACCTTATTTTCTGGGTTCAGGCAGCATCGCAAACCATAAAATATTCACAATAGCTATATTTGAACCATGCAATAGTCTAAAATATGATCTCTGTGTTTGTGTGTTGTGGAAACAATTACTAAAAAGCAGGTTATGAAAGTTTGATATATAATGAAAGTCTGCCTGAAATATTATCCATCCAATTGTTGTACTCATGATTAGTTTCTACACAACAATAACAATCTCAGTGGTGCTAGAGGTCACCACTTCCACTACGGTCACTTCAAGTAAGCATGATGACAAGCTTGCCAGAAAAGAGCCTTGGTGGAGCAGTGGGCTGATGCCTCCTTAAGTAACACCAGCTGCCTGCAATTAGTGCAGGTTCGAGTCCCACCAGGCTCAAGGTTGACTCAGCCTTCCATCCTTCCGAGGTAGGTAAAATGAGGACCCAGATTGTTGGGGGCAATTAAGCTGACTTTGTAATAATGCCGCTTGGGGGTGTGTGTGAAAGCCCTAATAAGCAGGCATATACATAGAATGAAGGCTACTGCTAAGCTTGTAAGCCGCCCTGAGTCTTCGGAGAAGGGCGGGATATAAATGGAATTAAAAATAAAATAAATAAAAAATAAATCATAACATAACAGAGAACCAATATTTTAAAAGTTAGTACTATTACAGTCAGTTAGCAAATAGCTTCCGAGAAATTTTCAAATTCAGCATAAAAAATGGCCTGAGCTAGTGCATTCAACAGTTTAACCATACAATCATAATCTACCTTATGCAAACAACAATAAAATATTAAATCTATTGCACTTTAACTCTTATAAAATAACTACAAGCAATTTAAATATCACATCAATACTTATTCAAATGCTAAATGAAACTTTTTAGTCCCATATTTATTCTGGATATAATCAATCCATCTTCTCCACTCCACAATATATCTCTGTTGCGACTGATCCTTTCAAGTACGCTGAAATCTTTGCCATTTCCGCCAGATTGGAGACTTTTAAAGTCCATTCTTCTATAGTCGGCAGTTCTTCCTTCTTCCAATATTGCGCTACTAAAAGTCTCGCTGCCGTAATTAAGTTCAACATCAGCTTAGTGTCCACAACAGTAGTATCAGTAATAATGCCCAGTAAAAACAGTTGCGGACAAAACTTTATCCTTTTCTTGAATATCTTTTGCATGTTCCACCAAATTTTAATCCAAAAAGCTTTAACCTTTTTACAGGTCCACCATATATGAAAATACGTTGCATCTTTTTTTTTATACCCTGTATTGAGATCTGGGAAGTCGGGGAAGGGGGAGGTGGAGGGGAGGGAGGTGTTGGGGAGGTTTGGGGAGAGGGGAGGGGGTTGGGAGGGGTTTTGTCTTTTTTAAAAATGTATTGTAAAACTTTTCAATAAAAAAAAAACAGTTTAACCATATGCATATCCTGGATATTGTCAGGGTGGACAATGTGGCATTTGGCTGCTAGGGCAAGTGAGGCTTGATTTTTAAATTCTAATTCTGTCTTGAAGCTTACTGATTTTGCTCAGCTAGTTGCTATCTTTCATTCTAACCTAACTCAGAGAGTACCTGCGAGGAAAGAATTGGGCACGATGCTTATAACCCTGTCTTCAAGACTTAAAAAGAAAAAAACCCCAAAGACTACAATATACCTCCCAACAAAAAAAAAAATGTTGTTAATTTTAAAATAGTGGACAGTAAAGAGAATTACCGAAATTGCAGAGTCTACTCCTTTGGATATTTTTAGGGAAAACTGGAGAATGCATCTTCCATCAGATATGCTGGAATAAATTGGGCTTCCATCAGATATGCTGGAGATAGGGACGCGGTGGCTCAGTGGGTTAGGATGCTGAGCTTGTTGATCAGAAGGTCGGCAGTTTGGCAGGTCGAATCCTGAGCGCCGCGTAGCAGACTGAGCACCTGTTACTCGTCCCAGCTTCTGCCAACCTAGCAGTTCGAAAGCATGTAAAAATGCAAGTAGAAAAATAGGGACCACTACGGTGGGAAGGTAACTGCGTTCCGTGCGCCTTTGGCGTCTAGTCATGCCGGCCACATGACCACGGAGGCGTCCTCGGACAAGCGCTGGCTCTTTGGCTTTGAAACGGAGATGAGCACCGGCTACTAGAGTTGGAAACGACTAGCACGCATGTGCGGGGGAACCTTTACCTTTAGATATGCTGGAATAAAATTCCCATAAGCCCCAGCCCATATGATAATTGGAAATTGTTCTAACACATCTGAAAGGCACTCAGTTGGGAAGATTGACTTGGACAGTACATCAGTTATTATAGGTTATACCTTTAATACCTTTGTCCTTTTCCAACTAAGCATGATTTTCAATGGATTCCTTCAACTTCAAATTCTTTTTAAGTTCCTCCTTTACCAATAGCTTCCACCACCACTGCACAAAGCATAGAATGCTAAGGGCAACAAACAGCACCAGCTCCAGGGCTGCCATTTTCAGTCACGTTGGGAAAATGTCCAGGCAGGTACAAGTGCAAAATTATTTCCATGCAGCTGAAGTTGAAAGAATGTTGAAGCTTTTGGGGTTCATATGCCCACTGCATAGCTTAACAAATTGGGACAATTTATGGCGATTAGTTAAGAATTCACATATGGTGCCTGGCTAGTCTGCTTGACCAGTTTCCCTTCTGCATGTGATTAAGTGCCATTTACTGTTGATGGGGGCCATTTGTCTTTGTTGTTTGTTCTGGCAGGAATAGTGACAGATCCTTGGACAATCATTGGCTGGGCTGTCTTGGTATGGCTTCATCATCACCATCGTGAGGGCCAAAGGGCAAATCAAGAGATGGATGTCAAACTTGTCAGTAGCTGATGAATGTTTCCAGCCAGCCTTCCCAAACAAGAGGCCACAGATTCCTGTACTGAAGGTGTCTCTTGTTATGATAGCCTGAGTGCTGGAAGACTGACCAGATTTAAATTATTGAGAGAGGGAGAGTGTGTTATGCTCATTTACAGCATACTACCAACATGGAGCTCTTCAATGTGCCAGATCTCAACCCCAAATTCCTAGATTTGAGTAATGATCCAGTTTGTTGTCTACAACAGGGGTCCTCAACCTTGGCAACTTTAAGACTTGTGGACTTCAACTCCCAGAATTCCTCAGCCAGTCTAGAAGCAGCCCTGGGGATTCTTGGTGGGTTGTGTTGGGAATCAGACTGCTTCATATCTGAAATGTCACCTTGGGAAATGTCTTCTAACCTATAATTCTTGCATATATTTCCTATCAGCTATTTCATCTTTTCCATTACAGAAGACCTACTAAGGAAAAAAAAGATGGAGGAGCTGCACATTTTTAAAAAATAGTTCTAATGATTTCTGATATGGAAGGACTCTAAAAGCACATCATATGTTTACTTTAGCACATGCAAAGTTGAAATTGCTGGATTGAGGACACCTTCAGACCTTGAACTAGGAACTGAAAAAGGACTGCTGTCTCAAAAAGCTCATTGTACTGAATTTAGTGAGAGTCAAAACTGATTCAAACTGGCAAGGTGTGTGTGTGTGTGTGTGTGTGTGTTGTGAAAAACCCTGTCTTTCTCACCTATCCAATATATGCCCTGCCAAGCACAGTTCTTTGTATTTATACTGCCGGATGGAGATGAATAATCATACAACCCTACAATGCAAGATTCTGTTCATATCTGTAAGGGATTCTTAAACATTGCTGCCTCAGTACTATTCAATCGTCTGCAATCTAGCACCCTTATACTGTTAATAATCCCCCAATTCCTAGCCAACAGTATGAGAGCTATAATCTCTATTAATCAAGAGCTGGAGAAGGCTGAAAACTCACCAATGTCAGTGAAGAATAGAACAGAATAGTCACAATTTTTATAACAGGTAGCGTGCTGGCTCCAATCCCCATTCTGACCAAATAGATAATATCTCCAAGAAGCCACTTAGTTTTGATAAATGTCAGATGGGAAAAAAGAAATTGTGCTTTTAATGATTCAAACTACTGGTGTTGTTCTGTAAAATTTAACAATCAGATATTAGGGCAAAGCAATGTATATAGTCCCTTGGCCTCTAGTTTTCTTTATGGAAAGATCTGATTTTATTGCATGGAGGAACTGCAGACATTTGTGTCCATGATCACCCTCTGAACTGGTTCAGCTCTAAAAACAGGTTTACCAACTCATCAGCTGTTTGTGAAAATTACTTTTATGACTTGAGCATTTGTCACACATTCTTAGCAGATCACCCCAAGGCTTATACCACAAGCAGTCTAAAATGGTAACAAAATTTACCTCAATTGCTATATGAAAGATTCACAGCAGAAGTTAAGATGGCATGGGCATTCCTCATTCATTTTTATACACCCTGCACATGTTTAAACTTTAGGTCCATCATAAGAATGCAGTTTCACTCACAACACCCAATAATGAGCACGGGAATCGTGTCTCACATCCAGACAATTGAGGTATTTCCAGCAGTCAAATGTGCCTACTTTTTCTAAATTATCCTTTCCTTGGCTTACTGCTCTTTATGAAACAATTTTCTTTGCATACTTATATTATTCCACCTTTTTTCAGTTTTGGGGATTTGAAACAACATGGAAAATGGACCATATGTTTGAAAACACCATACCCACACTGAATTCTACAACTTTTCACTCATGTGGTTCATTTTATAAAATCCAGATCATACACTCTATAAATCAATCATTTACCTCTCTAACATGGAGACTTGGGAATGAAAAATCTACAGGTCTCAAGGAGTTACAGTATTTGAATACATCTTCCATTATCCTTGACCATTGACTATTCAGCTGGCAATGATGAAATATGGAATCCCAGCTGGAGGGCCATAAGCCTCCAAACCTTGGTCTTAGATTAGAGCCATTGCAGCAGAAAACAAACAAGAGATCTGGACAATAGGTTGATGCATGTAAGAACTTTACTGTAGATCAGGAGTGTCAAACTGCCAGGCCATGGGCTGGATGCCTCATGCGGAAGCCGCACTCACCCCATTGCCGGCAATGGCAAAACTGTCCTGATACATTGCGCGATGTCACGTGACGTCGCGAGTTAGACATGTCTGCTATAGATCATCAATGAATGAATGGATGAATTTAGTATTTATTTAAATTGTATCTCACCTGTATTATTTTATAGGGTGGAAAACACCTTCCTCTTTCTATTTTCTCTGTGAGGTGAGTTGGACTGAGAGAGAATAATTGACCCAAGGTCAGCTAGCCAGCTTTCATGCCTAATCCAGGACTAGAACTCACAATCTCCTGCACTGTTTTTTTTTGAAAGGCAACTAAGACTGTTTATAAAAGTAATTACTTATTTCTATAAATTAGAAAGCTAATTAGTAATTTTTCTTGTTGATACTGGAGTTGAACTGAATCCAGACAGAAAAGTATTAGTCAACCGGGAAATGTCTCACTTAGGTTTTTTTCCTCTAGATAAACCCTAGTATTAGTTCTTGTTCTAATGTAGCATTAGCTCCAAACATGTGCGTTTAAAGAAAGGTGGTATGGTGGCTGACAAAATGCAATAGGAAGTCTAAAACAGGCAAATATATTTACTTAAGCTTTAAGAACTCTTATCTGGAAATGCATTTGACTGGAGTTAATTTTGTTAGACTTTATTAACCTGGATTAGTGTTTCACATATTCATTGAAACATAGAATGTAAAGATTGAAAGTGATCTTAATGATCATACAGAATGGTGCAGGAAATAATTACTACAGATCTGTTTAAATTTATTTATTTATTTATTTTATTATATTTATATACCGCCCTTTCCCGAAGGACTCAGGGCGGTTTACAGCGTGGTTAAAACAAAAAATACAAAAGTTAAAAACAGATTTAAAAAATTATATCCGTCGCTGAACAAATAAAACCCCAATTAAAATTAAAATTAAAATTCAAAAATTCTCAGCCTGGGCCAGAGAGCTCGAAGAGCCAGGTCTTCAGGTCCCGGCGGAACGAACGGAGGTCGGGGGCGGTCCTAAGCTCCACTGGCAGCTGGTTACAAAGGGCAGGCGCACCCACTGAGAAGGCCCTATCCCTGGGTGTTGTCCACCGGCAGTCTCTTACCAGCAGCACCCTGAGAAGACCCTCCCTGTGGGAGCGCACTGGACGAAGGGAGCTTGATGCCGGCAGCAGGTGTTCCCTCAGATAACCCGGACCCAAGCCATTTAGGGTTTTATAGGTCATCACCAGCACCTTGAATCTCACCCGGAGGGCAACCGGGAGCCAATGCAGCTCGCGGAGTAGAGGTGTTACATGGGAGTATCGGGAAACCCCCATCACAACTTGCGCGGCCGCATTCTGCACCAGCTGAAGCCGAGTGGTCCTCAAGGGCAGCCCCATGTAGAGAGTGTTGCAGTAGTCTAAACGGGAGGTCACGAGCGCATGAGTGACTGTGCATAGGGCATCTCGGTCCAGATAGGGTCGCAACTGGCGCACCAGGTGAACCTGGGCAAAAGCCCCCCTGGTCACGGCTCCTATATGGTCTTCAAAACTGAGTCGTGAATCCAGGAGGACTATAGAGTGCTATAGAGTCTACCATCTCTGGATTCATTCTGTTCCTAATATCGCACCAGAATCTATTCTCTTTTAATTTAAAACTGTTGTTCCTTTCCCTGTCTTCTAGTGCACTTCTGAATAATTCTGTCCTATCTTCTTTCTACCTGACAGCTTATCAGACACCTTGAAAACAGCTATCACATCTCTTTACTGTGTTTTCTTTTCCAGCCTATCCAGCAACTGTTTTCCACGAATATTTTTTTTCTTTTTAGGCCCTTTATCATCTTGATTGTTCTCCTCTGGACACGTTCCAGTTTGTCAACATCCTTCCTAAAATGTTGTGCCCAAAATTATATGAAGTTGTCTGACCAATGCAGAATGAAAAGGGTCGATTACTTCTTGAGCGTAATCATACATTTTTGTTGATGGATTTTGGAATTGCCTTTGCGTTTTTTTACAGCCCCATTACACTCCTGGTTCATTTTCAACTTGTGATCTACCAAGAAACACATGTTCCATTCTCAATCCTACATTCTTTTCTTTTCTTATTCTAATGTAGGATCTTGCCATTATCTCTGTTGCTGATTCTGACTCATTGTTCCAGATCTTCATGATCCTCCTGAAGTGCTTGTTATCACCAAGCTCTTTAAGTTATCTGTAATAATTTTCTTGGGACGCGGTGGCTCAGTGGGTTAGGACGCTGAGCTTGTCGATCAGAGGGTCGGCAGTTTGGCGGGTCGAGTCCCGAGTGCCGCGTAACAGAGTGAGCGCCTGTTACTCGTCCCAGCTTCTGCCCACCTAGCAGTTCGAAAGCACGTAAAAATGCAAGTAGAAAAATAGGGACCACTACGGTGGGAAGGTAACAGCGTTCCGTGCGCCTTTGGCGTCTAGTCATGCCGGCCACATGACCACGGAGACGTCCTCGGACAAGCGCTGGCTCTTCGGCTATGAAACGGAGATGAGCACCGGTCCCTAGAGTCGGAAACGACTAGCACGCATGTGCGGGGGAACCTTTACCTTTACCTAATAATTTTCTATTATCTAGGTAATTTATAACTATGCCAGACAAGTAGTCCTTGACTTACATCCATAGGGATCAAACTTTTAGTTACTAAGGAAGGTTGTTAGAAAAAGCTGAAGCAGCCGCAGCCAAGCAAGGCGCCACCATCTGAAGATGGCTTCAGACAGGAAGACGGTGCAGAGAGTGGTGAGGATGGCCAAAAAGATCATTGGCAGTTCTCTCCCTCCCATCCAAGACATAGCACAGAAGCGTTGTTTGAACAGGGTCCGTAAGATTATCTGGAACACTACACATTCTCTTCACGACCTGTTTTTCTTGTTACTTTCTGGGAGGAGGCTTCGTGGTATCCGTAGCAGAACATCCAGATTCAACCATAGTTTCATTCCATACAGCAGGAAACTATGGCTTCCTCCTTCCATTATATATTCAAGATGGACAGGCTTCCTCCTTCCATTATATATTCAAGTTGGACAGTATTTAATATTTTATTGTTATGTATATGTAGGGGTGTGGGTCCATACATATGTTGTATGTAGTATGTTTTGGGGGGTGTCATGTATGTGTCTCACTTTGAAAGTGAGCAACTAAATTTCATTTTTTATGTGTGCCATTGTGCCCACAGTAAAAAAATCGACAATAAAGATTATCTTATCTTATCTTATCTTATCTTATCTTATCTTATCTTATCTTATCTTATCTTAAGTGAATCATGTCTGATTTTACAAACTTTTTGCCAGTTTTAAATAAATCATAGCAGCTGGCATAGCAGAGGAATCCATAAATTCTTTAAAGACTCATATGTAAAAGGTTCTAATTTCATCTGTTTGTTTCCCCTGCTCTTTGCAGATCTACACAGGTGGTACAACCCTTGGGGCATAAAACGTGGTCTAGTAGTTAAAGCACCAGGCTAGAAAATGGGAGACTGTGAGTTTTGTGAGTTCTAGCCATGAGTCAGCTGGGTGACCTTGGATCAATTACTGTCTCTTAGCCTAACTCACCTCACAGGGTTGTTGTTGGGGGAAAAATAGGAGAAGGAAGTTATATTAGATATATTCACTGCCTTGAGTTATTTGTAAATACAAATAAAATAAAAAATAAATAAAATATTGCTTCCTGTGTTTATCTCTTCATTACTGACTCTTTTCATATCTTATATAGATCTCCTCTCACTCCTTCACAAGTTTCAGCTTAAAGCCCCTTGGATTAAGTTTTGAGATACCTCCACATTTTCCCCACTCTCATGAAGTACAGTATACAGGTTGTTCAGAGTCCCCAAATTCAGAAATGTATTCTGTCATCTGCATCTAATAAATGTATTCTATCATCTGTAATCTATCAAAAATACTACGCTTCCATCTTCCACTGCATTTCCAGAATTAAGCAGATTAGATGGTCTCTAAAATTCCTTCTGTTGTATGGCTAACATAGCAACCATTATTACTTCTTAATATGGTACTGGCCATTAACTTACATGGTTTGAAAGAATAATTATAAAATTACATGGAGAATATATTTAGCAGCATATCCATGATGATTCCATACATCTCCACATTTAAAATGCCTTTGAATTACTAGATCTTGGGAAACAACAAGGTGGGTCTTCCAAATATATCAAGGTGCTCCTGAAATAGATTCTTGATATGATTCATTAGATTGGGGTTGCTGGAGTCAAGTAGTAAATAAATAAATTGATTAAATACATAAATACATGGATCTAATAACCACATGAAAAAACATGGATTTCAAGAATAAATCAAACCCTTTAAATGTCCTTCTCTATCTCTTTCCCTATTATTTTCTTCCTTTATTTTATTTAGTTTGGATGGTTTCTGCTTCCATCCATCTCTGGGTGGCTCACAACAATAAAAATACATAAAATAGCAAAATACACAACATGAACTCACATTGAAATAAATACAAAAATAGCTACAGGACAGCAATCCAATAAAAAAGCATTTGATGGGAATGTTGTGGATGTAATTTTATCTTAATTTTAGCATGGAAACAGTTATACCTTATGATGTCTGGTTGAAGAAACTGATTAATGATAAGACAGTTCAATAAATATAGAGCAAGTTGTGGAACGTTTTGAAGGATGCTTGGCTTTGATAAGGTTGCTTTGCAAAGTTACACATCTCCCCCCCACCATCCCCAGCATTTCTACATGGAAAGCAACATAGCTACATTGCATCACTTCAACTCTGCCAGGTCTCACTGCTATAACTGCTGGACAATATCTTGGGGTTACACAAGTCTTCCAGCAAGGAGAACTGTGCCAATTTTTTGAATCCACAAGAATCACATTATCTCCATGAAGTGCCTCTTCAAAATAAATCAAGTGTTCTCATGCCGATCCAACACACAACTAATTAGAAAACCATTTATCTAAATGTCTAAAACTGAGGTTCCCAAACTTTTTGCATTCACCTCTCCCTTTAATATAATCTTAATATCCATATATAGCTGCCATAAAATAGTCCTTGATCTACAACCATTTGTTTAATGATCATTCAAAGTTACAATGATATTGAAAAAAAATTTTTTTAACTGGTCCTTGCACTTACAACTGTTGTAGCATCCCCACATTTATGTGATTAAAATTTGGATGCTTGACAATTGGCATGTATTTACAATGGTTGCATCATGCCAGGGTCATGTGATTACCATTTGCGACCTTCCCAACTGGCTTCTGACAAGCAAAGAAAGTGGGGGAAGTCAAATTTGTTTAACAACCATATGATTCACTTAACAAGATAATTTATTGTAGCAATGTAACTAAAAGGTTCTTCACACTTTACCCAGAATGTCTGCATCTCCACAATGGAGGTGCATTTTACAATTTGGGAAACCTTGGTCTAAAAAATAGATATTATCAAACCAGAGAGTTCTGGAAAGGGGTGTCAAATCCATTTCATTCTTCATTCTTTATAAGAGCCTTGGTGGAGCAGTGGGCTAATGCCTCCTTAAGTAACACCAGCTGCCTGCAATTAGTGCAGGTCCGCATCCCACCAGGCTCAAGGTTGACTCAGCCTTCCATCCTTCCGAGGTAGGTAAAATGAGGACCCAGATTGTTGGGGGCAATTAAGCTGACTTTGTAATAATGCCGCTTGGGGGTGTGTGTGAAAGCCCTAATAAGCAGGCATATACATAGAATGAAGGCTACTACTACTGCTAAGCTTGTAAGCCGCCCTGAGTCTTCGGAGAAGGGTGGGATATAAATGGAATTAAAATAAAAAATAAAAATAAAAAAATAATGGGACCCAGCATCTTCCTTACCACATATAATCTCTTGTTCCTTTTCCAGGATAGATAAACATAGCACCTGGACTGCAGTAGTACATCATTTTTATTTTCTAAGAAAGCTCATGGGATCCTCTTGAGCCCTGGAGATATTCTTGGAAATAAAATTAAGTCTGGAGGCGGGTACTTTTGCTTTGTAGCATTCTGCCTTTTCATTTTTTTAATTAAAATAATTCTTTAATGTAAATCTCCAGGTGAGGCAGAGAGTCTGGTAGATGCCAAAACAAGATATCCATGGGCACCTACTCTGTAAACGATCAGAGAAAGATGTTCAAAGTCTGGATTTCTTAAAAACAAACATGGAGTTAGGATTCTTCTAATTCAGTGACTTGAGTTACCACATCAAACTTTGGTCTGCTTAAATGTGGTGTACTTAAAAAATAAAACAATACATCACAATGGAGGACTTTTCCCACTACACTAAGCAACAAAGAACTACTTACTAGCTTAACCCAATGTGTGATTCCAGACTATGATCTTCAGAATCTCTCTCCTGAGATTCTTCCCTCAAATTTCCTAACCCAGCCCTGATTGGAACCTGTATTTTCCAATTCTAGTGATCACTGACCACTACATTGTGCAGCAAGGCAGAAAGCAACAAGACTGGTGCAACTTTCTGCTGCTCTGACAAGTTCAGCTTATGTTGCTCCCAACACACACACACACACACACACACACCTAGCTCACTTTTTTTTTCATTAGAATTCACAGAAGGTCTGGAAACTCCAGGGCCCTTCACTGAGATTCCATCAACCCAGGCAGCCTTTTATCAGGACAAGCACTTATGGACTTGATCCTTGTTTGAGAACTCAGCTTCCAAGGCGCAGGAGCCGCTGTCAGAAATGTGCAAGCCAGCGATCTGAACACCACCCAGCTAGCTAGCCAGCCACCCTCTGGACCTATTGCCTTGACTCCCTCGCTCCCGAATCGGAGGATTTCAAAAGGCAGTCGTTTGAATTAGCCCGGAGGAGGCAGCTCTTTCAACTCGATCCAAAAACGAGCTGAGATGAGCCCAGCCAGTCACGCAGCTGTCAGTCACTCTGAAGGAATGCAGACAGGGCTGCCCTGTGGTTAGAGATGGCTCCACCCCAGAGACAGGGGCAGGCGCCCAGGTACCAACAATGCACACGCTGTGGGGACTTGGCCGGAGTTCCCGACGCCTGCATTCAGTGGGTTAACTCTTCCCTATCTGCGAAGATCTCTCGCTTTTTTCTTTACTTACTTCTTTCTTCCCTTCGAACAAACGCTCTGCAGCGCGCGTGCGCACGTTTCTAAAGCTGGCTTTCTCTAAGGCGCCTTAACGTTCGGAGGAGGGAGAACGAAGGGTTTGTTGGCCGGAAGGAGGCGCTCTCTATTCAACGCCAAATCGGTTCTACAATACTTTCAACATAGCCAGGGCTAACTTTTAAAGACTGATGAAATTTCAGTTTCTCGCTGCCCCAGATCAGCTTGATCAATACTAGGGGATGCTAGGAAATGTAGCTCAATAAATTTCTACAACAGGGGTCTTCAAACTTGGCCCTTTTATGACTTGCGGACTTCAACTGCCAGGATTCCTCAGCCAGGCTGAGGAATTCTGGGAGTTGAAGTCCGCAAGTCATAAAAGGGCCAAGTTCGAAGACCCCTGTTCTACAGCATCGCAGCCAGAATCATGGGAAGCCTTGGTTTAACCACAAGTCAAGTTCCAACAACAATAACAGGAACTAAATCTCTTAATTATGTTTTTTTGGGTGACTTATTTTTATGTTCACAGTCTTTTTCCTTAAATTGTAATTCACTGCATTGTGTAAACTCAGAAAACTCTGGTAACTAAGTTAAGCACGCTGTAAGATCATAAATCTTTCTCAGATTTTCTTAGTCACTCTTGCCTTGATTGACTCTGATTAGCTATAAATAGTTACCCTTTTACTGCTTCCTAGTCCTTGACTATTAAATCAGCTTTGGCAAGGGAGAGGGGTAATTATCTTTTATGTAAGATTTAGCAACTGCCCTATACTAAATGTTTACCAAATTAGAACCTCTTCCTATTATTGTAACATGAACAATAATTGCTTCATGAATGGTTATATGCATATATATCTTGCCTCATTTATTAAGGTGTTAGTTTCTGATTTATATTCCATGTTAAAACACTATCCTTAAGTGGCTCATTCAGAAATAACGCCCATCAATGGAGTTTATTACCCATTATGACTATCATTATAGTCTTAATTATGAAAAATACTTTTCTTCACTTTCTCTATCTCCTCCTCTTCTTGGGTTAAATCTGCCTTCTTTACTTTGTTTTTAACCTCACTACGTATGCCAACTGTACATTGTACAACAGGGTGATCCTTGTGCTCAACCATAGGCAATGTTAATAATAGCTTATTGGATAAACTGCATTTAATTGTGTTCACCTTTCACTCTAAGAAAAACCAAACTATGGTAGGTAAGAATTTGCATGGGGAGAGAGAGACAGAGAGGCCATTGCCAGGCAATTCCAAGAGCTGCCGAGGACGATGGACTTTGATGAGTCTGTATCATTCTGAGTTTCTACCTCCAATTTTAAATCCATATCTAATGATTTTGGATATGTATGACTGCCTGTAACTCTGTGGTACACTAACACGAACGGCTCTAGAACAGAAAATTACACCCACTTTTAAAAAGGAGCGACACTGCTAGATAACAGGGCAACCTGTAAATCTTTTTATCAGAAAGTATTAACTAACTTCATTCGTGAGTGCAACTAATGGCTCCTCTCTATAGCATACATTGCTTAGTATTATGTTTGATAGGATGTGCATTATCCAAAGCAGTGTAATACATGCACGAATTTCAAAAGAAAATGTAAGGAGTATTTTTACTGGAAGTCTAAGAGCCTTCTGAATGATGGGGTGGACACTACTTTATAAACAACCCCCCCCCCCAAAAAAAAAGTTGGCTTCATATCAAGAGCAGGAAAGACACTCTGCCTATTAAACTTTCTCTCCTCTTTCTAAAGCTGTGTATGCTCAGATAGAAGGGAAAAAGCACTTTGTGTGTACTCAAATAAACTCATTGTTGGTATTTTAAAATCTAGGGTTGTGCCCTTGATCTGGCTTCAAGTTAGATAATCACACTTTTCACAAACCAGAGGATTTTTTATAAAAGCCTTCAAAGGGATTTTAAATGGTGGAAATTCTTCCCCACCTCCAGCTTGTTTTAACGTATCTCCACAAAAAGTTGAAAATATTTTTTTTTCTAATCTCAAGTGGGGGTGAGAGAAACAAGGTTCGTCAATTGGCAGAGAAAATTAGCTCTGGAAATGCCTAGTCGATTTAAAATATATTGCTTCATGTAACAGTTAGGGCTGCTCTACTTCAGAGGCAAACAGGGAATAGTCTAGAAAATTTTGTTTCTTTACTGTGGTGGTTTTAAAATCAAAACTATGCAGCTTATCTAAAGGTAGGCAGCCTATGGCTGATGCCGGCATGCAGCTCCACTCTAGATGTTGATGACTTGTGTGAGAGCTGACAGTAGGTTAAACCTCTGCAGGCTTAGTACACCTCTTTTGCCATCCCCCAAAGCAAAGGAGCTTGCAGCAACACCACCACAACTTTGATTCTTCCCTGTGACCCTCGGAGGCAATAAATAAATAAATTGAAAGTACAACCCCAGGAGGAAGAAATGTTCCTGACCCACTAAGGGACAGAAGGAACATTTTTATTTAATATAGGAGAGTATTAGCAGATAATCTCGGAGCAGATGATGGAGAACATTTATCTTTTGACCAAAAGTATTACAGTGGGGAGGGGTGGTATCTGCCTAGTATGTAAAGCCGTGTTTTTCAAACTTAGCAACTTTAAGAAGTAGGGATTTCAACTCCTAGAATTACCCTAGCCAGGATATTGACTGGGGAATTCTGGGAGTTAAAATCCATACAGTACTTCTTAAAATTGCCAAGTTTGAAAAATACTGAGGTAAAGCATCTCACATGCTAGGCTGTACTAAAAAGCCTGCTTGGCTTTGTAAGAGACACATCAGGTTTCATCACGTTAAGTAAGTGCTGAATGAGTAGTCAGGATGTTACCTTTCTCTTAAAGGCAAGAAACAAGCAGAGCAGGCCTAACTGCTGAACACCTCAGAAACAGGGGAACATCTCCTTAAAAATCAAAAGAGAAGGAGAAGGAAGAAAATGGGGCTACTTGGTAGTGACACCCAGATTACTGATCTGGTATCAGTTGCAGTGCCAAACATGTGTATTATTGAACTCTGGGCACCCAGAGTAGTCTGAGTTTCAAAATAATATTTTAAAATCCCACTGGTGGTTTTATTGTGCTTTTTTATACTATAATGTTTCAGAGAGCCATATCATAATAATTTTGCATTTATTTCTTTTAGAGTAACGTAAACTAGACTTCCTTCTCTTCCTGTTTGTAAGCTACTGTAGGGGATCAGTAGGATATGCTTAAGAAAGTCAAAGTGACAGCCACAATAGCGTGATTCAATGATTAAATATGATTATGTAAAAAAAACCTGTCAGGTCAACAAGTAGATCAAGAAACCAATGCCATATAGGTCACGGTTACTTTTATTGTAACAGCTGTAGCAGTATTTCTCAGCTTTGCCAGATTGAGGTCCACAAATCTTCAGACTGCCAAGGTTGAGAAGCACTCAACTACAGTAATGAAATCTTGTAGATCTGAATGTGCTTCTCCCTCATTTTATTTTTCTGTAATCTAGTGAGGGACTGTGTGAGATGTTTTCTCACGTTGTTTCTTTAGCTTGGGCTCAAGCCTCTCTCCCTTGACAGTAGCTCTCCCGTCTGTCCTGCAAGGCCATTTCTTCTGCTCTCTGAACAGACAGAGGCTTGATCTCACTACTGAAAGTGCCATCTTGATTTATTTTATCATATCCACAATCACTTCTGCTTTGAATTATGCTAGAAATTTTTAGGGCATCTTTCAGGACAGAGGAGACAATCTGTGACAAAATTACAGGTGGTCCTCAAGTTACTTTGATGCTGCTCTCTGTTTTCCAATTTTTAGAAGTGTTCTGCCAGCATTCAGTTCAGGCCTTTGATAAGAGTCATCTTCAGCCCAATCCTGACAACCAGTGCTTTTTTTTTGTAAAAGAAAAAGGTGCCGGAACTCACACATGTCATACAAGCCGCCTTGCCTACCCTACAAGGTTCCATCCAAAAAAGGTGCCGGAACTCCGTTCTGAGCGTTCTATGAGAAAAAAAGCCCTGATGATAACCAATTGCTTGAGAGAAAGAAAAAAAGTGCCAAAATGAGAAAGGGTCTTCCCGGTCCAGGTCATTTGCTTACCTTGTGGCTGCATTTGGAGAGCATTTTAAGCTTGATTAGTTTTAATTGTGGTGGGTTTTGGAGAGGTGATCTTAGCTTGATGGACAAACTCAGTCCTTTTCTTAATTTAAAATTCAGTATGTTTAAACAAATCCAGAGAAATGAGTCAACTTACTACAAGTGCATTATATGAATACACCCACTGACAGAAAAACAGGGTGTAGGGAAAAGAAGGCAAGGGAAATGTAGAATGAAATGGGCAATTCCACCTGATTTTGGACTTGATTCCTTTTGGCCCTGCCCACCACCAAAAAGTTGGTAGGAAGATTATCGATGTTTTTGAATGTTGGTGTTGGAGAAGATTTCTGAGATTCCTATGGCCAACCAAGAAAACAAATGAATCATCATTCAAATCAATCCAGAATTTTCAACCAAGGCACAAATGACTGGACTCAAAATAATCTACTTTGGACACATTATGCAGAGACTAACCCTCTGGAGAAGGCACTAATGCTGGGAAAGGGGGAAGGAAAAAGAAGAAATGACTAGCAGCCAGGTGGATGGATTCAACACAGTGTCAAATGATATACTATTGGAAGACTTAAAACCAGGGAAAGGACAGATACAATGGAGAAAATCTAAGAGTCTACAATAAGCTGATGATATATAATCAGGCACTGAATCAATTAGTCAAAAAATGCCTGAAAAATTTTGCTGTTACTTTATTTAAAAATAAATCTCTTTCAAAATAATTTAAATAAAAAGATTTGGATCTAGACTTACTGTAATCCTATTTGGCATAAATCAATTGAAATAAATAAGGCAATGAAGTCAATTAGTTATAAATAGTTAATACGTTTAAATCTAATTCAGTTCCATGAAATATGTCAACAATTAAAACTGAAATCTGAATGTTTAAAAAGCCATATTAGCTGAAGCAGGTAACATAAGCAAATAGCAAAGACCAGTTTAAAAATAGCAGCCCTTTATTTATTTTAAAAGTCAGGTGTCCTGATGAAAAACAGCTCAGAGAAACAGATATTCCAGGTCCTTTTAAGAGGCAGTATTGCACCAAATGTGTATCCCTGGAAGGGAATTCTGCAGATAGAGAAAGTACCTAAATAAAGAAATAAAGCTCTATGTCAATTTCTCTCTCTACCCCAAATTAATTTCTTTTCTCTCTCTTCTTTTTTTCTGTCACAGCATCCAATCATTTTGTGTTGCTTGTTAGCAGTTGGTTGTTAGCAATTTTACAGCATGGGTTTTTACTAATCTTTTGCTGTTTCCCACAGATTTCTTAAATCTATAACTGAATCTTTGTTTTACAATAAATTGCCACATACTGTACATAAAAATGCCATGTTGAAAATATATAGCTTCCCTTTGTTCTTACTCTGTAGCTGGTTCTTTTTTTTCTTTTTTTTTGGATGATGTCCAGTTGTTCCTGTATTTTATAAGTTTCTAAAGAATTGAAATGTTTAGATCACATATAAAAAGCGAATACAGCTAAATTGATACATGATCTGGTTGCCTACATATTTCTGCTGGGATTGCACTTATAATATCTTGAGTGATCTCTCATTCAGCCTTTTCTTAATATAAGATTGCATAAGTTCATATTTAGAATAATCATTAAAAGGTAAAGGTAAAGGTTCCCCCGCACATGCGTGCTAGTCGTTTCCAACTCTAGGGGCCGGTATTCATCTCCATTTCAAAGCCAAAGAGCCAGTGCTTGTCCGAGGACGTCTCCGTGGTCATGTGGCCGGCATGACTAGGACGCTGAGCTTGTCGATCAGAAGGTCGGCAGTTTGGCGGGTCGAATCCCGAGTGCCGCATAACAGAGTGAGCGCTTGTAACTCGTCCCAGCTTCTGCCAACCTAGCAGTTCGAAAGCACGTAAAAATGCAAGTAGAAAAATAGGGACCACTACGGTGGGAAGGTAATAATCATTAGTTAGATCTATATTTAGAAAGAGATTATGAAAATACATAGCACGTGGAACCAGCTTCCATAAGGCTGGTTACTTCTTTGCTTATTTTGGCTTTTGGGATAGGTGATGTACCTATATGAGGTATCTGAAGATTGCTTGTAGCTTTCCCATCTCAACAAGTAGGTCTCCATTTCTTCAGTTACATCTGATAGTCCCACTAGAACTTCCAGAGAGGGCATGCTGCAGGTCCCATTGGCAATGGGAAAGAAAAGGAAAGAAAAGAGTAATACAATAATCCTAAAACAAGGATTGGAGCTGAAATATCAGTACTGTAGAGGATGTGGCATCTGGTTTAAGCCAGAAGACATTTTGGAGATTCCTGAAAATGGAAGTTCTCTCATTTGGAAAGCACCTTAGTTAGCCAGCAAGCTTGAGAAAATTTATGTGGAAACCTGGGCATGTCTGTGGAAGTTTAGTCTTGACTAGTGAGAGAGGCATGTGAATGCTGAAGCTCATGGGAACTACAGGACCTCATTTGGACCGAATGGTTGCTGCCCTATGAACTATCTTTTAATTCCATTAGGCCAAATTGACAAAGGGAGGAACGGGGAAGCAAAGACAATGCACAACTCAGTCTGCTTTTTCCCAGAGCCCTCCCCTCCCTCCTCTCCCCTCCCCTCTCCTCATTGGATAAGGAATTGCTTTCTTAAAGAATTTCTACTAATTTTTAAGTACAATGAATCAAATCTTGGATGTCAGATTGTGTAGAATCTTGAAAGGATGGGAGCTTCAGGGTTGTATCTCCTTCTCTACCAGCTCTTCAACCTTCTCTTGCAGAGGATCTGTTGGGAACTGGCACCTACCTCTGCCTTATAAAATCCTCATTTCAAGAAGCGTTTGGATGAAACATTTTTTTGTGTCCCAGTTATTTTTCTTATAACATTGTGAATCAGAGAGCTTAATTTTTAGGATTATTTTATATATAGTATATATTGATATATTCTCCCAGACTTTTCATGGTGGCTTTAAATACTTCAACTTTCATAATTTTAGAGCACTGTATTATTTATATATATATATATATATATATATATATATATATATATATATATATATATATATATATATATATATATATATATAGTGTTTATAGTATCTTGCATATTGTTTTTCACATTGCTGCAATATCTTCTATAAATGGAAACCTAGAAATAAATGCTTCCAAATCAAAAGCGCAGATTTTGGAGCCCTTGTGCCATATAAAATCTCTCCAACCTTAGATGTGCCTCCCTTCAATTTTCAGAGCTTGTTACCAATTTATAGTTTTAAATAGAATAAAAAGAAGAAATTATTGCTACACAACACGGAGTAATGATATTAATGATATTTAATATTAGTTAGCTATAGAGATAGCATCGCTTTTAAGGATTCTTTTGGCCTTACCCACTATTTTTCAGGATGTGTTTCCTCCCAGCCAATCCCTCAAAAACCAAGCATGTTCTTTGGTTTAGAAGGCACTGTGCATCTCTCTTCTAAACAAGCACAAAGTGATGTTATGCATACTTATTGCCATATATTTCAGATTTTGGAATGAAAAACTGGAATAAACCTTAGGTTTTGAGCCTTAAGTCTGGGAAATAATTTTGCATGTATTCTGATTCTTGCCACGTAAAAGTGTTTTCAAGATTTGAATTCAAATGATCTTGTATGTTTATTTTCGGTGTGCAGGAAGAATAGAAAGATCCTGTCATTGTTGTGAAGATCTGAAGAGGATGGGCAGTATTGGTACCAGACAATACTTGTATTAGAACTAACCACACAAAACAATCAACAACCTTTTGAATTTTCTAGAACTCTTGTCACTAGACTGGATATTAGGTAAAGAGGGGAGAATAAGGCTGAAGTCACAGAATTTCTTTGCTTTTTAGGAAACCAAAGGCATCTTGAGTTACCCCTGAGGCATAGCGTGCCTCTGATAATCTATCCAGGCAGAATTCACTTGCTCTGGGGAGTCTCCAAGGTCACAGGTGTGAAAAGCGCTTGGGGTTTGTTTAGGTTTTTTTTTTTGCTCCCCCTACTCTGTTTTTCTCTATTCTGCAAAGAAAACATACTTGGTAATTTCTCTGTAGCAGCATCAAGCCACTCCTTCTCCCCTTTCAAAAAAGTACTTCAGCAGATCAAGCTCCCATGAGGCGTTATTTGTGATACCTCTGGAGACCAAGCCAACTTCTGACAGAGGCCCAGAGTGGATTGACATGCAGGCCCGTTTACAAGTGGGACCACAAAGTCACGAGAACAGCTGGGAACCAGCTGCTTTTTAGCTTCTGGGATGTTTCTAAGGGAGATGAGGATGTATCTGAACAGTCACAGGCAATGGGTCCCTGAGGACCACAAAGAAACCAGCTTTTACTCATTAGAAACTCATTTTCTCTTTCTTACTTTAAGACTTCCCACTGAACTTGGACAAGAGAAGCTTTTAAATGGGAATCTTCCCCTTCCCACTGTTTCTACTACAAAGGCTTCTCAGCCAATGCTGCCAAACAACAATCTATTAGGGTTGGGTGCTAAACTAGGATATTTCTGTGTATCGTGCATCATGAAATATTGGTTTCCCCCTTCATTCTTACTGGATTTTCTTACTGAATACCCCAATCTGAAGCAGCAACAAATTGATTTTATCTTTCAGAAGCCCAGGGGATGGGCTCTTCTATGACCTGAAAGTGAATGTATACACATTTCTGAGATTACACAGAGCAGTGTAAGCACTGCTTCAAATCTTTCCAGGAATCAGCCATTTTGTCCTATTTTGTAAACTCCTCATATCAATTAGTTAGCAAAGAAATTGCTTCTATCAGCACTCTTTGAGTGATTGCCAGGCTATATGAAACCTCTGAACTCTTCTTTTTTAAATGTACTGTGGGGAGGAACCATTATTGAATGCAATAATTATTTGATTTGTAGGCAAATGGCATTGGTCCAACCCATAGACCTCTGGGAAGGCTAGGAAATACTCTTGGAAAGCTGCTGACTGTTCAGAAGGATGAACAATGGGCAATTTTCTTGCTTTGTATGGAGGGGGCATAGTTTTATTGATTGGTCTTTGAAAGCTACAAGGCATAGGACTGGAAAGGACTGCATACTTCCTGGGTTAGGCAATACTGGATGGTTTAAGCAATGATGGAACAGTAGCCTGACTCGGGATAAAGCATTTTCCTATCTTGACTTCCCCTTCATTCCCCACCCCCACCCCTAGAATGCTCCAGGCCAATGGAGGATAGTGCTCCAAAACAATGATCATGGGTACTGGAGGACTTTTAAATGTCACCTTTCTGGGTTGCCTCATGCACTGCTTTTGGCTATATCTGTCTTCTGAGGTTATTCTTTAAGTGCAAGCCCACAGTTCTTTAAATAAAATATTTTAAGCCCTTGAAAGCAGCAGAACTTTGACTTTGATTTCATTGGAAATCTGACATTTTCAATCTGTACTTCCTTCTTTTTCTCCCTCTTTCCAAATAGGTGCATTATGTATACTAGAAGATTATAGTTTGGGCATTCCTTTGTTTTACTGAAAACTAATGTTTGCAACCCAGATTTGGTAACTTGATCTTGGGGGACTGCAGAGGGTATAAAATGGGACTGAAGGCTCCAAATAGTGCATGGGCTGTAACTGATCCACTTGTTCAACTTGACTGGCAATAAAGCCTAGTCCAAAAATCAGAGAAAAGGAAAGTTGGATGTTGATATACGTACTTCATTAATTACAATTAGGTCTTGATTAGTGCAATTAAAGAGTCCCATGCAATGGTTGCCTTATTTGAATTTGAACTGTTCTAAGTGATATTTCACTTTGAAAATCAATTTATTCACCTTGGAAGCAATTCACTTTTGCAAAATAGGGTAATTGGTTCCAACATAATATAATATATAGTTTCTCATGACTGAACTGTGAAGTCTTTCATACTTTCTGATACGTGACTGAGATGTTACCTAGTTGGGTAATAAAATGTCTGCAAGCAAACAACCAAGCTCAGAAAGCACCAAGAACTCCAAAACTGGTTCCAGCTTGATGGAAATGTAGGCAACCAAAAAAGTTAAACATAGTATACATGTATATTAATGAATTATTACAGTACAGATAGTCCTTGACTTGTGACCATAATGGAACCTGCCTATTGTAGTCATAGGTTGTGACAGTTGCATATGACCAATTTTACAATCTTTTTTGTGGCAAATGTTGTGTTAAACAAATGTTGTGGTTGTTAAGCAAAACTATGGTTTGTTATGGAGCATTTCCCCCAAAGAACAGAAGACCAGTTTTTGGCAAAAATATAAATTATGGTCATGTGATTTTGAGATGCTGCAAATGGCTATAAATAAGGGCTGCCTGACAAGCACCTGAAATTTGGTTACATAATGGTGTGCATGTGGGGCTTTTGTTAGAATTCCAAACTAGATCATCAGTAATTTTTTTTGGGGGGGGCAGTTGTTATGTAAAGCAGAGCTCCCCAACCTTTCTGGCTTTGTGGACCAGCAGTGTTGATGGTGTGGGGGAGTAAAGGTTCCACGTGAGTGGTCGGTGAGCACAATGTTGTGAAGCTCACACAAGTGGAGCTGCACACATGAGTGTGCTCACCTGCCACTTGTGTGGTTCAATTCCTAATGGACCACTGGCCAGTATTGGGCTGCTACCCGGGGGTTGGGGGACCCCTGATTAAAGGATAACAAGAATATACTTATAATTTTAATTCATGATTAGCAAGAGTTTAGCAGTTATAAAAAGCAAAATAAAACCAAAGGAATTCTGAATATAATGCCTAAAGAGAAGCTTACAGTGACAAAAACATTTATTTTCTCTTTTAATATTTTAGCACTAAGACTGAACTGTTTTCACTTTCTTTAAATCTTCATACATATGCCGGTAGATACAGAGTGCTTTATCCACATCTCAGCAAATTCATGTGCTTTGATTAAGGTTAGGGTCATCCTGAATAGTTTTTTGCTTCACAGCTTCTACAACTCAAAAAGATATTTTCAAATTCATTTGAGAGGGCACTTGCACCCTCATTTACACTTTAGTGTTTTCCTCTGACATTCTTTTCTCTATTTTATACGTGTGAAGATTAGCTGCATCTAAAGCCATAACTACAATTGTGTTAGCCACAATTGCACACACACTAGCCTTACATTAGCTGAGTTTTGGAAGGCATTAAACATGACCTGATATAAATGTACAGTTCATACTAAATCGAATATTGCATTATTTGAACTTGCACTAATCATGATCTACTTATAATTAATTGGCTGTCTTTTCAGAATGGGCAGGCCCACTTCTCTATGGAAGTGAAAGTTGGACTTGGAAGAAGGATAGGAAGAGTATCTACTCCTTTAAACTTTGGTATTGGAGAAAACTCCTTAGAATATCATGGACAGCCAAAAAACAAAATAAAACAAACAAATCAACCCAGAGTTTTCACTTGAGGCACAAATAACCAGGCTCAAATTACTCTACCTCAGACATATTAAATGAAGACCTAGCTCTCTGGAAAAGGCTCTTATACTGGGAAAGGTGTAAGAAAAGAGAAGAAGGGGGTGACCGGCAGGAAGGTAAATGGATTTGGTTACAGTGGTGATGATATGCACCATCGGAGATCTGAAATACTCGATAAAGGACAGATTGTCATGGAGAAAATCTATGTGGCCACTAGGAGTCGAACACAAGTTGATGTCACATAATCAATGAATATGAAGCTGGATTCTCACAGCATATTTAACTAAATTAAAATGATTAAAATCATTTTCTGTGTTAGCACAATGCAGTACAGTAATAAACTAATCAAATGCAATAGAGTTTCATAATATACTAAGACACACACACATACACACAAATTAACCAAGTGTAATACTGTACCAACCCAACTGTCACACAGATACAGTTGCTAAATCTTTCACTGTCCTCGTTAAGCATGCTGGGTGAACAAATCTATCAGCACAACAAATCTGTGACTTCTTTGTAATCTTTTGTAGATTAGGCCTTTCTTTTGCTCTGTGTATGATAAGAGATAAGCCTAGAGGAAAAAAGATGGTCTTCTATGACACATTTTGACCAGAACACCTTCTCAGTCTCAAGATTTAGACTCCTTGTTGTTGAAAGAAAAACCATCAGGGTCCAGTCCAAGCCAGGAATAAACAAAATGGAGACTGCTTTAGAAAGAAGGTTCTGTTTATTGAATTGCAGAACCAGACAGAAATGTGGTTCTGGGGCAGCTGACAAAACAGAACTGGGCTCCGTTTTGTGTTTGGAATTGTTCCTGTGGCATTGTATTTGAGGCTTTTCTTGTTCCTGTGCAATGAACTTTGACCTGAGGTTCAGTGTGCTCTTTTGAAATTCTAATGGTGGTGGATTAATCCTAATGTCATAAAGGTCATGTCTTTAGATTTTGGGGGATTTTAGGAGTCTTTGTCTTTCTAACCCCATCAGCTCCAAGGTTTCTGGCCCCAGTCTTTCTGAATAGGATGATCAAATTTGCATTTCTAAAAGGTGGTTTCCTGTGTTTCTACTTGGGACAGGGAGTTAGTTTCTAAGATTTTTCTATTATTACTTTGAGGAAATATATTATTCTGCTTTTTTTAAATGTCCCCCAAAATATTTCCTTCTCTAGGAGGGGGGTGCTGACTTCCTACAATGTACTTGCAGTCCTTAGGAAAGGCTGGTTAGGGTGGCACTGCAAGGAAACCCACTCTTGATAGCTTGTTTGGAAGTCCAGAGACAAAGAGGCATATTTACACTCCAAGAATGAGACATGCTAAATTGTCTCTATAATCATATTTGAAAATGTAAAAAATAAGCGTAATGTGATTCTATGAAAAATGAAAAAGATTCATAACTTGTTCATTCCCAGAAGTTTTCATGGAATAAAACTTCTAGTCAAGACTTCAATGGATAAAAAGACAAAAAATCTGATTGTATCTATCTGTAAGTATCTGTAAATAAATACATAAAGAGAACAAGAACATATTATTATGACATGAAACTCCCTCTTTCTTCTCTCTTCACAGTAAAAACAAACCCTGAGAAAATAAGGGAGACCACAGATGGGGAAAATACCAATGGAAACAGAAGTTTCTTATCTTAATAAAAGAAAGAAAAGTCAATGAAGCAACTATGAGAGATGTGGCCAGTAAATCTCTCTCTGGGAACTGAAACCATGTGATTTCCATCTTTTTCACTGTGCTAGGAGCAAAGGACTATGTTACGTGGTTCAGTTCACAAACAACATGGCCTGGTTCTGTATAGAATAAGCTATGTGATGCATAGCTGGATATAATCCTCACCTTCTTTTGGGATTCTGTTTCACAGTACCCTGGAGGCTTAAAGTGGCAGGTTGTGTTAAATCAGAACTGGGTGTGTATAAACACAAACTATACTGCTCAAAAAAAAAAATAAAGGGAACACAAGATAAGACATCCTACTATTAAATACAGTACATTGTGTTGTTTAAGTGTTCCCTTTATTTTTTTTGAGTAGTATATTAACCAAAGAATTGCACATGTATGCCAATGTACACTGGGCTTCATCATATTGCATTGGATTAATTGAGAATTAATTAATTAATTATTAAGCATCAGTGGTTAAGCAGAATTACTGTATCTTGTGGACAGCCAAAATATACAGTATTTTATGGAATCTCTTTAGTCCAGAGATGAACAAGTCCTATTTTAGAGGGAGTATTTTTGTGACATCTTGAGTTTTTGTCATTGAAATTCAAAGATAAATCATCACATTATTTGTAATGCAATATTTTACTAAAAGAACAGAGAGCTCACATAACACATGAGTTGGACATCTCATGTAATAGCAGCTCCCTGAAACCCCCAAACATTAAAAAATGTTAATCTTGCAGGGGGGCGGAGCCAGCTGTCAAAGCAAGCGGCGGTGCGAACGGACTCTCCGGCATCGCCAACTGCTTCTCCCAGGTTCATGGGGCTCAATCGAGCCAAGAGAAGCCTCGTAGGGGCGGCGGAAGGTGGGGGTGACCTGTTGTTCGGTTGTTGGTGGCGACTGGCGACGGGAAGCAGGTGAAACCCAGAACCGAATGGACCGGGAAGAAGGTGACCAGCAATGGCCGCCGAATGACTTGGCAGCTGGATGGAAGTAGCAAGGAAATAGCGGAACGACGGTGTATCGGATTTGACTTGACTGATTTTCCGAAAGCTTTTGTGAGTAGACTCGGAAGAGTGAAAGTGACAAGAAGAAGAGAGGCCGGAAAAGGTCCGGCCAGGAGAAAGCCAGGAAGCGCTGATTAGAGACTCAGAGCTACTTTAAAGGGACAGTAACTAATTCTATCTGAAGCTGAGGATTTGTCTGGAATGTTTTACTTTTGGCTTTCATTTTGACTTTTGAGCAGATCGGCTGATGAAAAAAGGTGGCTTTTCTGGGAAGGAACAGTGACTAAACGACAGGAGGAACTGGATTGGGACAGTGACTTGCAATTTTGAAAGGTGCTCTTAAAAAAAAAAAGAAAGAAGACTAAAGAGAGACTGAAGGGTATATTGGTCTGTAAAATCATAAATTTATAAGACAGAAGAAAAAAGTCAGAAGGAAGACGCTGGGGAAGTTTAAAACTAATATTTGACACTGAGATATTAGAATTTGAAATATATCGATATATTTACATTTATAGATCACAATAGCGAAATTTTTTTTGTTTTAATGAAGTTTAAGATACAAGATTGGTAAGGTTGCTTCCTTACTTTGCTACTGGTTTTGGATTATTGAAGACCATTATTATAATAATAAGCATATAATCTATGTTATACAATTTATATAGATAAATATAGTATAATAGCTGGAACTAATTATTGATATTGTGGTAAACAAAAAAGAGTTATAAGTATAACTAACTGTTCTGGGTACTAAATTATATTAAGGATTAGATTAGGGTATCTGGGGAAACCTGATAAGCTTGTTAACCATTGGGTAACTGATTTAATAGCGGTTTTCTTTTTCTTCTTTCTAGAGGTTTGACTATGATTAAGAAGCACCTGAGAGGGAAATAAGGAGGGAAATTATTGATCTATGTGGGAAAGTTTACTAAAAATGGCAAGCAAGCCAAATCTATCTAAGATTGGTGGGGGGAGGAAAAATGTAATACAAGGTTCCAGCCCTATGATTGCTAGACGATATGCTTCAAAGGGAGCGCTCTAACTCGTTTAAAGATCTTCAGGTAATGATGCAGACAATGCAGGAAGTTATGCTGAAGAACCATGAGGAACTTAAAAAGGAGCTAGAAGCAGTAAGAAGTGATACAGGAGAAATGAAAGAGAAAATTCAGACAATGGACAGAAGATTTGAAGCCTTCCAACAGCAAATTGCAAAAAATGAACAGAAGCTGCTGGAAGTAGAACGAAGAATGGACAACGAGGAAAAGAAGGTCAAAGAGATGAATAAAAATTTAACTTTGGCCAAGAAAGAATTAGAACTATTCCACATTCTATAACTTAAGCTTTGCCCTTTAATATTAAACTAAATTGCACTTTGTAAAAAAAAGGAAAAAAAAGAATTAGTGACAACGGTGATGCTTTTGGAAGTGGAGAAAGCAGCTCAATATCTTAGATTTCAAAATGTTACATAGGAGAGAGGGGAAGACCTTCTAGATAAAATGGCGGATCTATTGGTAGGAATTCTTGGGATAGATAAAGAAGAGATGATTGCTGGGATGGATGAGACATACAGGATGCAGACAAACTATGGGAGAAGATACAACCTTCCCAGAGAGGTACATGTAAAATTTATAAAAAAGACAATTAGAGATGAAATATTACATAGGACATGTGATGAACAGCTGGAGTATAGAGGGAAGCAAATTATAGTGCAAATACCTACAAGAATGAGAGATCTGAGGAAGAATTACCACTTTTTGACGTCTAGGCTGCACAAAAGTAACGTGAATTTCAGATGGCTAACACCAGAGGGGATTATTGTGACTTGGTAGGAGAAGAGATTCAGATTGGACACAGTGGAGAAAGCTGAAGACTTTTATAGACAATACTGTGTCCCAGAGGAAGACTTGGGAGATCAAGGAGAAGAAAATGTTATGGCCGAAGGAAGAGATGCTGAATGAATGAGGGATGAAAGAAAAAAAGAGCAATTTACAGAGGAAGTAAAATGGGGAGAAGGACAAGATAGACTAGAACAGCAGGGGAGAAGTCTTGAGGAGATGTAGGAAATAAGAATCACTAGAAGCACCAGGACACGACAGAAACAAGATGAGGGGAGAGGAGTATAGGATATGGTCAACGAATATCAATGGACTGAACTCACTGGTAAAGCATCAGAAAGTCTTTAGTAAACTTACCAAATTAAATGTGGATGTTATTATACTACAAGAGGTTCATATAAAAAATGATCAAAAATATTTATTAGAACAACCTAAATTAGGAAAGCTATATGTTTCACTAGATGAGCAAAAAAAAAAAAAAAAAGGAATTGCTTTGTATGTCAAAAAGGAGATAGCTTCCAAACAAGTTTATAAGGATGAAGAGGGAAGGATTTTGATAGTGGAGGCCAAACTGAACCCATAAAAATTGTTGTAATCTATGCACCAAATAGAGGCCAAGAATCTTTCTTTAAAAATCTGCATAGTAAGTTTAGTGATATAGAGGGGGATGGGTTTTGTATGATTGGGGATTTTAATGCGATAGTAGATAGAATAAAAGATCATAAAAGTAACGAGGTAAGGAAAGGGAACAAAATGATACTTCCCAAAACTTTTTTGAGATGTGCATAGACCTAAATTTGCAAGATGTTTGGAGGGAAAGAAATAAAGACAAAAGGGAATATACATATTACTCCAATAGACATAGATCGTGAACCAGGATTGAAATGTTATGGCTCTCAAAAGAATTAGACTCGGTAATTCAAGAAATTAATGTAGAACCTAGTCTTTGGGCAGATCACAATCCCATATGTTTTTGCTGGAAAGGACAAAGGAGTAGGCCAAGATGGGCTCTTCAAAGAGTGATCCTCAGAGAAAAAGAGTTTAAGGAAAAGATGGAGAAAGAAATGCACCTTTTCTTTCAAGTGAACAAAAATGGGGATACATCCCTGCAGAACATCTGGGACACGGCTAAAGCATATATGAGGAGAGTTGCAATCTCATATATGGCTAAGAGAAATAAGGAAAAAAAACAATACAGGATAAGGCTTGAGGAAGAATATAAACAGGCTGAAATACAACTTCAGGAAGACCCAAACAATAAAACATTGAAAAGTAAAATGGATTTAATTAAACATAAACTCTGCATAGAAGAATCAGAAAAGTTAGCACAACAACTTAAGGCAGCTAAGCAAAACAATTTTGAACATGCGAATAAACCTGGAAGATGGTTGGCGTATAAACTAAGAAGACAGAAAGAGAAACAACAGATTATTAATTTGTAAGATGAGGTAGGAGAGATTCAACATGAAGAGATCACCAAAAGAGGAATTGCTCAAAGATATTATGAAAAACTTTATAAGAGGAATGAGGGACAAGGAGTAGAAAGGATAACAGAATAACTGGAAAAGACAGACCTACCAAAGATACCAGAGGAAATAAAAGCTATGTTAAACGAGGAAATAAGAATGTCTGAAATAACTAAGGCTATAGTAAACAAAAGAATAACAAGGTGGCTGGCCCAGATGGAATACCAGCGGAGTTGTACAAAGAGCAACAAAATGTATTTAATCAATATCTACTAGAAGTTTTCAATGCTGTTTTAACCAAAGCTAAAATATCTAAATCCTGGTCAGAGGCAAACATAGTACTAATACTAAAAGAGGATGCAGAAAGAACACAGATACAAAATTACAGACCTATCTCCCTACTAAATGCTGATTATACGATTTTTGCATCAATAATGGAGAGATTTAAAAATTACTTAATTGACTTTATACATTGTGATCAAAACGGTTTTCTACTGAATAGGCAGATTAAGCAGAATATAAGAACAATTATAGACATTTTTGAATCTTATGAACTGCATAGCGACCGCCAAGTGGCACTTTTTTTCCTTGACACACAGAAGGCATTCGATAATGTCAATTGGCTATTTTTTGATTCAACAACTCAAACTAATGGATGTCAGTAAAAACTTTCTAAATGTAATAACTGCAATATACTCCGAACAGAATGCTCAGATTATAACAAATGGTGAGGCCACAAATAAATTTAGTATTCAGAAAGGTACAAGACAAGGATGTCCTCTCTCGCCGTTGCTGTTTATATATACATTGGAAATTTTAGGTATAGTATGGCAAGTGGAGCAGATCAAAGGGCTTGAGATTAAGAAGGAAATATACAAACTTCAAGCGTATGCTGATGATTTAGTATTTATATTGGAAGATCGAGAGCAATCAGGTTAGAAACTATTTGAAATACTGGAGGAGTATGGAGATTTGGCAGGCTTGAAAATAAATAGAAACAAAACAAAGGTCATAGCTAAAAATATGACCAATACACAAAAAGAAAATCTTGCCAAAAAATTAGGTATACAAATAGTTCCTAAAATAAAATATCTGGGAATTGTTATTTCTGCACATTGCTCATCAATCAAAGAGGACAATTATGGAAAATTAGTAAAGCAAATAAAAGTTGACTTAGACCGCCAGAAAAACCTAAATCTTTTGCTTCTTGGAAGAATCTCGGCAGTGAAAATGAACATTCTACCTAAAATGATATTTTTGTTTCAAAATATTCCAATTACAGTAAATATTTTTTTTAAAGAGTTGAATAAACTAACTTTAGATTTTGTGTGACAGGGAAAGAAGGCGAGAATAAAACAAAAGTCTCTACAGGGTGCCAAAGAGAGAGGGGGATTAGGTTTTCTGGATTGGGAGCTGTATTACCAAGCAGCGGCCCTGACGTGGATTAGGGACTGGATCACTTTGGAAAACAAAAGATATTTAGAGGGGCATGACCTTCAGCAGGGTTGGCATGCCCATTTATGGACAGGGGAAAGCAGGAACTACCAATACTTCCTGAGACACAAAGTTAGGCAAAAGCTAATAAAAAGATGGAATACTGTTAAATGCCAACACTATATAGACGCTCCAGGCTGGCTTTCACCATTAGAAGCAGTCACATACCCCAATTTATATAGGCGAGATAAAGTTATCACATATAAAGACATTTTGTCAGAGAAAGGTCATCTAAAGCAAAAACAAGAATTGAGACAGCAGGGAATTGTTTTGGAATGGTGGTCCTATCTTCAAATACAAGCGAGGTATGTGAAAGACAAGAAAGAGTGGGGAATTAATAGACAAGATATGGGGCTTGATAAAATATTACTAGGTTCGAGAAAAAACAAATTAAAAACATATATAAATATTTGTTAGAATATAAATGATATGAGGAACAAGTTAAAGAAACGATGGTTACCTGGGCAATAGATTTGGGACATGCTATAAATTTGGATCAATGGCAGCAAATTTGGGAACGTAATAATAAAATTACTTTAAAATTACTTATAAAGAAAAACTCTATAAGATGCTTTATAGGTGGCATCTGCCACTGGCTAGACTTGCAAGAATGTATAGTGGTTACTCACCAACCTGTTGGAAATGTAAGAAGGAAAAGGGTACATATTTTCATGTTTGGTGGGCTTGCAAAGAAGTACAGCTTTATTGGCTTAGGGTTTGGAAATGGATAACGGAAATGACTGGTCAAAAAATTCAATACAAACCAGAGACGCTATTATTAGGAATATTAGAAAAGAACATAAATAAAGCTGATACATACTTAATCATACATGTCATAATGGCGGCAAGAATTTTGTTTGCTCGAAACTGGAAAGTAGCTGAGGCTCCTAGCAGAGATGCACTAAAAAGGAAAATCTTGTATTGCACAGAACTGGACAAAATGACTAAAGAACTAAAAGATCAGGATGAAAAAAGAAGGAAGTCGATAGAATAGATATAAGTAGGAAAATGTTAACTGGGAATGTATAGCTGTATATAAATATAATAGTTATTTTCTTATGTATCACATGCAAAGTTACCAATATGGAATGATGAGACAAAGATGTATGTCAAAGATGATACACTACGTTCAATGTTTTTAATTTTTTGTACTTAATAAAAGGTGTAAAAAAATATGTTAATTTTGCTTCCACTAGAGTTGGTACTACATCACCACTAATTCTCTACAGGTCTTCTCTTCAGAGGCCTAATTTTTTTTTTAAAAAAAAACAATGACAAAAATTAAAAGTAACTCTGCCTGCCTTTTCTTATCATAGCAGGACATACAGATTCCTGTCATAAAGAGCTTATCCTGGATTCTAAATGCTATTTGTAAAAAAAACAACCAAGAAGGAAAGTGGCAATTTCATATCCGGCTTGAGTACAGTGTTGCTTAATTCATACAGCATGCTAGTCCAGGCTGAAATGATTTTACATTAATGCCTTAGCATCTTGCATGATTGGAGAGGAGAGATCCTGGCTATTTGTGAATTGCCACAGGGTTTGGTGCTTTCTCCTCTCCTTTTTAAGGTCTATATGAGGCTTTTTGGTGAGCTCATTCATTTCCACAGGGTGAGGAATCATAGGTATGTTGATGATACTCAATTATATATCTCCACCACAGGCAAATTAAGTGATGCTGTGAATCTCTTATTCCTGGAGGCAGTGAGGATCTGGTTGGAGAATGACAGTCTTCTGCTGAAGCCTGGCAAGAATGAGTGGCTCTGAATTTTGGGACCCACAGGTTCCAGGTCTATGCCATCTTCAGTTCTGAAGGGGTTACACTGCCTCAGGTAGACCAAGTGCACAACCTAAGGATCCTCCTAGACTCATAATTCCTGCTTAATGAGCTGGAGGCAATCATGGCTAGGTGTCCTTTGAACAGCTTTGTGTTGTGAACCTGTAACATCTGTCTCTGGATTAGAAGGCCCTGCTCATAGTCACTCATAGTGTAGTCATCTCCAGATTGGACTATTGCAATGCATTCTACATGGGGTTGCCTTTGAAGCATATACAGAAGCTTTGGCTGGTAGAGAATGCAGAGGTCCAGGGAAATATGTGTGTTCCTAGAATATCACATATTACACCTCTGATCCAGGAGCACATTGGTTGCCAGTATCAAAGTACAAATAGCATTGGATCAGGCTATCTGAGGGACTTCCTTTCCCAGATCATATGAACCTACCCCATTTATATCTGTCAAAGAAAGCATACTGCATATACCATCAGCTAGTGACCTATTTGGTGGGTCTCAGGATATGTGTCGTCTCTGCCGATATTAGATTAGCTCCATCTCTTGATATTCTGGAAGCCCCTCAAGACTTGGTTATGTTATCTGGTTTGGGGCTCCCAAGGAACTTGAGACATGCTTAGATCCTATTGGACTATTTTTATTCCTTCTTTCCCTATGCTTTCTTTGCCTAGGGTATCTTTGTATCTAGTAATATTTTATAATACTTTTCTAATAGACTATAAACCTGAATTTTATATTTTTTTATATCTGTGGTTTTTCTGTATAGTTTTACCCATTAATTACGTGCTGTAGCTTTCAATGAGATAGGTGACTGTAAATTTGATTAATAAATAAAAAGTAAAGTTAGCAAACAAAGATTGCACACATTATTCTGTTTTCTGTTATATGTGCTATACACTTAACAACTTGTATAGTATAGTATATGAATAGTCTTATGTAAACATTTCCTCTCTGAAGATCACTGTGTCAAGGTTTCAACTATCTTAATAAAAACAAAGGAAAAGTGCAAAGCAAACAACAGAAACAACTCATAAGTGCCCTGACAGGTGTTTTCTAAATTGGGTTATGTACTTTTAAACATTGCCAAGTCTTTTACTAGGCTTACAAACCACAGAAATAAATGTCAACATCCCAATATTGACTTGCTATGATGATTCCACAGAATTTGAGCCAATACTGGTTGAACATTGCCTTTCAGAAATCTTTTATTACTGAGAGTGTAGAATTTTATGTACATTTAAAATATCTTCAAAGGCTTTTCTTAGAAGCAATTCTGAAATCCTTTAATTAATACCTTCATCCTTATAAATCTCATTTTTTTTTGAGTCAGAACTTTGGAGATATCCCAGATCTGTGCCACCCTGATGTGGAGCTCTGTATTGACACAATCCATGCAGATATCCTCCAGATATCTAAATAGACATTTGTTCAATGCTTTTTGCTTCTTGAAGTAAAGAACAAGAGAGAGGTTATGTTCTTTTCTCGAGCAATTGATAAAATATGTCTCAAGTTTGAAAGTATTCTGTTTCATCTTTTTTTTCAACCTCAGAGTAAGTCTGTCCATTTCCGCACAATCTAGTATTTTTTAAATTATTTCTTCCTCTGATGGTATTTCTTCATTTTTCCAATATTGTGCGAATATGATTCTTGTTGCTGTTATCACATATAAAATCAAATATATACTTTGTTTGTCAAGCTTTTCTGGCATTATACCTAATAAAAAGAGTTCAGGTTTAAAATTTACATGTTTTCCCAACATCTTTTCTAATCAAGTATGTATTTTTGTCCAATATCTCTTTGCTTTAACATACGTCCACCATACGTGATAATAAGTACCTGACTTGTGGTTACATTTCTAACATCTATCTGACATATTTTTAAACATTTTTGCTAATCTTGCTGGTGGCAAGTGCCATCTATAAAACATTTTATATAGCTTTTATTTATAAGAGATTGACATTGTCAATTTATAATTTCTTTTCCACAAGTTTTGCCATTTTTATAAATCTATATTGTATCCGAAAATTTTTGCCCATGTTATCATTGTATCTTTTACTTGTTCATTTTCTATTTTCAAATTCAGTAAAAAGTTATACATTTTCTTAATTAATTTCTCATCAGAGGTTAATATTGTCTAGTCAAACAAGGTCTGCTCTTTGTAAAATCTGCACAATTTAACGTCTTTATCATATCTCACTTGCTTTTGTAAATATGCACACCATGATCAATCAATACCCTGATTTTCCATCTCTTGTTTAGATTTTAGAATTTATAATATCTTTATATGTCCATAGTTTTTCAAAATTAAGTTTGGATGTACAATGCTTCCATTGTTGAAAGCCATCCTGGAATTTTCAAGAATATTTGGCATTTCATTTTTCCCCAAGTTAGTAATAGTGCATTTCTATATAGTGGTTTTGAAAATATTTAAAATTTTATTTTTCCCATACCATAAGAAAGCATGCCAACCAAGTTGTAAGTCATGTCCCTCTAAATAGAACAACCTTTTATTTCTAAGAGTTATCCATTCTTTTACCCATGTTAATACTGATGCTTGATAATATAAAACCCACTCTGGCAGATCAAAACCTCCATTTTCCTTAGCTTCTTGTAACATTTTCAATTTAATTCTATCTTTCTTTCTTTGCCAAATAAATTTCAAAATTAGGGAATTTAAGTCTTAAAAAAAGTCTCCAGTTTTATAGGTATCATTTGGAATAAAAACAACATTTTTGGTAATATATTTATTTTCACTATAGCAATTCCTCCTAGCATTGACACTTGCAAGTTTTTTTAATTTTCCAAGTCAAGTTTTATTTGATTCAGTAATTTTATATTTTTATCTTCTTTTATTGTTGAACATCTTGCTGTCAGGTATATTCCAGTATTTAACCTTTTTGACTATTTGTAATTCTGTTTTCTTTGACATTTGTTTTTTTTTGTTTATCTGTAAGATTTTTGACTATCACTTTAGTTTTTTCTCTGTTTATCTTCAGTCCTGCTATCTCTCCAAACTGTTCTATCTTTTCCAATAATTTAGGAATCATCTCTAAAGTTCCTCTAGGATGAATACCAGGTCATCTACAAAGGCTTGCAATTTATAAGTTTCACCTTTTATTTCTAGTCCTTTAATTTCTGGGTCTTCTCTAATATTTCTATTTAAAACTTCCAAATTTAAAGTAAATAACAATGGAGCTCTTATCTTAGTCCATTAATCATTCCCAGAAATTCTGGGAAGTTGTGGAAAATTCTGGATAGTTGTTGTGGAAAGTATGTAGTTTATAGTGAGGAATAAAATTTTGTGGGAAGCAATGAAGAATATACTTCTAACCACTTTGTTATACACAAGTGAAAGTTGGGTATGTAAGGAACAACATAATAGTAAGTTGAAAGTTGTGGAAATATGATGGTGCCAAAGATATGTGAAACAAGAAAAGGTAAAGATAAGAACGAATCAGGACAGAAAAAATATTAATTAAATACAAAATCACTGATCAGTATGAAAGAATACGCTAAGGTGGTTTGATCATACTGTATAGAGAATAAATGACTTCAAAAGGCAAAAAAATAAAAATAAAGGAAAAATGAAAACTGAGAAAGTTGTTAAATGGGGCTAAGATCCTCTGGAAAAAAGGTAAGTTTAAAGAACAATGAATACGAATAATTGTGTGAACATGGTGGAAGCAAGGATAGTCTAGGGCAGGGGTAGGCAGCCTCGGCTCTTTTATGACTCATGGACTTCAACTCCCAGAATTCCTGAGCCAGCTATGCTGGCTCATGAATTCTGGGAGTTGAAGTCCATGAGTCATAAAAGAGCCAAGGTTGCCTACCCCTGGTCTAGGATTTTAAAGATATGACCAGGTATAGAGAATGATCAGTACAGATTCAGTTATGCTATAGCGCCAGTTTTTCTTATCTAATGCTAGATTTATTTAGTGTACTAAAACTACTATTCTTCTGAACTTTGCAAACCTGTAGCAGCGCTTACCTCAAAATAATGTGATAACTAATGCTGGATTTCTGGCAAGGTTTATTAAGGGTTGTAATCTTTAAGAATCCACCAAACCCTGCCCCAACTCCCAAAATTATGACATCATCAACTACAGACAAAAAAAGAAAGCCACTGCAGCTATAGAAAATATGGTCCATCTCTTCTATAGATTAACTGCACTTTTCCAATGTTTGCAATGCAATATAATTGCCAGAAACTATATAAAATTTCAACTAATATCTGCCCTTCCCTTACAGAACCATGTGTTTACAACTTGATATCCTTCAAATATTTCAGATTACAACTCCATAAAATCTCCTTTTAGACCAATAAATCCTTTTTGGTCTATGACATTTTAATAGAAATCCCTAGCCTATAGAATAGAAAGGAAGCTTAAAAAAACTGCAAAAAAACAAAAACAAACCAGGAGCAAACCATTTCTGTATTGCTGCCAAGGAACTATCTGGACATGGAGCCACCAGAAGCCAAAATCCTCGTGAGGAAAAAATGCAGACATTTTGATGTTTGGTATTCAACTGTGCTTTGGCAGAACATGCCAACTGGATTACAAACTCATCTCCTTTTAGGTTTTAAAAACTGCCCCAAGGGAAAATAAATAAAGGGAGAGGTTCTAAAACAAGTTCAAAAGGCATAAATAAAAGACAAGCTAAGGCTCCTTTTCCACCTCTCCCATTTTTCCCCCCTGGAAGATATAACATGTCATTTCTAGGTGAAATATTTTTATTTTCTCCTTATCTGACAAGTTAATTAGAGGTGGGTTAATCAAATAAGTGATATGTGCTTGTATATGTGTATGTGTGTGTGTGTGCGCGCGCGCATGTGCGTATGAGGAAGCAAACTGTGGCAAGAAAGGTTGTAAAATGGGACAAAATTTATTTAACAAATGGCTCACTTAGCAGCAGAAATTTTGGGTTTAATTGTGGTCATAGGTCAAATACTACCTGTATTAAGCAGATTAAATAAATACAGGTAGTTCTTCACTTATGACCACAACTGAGCTCAAAATTTCTTTGGCAAAATGAGACAATTGTTAAGTGAATTTTGCCATTTTACAACCTTTCTAGCCAGAGTTAAGTGAATCACTGCAGTTGTTAAGTTACTAACAGGGTTGTTAAGTGAATCTGGCTTCCCCATTGACTTTCTTGTCAGCAGGTTGCAAAAGGTGATCACATGACCACAGGACACTAGAACCATTATAAATATGAATCAGTTGCCAAGTGTCTGAATTTTGATCATGTGATCATGGGGATGCTGCAACAGTCATAAGTATGAAAAACAGTCATAAGTCACTTTTTTCTGTGCTATTGTAACTTCAAATAGTCACTAAATATATTTTACACTAAATGTAAATTGAAGACTACCTGTAAGTTGAAATGTTGGTTTTCTTTACTCTAGGAAATGATCCCTGTTTTGCAGAGTCTGTTAGACAGGGAAATGTGAGAGATGGATGTGTGCCCACATGTTGAGGGGGTCAGAGGAGTATACATATGATGACAAACAATTGAATTTCCACCACATACTTAATCATATCAATTACTTATAACCTAGAGTTGCATTTGCTAATTATGCTAAATTCGGTTCAGATTAAACTTCACTTGGTTGCTGGTTTTGGAATTTTGCTTTGCCTGTTATATGAGCCCCACCTGCTTGGTTAGATTATAATTTCTTATGAGAGAAAAAGGTTTTAGCAAAATGAGTAGGTCCATCCAGAGCCATCCTCAAGGGGTTTTTTTTTGGGGGGGGGAGGGGTGAGGAATGAGGTAAGCAGGGTTTTGTCAACACAATGCAAACTCTGCCTTATTTATTTCTTAAATTTAAAAGAACCATGCATCTCATATATTTGAACATGCATTGTGACTCATATGCATATAGAGTAGGAAAGGAGTGGAGCTTGCAGCATAATACATGATGTTGTTTTTGCCATTTTGACAGAAGTGATGGATCATGTGAACACCTCTGGGACTGCTGTCAATTCACTTGAGAAACCACCTTCTTCAGGTTCTATTATATCCAAAGGTCACCTGCCAATCACTGCCGTGGAACTTTAATGGTATGAGAAAGGACTTTGGACATATTATTATGTCCAAAGATTGGCTATCATTTTGGAATATGACATTTTATTCTGTTTGCTGATTATCTTCAGAAGAAGATAACCATCGTTGTTACTTGCTCACTTTTGAAGCAAGATTCCGTTTTAGCCACCTAGTACTCTATTCTAGCATATCTATTCATGCTCTATAACAACGCATGCAATCTAGTTTGGAAGTTTTGTGAACTCTATGTCCTCTACCCAATAACTTTCTTGCTCAACGAGATAGTTTCTGTTATGTACTGGGCTTGTGGTGATACACCATGTTTGTTGCTGGAGCAGCTAACGGCTCTCCAGCAACCCAGACTGGCTGTCTCCTGTCCTGCAATTGGCTAGCCCCAGGTGGCAAGAGTGGGTTCAAACCGATTGGCTGCTGCCTAGGGGCTAGACTATATATTGTGGCTGGTTGCAGCCCAAGCTTCAGTACAGTTCTAGCAAGAATAAAGTATGAGTTATCCTGTACTCAGCCTCGTGTCGTCATTCCTGCATCCAAGAGCTCACTACTTAACAATGGCGACAAGGATGGGATCCTGCTTTGTTGATTAAGAGCTGAAGTCAACGAGGGGTCGGCAGCACACGGCGGAGGGAAGAGGCATTTCCCCCCCCCCCAGGCCAGCTAGCAAGCCACACTAGCGGCCTCGTGCTCAGCGGATGCATTCCCTGAGCCTAGAAGCAGGATCAGAAGATCGCAGGAATCTGAAGGAAGAATGCCAAAGGTCGGCAAATTAAGAGAGTTTGATGTGAAGCATCCGGAAGAATGGCCATCTTACCTTTCGCAAGTAGAAAACTATCTGAGAGCAAATCAGATCGCAGTGGAAGGTCTGAAGGCTGCAATGTTGCTTTGCGTGTGTGGCCCAGCAACCTTCGATTTGGCAGAGAATCTTTTCGCGCTGACACCCATCGAAGCAGTCTCATGCGCAGACCTTAAAAAGAAGCTAACCAGGCACTTCCAGCCCAAGATGTTGGAGATGGCGTGGAGATTCAAATTTGACCAAAGAGTGCAGCTACCCGGGGAGACAGCTTTGGAGTTCATTGCAGGCCTAAGACAGGCCACACGCCTTTGCAAGTTCTCAAACATAGAAGAACGACTAAGAGACCGGCTCATCTGTGGCCTTCGGGACAGAACGCTTCAGCAGAGACTGTTTGCTAGACCCAATTTAAAGTTTTCTGAAGCACAGGATGAGGTGATGGCCAACGAAGCCGCCGGGGGTGCAGTGCAGACAGTTCAGCCCACCAAACCTTCAAAAGTCGAAGAATCAGTCCATCTTGAGATTGCCAAATGCACTAGAGAATTGTCAGAAGAAGAAGAACCCGAAATCAACAAACTCCAAAGGCAAACCAACACTGCAACAGCCACCAGCGAGAGGACGGTTACAAGGCAGTTCTCTTACCAAGATGTAAGGGGTGCAGAGGCAACCATATTCACGCCAACTGCAGATTTCAATCGGCTACATGTAGAGCTTGTGGAAGAACAGGCCACATCGTGGTGGTTTGCAGAGCCCACCAAAGAGACCGGCCACCCAAACACCAGTTGGAGGAACCGACTAGGAGAGGTACTGGGGCCCAGGGTCCAGTTAGTGTGGGATTCTTCAGAAACCAGAGAAGCATTTGCCGCACCGGGCCTTGACGCCCCCTCAAGACCAAACTTAAGCTCTTAGCAGAGCTACAAGGAGTTCCATGTAAGATGGAGTTGGACTCCAGCTCTGCAGTCTCAATCATTTCACAAGACACATGCAACTTTGTGTGTAGGCGCAGTAACAATTGGGTCAAACTAAGACCCTCAGATATCATTTTAATGGATTTTCAAAATGCTCACGTTAAAGTTAAGGGTGAAGCCACCGTATTGGTAAAATTTAAAGGGTTTTTGGGGCACCTGGATGTAATAGTAGTAGGGGGCCAGAGAACAAGTCTCATTGGACTAGATTGGTTTGGTGCCTTAGGTATTCAGATTACTGGCATAAACCGGATACAAACGGCAGACCTCATGTCAGTGTGCAAAGAATACGTGGATGTTTTTGATTCAACCCTAGGGACATACACAGGCCCGCCAATTTCTTTCAAGTTAGATCCCAATGTTGTCCCAATCAGGGTTAAACCTAGCAGGGTCCCCTTTGCCTTAAAACATAAAATTGATTGCGAAATTGATAAGCTTGTAGAACAGAGCGTGTTACAGCCTGTTGATGGTGGGGAGTGGGAAACTCCTATTGTCACTCCACTTAAGGCCAACAGGGAAGTTCACATTTGTGCTGATTATAAATGCATATTGAATAAGGCCCTCAAGCAGCATGCTTATCCGGTTCCAGTGATCAACCATATTTTAGCCTCTTTGCAAGGGGGAACCATTTTTGCTAAACTTGATTTAGCACAGGCCTATCAGCAATTGCCGGTTGACGAGGCCACAGCCGCGGCTCAAACGATCGTGACTCACAGAGGGGCATTCAAAGTCAAACACTTACAGCTTGGAGTTAGTGTTGCACCGGGTATTTTCCAAGGGATTATGGAACGTACACTTAAGGGTATCCAGGGCGTCTGCCCTTATTTTGATGATGTTCTTATTGCTGGGGAATCCCCAGAAGTGTTGGCCAGAAGGCTCAGGGCTGTTTTGCAGAGGCTTCGCAAAGCAGGCCTCAAATTAAAAAAGAACAAGTGTAGTATTGGGGTTTCATCAACAGAATTCTTGGGTTTCTGCATTGATGCCAATGGCATTCACCCCGCTGATTCTAAAATGAAGGCCATTAAAATGGCTCCTAGGCCCAAATCAAAAGGAGAGCTGTAAGCATTTTTGGGTCTCCTAAACCTTTATCACACATTCCTACCTCATAAGGCAGCAATAGCAGATGCCCTCCAAAGGCTGCTTGACAAAAAAGCTCCTTGGAAATGGACTAACTTACACGAAAAAAGTTTCCAGGATTTGAAAGCACTTTTGTCAGAAAAGTCCACTGTAACTCATTACATAGAGTCTAAACCTGTATGTCTTGCATGTGATGCATCTCCCTATGGGGTGGGGGCAGTCTTAAGCCACATAGAGAAAAATGGGAAACAGTTCCTATTGCATTTTACTCAAGGACTTTGCTGAGCGCAACTATGCCCAGATTGACAAAGAGGCCCCAGCCATAGTTGCTGGAGTTAAAAAATTTCATGATTATTTATATGGCAGGGATTTCACTGTCTACACTGACCACAAATCTCTGTTGGGACTGTTCACAACAGACAACCCCCCACATACTATCTCCAAGAATGTTGAGATGGTCTATTTTTTTGTCTGCATACAACTTTAAATTAATTCATAAACCAGGAAAGGAAATGGGCCATGCTGATGGCCTCAGCAGACTACCACTTCCACTAATGGATCCAGATCCAGCGTCTGCTGCTAGAATACTGTCCATACAGGACATACCTGAGTTCCCCCTCCATGCAGGGGATATTGCTGCTGAAACTGCCACAGATTAAATACTTAGTAGTGTGTTGTCATGGGTATACAAGGGCTCGTTGGAAAAATGTCCAGGCTCTGAATTTCAAAGTTATTTTGTCAGGAGGCATGAGTTGTCTGCACATAAAGGGTGCATATTATGGGAGAACAGAGTCATAATTCCCACTTCCCTAAGAGACAGGGTCTTACACTCCTTACATGAAGGCCATCCAGGCATTGTCAGAATGAAAGCCTTAGTTAGAAGCTACCTTTGGTGGCCTGGCCTTGATAAGGCCATTAAGGGTCAAGTCTATGGTTGTTATACATGCCAGCAATCTAGGCCTGAAATGCCACAGGCCCCAGTTCACAGGTGGGAGGAAACACATACTCCCTGGTCTAGGATTCACATAGACTACACTGGGCCTTTTCAGGGGCAGCTTTTCCTGATAGTAGTGGATAGCCACTCAAAATGGCTGGAAATGATTCCAGTTCCTAACATGACTACTGCTAGGACCATCCAGGTGCTGAGAAAACTCTTTGCAACACATGGGTTGCCTGATGTCTTAGTTTCTGATAATGGGGCCCAATTCACTGCTGCTGAATTTTAGGCTTTTCTTAGAGCTAACCTCATCAGACATGCAACGTCTGCACCATTTCATCCTTCTTCTAATGGACAAGCTGAACGCATGGTGAGGACAACAAAGGAGGCACTCAAGTGCATTGTCACAGGTGACTGGCATCACAGATTAGCAGATTTTTTACTCTGCCAGCATTTGACGCCCTGCACTGCCACAGGTAAAAGTCCTGCTGAACTACGTTGGGGGAGGTGTTTGGTTACTAAACTGGACAGGTTGCATCCAGACAGAGTGGCAGGAGAAGCCTCTTGACCAAAACCCCTGAGGGGGCTGCACATGGGCGATTGGGTTTGGGCCAGGAACTATGGTCCAGGGAATTTATGGGTTCCTGGTCAAATCACCAAGGCATCCGGACCCCTATCTTATGAAGTGGGGTTGGACGGAGGGCGAATTGTCAGAAGACACATTGATCAACTCAGGAAAAGGTTTCCAGAATGGCCACTAAGCGAGGACTGCATCATAAGTCCCTCCCAAGGTCCTCAAATTTGCGGCCAAGCCAGCCCTCACTTGGACCACCAGGGTTTTTCCTCCTCAGAGGAGATGGATTCTGAGGAAGAACCGGGTAGCATGGGAGTGCAACAAGGACCCCCTGATGAAGTGAGCCAACTGAATTTAAGCAACTGCTGTGCCTACTCTGCCAAACAGACTGACTCTGGGGTGGGCCAACCTGGTGAGGCCAGCCAGAGTGTTTCAAATCACCTTGACTTTGGAGCACAAAGGGACATGAATCTACCCAGCCCACTGGGTAAGCTGGTAGACAACAAAGTGATGGGAACCCCAAGATGTTCCTCTAGGCCACACAAGCCTCCTGCATACCTCACAGATTACATTGTAAAATAAAGTGATGTATATTGTTGTAAAACTTGTTATCACTGACTACAGAAATTAGTGCATTGTGAAACTGCTCATTACTGCAATGGAAGCCTATTCATTAGACGTTGTTTAATCTCAATGTAGCCACAGTGATTTTATTATTTTTATTATTATCACTACAGTTGTATGTGAGTTGATTAATAAGTCTTGACAACTGTCAAGACTAATCGTGGTTGTCATAGTTTGATCTAAGAGGGGAGGGGTGTTATGTACTGGGCTTGTGGTGATACACCACGTGTGTTGCTGGAGCAGCTAACGGCTCTCCAGCAACCCAGACTGGCTGTCTCCTGTCCTGCAATTGGCTAGCCCCAGGTGGCAAGAGTGGGTTCAAACCTATTGGCTGCTGCCTAGGGGCTAGACTATATATTGTGGCTGGTTGCAGCCCAAGCTTCAGTACAGTTCTAGCAAGAATAAAGTATGAGTTATCCTGTACTCAGCCTCGTGTCGTCATTCCTGCACCCAAGAGCTCACTACTTAACAGTTCCTCTCCTCTGGTTAGGCTTTATGGTCTCACATCATAGATTGCTTTAGAAAATGCTGAGAGGAGTCAACAATAGTCTGAGGCACTGATGAGATGTGGTGTGCAAAAACCTTCAGGCATTTAAATAAGTTGTCATGCTCCAGAAAAAAGGCTTCTTGGGCCTCCAAGCAGAGTGTTCACCCACTTCAAAGGTGCTTCAGGAAACAGGACATAGAAGGACGGCCCTGTTTAAGGCCACCATCGTCTAAAAGAAACATAGCTGGTTTCCTCCTGATTTGCTACAGTTAAAGATGCAGTATCGCATTAGCACACATCCTTGTATACACACCCATAAATATAGAGGAAGAAATAGCTGTAAACAATTGACACAAGCACAATTAATATTCTATGACCACAGATTGCTGGGAGGAAAAAGAGAAAATCTGATGAGAGGAGGAGTGGAAGGGCACCCAACTATATTCTGAATAGAATACTTTTATTAAAGTCAGACCAGAATGCCAAACTAATTACAATGAATAACAAGCATTGATTACTATGTAAGATCGCTGATGAAAATTATGATGGTGGTAAGAATTAGGCTTCAACAAATTAATTCAAATTCATATAACAAATTTAAACTGATCCTATAAGGACTACAGGAATATGATTAATCCTTCTGGATGAAAAAGCCCAACATTTTGCAACCAAAAATAAAAGTTTTTTTCCCCTGACTTTTCTTTTCTTCTTTTAAGAATGATTATCTCAGGGGAGGGAAAGGCAATGTTCCTGAAATACTGGATATGGAATGAGTAGTTTTATTATTTCCTATTCTTCCATTTTGAAAAATTTATAAGAAGCCCTTTCTTGCCTGATATTAATTACTTCACTTCTTGAATGAAATGGACAATATTGAATATATTTCTCTACAAGCCACTTTTCTTCAATCCTTTTGAATGTGGCAGCTAATAAATCCCAAGACAGATAGAGAATAAGTTCAGTTCAATCAGGTATTAGACTGAAAAAAGTAGACAGACCTTAGGAGTTTCAATTGCATCAAGGAGTTTTCTCATATGCCTCTTCCTGTCCAGGAGGATCCAGCGGGTGGAGTCATGGAATGACATTGGCCAGCATCTAGTCAAAAACTCAGGACTCATTGTGCCATAATTTATGGCAGTGTTTCTCAAACTTGGCAACTTTAAGAAGTGTGGATTTCAATTCTAACCAGCATCTCCACCCATCTTAAAATTGCTGAGGTTGAGAAACATTGATTTATGCTGTTTTAGTGGGGAGGGCCATGGTGATCCGGGAAATGAGATGGAATGGGCAAGATGAAGAGAAGTCCCAGACTGATAAAGATTCTGGAGATTGTGTTATTATCTGCCAACTGCAAGGCTTCCTATTATCACTGAAGGGAAATACCTGTTAAGAGCTGTGTCATAGGAAGTCTGTTAGGAAGGAATAACAGAGAATCTCCACTCAAATATTCTCTGAAATATATCAATTTAACTTGAAAGTAATTCAACACTTGGAATTCTCGTAGTTCCATCTTTTCATTTTAGTAAATCTTATTAAAAGAGAACTCTATGAAAATCTTGCTTGTGAAATAATTATTTTTAGTTTTAGGCAGATGCTAAATTTTCTGTTTTGATTTGTTTGAGGTGTTAAAATAATATATTAAATGTTGTGGTTTCTTCTAGGGATTAAATTACACTGTATAAAATCTGTACCATTAAGCTTTGGAAAGCTGTGCAGCGACCAACAAATATCGTTCCCTACTAACATAATCATGGGGTTATAAGAGCCATGATGGCACAATGGTTAGAATGCAGTATTGCAGGCTAATTCTATTTATTGCTGACTGCCAGCAGTTCAGCAGTTCGAGTCTCACCGGCTCAAAGTTGACTCAGCCTTCCATCCTTCCGAGGTCAGTAAAATGAGGACCCAGATTGTTGGGAGCAACATGCTGACTCTACCAAACCCCTTAGAGAGGGATGTAAAGAACTGTGAACTGATATATAAGTCTAAGTGCTATTGCTATTATTGGAACTGGAATTTAGTACATCAGCAAGGTTAAAATATCATGTTGGAAAAGGATATTTCATACATGAACTCTATCTGGGACTGCTGAAGTGGCTGCAGAGAGATACAATATAGCAATAGCACTTAGACTTATATACCACCCCATAGTGCTTTTACAGCACTCTACGGTGTTTACAGAGACAGCTTATTGCCCCCAACAATCTGGCTCCTCATTTTACTGACCTCAGATGGATGGAAGGCTGAATCAATCTTGAGCCCTATCAGGATCAAACTCCAGACTGAGGGCAGAGTTTGTCTGTGATATTGCACTTTAACCACTATACCACCAAGTAAATGTGTTATATGAACACAAGCAGTGTGTATACCGAACAGAAATTTGAATTTTGATCTTCTGTGTCTTAAATAGAAACTTGAACACAATACATTGTTGAGTTTCTGATTTGTTCCAGATTTGGAAGAGGAGGTGGTGAGGCACCCACTTCTCTTGTGATCTTTTGCTGAACTTTTCTGTTTCCTGATGTTGTCTAGGGACAAGTCTGAGCATTCTCAGATGGCTTCTCCCATACCGTCTGGCTCCAGAGAAGTTCGGAGCCAACAAGAAGAGCCATGATTTTCCCACGGTGTGTTCCCTTATAGGCTTGATGAGAATGTCTCTGTATTTTCAGGGGGGGAAAAAGTGGAGACAGAATTGGGAGCATGGGAGTGAATCTTTATTCCTGTCTTGTGAGTAGAAAATCCCTCCCCCAAGGGTACAGGGAGATTAATCTGCCTCGGGGAGGGTGTTGAGTCATGCCTGACACCACAAGGGACTTTCGGAATTAGAAGAGAATTTCTCTGTGTTGAATGGGATATTCCTTGTGAAATGGGTGACCACAAACGCTTGGCAAGGCCAGTTAGTGGTGATGGGAAAATAGGGAGATTTAGGAGAGCAACTTATGTTTTCAAGTCCAGCTCTGAGGTTTGTTCAATAGTTCATTTTTATTCACAGCTATTTGCTTTAGTTTCAACATTGTCCTTTGGTAGGGCTGGAAGGAAAACTTCAATATATTTCTAACTAGGGGCAGTTTCAGAACTTTCTGTAGGGTTTTTTTTAATCTTACTAGTATCAAATAAACCTGTCAATTTTACTTTGTTAAATCTGGGAATAGTTTTTTTAATAATTTTGTTCTAATAATCATATACTTAATATTATTATTGTTTTTTTAAAAAAAATGAATATATGCCTAAATAGATAAATGTATGTTTATGTTTTTATTAATTTTATAGGCACCAATTCAAGTGACCCTGAGCAGATTTTACTTATTTTTGGATATGTTAGGGCCACAGATGCTTCTTCTATAGTGGTCTTGCCTGTAGGCATTATTTCAATCTGTCAACTTATTTTTACTGGGCTGTAAGGATCCTCTATATACTGTGTCAAGTGATCCACCTAATGCAATATTTTCCTTTTGGACTAGCAATAATCCTTAAGAAACTGAAGTAAAGGTTTTTACCATTTACTGCTCCCTAATACCATTAATTGGGGGGAAAAACCTCACCAAAATTTAAACCTGTATTCCAGAACTATACCCCGTCCCTAAGATTTGCTACATAGTCCTGCAACTATGTCGCTCCATAAATCTCTTTTTTCTCCCACAGTATAGTCAGGTATGTGCAACTTTCAGCAGGTTTACTGCAAAGCTGATGGCAAGAGGCTGGAGGGTTGGGGAAAGATATTAAACTGATTACAACTGTTGAAAAAAGTGCAAAAGATGCCAGAATGAGAGATAAGCATTTACTTATGATTTAGACACTGATGTAGAAAAATCAAGTTGCCTTGTGCTAAAAGGGTGGATTCAATGGGTAGACGATTTCTTACATCAGGAAATTTTTCCCTATCTTGAAAAAAAATATCTAAAGAGATATTTGAGAAGCATCATCTTGTTTCAAATATTTCTTTTAGGGCCAGGTACTCAAGAGGATGGTAGCTGACAGGTTTTGGCATTCCTGGAGGGTGTGGATTATCTAAACCCATTCCAGTCAAGCTTCAGATGGGTTGTGGCACCAAAACTGTCTTGGTGGTCCTGATAGATGACTTGCTTTGGGAATGCTAGAATGAAGTGGATCTTTTTGCATTGCATTTTTTGATATGTTATGGTCAAATTATCCTATCAAATTGACTTAGTTTTTTCTGATAGTGATGATTTACTCCCAGTAACTTGATTAGATTACCAAAACTTACCATCTGTTGGCCTGTCCCTGAAGACTATTTGGAGGGTTCAGAATGTGTCAGTGAGAATGCTGCCTGAAATTCCTTTTAGTGCCAAATAATACAGAGACATGGATAGGTGAACTTTAATACTGTGCTGTGAAATGGATGGATTTTTGCTGAATAAGATCTCATTAAATAGTATGAATAATAGTGAATAGAATAGGATATAGGATAGAATAGAATTATGGTCATATATAATATTTACCCCCTTTGATCAATAACAAATCTCTATTAGTGTTGTTGTTACACATTTGAGGTTCATCATAGAGGCACAAGGACAGACAGGGTGTTTTTTTTAAGTAAAAGAGGAATGTTCAGTGAAGTGGGGACTTAACACAACTCTTTTACTAGGTTATTTTTTCTTATGTAGAAATTCATACCACAAGAATTTAAAGATTTGATGTTGCCTCTCAAAAATGCAATATTGGAGAGAAATAGCTATAGTCTGCAATAAAACGAGATGGCTATATGACTAGCAAGTTGATATTGTTCATCTTAGTGACTATATCCCAAGTAATTTTGTATTTCTCAGGTACATGTGTATCACCTAAAGGTTTCAAAGCTGAGCATGGGAGAACTAAACACAATACAAACGTTAAGCATCCAGGTGGATGGAATCTTTGTGGATTTTAGTGAAGTGAAGTAGAATGGAGTTTAAAAAATGAAGTTTAAAGGAAACATTTCTCTTTGCTTTTTAATGTTCCAAAGAAAGAGCGGCTGAAACGTGAGGTTTGAAAGAACTTGAGCTAATGTCCTCCCTGAAACGGGACTGCAAGTATTGGGTTACACAGCATAGGCTGACATGTGAAAGTTCCACTGGAGGTCACAGATGGATTAAAGAATTCCAGTCCCCATTCAGTGGCCACTGAACCAGAGTTAACAAGAATGTTGTTATGAAAATGGACAGGTAAGATTGTAAGAGAGAGTGTCTACAATGAGTAGTCTACCAATAGAGGTGTTCATCTTGTCACCAAGTGACTGCCCAGTAATGTAATGGCAGAGATCTAATGCTCAAATATTGGGTTGGCCACTTGATTCTAAACTTGTACAATTTCAAATATGATCATTCTAATAAAGGACTTTGATTTGATTTAGAAGTTCAAAGGAGGCTTCAAAGCAGTGACATACTTTGTGAGCCCAAACATGCCAGCCCTTTGAATATAAGCTCAAATGTGTGCTGATGCTAATAATGTTATTTGGCCTTCATACAAATGAGATCTGCAGGATAATATGCAATAGTTACATAGAGCTCCTTTTATTCCACACTCCAGCTATGAGCCATGTATTTTCCCACAACCCCAATTCCAATAGGCAGTAACATTCCATGGTCAGTCAGGATGCTCAGCAATATTGCCACAAACAAGTTTAATGTGTTTTTTTTAAATAAAATTTTCTTTCCACAATTCTGTGAATTATGACATGAGGGGTCCTTGGTTCTCTCTGAGCTTGCTTGTTTCTTGAAGAAATTTCATTACCCACACTAGGAAACATGATAGTAATTATGACATGCCCTGAATCCTTTTATCTCTTATTTATTGGAATTTACAGGATTTATGTTCAATCTGTCATTAATAAAATGGAGAATTCAGCTTTCTCCAACTTGGTGCAGGCCATTGGCCATGCTGGCTAAAGATGACAGGACTCTGTGGAGGGCATAAGAAGACATTATCATTCTTCCATTAATAGGCCCCACATGATGTTGTAGTATCATCATATAGGCTACAGAATATTGGTACCACAGTTCTGAAACCTGGGGGCAAAGTTTTTTGACAAATGAAAGGTGAATCTTATATGATTGGCAAGGTTTACCCCAAATAGACTAAACAGTTTCAAAAACAAGAAAAACCATTTTATATTTTTTTTTAAAAAACACATAGAGACTCTCCCCCAGCCTTCAAATCCAGTTTTTCTGACATGAGTGATGAGTCCTTTGTGTACATCATTGTTCAACACATCTGAGGAGGGGAAAGCTCCCTCCAAAGCATTTCCACATACTTCTTGTCTCTCTTTCTTTCAAGAAAGAAAGAATGAAGGAGAAAACACAAGAATAGGATTCAAAAAAAGGCGGTATGGGTTTTGGGTTGTGTTTTTTTTTACTCCTACTCTTTCAAGCAAGCCTTCTTGATCTCCTTCTTTCAGTTTAGCTTTAGAAATGAAACATAACCAGAGTTGTGAAATACAAACCTCTAGAATGAATTCCAGGGACTAACCATTGAGGAAATCACCAAACAAAAGACAAGGGTAATTTAGGTTTTAAAATACTGAAAAGGAGAAGAAGTGATGTGCTTAAATCCTATTATATTGCAGTGATGTTTCTGATTAACACAGGACAATCCATATTTTCTTTTGTTGTAAATTAGATTTTTGATACAAAATTAATTTATAATTATAGGAAGTTTTTAATGGTTCATTTTAAAAAAGAGTTAAGCACCTTCCCTGCTTTTCAGTATTTCTGTTAGTTTTTGACTTTCAGATTTCTATTACTTAGCAATGGGATTCCCATTTATGAAGCTGCCAATGAGGTGGTCTGTTTCTCTGGGCCCAGCTGTAGGTAAACAGATAGTTCTTGATTTACAACTGGTCATATGATCACATTTTGGGCCCTTACCAACTGACCTGCATTTATGGCTATTTGCCTACATGAGACTACGATTTTAGGCATTTTTTTCTCAAAACCTTCACTTTTAGTTTCTGGTCATAAAATCAGGTGTGGTCATATGATGAGATGACCCATTTAATAACGCCATGGTTTACAACCATAATTCTGGGTCCCATTACGGTTGTAAATAAAGGTCTACCTGTGCTTCTTCAAATGTTCCACTAATGTCAATGAAATATATTACATTGGATGGCAATCCTGTATTCTTGAATGTAGGAAAGCATTTCTTCTGACATCCAAGAAGAAGGAGAGTGATGTTGATTCACTGACTATTCATCAGAGAGGTGTGGACTTCATTGTGCATGGACACTGCTTATGCAGTCTTGGTAATTTGCTTTCTTTATTAAAAAAGGGACAAAACTTCATTTGGATATAATTCTTATGAATTTGTGGGTCCGTCAACAAAAACACAGTTTTGTGCCTTCTTATCATCCTTCTTGAACTGAAGCAATAGAATGAAAATAAATTATTAATTACCTGATGGCAAGGACTGTTTGTGCAATAATGGACTTGAGAAGTAATGGATTAGCTTTAAAGTTTAAAAACACTGGCAAGTATTAGGCACAGTGAAAAGGAGAATGGGAATAGGCAACTACATACAGTATATTCGAATGATCAGTTGTAGCCAGAGACAAAAAAGAAAAAAAAAGTTATGGAATACTGGGAGTTGAGGTTTACATATCTTGAAGTTGTCAAATTTAGGAAAAATGGGAATTTTGATTAATTAATTAATTACATCTGCCTTTATCTTTAAAATAAGTAGAGTGATCAATATGAAGTTCCTCAAATGTATAGCTACACCCAATCTAAAATTACTTAGTGCTGGTTATGGACACTCAGAAATGAGACCTGTCTTGTGTGTGTGTGTGTGTGTGTGTGTGTGTGTGTGTGTGTGTTATTCCCACTTGCTGGCCTAGCAGAGTAAATCCAGCAATGAATTGTTCTTGGTATCAACCCAGAAGACAGGAATTAAGCAGTTCTTTCTACCAGGAGGCTGCAGTTGTTAGAAACATTACCCCAGCATACCTGAAGAGACCAGGCTGGGGCACCTTAAATAGGAGAAAGAAAAGAGTGTTCAGCCCCTTTTCATTCTCTGGTTGCAAAGAATTGTGCCATTTGTTCCACTGAATCTCCTTTGCTTGTCAGTCAAACTTCCAGTAATGGGTGCCACAGACATGGTCTGATGATTTGAAAAACAGGTCACCATAGAAAAACCTGAAGTGTGGGTGTGTGTATGAGAAAACCCGGTAGGTGATTTTATTTTCTACCCATTTTTTCCTTTAGAAATGCTCTAAAGTATTGCATACAAAAATAGATATATCACAACCTTGCTGGGAGTATTAAATTCTTCTCTTTTGCTGCTACAATCTGGCTGTCTCTGTAACTTGTTTATAAAAACTGGAATGATGGCAACATTAGTAGAAAAAAATGACTGCATGTGAGCATCCCAGGACTAGATCTATCTAAATTTGCTCTATTGAATATAATTTCTAGGCAGGGACTTTGCACTGCTAAAGTTGGCTTTTAATGATGCCACGTATATATGCCTGTGAACTCTTCTTGGAAATGAAGTTGAATCCATAGAAATGTCATCGATCTGCCCCTGGACCTCTCTCCAAATGCGAATTCAGAGGAGGAAGAGGAGAGTTTGAGTCAACAGAGGAAAGTGCAGAGCAAAGCTATGGCCCAGATCAGGGTTTGGAGAGTACTAGCCTGATGGAGCAACCTTAGCTGGGTTGATCACACAAGCAACAGGCTGAGGCTGAGCAAGGTGAGTCCCAGCTGCGGCAAGTTGGCCAGCAGGCTCCAGTCAAGGCCAGGGAGCAGATGCCACCCACTAGCAATGTGGAGGAGGTGGAGCCCATACCTCCTTATGATCCAAGGACACATAGGGCAGAGAGGAGACAGACACAAAACTGGTCAACTAGTCTACTTGCAAGGAGGCACTAGCATCACCTACTTAATCCCAACCCAAGGACTTGAGTGTTGCTTGTGCAACATGCCCAGTTCTGTGCCTTGTGTGCTTGTATCATGTATCCTGACCTGTTTGATTCATAGACCGTTTTCCTGGATTCTGTGTGTGCTCCTTGGACTCGATTACCCAGTGAATTTTTGCCATGCTGAGCTTGGAATCTGAACTGCATAATGAGGATGCTTTCTGAGGATCTGTTTGGGGGGTTTGAACAAACACTTGTAGAACTCTCTCTCTCTCTCTCTCTCTCTCTCTCTCTCTCTGTGTGTGTGTGTGTGTAGCAAACCAGCACAGCATGCTCCAGCCATTACATTCACACACACCTCAGTGCTGCTGACTATGTGGGAGCATGGAATAACTTCTAGCAGACAATGCACCGTTGGCCCACAAGTGGCCCTGCTCTCCTCCCAGTTGGCCCAAACGTAAGCAGCCACACACTCAACGGAAATGCCCAGTATTGTTGGCCAACAAATTTGCGGAGTTTGCTTGATAAGCCAGGACCTGTACTGGAATGAGGAGGTCCTCATTGACCAATTCCAGGAGGGCCTGTCATCGGAACTCCTGGATGGCTTGGCCCAAATGGACTGCTCTAACACTTTGCAGGCCCTCATGCACCTCTGTTTGCAGATCACTGGGCAGCTGCAGCAGAGGCAGGCATGAAGGTGGAGAACAGACTCTCCCCCATCGACATTTGGTGACTCTGGTTCTTGTTGTGAAGAAGAAGTCATGGGAACTAAGGCTATGCCGCAACTATTGCAAGCTCAGCACCATAACTGTGAAGAACTGGTACCTGCTCCCTTCATTCTGGAATTCCTGAAGTGGTTAAGGTGGACCCAGCTCTTAATGAAATTAGACTTGGGGGGGCTACAACTTGGTGAGAATCCATGAAGGTAACAAGTGGCCGATGGCTTTCTGCACCCAGTACAGACATTTCAAATATATAGTGATGCCATTCGGGCTGACCAATGCCCCCACTGTGCTTATGCACCGAATGCATGACATGTTCTGGGGTCTCTTAGACACCTTTGTGATGATCTACCTGAATGACAAGCTGGTGTATTCATCAGTTTAGGAACATTTGTCCCATGTGCAAATGATGCTATGGTCCATGCGAGAGAACCATCTGTTCATGAAGCACAAAAAATGCCAGTTTGCTGAAACTACCATTGGCTTTTTGGGCCACTGAATCTCACCCAAGATTATTGCCATGGATCAGGAGAAGACCGAGGCCCTGCAATCAGTTGTTTCAGAAAGGGGTGTGGTTCACATGGGGGTCAGCTAAGCAGCACAATTTCAAGGTCCTGAAAAAGGCCTTTGCTACAGACCCCATCCTTTGCCACCCCAACTCTGGTCATGGCTATTGGTGGTGGACAAGCACGTTGGATGTCACAGTTGGAGCAGTGTTGCTGCGAGCCCCCTTGAACTCAAAGCAACTCTTCCTGTGCAATGATTACTCATGCAAGCTCAACCCTGCCAAGCATAATTATATAATCTGGGATAATGAGCTGCTGGCAATTAAGGTGGTTTTCAAGATGTGGTGGTACCATCTAGAAGGGGTTTGACATCAGAACAAAGTGCAGACAGACTATTGGAACCTGGAAAACCTGGAAATGGCCAGGAAGCCCAACCAGTGGCAGATCTTTTATGGTCTCTCTTTTTTGTCTGCTTCAATTTCCAAGTAACCTACAGCCCAGAAGCCAGCACCTTGTGCAAACCAGAATACACCCAGGCTGAGGACAAAGTGCCCGTCTGGTCAGTGATTCTGGTTGAAAAGTCTGTGTCAGGTCTTTAGTTGTGCTTGGAGGATTTGCTGAGGTTTTCGGGAAGGATTTATGTACCAGAGAGGCCCTCTCATAGCCTGATCCTGTGCCAGTAGCATGACAACCCTGCCACGGGGCACTTTGGCCTGTTCAAGACTTTGCACCTAGTGGGGTATGTGTTATGGTGGCTGCAGATCTGTTACAATGTGGAGTAATATGTGACCTCATGCCTAGAGTGCTGACAAGCAAAGAATGAGACAGGACCCCAAAAGGCCTGTTGCAGCCATTTCCCATGCCAGAAAGGCCTTGGGGAAGTGTGTGCATGGATTTCATCACTGACCTCCAGAAGTTGCGGGGGACATGATCTTGTTGGTGGTGGAGGACATGCCCATTTTGTGCCATGCATGTGCCCACCAAAGGAGACAGTGCAGCTATTTGTGTGCCATATCTTCTGGCTGCATGGGCTCCCAGAGTGCATTGTATCAGACTGAAGTACCCAATTCACAATTCATAGTTTTGGTGCGCACTCTTGGGACACTATAGGTGCAGGTGTGCCTCTCATCCTTGCATCATACAAGGATGAGTGTGGCACAGAACATCTGAATGCTATGCTGGAGCGGTATTTGTGTTGCTTTGTGAATTTCCAGCAGGATAATTGGGCAGATCTGCTGGTGCTGCAGAATTCGCATGTAACAATGCCCTGCACGCTTCAAACTGAATGTCCCCATTCTTGGCAACCTATGGATTTCATCCACATTTGTTTTCTTTGGCCTCTGCGGTCTAACCAGTGCCTACAACCATGGATTTCCTACAAGCAGTCACCGCCTTGCACCAAGGGTTACAGAAACAGTTGGAGCAGGCCAAGGAGGACTATAAAAAGTTCACAGATCAGCACCGATGAGATGTGCCTCCCTTAATGGTTAGAGATCACATTTGGCTCTTTAACCAGCATGTCTGCATGATGTCACATGCAAACTAGACACTGCTTCATAGGTCCATTCTTGGTGGAAGCTGTCATCTATCCAGTGGCATATTGTCTGACCCTGCCTGAATGTGCATCCACCAGATATTCCTGTTCTTGCCCGCCATGCCTGCCAGCACTCATTGGGCATTAAAACCCCTGCTGATGTTAGTGCAAGGGAAACTGAAATATGAAGTGGCACACATCATGGATTCTCGAATCTGCCAGGGGTGCCTCCAATACTTGATAGACTGGAAGGGCTACAGCCCCGAGGACATGTCATGGGAGGACATGTCATGGGAGGACATCTAATCAGTTCATAGCCCCCTGGTTGGTTCAATGTTTCCATCACAATGCCTACAGAAGCCTGGTCTGCAGGGATCTGGATGGGGCAGGTCCTGCTGGGGAAGGATAGTGTCATGGATCTGTCCCCAGGCCCCTCTCCAGATGTGAGTTTGGTGCAGGAGGAGGAGTTTGAGTTGGCAGAGGAAAGTGCAGAGCTGAGTGATGGCCCAGATCAGGGCTTAGAGAGTGCTAGCCTGACAGAGCACCCTCAGCTAGGTTGATAGGATGAGCAACAGGCTGAGTCTAAGTGAGGCAGGTCACAGCTGCAGCAAGTTGACCAGGAGGCTCCAGGTGAGGACCAAGAGCAGCTGCTACCCATTAGCAATCAGGGGGAGGTGGAGTCTATATCTCCTCCTGATTCAAGGGCAGAGGGAAGAGTAGGGCAAAGAGGAGACAGACACAATGCCGGACAGCTAGACTACTTGTGAGGAGGCAACCTTGCCTCTTGTGAAAGGCTGCACTGGCATTGGCTACTTAATTCTGCCCTGAGGACTCAACCTTGCTGGAGCAACATGCCCAGTTTCACACCTTGTGTGCTCGTGTTGTGTATCCTGACCTGTCTGACTCGTGGACTACTTTCTTGGACTTCGTGTGTACCTATTGGGTGTGGTTACCCAGTGACTCTTGCTGTGCTGAGCTTGGAATCTGAACCAGCTCAGAACCTGAACGGGGGTGCTTTCTGAGGAACTCTTTTGGGGGCGGGGGTTGAATAAACACCTGTAAAACTCTTGCTCTGTGTGTGTGTGTGGCAGGGTGTAGGATAACACAAGAAATCAGTCATGAATGCTGGATGATACATCCTATCTTCACTATAAATTAAAACCCACTGGGGACAGAGATATGCATCCATTCTGGGCACTCTATTCCAATGTAGTGCCTTCCAGATGTGTTGATCTCCCATCATCCCAAGCTAGCGTCACTGTTAATGGCAGCCAGTCTAACAATTCTGAAAGCACTAGGTTGGAAAATGGTGCTATTGTGCTTTCTCCTGGATTGTCATGATGGGGCAGAAAAAATCAAGATACGCTTATGTAACAAATTCCATTCAATAGATGAGCAGGTAAGAATAAGGACCATTTACTAGAGGAAGGATTGTATGAAAATGGCAACTGATAGATGGAACTGTGGCTTCTGAAAACCTATTGTCCCCCTGAGCCAGATGCCGGACTTCTCTCAAGGCTGAATCCACCTGTTATATATCAGTGTCCTTCGTCCTCCTGGCCCAGCCTACCCTTGAAGGACCACCTTGTGGCTGTAGAGAAGGGCGGGTGGTAAACAGCAGAACAAAAATCTGCCCGCAGCATGTCTGCCTTGCTTGCAAAGAGACTGTGAGGCGCCTCTTAATAGCCCTTTAATTATACATCTACCATCACTTATTTGTTTTATTCTTTTTTTTCTCCCCTTTCTTTCGTGACTTCTTTTAAAAATTTAAAAAAGCTCTAGATATGTAAATATACCACACAGAAAACAGTTCTGCTTAATTACCACTTTGAAAATGTGTACTGCTGAGAACTAAGCTGAGATTGGAGGCAGTAGATGAGACCCTGGGTGGGTAGAAGCTCGACTTTAGAGGACAGAAACAGTCTAAAGGAGAAGATATTTCAATCTTTCTTGGCAATTTCAGGGAATGTATAAATCTGGACTTCAGGTCATCAAGGAAACTCTCCTTTCTCCAATGTCTGTATTATTCTATCTGATTGGGTGACCACAATGGACATTCCTCATTGTGGGAAAGGGCTTAGTTTTCCATACACCATGTTTTATTTTGGATCATGTTCCATAGACTGAGGAAAGCTTGTAGACTGATTTACACCTGGGTAGATTTGATGTTACAACCCAACCTTAGATGGGTTTGGTACTACTTCTCTTGTCTCATTGCAAATAGATTCACTTATCATCACTGCTAAAGAAAAAGTCAGACTCTTTCTGATGGCCTGGAGATAAGGTCATGGATCTCCAGGACTTTGGTCCATGTGGACAACCATGGACCATCGACAGAACCCCAGCTCCATTTTGTGGACTTGCAAGTTGTTGAAATGCACACTGTCAATTGCAATACAGTAGGGTGAGATTTTAGTTCTCAATCTAAAAAGGGTTTGTTTCCTTGTTGTATTGGAAGGGCTACCCATGAATCCAACTTTGGTTTAAATATTTGTCTGCTTATTTTTTTTTAAAAAGGCTAGCTTTTTATTAAGGTTACAGTCAAACTACATGATGAACCTGGATCTTAAATTAATTCATTTTCTGACTTTATGTAAAACATTAATTCATATATTAATTGTAGGGTCCCAGGTGGTCTGATACATTAAACCACAGAAGAAAAACTAATCAATGTTAACACTAGCCAAATACAAAAATATGTTCTGCAAATGCAGTTCAAAAGTAATTCTGAAGGTAAACCCCCCCAAAAAAAGAGAGAGAATGTTCTTTTTGATAGTTGTAAAGTTGTAAAGTTTTGTTGTCAGGCAAAATCTTTCCAAGTGACACTTTTGTCTAAATTGGCATGTGTAGGTAACAATTTGTGCAAAATTTACTCAAATCTGCCTCTTCCTTTCACTTCTTTTGGGTTGATGTATTTCCTGCCTTTCTGGTGATCCAAAAGCAGCACCCTAAGTGAGTAATTATATTTTAAATAATTTATTTATTTATTTATTTATTATTTGGATTTATATACCACCCCTCTCCCGAAGGACTTGGGGCGGTGTACAGGGCAATTAAAACACTATATACAACACATAATATACAAAAATTAAAATAAATTAAACCAAGTAGCCCTAAACAATAAAACACGTTCTAAAATTTAAAATCTAAAATCTAAAATCCCAATCCCTCAGTCCAGGCTGGCAAGTTCAAATAGCCAAGTCTTCAGGTCGCGGCGAAAAGAGCGAAGGTCGGGAGCCATCTGGAGCTCAACAGGGAGCTGATTCCAGAGGGCAGGCGTGCCCACAGAGAATGCTCTCCCCCTGGGGGCCGCCAGTCAACATTCCCTGACCGACGGCACCCTGAAAAGGCCCTCTCTGTGGGAGCGCACAGGGCGATGGGAAGTTAACGCCGGCAAAAGGTACTCCCGTAAATAATCCGGGCCCATGCCATTTAGGGCTTTATAGGTCATCACCAGCACCTTGAATCTCACCTGGAAGAAAACTGGAAGCCAATGCAGCTCGCGGAGCAGAGGTGTTACATGGGAGTATCGGGAGACCCCCATCACAACTCGCACGGCCGCATTCTGCACCAGCTGGAGCCTCCGAGTGGTATTCAAGGGCAGCCCCATGTAGACAGCATTGCAGTAGTCTATCCGAGAGGTCACGAGCGCATGAGTGACTGTGCGTAGGGTATCTCGGTCCAAATAGGGCCGCAACTGGCGCACCAGGCGAAACTGGGCAAAAGCCCTCCTGGTTAATTAAAGGTAGATCCTCATTCTTCAACCTTTGCCACTTACAAGGAAGAAAAATTGGGAAGCTCTTATGCTCAGAATGACCATTTAAAAGATAAGAGTCAAAAGAAAAGTTCTAGAATTGGGATGTTATTAGTAAGCCAAGTCAACAGTTAGAAATTCTTGAGATGGTGGAACTGAATGATAAACTGTTGCTATTTTTCCTTCAGTAACCTCCATTGGGGGAGATGATAGCTGGAGATAAAAGCTTTCCAACTGAAGCTATAATGAGAATACAGCTTTCTGTGAATGTTTAAATGCACTCCATCACAATTCCAACCACCCTCCCCCCTTCACCCATGTTTGCATAAACACACACAAACAGAGATGAGAGAGAGAGTGAGAGAGAGAGAGAGAGAGAGAGAGAGAGAGAGAGAGAGAGAGAGAGAGAGAGAGAGAGAGAGAGAGAGAGAGAGAGAGAGAGAGAGAGAGAGAGAGAGAGAGAGAGAGAAGAAAAAAGAAAGAACCACTTTTGGATATGCTTGCTAATACGTATAACCCACTCCATAGTCCATGTTTAATCCATGGCTGGGGTCCTGCAACTTGGTGACCTCAAATCTAATTGGATAGGTATATGGCTTATGTGTTTTACAAACTAAACCAGTGTATTAGTTCAAAGTTTGGCATTCAGTAATTAATAGTTAAGTAAATCAAGAGAATCTGGTATGTGAATACAGTATCTTTTCAGTAGCAATAAAGTTTTGATATGTAAGTCAGAAAACATAATACTGGTAGATATGTTATTTTGTTTTTAAAATATTATACATTAGATTTGTTTTCAGCTATCCAGGCAAAAGAAGGAAAATGCTACTTTGCTAATAAAATAAATATGCTTCCCTACTCTATGCCCATAAAGAGGAAAAGTTGATGTGTCCTGAGCAGTGAGCCAACTGATTCTTTAAAAAATGCTTAGACTTCACAAATGTTAAAGAAACTGGGATTCTCATGGAGTGAGTTTTTTCTCCAAGGATACTTCATTGTTTTTCCAGATGCACAAAACTGTATGCCACCTCAGGTTTAGGAGTGCTGTCTGCCTTGCTCATCCTTAACTAAAAAAGTAGGGAAATGAAACCATTTCAGCAGCTTTTTTATTTTCCAGCAGAATAACCTAAATATGATTTGTGTTGGTTCCTGAAGCCTCCCCCTTTGTGCAGCCTACAGTAGGTCTGCTATGGAAAGAACTTTATTATTTCCATTGCCAATCAGTCACTCTTTGGAAACCCGGGCAACAAAGCAATTTTCTGACATTAACCAAGATAGGCTTTCACAAATGAGGACTGGGAATGCTATCAGACATAGGCTCACCTTTTTCTGCCATGCTTTCAATATTTTGCACAATTCTTCCTACAAAATTGTCTCTTTTGACATATCCAGAAGATATTAGTTACGTACAGTATAGGGCATTGCTTCAAGAGAAAATACTGAGATCCTCCATCTGCTGAGCAACCCATGCCTGTTGGCACCAAAATCCCCATTCTCAAACCTCAAATATGTGTCCATCGAAAGCAATTACTTGATGTGAAAGCAATAGCAAGCTTCATGCATATTCTGAAATTATGAAATAGGGTTCAAAGCTCAAGCATTCAACTGTCCTTTTTAACACAAAACAGTTCTCCTTGAAAGATATCCAAGCCAAATGAAGTTCAAATGAAAGACTCATAAGAAGGTCAAGAAGTGGCCTTGCAATGACCTGTCAACACTTTAGTGAGGCTGTGTGTGTGTAAACACATAGATAACTTCATCACAGTCTTGCCTGTTCAGATGTGATTGTATCCCTCTTCTCTATCCCAGGCCTCACATTTTCTCTCTTGCACAAGACCTGCAAAGGAAGAAAGTGAGTCTTTCCAATCTGTAAACATATTGGAAATTAGCTCTTTCCCCTTCTGCAGGGCTAAGAGATACTCCCTCTCACAGTTGGAAAAAAAAGGAAAGGGTTTATCTCTAACTGATTTTTTTTAATGAGTCCTGGGAAGAGGAAAATGTCTCCCCTTAATTTGGGACTGGGAATAATAGTTATGGAGGCTATATATATATATATATGGATTATGTGTGGGTATGCAGGACAAAGTTGGCAATCTGGGATCAGCCAGTGATCAAATTCAGTTTCACTTGCAAGCCAGAAATCAGGTGTGCCCAGGATAATAAGGGGCAGAGACTCTACTCATTTTCAAAAGCCTTTCTCAGATATTTGCTTTTCTATGGAGAAAGAGACCTGCCCTGCTCCATCCTGCACAAAGTGCATCTGTTTTGCAGAGGCTGAGTAACTTTAGCTGGTGAATAATTTCACACGGTGGTTGAAGCAAGGTTCTGACAGAGTATTTACTTGAATAGCACCTGCATTTTTTCCCCAATTTGCTTTAATGCCCACAAATCATGGGCACTGGCTTAAGAACAACATCGTTTTTCACTGCAGTAGGGATACGCAATTTGGTGCCTTTCAGATATTTTGAACTCCCACTGTGCCCACTGGCAAAATATTTCAAAAGACATTTATTCTTCCTGGATATCGCTGGCAGAAGCATGTGTTTCACCTTACAAGAAAGTTTTCATCTTACAAGAAAAATTCAGATGTGGTTCTCCTATTTCAGCATTTTTCAACAATGTAGCCAGTTTAGGATGGGATAGGACTCCCAATGAAGAATCAGACCTGCACTCTGAATTGCAGCTGGCTACAACTTTCCATTGGGAGTTTCAAAGGATAGTTACAAGCAGGAGTGCTTTTGCCCACCTTTAGCTGCCCACTACCTGTGGAAGTTCAGAAATATAAGTGACGATGGCATATGCTTTGTGATGGGATTATTCTCATGTATTTAGTTGATGGAACTTTTGTGGAATCTGGAAATTGCAAGTAGTCTAGAATGCAGCAATTGCTGCTTGCAAGAAGAACCATATCAGGCCTGTAAGGCTGAAGTGGTGATCACTTTTTGGGCAAACTCAATGTTGGTGACAAACTTTAGGCTGCCTTAGAAGTAGACTACTACTATACTATTCACCAATGGAAAGTCCCTTTTGACTGTGATCTTCTGCACCGGAGACAAATTCCTTGTGTGTCCAATCACACTTGGCCAATAAAGAATTATATTTTATTCTACCCTTCCCTTCCCTACCTTACCCTGCCCTTCCTGCCCTTACCTTGCCTTACCCTGCCCTGCCCTACTCTACTCTACTCTACTCTACTCTACTCTACTCTACTCTACTCTACTCTACTCTACTCTACTCCATTCCATCCTAGCTGTGGCAGAGGCACAGTTAGGGCCGTCAACAGAAATAAAGTTCTTGGCACCTAACCTGTGAAATTCCTCACTTTGAGATATTTTACAAACAGTTTAAGGCAGTGTTTTTCAACTTGGCAACTTTAAGATATGTGAAATCATGGTGGCTGGAGAATTCTGGGAATGGATTTCTACTGAAATTACAGGAATCACAGTGATTAAATGCCATTTTGTACATTTAAGGAACCAACAGGTAATTAAGGTATAGATTCTGCAGAGGGGCTGCAAAGACAGTCCAACACATAATGGCAGGATGTAAGATACATGCAAGAACAGCTTACACTGAAGAACACAACCAAGTAGGAGCACTGTGTACAGGAACATCTGTATCATGTAGACTAGAAGTTCCCAAGCTCATAGAGGTTTATGGGGAATAACAGGGCTAAGATCGTGTGGGACTGTCAGATCCAGATGGACAGGCTGGTACTGGGCAATCAATAGACATTGTGGTAGTTGACAAGGACCAGAAGACAACTGTGGTGATAGATGTAGTCGTACCAAGTGACAACAACTTCAGGAAGAAAGTATATGAGAAACTAAAAAGTACCAGAGCCTGAAAGAGGAACAAGAGAGGATGTGGAAAGTAAAAGCTAAAGTAGTACCAGTAGTGGTAAGAGCACTCAGAGTTGTAACTGGTAAGCTGGAAGACTGACTCCAACAGTTACCAGGAACAACATCATCAGAAGTCTGTGTCCAGAAAACTGCAGTGCTAGGAACAGCAAAGGTACGTTCAAATTCCCAGTAGATTCTCCAATTGAGAATCGGAGACTGAGGAAGACATACAGTACAGTGTACCACACATAGGGATGAGAAATGATTTTTTAAATTAAAAGTGAAGATAAAAATTAATCCAAACTATTATAAAGGAAGGAAGGAAAAAGAAAAAGTCAGAAATCAAAGAGAATGCAGGATATACAAGAAAAGGGAAAAAAAAGAAAAATAGAAAAGAAAAAAAAGATACACTAAAGTTACTTCCAATATCCAGTTATAAGTAGATGTCAGTTTCTATCTCTGAAGAATACATAGAGTGCCTTCATAAATATAGTTTAAGGATTTCCAATTGTTTCCTGATAAATTCCCTGACATGTAGTTCAACTGCTTAACTTGCAGTCAGTCATTTGGCTAATTTTCTTCAGTTATCTAACATGATTAAATGTTTAAAGTCCCAAAGATGCATCCAGGACAACTATGACCTGGATGACTGAGAATCTCCATAGACACAAAGGTTTAAAGTTTCTCCTGGCCAGTCATGACCAACTCAAGGGGACGGTGCTCATGTCCAATTCTCAGCCAAGGGAGCCTGCATTATCTGAGAGACTCTTCCGGCATCATGTGGCCAGCATGAAAATATAGAATGCAATAACCTTTCTGACGATGTGATATCTATTTATCTACTCACATTTGCATGTTTTCAGACTGCTAGGTTGGCAGGAGCTGATGTGACTAATGCGAGATTATTCTGTGGCATAGTACTTGGGTCTCAAACTCAGGCTGGTGGCTTTCCAGCTGACAAGCCCAGCATCTTAACTACTGTGCATCATACCTAATGTGACTATCCTATCCTTATTTGATTTCTGTTACAGGTAATTCTTGACTCACGGCTACAATCAAGATCAGAGTTTTTTGTTGCTAAATGAGTTGTGCCCAAGCTAACAACTCTTTTGTCCTGGTTGTTAAGTGAATTACAAGTTGTTAAGCAAAATCAGCTTCTCCAATTGACTTTGTTTGTCAGAAGACAACTGGGAGGGTTGCAGATGGTGATCATATAACCCCAGGATGCTGCAACAGTCATAAATAAATATTGGTTTCCATGCACCCAAATTTTGATTATCTGACCATGGCTCATAATGGTCATAAGTCATTTTTTTCAGTCCTGTTGTAACTTCAAACTCTTGATGAATGAACGGTTGTAAGCCGATGACTACCTGTAGTACCATCCTATGTTAGTGGAAAATATGCTAAGTACCTAGAGACAAGTAAATGAATTCTTGGAAAAACGGGTTCAGTTTTTCTTCACATATCCTCATCATACTTCTAGTTTCTTTGATCTGTTTAATCTCCATTTGGAGCACAAATAGAAATCTTGCTCCCAAGTCACTTCTATTCATAATTTTGCCAGGAAACTGTATTGCTGTTCCAGGTAACTCCTACTTGTAAATATAAATTAACAACCCAGAACCAGCATTTGGGGTGCAACTGAATCATTTGTATTTCACGCTGCAAACTACCTGATGTACTCACCTTCTTTCATACTTATCCACTAAGGTTTTTAAATTATTTGCCTCAACACATTCCAGAAGGGATAGACAATACAGCAATTGTAGAAAATACAGCATAATGTCCAGTCCCCAAATGTACAATTTATGATTATTTTCCCCACAGCTAAAAACTTTGATCTACATTAAATATGGATCCTTGAAGAAAGTGGGCAAGTTTAGCAGATGAAGTGAGATGTGAGAATATGCCAGTCTATGCAAAAATAAAGGCTCCAGCAGAAAACTCCATCAGGATTGATGCTAAATTGTGATCACAGGGTTTGTGAGTCAGGATACAGAACACATTCTTTCTTCAGCATGAACACCCGTGATAGTCTTAGGTAAGCCATCTATCTCAGCCTCATTATTCCCAACTATAAAATGGGAATAATAATAATAATAATAATAAAGGTAAAGGTAAAGGTTCCCCCGCACATGCGTGCTAGTCGTTTCCGACTCTAGGGGCCGGTGCTCATCTCCGTTTCAAAGCCGAAGAGCCAGCGCTTGTCCGAGGACGTCTCCGTGGTCATGTGGCCGGCATGACTAGACGCCAAAGGCGCACGGAACGCTGTTACCTTCCCACCGGAGTGGTCCCTATTTTTCTACTTGCATTTTTACGTGCTTTCGAACTGCTAGGTTGGCAGAAGCTGGGACGAGTAACAGGCGCTCACTCTGCTACACGGCACTCGGGATTTGACCCGCCAAACTGCCGACCTTCTGATCGACAAGCTCAGCGTCCCAATACTGCCTTAATTTATTATTAAAATGAAGTCTGATAATAATAACTGACAGCAATATAAATAAAAGGGTATATTTGGTGGTTTTGATTAGCAATAGAGAAATAAAAATAGTGGGTTCAAAGCTTCATATTAACAAAATTAAAATTTCAGTTTGTTTCTCATTTTTTCTTTTCTGGTACTCCCCATCCCTTTAATAGAGTCCGTTGTAAAATAAAAGTTTTAAAATTTCTTTTGAACTGCTCTTACATGTCATAATGGACACAGAAGGCTGGAGTTAATTATTGGAATAATTGATTAAATATGTCACATTTCTTGTTGACAAATCCACACCTTCTCAAAAGGGCTCCAGATGTGGGCTATAATTACACCCGCTCCCACCTATCCAAATCAGCTTAACATGTCGGGCCAAGAAGAGAAGAAAAAGAAATCCAGTAATAATAAAAAAATAGCTACCAGCGGAAAATTGCTGGCCCCCAATTACTGCCAGGCACTATCAAAGAAAGATTAGAATGAGAAGTAGAAGGTGAAGACAAATTTGAAAGCAAAGGCTAAAGCCTTCCCCAGCCTGATGGAACTCAATTCCCATCATCCATGGCCAGCATGGCTGGGAATCATTGGAACTGAAGTCCAGTAATTCTAGAATTCACTGGTTGAGAAAGGTTGCTCACCCATTTCCTTCTGGCGTATCTTCTTGTATATCTCCTTAGTATCATAGTACTAATTCTAGTGCCTTCCATAGTCAGTGTCAAGTGATAGTAATTATGTGGCCTTCTAAAGTTTGGTCACATGTCATTTAGATCCAGGCTCTTTCTGGGTTGTGAAAATGGCCCAGGAGGTGATCTGTGTGTATGTGTGAGTGGATTGTCCTTATGGCTTTGAAGGAGGTCATGCTGTGCCCCTTCTCAAGAACTTCCTGGACCTCTTCATTCAGAAGCCAATCCCAATCAGTATTGTTAGGAGAAGAGAGATCACACTCACAACCCTCTAGCTGTAGGCACCTTGGGGTTTGATGCTCCAGCACCTCTTGTGTCACATCCGTAATGGTCCCTGGCCTCCTTCAACTCCAATACAGGCAACTGAGAAACAGGAACATAACAAACAAAAACTGAATCACAAATGAAGTTAGCACTGGGAGTGTTTTGCTCTCAGTTTGTTAAATACCCTCTGCTGCTCCACCCTTCCCCTCCCAGCAAACCAGCATCCAGGCAACCAGGTATAAACCCATTCTAGATCCCACTCCCACCTCCTTAGACATACTGTTTGCCCTACAGTCCCATGCCAGTCCATGGCTCGCCACCAGCTCCGCAGTCCGGTAAGTCTGTTTCTTTCATCCATGCTATGCCTGCTGGGTGGAGAGAACAGCTGTTCTGCGGGTGGGAGACCCGGCCTCTGGGGCTCCCAGATGATTGGTGGAGACACGCCAGGCTGCTGGTGCTCCCAGCTGATCAGTGGCCTCGAAACTGGGCCACCAATGCTCCTGGTGATCTAACAATGTTGGGTCTGGGCCGCCGGAGCTCTCAGCAGTGGCGGGATGAAGACTCCAGTGCTCCCAGCTGATCGGTGGCCCAGATATTGGGATGATGACACTCCCAGCTGCTCAGTGTCATCATGGCCGGGCCGCCTGTACTTCCAGCTGGCCAGCGGCGTCAAGACGAGGGTTCCAGCATCCCAGCTGATTGGTGGGGGAACAAGCGGCTGCTGCAACAGGTAGGGTTGTTGCCATGCTGTAGATTCCCCCTCCCAACTTGAGTGTCAAGCCCAGGGACTTGACAGGCAGCTTCCCCTACCAGGGCTCCACCTGGAAGACAAGGAGAAAAAGGCAAGCAAATGTCGAAGGACCGGGCATCTGACTACCCTCCCGGCTTACCCGGGTACTGACAATGGAATCTCTGCACCAACCAGGGGGCATGTACATCTGGCTCCCCTACACAGGACGCCTCTGTGACTGGATACCCCATCCACTGTATCAGGTACTGCAGCTGTCCCCTTTGAATCCAGGAGTCTAGGATCTTCTGTACCTTGTACTGGTCTCCCTTAACGGGACCTGGTTCCTCTCCCCTGGGCCTATGGGAGGTATCCCCCACTGATTTTAACAGGCTGCAATGGAACACCGGGTGTACCTTCCCTAAGAACCAGGGCAGATGTAACCGTACGGTTACTGCATTAATGACTTGTGTTACCCGAAAGGGGCCCAGGTGCTTGGGGGCTAATTTTCTGCTTTTGCCAGGGCCTGTTTTACATTACCCCACACACCCCTGATGTGTGTTATCCACTCTTGTGGCTGGTAGGGTGTGGGATCCCCTTGTTTGTACTCAGAGATAGGGATGAAGTCCAGGCCATGCACCACCTGGAAGGGGGTAAATGTGGTGCTGCTGTACACCATGTTATTGTACGCCACTTCCGCAAATGGTGGGAGGTCACCCCAATCCGTCTGCTGATATGAGACATACCTCCGTAATAATGCTCCACCATTGTGTTAGTGCATTCTGCCACTCCATTAATTCTGGGTTGGTATGCAGAACTGAGGCCTTGCGATGACCCAATGGACCGGATGAAAGTTTGCCAAAACCATGCCATGAGCTGTACCCCCCCTATCCGAGATGATTCTCTGGGGTACCCCATTAAGGTGATACACCTGATGTATAAAGAGTTTGGCCAACTTCTGGGCTGATGGCAACCCTTTACATGATATGAAATGGGCCTGTTAGAAAAAAGGTCCACAATGGTCCAAATCACTGTGTATCCACGGCTTTCTGGCAGCTCCATGACAAAGTCCATTCTGATGTCTTCCCACAGTCGGGTTGGGTCTGCTACTGACTGCAACAACCCTACCGGCTTCCCCGTTTGGGGCTTTGTGGTGGCACAAACATGACAGCTCCGAACATCTGCTTTCATGTGCAGCCACCAAAATTGGCGCTGCACCAGGTGTAGGGTCTTAAGAAAACCGAAATGCCCTGCTTGTTTTGTATCATGGCATCACCGTAACACCCCTTCCTGTTCAGCCTGTGGGATGTACAGCCTGTCACCTTTCCATGCCAGGCCCTCCTTTCGTATCAGGAAGTCTGGATGTTCCTGAACCCATGGGTCATCCCGGACTGCCTTGTGTAATTCTTGGAGCATGTCAACAGCCAGGTTGTGCGGTACTGCTCGCGCTGCTGCTTGCTGGTAAGGGGGCATGATTGCCTGTACTACCTCCTCCTGCTTGCTGTCATATAGCTGCATCTGCGAGAGGGCATTGGTGAGGAAATTCTTTCCCCCTGGTACATACCGCAGCCAGAAGCAGAAACATTGGAAATACCATGCCCAGTGGATATGTTTGGGAGAAAGGCATCTAGGCGACTGCAGCACCTCAAGGTTCTTGTGGTCTGTCCATACCTCAAATTGCTCCACCGCCCCCTCCAACAGATGTTGCCATGTGGACAACACCCACCACACTGCAAATGCCTTCTTCTCCCAAATAGCCCAGGCCCTTTCGGTCTCCATCAGTTTTCATGATGTATACGCGCATGGCTGCAACAACCCCTGACTGTTCATTTGCAGTAAAATTGCTCCCACTGCAACGTCACTGGTGTCGGTCTGTACCACGAAAGGCATATCGAGATTTGGGTGCAACAAGACCGGCTCCCTTGCAAACAGGCCCTTCAGGTCCTCAAAAGACTTTTGGTATGCCACGGTCCATGCTAGTGGCTGACCGGGCTGTGGCTTTGTCACAGTGTGTCTCATGCAGAGTAGGTCTGTCAGGGGCAAAGCCACTGCCATGAACAAGGGGATGAATTGCCTGTAGAATTTGGCAGACCCCAGGAAGCTCTGCAGTTGATGGCGAGTTCAAGGGGCTTGCCACTCCAACACGGCCTTGACCTTGTTAGGGTCCATTTCCACTCCTGCCCGATATCCTATAGCCAAGGTAGTCCAGTTGGGTCTGGTGAAAGTTGCACTTGGTGAATTTAACAAACAGGCGTGCCTTCAATAACTTTTCCAGCACCTGTCTCACCAGTCACACATGTTCTTCCAGGGTATCAGTGTATATGAGGATATCATCTAGGTAAACAAGCACCCCACGATACAAATGCTCATGCAGCACTTTGTTGATGAGCTGCATAAATACCGCAGGGTCCCCCTGCAACCCAAATGGCATCACCCTAAATTGGTAACTACCAAGTGGATAGTTGAAGGCCATCTTCCACTCATCCCCTCGCTTTATGTGGGCCCTGTAATATGCCTCCTGTAAATCCAGCCTAGTGAAGACTTTTCCTTTTGCTAGGTGGACTAACAGATCTTTCATAAGAGGCAAACGATACAGGTTCTCCACACAGACCCCATTCATGCCACGGAAGTCAACACATAACCTTAACTAGCCATCTTTCTTTTCTCTGAAGAGAACAGGATCTGCTATCCAGGATCAAGCTGGCTGAATAAAGCCCCTTGCCAGGTTCCAGTCTATGTATTAATGCAGTTCCTCCATCTCTCAGGGCGTCATAGCATATATATGAGGCTTGGGCAGCTTGGTGCCGGGCACAATGTTAATGGCACAGTCGGTCAGCTGGTAAGAAAGCATAACATCACACCCTTGTTCACTGAACACTTCAACGAGGTCCATGTACACAGCTGGATAGGAACCCTTCCTCTCTGCACTCTCCCGACTCGCATTTGCCACTCCACTCTCTGTTCCATTGTGCTTTTCTTTTTCCTGGTCTGGTGGCTAAGGACCCATCCCAATCTGTAACTTCTGATAACCCCCTTCCCACCAAATGGTAGGGCCCCATTTATCCAACCATGCAAGCCCTAAAATCACTGCCTTGGTCATGGAAGGAACCACGACAAATTGGAGGACCTCCCAATGATCCCCAAACTCCAATCGGACAGGTTCCATCACATGGGTAACTGGAGCCCCACCCCCAGAAGGGACCTATCCACTTGTTCAAACCAGATAGGGGTAGCCTGCGGTTTCATGCTGATTCTGACCTCGGCCACCATGGCCTTACTGATTAGGCAGCGGGTGCAGCCGGAATCTATCAAGGCCTTGTATTCCCCCCGACAACCTGTTTGGGGACTCGCCAACACAATAGGGACTGCGAAGGGCCGTATTGGTTTGGACTTTACCATTTGAGATTATGGCCCCACTTGGGGGAATTCCTGGGCTTACAACTACTGTTTGAAGAGCAAGTGGCAGCTTTGTTCCCAGGTCTGGACTTAGAGTGTGTTGGAGCCCCTGTCAGATCTTTTTGAATGCAATTGTTATGGCTTAGTCTGGGCAGTTATGCTTTTATGTGTGTATTTATTTATTTATTTATTTATTTATTTATTTGTTTGTTTGTTTGTTTGTTTGTTTGTTTATTTATTTATTGGATTTGTATGCTGCCCTATCTCCCAAAGGACTCAGGGCGGCTAACAATGATAAAAACACAAAATACAAACATTAAAAGGTATTAAATCAAATTATCCCATAAATAATCCGATTAAAAACACAATAAAACAAAATTAAGAATACCTCCCTTCCACCAGTCCAGGTCGGCCTGTTGAAAAAGCCATGTTTTAAGGTTGCGACAAAAGGAACGGAGATCCGGGGCCATCCGGAGCTCCAAGGGCAGTTGATTCCAAAGGGCAGGTGCTTCCACAGAGAAGGCCCTCCCCCTGGGGGTCGCCAGTCGACATTGTCTGGCCGACGGCACCCTCAGGAGGCCCTCCCTGTGTGAGTGCACAGGGCGATGGGTAGTCATTCCTGGCAGCAGACGGTCCTGCAAATATCCCGGACCTAAGCCATGTAGGGCTTTATAGGTAAGAACCAGCACCTTAAATCTCACCCGGAGGACAACCGGTAACCAATGCAGCTTATGCAGGAGGGGTGTAATATGGGAGTATTAGGACACTCCCATCACAACCTGCAGAGCCGCATTCTGCACCAGTTGAAGCCTTCGGGTGGTCTTCAAGGGCAGTCCCATGTAGAGAGCATTGCAGTAGTTGATACGGGAGGTAACGAGCGCATGAGTGACCATACATAGGGCATCTCAGTCCAGATAGGGGTGCAACTGGGCAAATGGTGTGAGCCTGGGCAAATGCCCCCCTGGCCGCGGCTCCTATATGATCTTCTAAACTGAGTCGTGTATCCAGGAGGACGCCTAAGTTGCGTGCTCTTTTAACAGGGGGTAACACCTCTCCCCCCATAACCAAAGCTGGATTACCCGAGATGCCGGTACGTATAGCCACTCAGTCTTGGCTGGGTTGAGTTGGAGCCTGTTCTTCCCCATCCAAACTCGTACCGCTTCCAGGCAACAGGACATCACCTCGAGGGCATCACTGGGTTGGTTCAGGGTAGAGATGAAAAGCTGGGTATCATCAGCATATTGATGGTACCTTACTCTGAAACCACGGATGATCTCACCCAGCGGCTTCATATAGATGTTGAACAGGAGGGGAGAGAGGACCAACCCCTGAGGCACCCCACAAGTGAGGGGCCTTGGGGTCGACCTCTGCCCCCCTGCCAACACCGACTGCGAACGGCCCGAGAGGTAGGAGGAGAACCACCATAAAACGGTGCCTCCCACTTCCAACCCCTTGAGACGTTCCAGCAGGATACCATGGTCAATGGTATCAAAAGCTGCTGAGAGATCTAATAGGACCAGGACTGAGGAATAACCCCTATCCCGGGCCCGCCAGAGATCATCCACCAGCGTGACCAATGCCGTCTCCATGCTGTACCCAGGCCTAAAACCCGATTGGCACGGGTCCAGATACTGGTTCCTCCAGAACCAGTGTGTTCTGTACCAGCCTGCTACCGGCCCTGCAGAAAAGGCAGGGTCAACCCCTTTACAAACGGCAAGAGGCTAGAATTATGCCTGCCAAATTTATAGCTACAAAAACAAACAAGACACGAAGCAAGAAACAGGAGCTTTAAGAAACATGAACCATCCGAGCGGTTGCCTTCAGCAAACCAGCCCTCCCAGACATTCCCCTTATACAGAGTTCAGGGCGTGGCTTCTCTCTGCCTCCTTCCGAGAAGCCCCATTGCCTTCCTCTGTTTACTCCTAATTGACTGCCTCCTGCGTCGGGCGTCCTTGAACAGGGCCAGCTGTGGGTCATCTTCATCCACACTGTCAGGCTCACACAGCTGGGTCTCCGTGGTGACCAAGTGGGAGGAGCCTGGCTGAGGGCTATCATCAGCAAGATCTTCAACCCCCTCAGCAAGGTCTTCAACACACCCCTTCTCCTCTGAGTCGTCCGACCCAACTGCCGAACCCACAGGCTGACCCTGAATCACAACACAGTGGGAGCTGCCGCGCCACCATGCTCTCAACAACCTTCACAATAAAGGGAAGGTTGGAGACAGGATGAAAGTTGTTCAAATTAGCTGGGTCCAGGACAGGCTTCTTGAGGAGGGGCCTCACCACCGCCTCCTTCAAGGCGGCAGGGAAGCACCCCTAACTCAAAGAAGCATTGATAACTGCTTGGAGCCAGCCTTGTGTAACCTCCTGAGTCGCATACACCAGCCAGGAGGGGCACGGGTCCAACAAACACGTGGTGGCACTCAGTCTTCCCATGATTCTGTCCACTTCATCTGGAGTCACAGGGTCGAACTCATCCCAAATGGTATCAACAAGACCTGTCGCTTCCCCCCCCCGTCAGATACTGCCTATTCGGAGTCCAGGCCGGTCCGGATCTGAGCGATTTTGTCCAGCAGATGCTGACTAAATTCCTCAACTTGTCCCCGCAAAGGGTCCTCCCTCGTCCCCTGATTCAATAGGGAATGGGTCACTCTAAACAGGGCGGCTGGGCAGTTATCTGCGGACGCAATGAGAGTGGCGAAGTAAGCACGCTTCGCCACTTCCATTGCCACAAGATAAGATCTAGTAAAAGATCTTAACTGTGCTCAGTCAGATTTGGACCGACTGAATCTCCAACTGCTCTCTAGGCCCCTCCTCCGGCGCTTCATCTCTCGCAGGTCCACGGAGAACCAAGGGGCTAACTGGGACCTGCGCCGGGTCAGAGGCTACAAAGGCACAACACGGTCGAGAGCCTCAGAGGCAGCCCGTTGCCAGGCGTCCACCAAGGTCCCAACCAGGCTGTGGGACAGGGAGGCAGGAATCAACCCAAGCACCATCTGGAACCTTTCTGGATCCATCAGGCACCTGGGGCGGAACCACCAAGTCAGTTCCACATCCCAGTGACGGGAGGTGGCATAACAGAGGCCAAGCCGTAGGAGATAATGATTGGTCCATGAAAGGGGTTGAAGAGTTGGGGAACCCCCACCCAGATCAGTAAGCCACTGCCCAGAGATAAAAATAAGGTCAGGCGCGTTTCCCCCCTCATGAGTCGGACCCTGAATTATCTGGGTCAGGTCCATGACCATCATGGAAGCCATGAACTCTCGAGCCCCCCCAATGCCCCCCCAGGGAAGGTAGGTTGAAATCACCCAGAACAATAAGTCTGGGAAACTCAACCGCCAACCCCAAGAGAGCGTTGAGTAGCCCGGGCAGGGCCATTGGCATGCAGCTGGGAGATAGGTACGCGAGCAACAGGCCCAACTGACCTCCAGGGCCCCACCTTAGAAGGAGAGACTCACACCGATCTATCTGAGGGGCAGAGGCCTCCCGCGGACAAAGGGTCTCCTTAATGACAACTGCCACCCCACCGCCCCTACCCTGAGCCTGAGGCTGGTGCAGCACATGGAAACCTGGTGGGCACAATTCAATCAGAGGAACCCCTCCTTCCAGGCCCAACCAAGTTTTCGTAATGCATGCCAGGTCCGCGCCTTCCTCCTCGATCGCTTCCCGGATGAGGGGAGCTTTATTCACCACAGACCTGGCATTCAAATAAACCAGCCTGAGCTCAGGGGTCTGCCCTCCCACACCCCTGGGAAAGCAGGTTGAAACCAGAGGGTCGGAGCGCGCAACTGCTCGAAGACAGCAGTGGCGTGCTCCCAGGTTTCGGTATGGCCCTCTGTTCATCCATCTGCCACTGTTCCCAATCCCCGTGGGGATCACTGTCCCCATCCCTTCCCCCCGAGCCCCAAGAACCCTCCACCCCGTTCCCCCACCACCACGACCCTCAGCCAACCTGGACTGAACTTGATCCGGCAGAACCTCCCCACATTTTAGCCGAATCTTACATTCCTCCCCCCTCCCTAACCAATTAAAAATTTACATAAAAAACCCTGTAACTTCCTCTTTGTGCCATGCCACCTCTTGGGGTCCGAAGACCTGTCATTAAGAAAAAGGCGACACAGGTTAGAAGGCCATTCCTGAGAGAGGGGGGGACTCCCTCAGGGCTAGCAATTCAGCCACAGAATAAACCAATGTAAAGGCCATCAGTAACAATCAGACAGCCGGGAGGGACGAAATCGGCAAAAACAGATGGAAACGTAAATGATGGAAATAAGCCAAAGAACTGGACAGTGTAATCCCGAGCATGGTCGCTCTCTCACAGCGACCATGTGCTGTTCTGGAAGTCTCCAAAAGTTTCCAGCTGAGTAAGGTTGTCGTTCTCTCACCATGGCAAACCAGATGACAAAACTCAGCGACACCTGAAGAGACACCAGCAACAGCTCAAGATCTTCCACTCCGAGGGATAACAAACTGTCCAGATTCCGGGCAAGGTCGCAGAACGGAGAGGTTTGATGACTAGGGTGATGGTAGCAGAATGGAGAGGTTCGATGACTAGGGTGATGGCAACACAAAAACACACCCGGTTCTGGGGACATACACTGCCGCTGATCAAATAGCAGCAGCCAAGGCCTCAGTCCGCAACCCCAGCGTTCACCAAGGCAGATAGCACAGTCCAGAACACTCAATTCTTCCATGAAGGCTCCCACAGCTCCAGCGATGGACAGATGCAAACCAGTCCCGAGCTTCAGGCTCCAGGCCCAGGCAAGAAGCAGCCAACCCCCCCTCTGCCCCATGTCGCCAGGCCCCACCAATACATCAGAAGCCACCAACGATGCCAAATGGTGGCAGCAAATTCTGAGCCAGCCATCCACCTCGGCCTCTCCGATATGGGCTGCAATCAGGAAGAGGCTGCCGCAGGCCTCAAGGGCTCTCACCGAAGACACTGAGGTCTCGGACGCTGGGCACCGCCCCGGCTCACCTCTATCTCTTCAATGCAGCCATGATCCAAAAAAGTTGCCGCAGGCCTCAGAGCTCCTGCTGCAAACGCCGAAGCCTCGGGCACTGGGCGCCGCAGGGGGAAAAGATTATCCCAGTTCACCTCCACCTCCACCTCCACCTCTCCAACACAAGCCATGACCCAGAAGGGGCAAGCCAAGACCACACAAAAATGGCAGCCCCCTCAATGCCCCAAAGGCCGTAAATCGTCCTTTCCCATCAAAGCTCAGTTGCAGGCTGCAGCCATCTTAGAGGGAAAAAATGTATTTGAAATATTGTAACCAGTTTTTAAGACCTTTGGAGGGGACCTTTGCTGCCTAACAACTGACAGTTGATTCCTAGGCAATTATTGGAGTGATGGCCTTTAGGATTGTGACACCCTGGCTATGAATCTTCTACCTTCATACCTTGCTATGAATCTTCTACCCTCCCACTCCAATTTTGCTCTGTGTTCAGGATGCAATCTTTCATCAAATCACCACAGCAATTGAATTTTCTTAGTCACCTGGTGTTAAGAAAGAAAAACATTGGAAAGCTCATCTTGCCTATGTTGACATAGTTCCTTTAATTTGAATATCACATTAGTCCCTTTTTTTCTATCTTTGGGCCATAAATTGAACCATCAATTAAGTAAACAGAGTCACTCAACAGTGAGATGGGCAGCACAAAATTTAATAAATAAATAAAAACAAGCTAGATTAAGATGGCATAGGAAGCCAAGAAAAGCCTAATCAAAGTTAAATCCAACTGGGATTTTGTATGTTGAGCAGATGCAGCCATTAGATCTTCCACTGACTTGGCTAAGGGTGTCACCCAAACCCAGGCCACGTTTTTGTACATCAAACCAGAGGGTCTAGTGCAGTCACGTGCACTGTTGCGTTAGCCAAAGCAACGTCTACATGAAGATCAAGGTCAAGTAGATCAAGATTGCTAGGTCACCCCTTTCTGCAAAGTAGGAAACATATTGACAGCTAATCCCCTGGATGAAACAGTTGTCCTTCTCCACTGTCTGGATTTTTGTCCTTGGTGTCTTTATTCATGAAGTGCTTGCTGCTGCTGCTACTACTGGCAGGGCTGCCGCTTACAATAGTGAACAGGACTTCAGCTGTGTGTGGGAGGCCAGACGCCAAGCTGTCTGTAAAACCTTCTCTTGTCTTGTTATTAACTCCTCCTTGGGCTTCCATTAAACTGAAGCTTCTGTACTTGGCTTCGGGCCTTTGCAATTGTTATTGTGGTTTTTCATTTGCTCTTTTCCTCCTCTCTTTCTTTCCTTCGTTCTTTTTTTTTCCAGTTCTACTGCTAATGCATAATTATAGCTGTCTGGAATTTTGTTATCTTTGAAGGTCTGTGCAGGTTTATTACCTGGAACCTGCTTTTCCTTCTTCCTGCAGCCAAAACATTATATATTCCCCTCCTTCACTCTGTTAAAGTAGGAAAGATCAGATGTTTAACTGTTTGGTTTTAATTAGAATTTTTCAATATAGCAAATATGTGCAAATTTTAAAAACGGAGAAAGTAAGAAAAAAAGACTGAAATTAGAAAAAAAACAAAAAACTCCCACCTTCTTTCTATCAAGTAATTACCATCTTATTCTATGCTCTTTGGCTTTTTTAAAAATTTCCGCATCCAGAAAACACCAGTTCAATCTTTTCTTTTTCAACAAAAAGTCCATATAACATTTCGAGTCTTTCAGAAAAGCCTGTCATTTTGTCTGACCAAAACTGATCAGTTTTGCCACGTCTGCAGGTTTGGTTAATTTTATAGCCAATTTTCCACTGTAGGTGTTTCATTATTTATTCAACTTTTTGCAAAAAAGTTGGATACAGGTAGTCCTTGACTTACAACCATAATGAAACCCAAAATTTCTATTGCTGAGACAATTGTTAAGTGAATTTTGCCCCATTTTACAACCTTTCTTGCGATGGTTAAGTGAATCACTTCAATTGTTAAGTTAGTAACATGGTTGTTAAGTGAATCTGGTTTTCCCATTGAATTTGCTTGTCATATGTCACAAAAGATGATAACAGGAGCCACAGGACATTGCAATTATCATAAATATGAACCAGTTGCCAAGCATTCAAATGTTGATGCTTGACTGTGGGAATGCTGCAGCAGTCTTAAATGTAAAAAATGATCATAAATCACCTTTTTCCAGTGCTGTTTTAACTTTGAATAGTCACTAAATGAAGCACTGTAAGTTGAGGGTTACCTGTATTTTGTCTTTTTGTTTATAGTTTGACACGTTCAAAAAAAATTATTCACTGAAAAAAACCTTCACCGTTTATTTCTTAATAGAATATTTCTACTATTACATAAGATAAAAGAGAATGAAATTAGTAATAACAGGAAAAAGAGAAAAATAAGCAACAACAATTAAGAAAAGCCATACAGAAAACTGAGTTAATATGAAATAAATACTAAAGTTGAGAATTGAAAATATTCTAAGTTTAAAGTAGAGTATGACCAAGATAGCAATTTGATTTCAAATAGCTGGAGTCATATTCGCAAGGTTAGTAGTTCAGCATCTGATCCCTTAGAAGTGTTTATCATTAATATTTTCCCCTCTGTTTTCATCCATAAGTAGGATGCGTGAAAGAATGATAATCTTCCCTTGGCTGACATAACAAGAGCAGAGGCCCTGTTGCCCTGAACATTTATACACAACCTTCTTTCAGTGAATATGATCCGAAAAGGGAGCAATCTAAAAGCCTGCCTCCATGAAGCATTGATGATGTTGACCAAATAATGGGAGAACTTCTATGTTTCTTATCACGGTAATATTTTATTTATTTATTTATTTTAATTCCATTTATATCCCGCCCTTCTCCGAAGACTCAGGGCAGCTTACAAGCTTAGCAGTAGCCTTCATTCTATGTATATGCCTGCTTATTAGGGCTTTCACACACACACACCCAAGCGGCATTATTACAAAGTCAGTTTATTGCCCCCAACAATCTGGGTCCTCATTTTACGTAAGAGGAAAGCTTTGAAATGTGTACCTCAAGCATCTCATTCAAAAAATGTATCTCTTGTCACTGCTCCAAGAACTAAGTTCTCCTGAGGAGGCAGGCAATGCCAATTTAGGATAGGAGACATGAGTTTAGTCCACTGATTACTACTCATTTAAGACAAGATTAAATACAAGATTTAACAAAATAAAAGCTTTCAAATTTTGTATTGTGCCTTAGCAAGGGAAAGCTAACCGCAACTGAGGCAATCTTACTTTCGTCCTAAGGTAAGCAACAGAAATACCTGAGGGAGGCCCTAAATCTTCTTTAAGAAATTATTCCAGATCAATTCCAACTAAGCACTCATTCTACCCACAGATCTGAACCTCATATAATATCCGAGCTATCACTTTAGCATGAAATAAGTGAGTACAAGTATTAATAACTGCCATCCTATGGAGCAGATAAACCATACTGAGTGTTGGTTGGTTGCTAAAAGCTACTTAAGTGTTTAAAGGAAAGGCATTTTTCTGTGTCATGGAGATTAATTGAGTTCCTATTTTAATGTTTCTTTTGCCAAAGGCCTTTGCTTTGTCACGGTTCATCCTTAATTTGTCACTTTCACAATAGTTGGTCAATTTGATTTTTTTTTAAAAAAGGCCAATCTCAGTGCAGAATATAAGATCCATATCACTGGCATATATTATGATTGAAATCTTATGTTCACTCAGGGAGGGGGAGAAAAAGTGTGGTGATTTCTTAGCCACTGCAATGTCAAAATAAATATTGTTATGTATCCAGGTGCAGGCATCTGCATAGCAACAGCCACTAGGGGGCGTTGGCCTGGATGGTTTTGGCGGGAAACCTAGTTTCGGCGGGAAACCTAGGGCCAACCCCATTGGCTGGCCGCCTACCGGGCCAGGTATATAAAGAGGCCAGGCAGCCCTTGTTCTCCAGTACACACACCCCCACAATAAAGAGCTGAACACGTACTCTGGCTGGCGTCTCTTCCTTGCGTCGGACCCACTACATGACAGTGGCGACGAGGGTGGGATTAGGCCGACAGAAGAGCTGAAGTCACTAGGGGGACACACTGCATGCTGAAGGAAAAGAGGAACCTTTTCCTTTCCCCCCCCCAACGCGACTGCCAGCCACCGCAAGAGACCTGAGACCGGCTCCGGCCACCGCAACAAGCATCTTGACCACACACTGCAGCAACCAACGGAAGGGCGATGGCACGAACAGGGCAACCCCGTGAGTTCAACACCCGCCACCCGGAGAAATGGGCCCAATACCTGTCGCATGCTGAGCTGTATATGAGATTTAACCAAATCTTGGAGGATGGTTCGAAGGCGGCAGCCCTGCTCTGCATAGGCGGACCCACACTCCTCGAGGTCGCAACAAACCTGTTCGCCCCGGAGGCCATAGAAACCGTCTCTTACCGGGACCTCATCAACAAGCTTAACGTGAATTTCTGGCCCCGCATGTCCAAACTGGCTTCGAGGTCGCAGTTTGAGAAGAGGAACCAGCGTCTCGACGAGTCCGGGACCGACTACATCGCCGCCCTGCAAGAAGCCGCCATCGCCTGCAAATTTTTGAACCTGGAGGAGCGGCTACACGACAGGCTGGTTTGCGGCCTACGAGACACGAGGCTGCAGGAGCGCCTGTTCGCGAAAGATGAGGTCTCGCTCCCGGAGGCCCAGGATGCCATCCTGGCCCACGAAGTGGCCTGCGGGGCTGTCCAGGCTGTCCAGGAATCCAGAACCGGCAGCCAGATGGCCAGCATCCACCAGCAAGTCATCTCAGCCGAGGACGAGGAGGACAAACGAAGCATCAACCTCCTCCAGCGGAAGTCGACTCCCGACCAATGAGGAGGGCGCCCGGACAAGCCCAAGCTGGCCAACAACTCGCAGAAGTGTGCAGGCTGCAGTGGAAACCATGTGCGCAGCCTCTGCAAGTTCCGGTCGCCCACGTGTCGGGCCTGCAAGAAGACAGGCCACATAGCCGCAGTCTGTCGTAGCCGCCACCCCCAAGAAGAGATCTACGAGCTGTGCCAGGATGAATCGCTGTTGAGAGGTACTGGGGCCCCGATCAAATTATGAATTGGCTATGTTGAGAGCCGGCTGGCCATCCACCACACGGCTACCCGCCAGCTGCTCAAATCAAAAATTAGATTAACAATCCGCTTGCAGGACGTCCCCTACAGCATGGAGCTTGACTCCGGATCGGTGGTCTCCGTCATTTCGGACGAGACCCTTAACTATATTAGCAGCCGGAGCAAGCAGCGGATTCAATTATGGCCCTCAAATTTAGCCCTGACCGACTTCCAAAACTCGCCGGTCAAGGTAAAGGGGGAGGCCACCATTTCTGTGGGGTTTAAGAGACGCGAGGAGCACCTGGAGGTCATAGTGGTAGAGGGCCGGAGAGCCAGCCTAGTCGGCCTAGAGTGGTGTGAGGCCCTGGGAATCACAGTATCCGGGATCCACCAGATCCAGTGAGAATTCATCGAGGCCGTCTGCAAGGAGTTTGCAGATGTCTTCAATGGGAAGCTGGGCAAGTACACAGGGCCCCCCATCTCATTCAAGTTAAACCCGAGCGTTCCTCCCATAAGGGTCAGGCCGCGGCGAGTCCCTTTCGTGCTCAAGCATAAGATCGAGAGCGAATTGGACAAGCTGGTGGGCCAGGGAATCTTAGAGCCTGTAGATGGGGGAGAGTGGGAGACCCCGATAGTCACCCCACTTAAACCCAATGGGGAGGTGAGGATCTACAAATGCTCGGTGAACCGCGCCCTAAACCCGCACGCTTACCCAGTCCCCACGGTTAGCCACGTTCTCGCTTCCCTCCAAGGCGGCACGGCTGTACTAAGCCACCTCGAGCCTACTGGGGCTCAAATACCAATAGCTTACTATTCCAGGCCGCTGTCTGGAGCAGAGAGGAACTATGCCCAAATAGATAAGGAAGCCCTGGCAATCATGGCAGGGATTAAGAAGTTCCACGATTATCTATATGGCAGGGAGTTCACCATTTACACAGACCACAAACCACTGCTAGGCCTGTTCACAATGGATAAGCAGACCCCCCAAATACTATCTCCCAGAATGCTCCGGTGGTCCATCTTCCTTGCAGCTTACAATTGCAAGCTGGTGCACAAGCCAGGGAAGGAGATGGGCCATGCAGACTAACAGGCAAGCTGAACGGATGGTAAGGACGACCAAGGACGCACTCCGGCGCATCATCAGTGGGGACTGGCATCACAGACTGGCGAATTTTTTGCTTGCCCAACACACCACACCATGCGTTGCCACCGGGAAGAGCCCAGGAGAACTATGATGGGGATGGCGCCTCATCACCAAGCTTGACCAGTTGCACCCTGACTGAGTGTCGGCAGAGATTGAGAGACCCTCATCACACAGGGTACTCAACGTGGGGGACCTGGTTTGGGTAAGGAACTACGGGACAGGGCACCCATGGATTCCGGGGATTGTGGCTGAAAAAACGGGGCCTCTCTCTTACATCGTGGGGGTGGAGGGGGATCGACACATCAGGCAGCACATTGACCAGCTCAGAGGAAGGGTCTGATCACCACCCATGGCCAACGGGATAGCCACACCCCAGAGGAGGCCAGACCAACCGGAAACAGTTCGGACACTGAACTAGAGGAGGATGGCCTCCTGCAGCCGGCCCTGCAGCAGGAGCAGGGCACCTTAGGAGGTGGGAATCCAACGTCCAGACTCAACCCAGCACAGGGGCATCATGAGCCAGACGTTCAAGGCCAGGGCGAAGCCACACCCAGACAGTCCACGAGGCCCCACAGGACACCAGCGTATTTAGCGGACTATGTTTGCAAGTGATCCCCAACTCGCTGCATATGTATTGGCACACATTGTATATAGTTATGCATGTACATAGTTGTAGGATGGTTCTTCTCTAAGGGGGAAGGGGTGTTATGTATCCAGGTGCAGGCATCTGCATAGCAACAGCCACTAGGGGGTGTTGGCCTGGACGGTTTTGGTGGGAAACGTAGTTTCGGCGGGAAACCTAGGGCCAACCCCATTGGCTGGCCGCCTACCGGGCCAGGTATATAAAGAGGCCAGGCAGCCCTTGTTCTCCAGTACGCATCCCCCCACAATAAAGACCTGAACACGTACTCCAGCTGGCGTCTCTTCCTTGCGTCAGACCCACTACATGACAAATATTAAATTAAAAAGGGCTGAGTAAACAATCCTATTTAACACCTCTCTCCAGTGACACAGGATCTGGTAAAAATTCTTGAGAACTGAGTGTCACTTTGGTTGTAATATCAGCATGAAGCTTGATTATTGGCCTGAGTGAGAGGCAGTTATCAATGAGAGCCAATTTGATACAGTGGTTAAGATGTAAGGCTGGATCTAGGAGACCATACGTTCTCTTCTAATCTTGGGCATGTAGCTATCTGGGTGACTTTGTCCTAGTCATTCTCTTTCAACCATAGGAACAAGGCAAGGACAAACTACAGTACTTCTAAATATCTTGCCAAGAAAACTGTAGGGACTACTCCAGGTAGTTGCAAACATTGACTCAAAAGCACACACATACAAAGTCTATCAATATCTGTCCTTTGAGATTTCTTCCATTATCGAGGATTATCAAAGGGAGAGGCAAAATCATGTAAAGTTTTTTTTAATTCATTGATGTACTTCTGAATTAAGAATTAACATAGCCCTTGATTTTTGTATAAAGGTAAAGGTTCCCCTGCACATGTGTGCTAGTCGTTTCCAACTCTAGGGGCCAGTGCTCATCTCCGTTTCAAAGCCAACAAGCCAGCGCTTGTCCGAGGACATCTCCGTGGTCATGTGGCCGGCATGACTAGATGCCAAAGGCGCACAGAACACTGTTACCTTCCCAGCGTAGTGGTCCCTATTTTTCTACTTGCATTTTTACGTGCTTTCGAACTGCTAGGTTGGCAGAAGCTGGGACAAGTAACAGGCGCTCACTCTGTTACACGGCACTCGGGATTTGACCCGCCAAACTGCCAACCTTCTGATCGACAAGCTCAGCGTCCTAACCCACATTTTTATATAGCCTTATATAAAATCCTGTCTGTTCTAAATGTAAAATGTTTGTCATTTCCTCCCAATCTTTTAATTTATTCAGGTGATGCTAAACTTAAAGTGCAGAGGCCATGCCTAAAATATTGAATAGATTGTTATTGGAAGTTTCTTTCCTATTGCCCTTTCTAAAAATAGCATGTAGTAAGAAACCCATGACCCAATCAAAATAGATGGCGTTAACCAGCCCTTCAGAGAAGCTCTTGTTTTCAGGTTTCTTCAGATGGCAGACAATTTTGAAGACAAAAAAGTCTCCCATGGAAGGTCATTCTACATTCCAGCCCCATGACCTTAAAGCAGCACATCCCCATCCCATGATCTCCCAGAATAGAGGACAAAATCTTCTCCTGATCAGTATGGTTAAGGTGGGAAGATGTGGCCCTGCAGATACTGTAATCAGTCACAAGCTGTAAAAGGGCTTTGTAACATAGTACAGTATGTGAAATATTAAAAATGGAACCTTTCTGAACATGCAAAGATACCTTTAATTTCTTACAATGCCTTATTTCAGGTTTTCAGGCCTGAGACTTTGTGTAAAACTAAAATGGCAGATGGGGCTAATAAGTCACTGTTGCTGGTACTCACTGTGAGGACAGTCAAACAAAGTCTTTCTCAGAAAACAGGCTACTTCAGGGGCCCAATTGGCCAGCCAAAACCTCTTCAGGAGGCATCCCTGATTTTAGACTTGGTTGCTCCTGAGATAATAAATTTAGACTTGAGTCAAATTATGCAGTGCAAATGGGAGCATGCATTTCTTTAAAACAGAAACCTCCTGATAGAAACCTAATCTAGCCATCTCTTGACAAGTTAGTCTTTTAACTTGGCTGATTCCGTGATATGTTAGTTTTTCAGCTGTAGTGAAAATGGAGTGGGTTGCACAGGGGAATATTTCAAACTGTGAATCTCAATTTGTTACCTGAAATTATATGTTGGGAAGAAGATTGAGATCTAACTTCATTGAACCAGTCTATATACCTGCCAAATGGGACACAGAAAGCAATTTCAGCAAGTAGGATCAACATGGCAGCTGTTCAGTAAAGAAAATTTAGAATCCACATAATTGCCCCATTAGCCTTGTTTTCTTAAACTTCTGTTTAGAATACAATTACTGCTTGCTGTTGTCACTCACTAAGGTCATTTAAAGCTCTTGTATAGATGTGGATTTGACTGTACTTCTATGCTTTTGCAGAAAATGAACAATTCTAATTATCAGACTAATTAACCATATTAAGTGCTAAATTACTTCCTGGAACCCAGGCATTTCTGATATGAGATTGATATGAATCTCTCATTTACTATGGGTATATTGATCAGAGCTCAGTTGATGATATTTTGCTGCTGTCTTTCAAAGAGTGTTTAGAATCAGCATCTTAAGATATTTTTACCGGCCTTCCAATATGTTGAATTGCCTAAACATAAAATTGGGCTCTCTCTTATTTATTTGTCTTCTATATTTGTTTGCCTCCTTCCTCCCTTCCTCCCTCCCTCCCTCCCTCCCTCCCTTCCTTCCTTCTTTCCTTCCTTCCTTCCTCCCTCCCTCCCTCCTTTCATCATCCATCCATCCATCCATCCATCCTTTTTTTGATAAAATATAGGTTCAAGGTGAGCTGTTACTAAGTTATTTTTCCTGATTTGTTCTTTGTTTTGATTTTTTAAAAATATAAATTTGTTTTGATCATTTACAAAAATGTTCTTAGCCATTTGGAAGAGGCAAATGAGCTATCAATAAATAAAATAAGTAAGTTCTAATTAAAAGTACACACTCAGAGTAAGCACTATCTTAAGTTAATATTTAAATTAATGGTTTCTACTGCAAGGCTAATCCAAGTCGCCTAAGAATAGTTTTCAACACTGGCTCAGGTGGCTTCTGTTAGTACCACACTGCCATCAGTTCAAGAGCAGGGGATTAAGGGGAAAGCATTATCATCCACCTGTCAATCAATTAATCAAAAACCAACCTACCTAAGAGGAAGAATGTGCTTTCATGTAAAATTATTTCTGCCTTTTCTAATTTTTGTTAATTAGGATACATATATCTATTTCCTTGAAACTCAAACACATTGGCCACCTAATGAGAAGGAAGGACTCACTGGAGAAGAGCCTAATGCTGGGAAAGATTGAGGGCAATAGAAGAAGGGGACGACAGAGAATGAGGTGGCTGGATGGAGTCACCAAAGCAGTAGGCATGAGCTTAGATGGACTCCAGAAGACGGTAGAGGACAGGAAGGCCTGGAGGAACATTGTCCATAGGGTCGCGATGGGTTGGACATGACTTCGCAACTAACAACAACAAATCCATTTCCTCTGTAATTTTTGAAACTATGGAGTTTCTTTTTCACACAATCCATTTATCCCAGAGGGAAATAACTTTTAAATTTAATCTGCACAGTGCCGAGTATAGTATTTGTACACTTGTGGGCAAGAGGTTTGTTCAGGATCTCAAGTGAGAAGAAGAGGAAACTGTCTGTTTTGCTTTTGTTTTTTGTTTTTCATTTTTCTTTATTTGTAAGTTAACTGCTCTATCAGTTTGAGTTAATATATTTATATATACACAAAGAGAGATAGATTTTTCTCACTATAGAAGCATTTTGTTTTCATTTTTAATTTCTTTCTAATGAATATCATTCGAGGCAAATATTTTTCCTAATATACTAACTCTGCTTTATGCTGTTTTCTTGATTACAAATATGCTTGTGCATGTAAAATTTTCCTTTAATATGTGTGTGGTTGTTATTTGTATAAAGATAAATGTGTGAAATCATAGCTGCCAGTTCTTCAGCTGGTGTTGACTTTCATACATGTCATGTTCCCAGGATGCTGCATATATAAGTAAAGTATATGTGTGGATCCAAGTAGTGTGATATTTGATAATTGATAGATGGAAATTTTGTAAATGCAGATTTTCTAAATTCTGTCCAAATTTTTTTATATGGCACCAATGTGCTGATAAGCATTGGGATTGCCATAATATTTCAACTTCAGTTTTCAGATTTTGATACTTTGTTATACTCTCCAATTCTTTCTGTTCTCTTCTACTATCTCCTGGTATTGCTACATCAATTATCCACCATTTCTCAACCACACTTAAATCTGATGTGATATGACAACCAAGACTTTATCAGTTGGCATTTGAGATTATCACAATATTTTAACATGCTCGTTGTTGACTACTTGTTCAATTTTATGTTCCCTTCAATTTTTCATTAATGGCACACGGTTATTTTTACAGGTGTTCCAATAAATCATTTTGGCTGCTGTGTTATTGTTTATAATCAGTTTATGCAATCTTCTTGTCCAAGCTGAGTATTACAGCTACTGTCTCTCTGCTGCTTCACACAATCTGCACTTTAAATAATTTAATAATGTTTTAATTCTGGACTTGATTACATTATTTCAAATAATTTGCTCTTGAGCAACCCAGATCAAGTCTTTGGTTTCTTTTTAAAAATGTTCCAAATATAACCCATTCCCAGGTTTTATCATTATCCACTTCCCCCTCAGTTTTTTGTAGAAACTGGCTGTGTGATCTTTTTTTTGCTAGCATTCTGTTCCTGTTTTTATTACTTTATTTCAATATTCATGTATTTGTTTCCTGCACATTCAGAAAGTTCCAATATTTAATTTACATCCATGCTTGTTCTTGGCTGTCTTTTATGTAACTGGCCAATGCATGCTTTCCTTCTTCAACAGTTTGTTTGACTTGAGGTAACCTCCGCCTCCATTTCTGCACAATCCAAACTGTCCAGTTCAGCTTATGTCCAGCTGATCATTCCACCAGTGCATTGTACCATAGGTATGGGCCCAGATATTGGGGGTTTGAAGGTGCTTCCATCATTCAATTTTGTATTTAGCAGCTTTATTACTCTTTGGATGTATCCTTTATTAATCACATTTTTAACTTGTCCATGCTTAATATTATCCAAATGTAAAATGCTCAGATACTTGTCATTTTGTCCTGATTGTTCCTGATGGTTTGATATTTCAATTCCATTACTGTCTGCGATTTTGCTCCGATATCTCTAGGCCAAATTCTATTGCTATATCTGTGCTAAAAACTCTTCCAGTATTTGTCAATGACTGGATTTCAGTTTCTGAGTTTCTATAAAGCTTCAGACTATTACTTATAAAGCAAATGGGATTTTTTGTTGTTTAAAAATTGTTCCCCCCCCCCAAAATTACTGATAGGGGAATCATAGCAATGACAAATGATAAGGCTGATAATGAGTCACGCTGGACGTTGTCTCTCCTAATGTTGACAAGCCCATATTTTTCATTTCCAACCACTAATTCTACCTTCTGATACTTCATTATTTTTTCTATAAACAGTCTAATGTTTTTTCTTAAATACATTGTTTTCAAATATTTGATGATGCAAGTATGTGATAATGAATCAGATGCCTTTTCATAACCAGCTAGACATTGTGCAAATTGATTTTTCAGCTTTTGCAATTTTCCAAAACTGTTTTACCAATCCGAAGTTGACCTCTGCTTTTTCTTTATTTCCTTTTGCTTCCAACTGGAAGGATTTTATTTTCTTATAATCTTGTATATTGTTCACTATTATCCTATGAGTAATTAATAATTTAATGTGCAAACTGTACAGGCAAGCATGTTATAGGCCTATAGTTTCTTGGTGTTGTCCCTTTTGCTGAGTCATTTTGAACCACTTCTTAACAGTTGCTGATGTCTTCTTTATGCTTCATTAAGCTATATAATAAAGAATTGAGGCCTTTGAACTATGGTGCTGGAGAAGACTCCTGCAAGTTCCTTGGACTGCAAGGCGATCAAACCGGTCAGTCCTAGAGGAGATCAACCCTGACTGCTCTTTAGAAGGCCAGATCCTGAAGCTAAAACTCAAATACTTTGGCCACCTAATGAGAAGGAAGGACTCACTGGAGAAGAGCCTAATGCTGGGAAAGATTGAGGGCAATAGAAGGAGGGAACGACAGAGAATGAGGTGGCTGGATGGAGTCACTGAAGCAGTAGGAGTGAGCTTAGATGGACTCCAGAAGATGGTAGAGGACAGGAAGGCCTGGAGGAACATTGTCCATAGGGTCGCGATGGGTCGGACACGACTTCGCAACTAACAACAACAACAACAAAGCTATATAATTGGATATAAGCTAGTCAGATATTTGAGCCAAAATCTATGCAACTGATCATTTCCAGAGGATGCCTAGTTTTAATCCTTTTTGCTCAATTCCTAACAGCCCAAACAGAGTACATTCCAATTGTCCAATTGTAGGGTGACTAAAGTATGAGTGACTATAGGAAACGTCTCCTTGTCTAAGAAAGAATGCAATGGGTGCACAAATGAACCTGTGCAAAGGTCCTCCTGGCCATTGCTGCTGCTTCCTCTTTCAGCAGTGGCTAAAAGTCCAGGAGGAGTCCTAACATGAGTATCAGTGAAAGATAGCATTGCAAAATTTGGGGAAGGGTGAACTTTGAGGAATAATCCAATTTAGAAATATGATATCAGATCAGTGGGCCTTCAAAGGTGAACTAAACTAATTTTTCCCTTGCCCACGGTATGTGTGAGTAGTTTCTGGCTGATCAGCTTCCCAACTCATAAATTCACATTGTCCAGGGGAAAAAAAAAAGACCTTGGCAACCCAAGGTCTTCCCATGGACATGCTGCAATAAACGCAGGTGGCAGCTGGTTTCTTCTCCCAGAAAATGAGGTTGCTTTTCTGGGCAATTATCACATCAAATCTTGGAGCCATAGCCTTCTGCCTTCCCTCGTTGAAGGTGGTGCCTGCAATCCACAAAGAAATTCAACACCATAAAAGATTTAATTGCTCTGGTAACAGCAGCAAAGCTGGGCTGTTCTTTCATTTTCATAGAAAGGATATCTTATTAACATATTTCCTCACTTTGAATAGCAAGGCTGTTTTTCAAATGCATTCTGGATCGTGGGTTGCAAACATTGGACTTACCATGAGTAGGCAACAGCTTTTTCTGGTATACTCTATAGTGCAGATGCAAATCACTATAGACTTAGTCCTCGACTTATGATCACAACTGAGTTCAAAATTTTTGTTGCCAAGCAAGACAGTTGTTAACTGATTTTTGTCCCATTTTACAATTTTTCGTGCCACAGTTCTTACGTAAATCACTACAGTTGTCAAGTTAGCAACACAGTTATTAAGTAAATCTGGCTTCCCCATTGATTTGCTTATCAGAAGGTCGCAAAAGGTGATCACATGACCCTGTGACCCTGTGACCATCATAAATATGAATCAGTTGCCAAGCATCTGAATATTGATTATATCACCAGGGAGATGCTACAATGGTAGTAAGTGTGAAAAACAGTCATAAGTATTAATAAAGAAGAATATTTGTAGCTCAGTTATTTAATGGCCATCTGTTCTCCAAGGTAACCAGTGTTGATTCCACCCACATACTTGATTTTGACCTGAATGGAAAACTTCTGAAAATTCAGTTCTACCTGAGAAAGTCAGGCAGTGAATTCCCATTCATTCTAGAGCTTTTGTTGTTGTTGTTGTTTTAAAAGAAAGTTTGGGTTTCTGACTGGTTATATTGTAGTGTGTTCAGACTGAAATGCATTTTTTTGCAGATGAATGGATGCACTTGGTTTTGAGTGATATACACACTTTAAAATATAAACAAGCCAAGAGCCAAGACAAAATCTAAATCTGAATTCTATAAGCATTCCATTAATTAAAGTTTTTATTTTTTTATTTTAATTCCATTTATATCCCGCCCTTCTCCGAAGACTCAGGGCGGCTTACAAGCTTAGCAGTAGCCTTCATTCTATGTATATGCCTGCTTATTAGGGCTTTCACACACACCCCCAAGCGGCATTATTACAAAGTCAGCTTAATTGCCCCCAACAATCTGGGTCCTCATTTTACCTACCTCGGAAGGATGGAAGGCTGAGTCAACCTTGAGCCTGGTGGGATGCGAACCTGCACTAATTGCAAGCAGCTGGTGTTACTTAAGGAGGCATTAGCCCACTGCTCCACCAAGGCTCTATGTACTTCATATGGTTATTCTAAGTCATATTTAATCATTTTCTCCTTCCGGAGAGACAAATCTCAAGGGTTTTAGGGGCCCTAAGCCCTTGGATTACATACTCCTGTCTAAAAAGAAATTGAGGAATAATTCAGATTGTCCATCAATCAAAAAAATTAAGGTAGTACCTACGCAATTGCAACCTCACATATACATGTATGTATGTATGTATGTATGTATATGTGGGGTTGCAATTGCGTAGGTACTACCTTAATTATATATACATATATATATATATATATATATATATATATATATATATATATATATATATATATATATATATGAGGGACGCGGTGGCTCAGTGGGTTAGGACGCTGAGCTTGTCGATCGGAAGGTCGGCAGTTTGGCGGGTCGAATCCCGAGTGCCGCGTAACAGAGTGAGCGCCTGTTACTCGTCCCAGCTTCTGCCAACCTAGCAGTTCGAAAGCACGTAAAAATGCAAGTAGAAAAATAGGGACCACTACGGTGGGAAGGTAACAGCGTTCCGTGCGCCTTTGGCGTCTAGTCATGCCGGCCACATGACCACAGACATGTCCTCGGACAAGCGCTGGCTCTTCGGCTTTGAAACGGAGATGAGCACCGGCCCATAGAGTCGGAAACGACTAGCACGCATGTGCGGGGGAACCTTTACCTATATATATATATATATATATATATATATATATATATATATATATATATATATATATATATTTACGTGGTGGCTCAGTGGGTTAGGACGCTGAGCTTGTCGATCGGAAGGTCGGCAGTTTGGCGGGTCGAATCCCGAGTGCCATGTAGCAGAGTGAGCGCCTGTTACTCGTCCCAGCTTCTGCCAACCTAGCAGTTCGAAAGCACGTAAAAATGCAAGTAGAAAAATAGGGACCACTGCGGTGGGAAGGTAACAGCGTTCCGTGCACCTTTGGCATCTAGTCATGCCAGCCACATGACCACGGAGACGTCCTCGGACAAGCGCTGGCTCTTCAGCTTTGAAACGGAGATGAACACCAGCCCCTAGAGTCGGAAATGACTAGCACGCATGTGCGGGGGAACCTTTTATATATATATATATATATATATATAATATGCATAAAAGTGGGCACCATCTTGACTTCTGCAAACTCCCGCTGGACCCAATTCTTCCCATTTGAAGCACTTCCCACTGACAAACAAATGTCTATTGGCCAATTTCCCTTCACCAGTTTTCATGGATGGACAAGAATCCAGGAGCCTAGTAAGTGGTCTCTCTTCCAAGCAGCCTTTGTACACATTATGGATGAACCAAATGACATAGAACCATTAATATTGAACAATCAGCTTCTTAGTAACTATTCCAGACCTTGTCTCTCAGTTCAAAGTCCAAACTGGAATATAACTATTTTTATTAGTTTAGCAATTTGAAAACTTAGCACAATAAACTCTCCTTCACTATTTCAGGGCCCAGGAGATATCAAATCTATGTGGTCTCCATATCAGCCACTTAGTATTCTTGGTTGTTCTTGCTAACACTGTACTATGGATTGTGGTTTCTAATCTAGATCTGGAATCTTACTTATCTTGAGTGCCTTTCATGGGGCTGGATCAGCTTGAATTTCCAAGAAGCTCCCAGATATACAGTAGATCATATAATTCATGGTTTATTCCCAGGGGACAATACTTTAATGTGTTTATAGTACACATTGGTAAACTATTTGTGTCAAGCGTTTTCCAAGAAATCTCAAAAACTGCTCTGAGATTATCCCAAAAGAAGACAAGTAGCATTATTCCATCATTTGACGAGTAGGTGGATTAATCAAGATTTGATTCAAACCAATACTAAATCTCAGGACTTGTTTCAAAACCCAGTGCACAGGCTGGAATTTGAAAAAAACAGTAGGAACAGCAGCAGCAGCAGCAGCATAAGAGCAATTTCAACACCTTTAAGCATAGACCTATCTGGGATTCTCTTCAAGTCTGGGATTCAGAAGAAAGATATATAAGTAATCTTGAATCCAGACATGTGTTTATTGTATTATTTAAGCTTGCAAGCTAACCAGCCCAAAGACTAAAAGTTTGATCAATGAAAAGATATACAAATAAGTCTGAGAAGATAAAGTTCATCAGGACTAAACAAACTTCTTGCGGAATTCATTTAAACAACTAAGACAATTATAATCTCTTCCTATCCCATTGTTGATTTTGGCCTTGAGGTAGTGATATGAATAATAACAGGTATGCTTTGAGCAGCTGTCTTTGTATGATCTCCTTACTATCTTACTTTTACATGAAGAATTCACTTAATGATCTGCAGCCAAGACTGTCAGACAGCTACCTGCTTCAGATGAGAATGATTGCATTTTTATTTAAAATAATGGATCTGACAGCACAGTAGCTGAGAACCAAACCTGAATTTTGGAAGCTACTTTTGCTATTGCAGAGACGATTGTACTTAAAATGAATTTTGGAGATAGACGGTCTGATACTTTCAAAATATACCAGTTTGCAACAATTTATTTCATTCCAATTATTATTATTCTTCTATCTGTGGGACAGAAAACATACTACTGCTATAGTCTGCATTGCACATAACCCCATAAGCTTTTTTTTTAAAAAAAAATCAAAGACATTGCAGTGAAGTCTTTATGTACCAGAATCAGATTAAAATCTTTAGGTTTTCGGTTCTTTTTCCTTCAGTAACTATCATGCAGAAATTTATGAAAGAGAGAAGCAACCTAGAACTAAAGAGAAATTTCCTGACAGTTAGAACAATTAATCAGTGGAATAACCCTCCTCCAGAAGCTGTGAATGCTCCAACACAGGAAGTTTTTAAGAGATTGGACAACCATTTGTCTGAAATGGTATAGGGTTTCCTGCCTGAGCAGGGGGTTGGACTAGAAGACCTCAAAGGTCCCTTAAAACTACTACTACTACTACCACTATTGTTGTTTTGTAGAAAAAGTATTCAGTTACCAAAAATACTTTGCTAACCTGTATGCCAGGTTAATGTTACAGATTCACAATTAAGGTTAGAAATTCTACCTATAAAGAAAATCTATACAAAATGTTTTATAGATGGCATTTACCACCTGCAAGGTTAGCAAAAATGTTTAAAAATATGCCTAGCAATTGTTGGAAATGTAGGCAAAAATCAGGCATGTACTACCACCTTTGGTGGGCTTGCCCTAAAGCAAAAAAATTCTGGTCGAAAATACATATGTGGTTAGAGAAAATGTTAAAAAAAACCATGTAGATTTTAAGCTGGAATTATTGCTTGTAGGTATAACCTCAGAAAACTATGATAAAGAAAGTGTATATTTAATACTACATGTACTAACAGCAGCAAGAATTACATTTGCACAGCATTGCAAATGAGAAGACATAATTAAGAAAATTCTGAACTGTGCAGAAATGGACAGGCTTACATTGAAAATGAAAGGGAAAGAAGACACAAAATACTTTCAAACATGGGATACTTTTTACAAATGGCTAGAAAAACGGAATAGAGAGTAGGAATGGAAGATGTATTAAGTTAAATATGTGGACCCAGACAACACGTTGTTTACTAAGCATGAGAGATTTGTAACTATAAAAATTAATAAAATATCTTACAAAAAAAAGTAAGTTTGCAAATTCTGGATTATGTTTTGATTTGGGAAAGATATTTAAAACAATTGGAATAATGTCTGCCTAATTTTCTTTTCTAGACTGAGATTGATGATGGTTAGTGAGAGTGATGTAGAGAAGGACATTTCAAAATTCATGTGGTTCAATTCATGTGAAAGATTAATTACTGCAGTAATCTTGATAGGTGGTCATCCAGATACTGCATAAATCTGTACAATGAAGAACAGTCAACCTCCCCACATGGAAAGTTGTATAGCTGACAATTAACATTCACCATTAGGAAAATCTTTTTGCTTGTAATTTAGGCCAGTGAATACATTTGGAATTCTAAGGATATGTGATGGGCCCATTCACAAAATGTTTGGATATGGCCTATCAAACACACACACACACACACACACCATTGCCAGCATGCAGAAGGGTGTCACATGTGCATACTCCTTTTCTGCCTGGGACAAATTTTATTTAGCCATGAAAATCCTATCCAGAGCTTTTGCTTTGGTGCAACCCTTAATTTGATGGTCCTCTGTCCTCTTCCAGCAGTCCAATGGTAGAGTCAATACCATTGAGAGAGAAAGAGGGAGGGAGGGAGAGAGGGGGGAGGAGGGGGGAGAAAGGAGACCACACAGTGACTATGATCTCTTTTTCATGGCCCTGTCCAGGTCCCATTCAAGCAGTTGAGAAAAGAACTTGGTGACTTCAATCTCCTTCCCTTTTTTCTTGAATTATTGAAAAAGAAAAACTGAAAAAGCCTCCATCCTATCCTATCTTAAATGTGTTGACAAACATTCCATCTAGATTCCTTTTCACATTTCTAGAGGGAATTGGCTAGCAGAGAGGGGAGAACTTGTCCAGACCTGTTGATAAACTCGTTTCATATTTAGACGCTGGCTTCCTCCGCCTCCCCCATCGGTATTAATTAACTACTGTATCGTTTTCCCCTGAATTTTAGATAGTCCTCCGCCTAGTCCAAGGGTTGACAAACATTTGAAGTTTTACTTCCTCTTCTTTCCCTCTAATATAGGTGAGAAAAATAGACGTGTCTGGACCTGTTGTGCTCCATCCAACCTATCGTCTTATTCTCCCTCTCTCTTCCCCCCTGAGGTGCGGGGGCGGCGGCTGAGGGAGTTGCTTAGCCGGCTTGGTGGGCGGACGTTTAGAGGGAACGCGGCGGCTTTTTCTACCGGCTGGCGAGGGTGAAGCTTTGGAAGGGAGGTCCCCAGGGGCTCGGTGACGTCATGCCGCGGGCGGGCCAATTGGAGGCGGCAAGGGGCGGGCTCGGAGATGAAAGGAGAAGGGGGCGAGACGGGAGGGGTGGGGGAGAAACGTCCCCTCGGTGGTTTTCCTCCTCTCTTGTGGGACCCGGCGTGGAGAAAAGAGGGCGCTCGGGGGGAGCTTGAGGGAGAAGGCGAGGAGCGGGCGCCGTGGCTTGGACGTGAGCGACGGAAGGGCCCGGGGAGGCGGCGGAGTTGCAGCCGCTGCAGGTGGCAGTGTAGACGTCGGAGCTTCCCTTTGCTTGATACGGGCTAAGGAGGCGGCGCTGTCTGAGCATGAAGCTGTCTGGCAGCGGCAACATCGGTAGCGGTCGCCGCCGCCGATCGCTCGAAACGCGGTAGTGGCCGGAGCCGTGGATGAGGCGGTGGCGGCGGCGCCTGGGCGTTCTCCTTGTCCTGACGCGGAAAGCCCCGCAGATCTTTTGATGATGACGATGAATTCTCTGGCCGAGAGCCTGCTGGGACCGCCGGACCCGTCTAAAGCGGCTTTTCTGGACTTCGGGCTGGCTCCCCCGCCTTCTCCTCACCAGCAACCCCAGTCCTCGCAGCCGCAGCAACATCCGACCACCTTGGCTCCCCCATATTCGCTCCAAGCCTTGCACCCGCTGCCGCCGCCGCCGCAGCAGCAGCAGCCCCCGCACGACGGCGGTGTCTTTCCTCCTTCCGCCGCCTCCTACGGCAGCAGACCCCTGGCGTATCCCCCTTACCCCGGGGCAGCCGGGGGCAGCCCTCACGCTTTCTACCATCACCACCATCACGGCACCTCCTACTCGCCTTACCAGCAGACCTCGAGCGCCTTGGGCCACGGGACGAGGCTGGAGGAGACGGGTAAGGGGGGGGTCTGGTTAGCTTGGGAGAAGGGGCGGGAAGCAAGCCCGGGGCGGCTAAACCCCTCATCCATTGGGGGGTTGATGCAATCTCCGTTATTTTACCTGGATGATAGGTTTTCGACATTCGTAAGATCACCCAGAAATAGCCCCTTCCTCAAGCCACCGAAAGGTTGGGCTACAACTCCCGTTGTCCGAGGCAAGAGGCCCGTGGTCTCAGTAGTGGCGAGAGTTATAGCGCAGCTCCCCCGAAAGGAAAAGGCTGAAGGAAAGTGGGCAGAAATGTGCTGTTTTCAAAGCCTTAGGAGGGAATGAAATAAATCAGTATTAATGTCCGTCACTAATAGATAATGTTGCCCCTTTCCTTCTCAGGTTTATTTTTGGGGTGTGTGGGGGGGGGGCGGGGGGAAAGAGTTGAGTTGACATGCAGATTACGAGTTAGAGAGAAAGATACGAATTACCTTTTTCTAAATTAGAAGTTAACCTGAGTTTATTAATTCGAAAATAAATCTATAGATTGCATTTACTCAGTATAAAATCTGCATTGCCCGCCATTTCGTTGTAGACGTACCTGAGTTGAAGCAAGCATTTCAATCACTGCACAATTATTTACAAGTACCGGTGAGGAGTCTATGGGATAGTAGTTTACTTATGTGGGATCTGTCTCTTCCCTGCAAGCTCTACTAGCAGGCTCTAACGTAATTTAAGCTAAGAGAAAAATAATAAAGAAACACAGTGCAACACTTCATTCAGAAACGCGACCTTTTAGAAAATGAAAGCAATTGCTTTTGCAATGAACTAAATTACAACCCATCGTGTTATGCCACCCTTAGATTGTATAATTAGAGGGACAGATCTTAACTTGAATAAGCTATCGTATGGATCCTGAAATAGTTTGCAAGTGATACAAAAACTTCTTTCAATGCATATTTACCTTCTTCCTCTCCCCCCCCACCAGTTTTTTCCCCAAAGAACCAGCATTAGTTGTCCTTCTCTGCTTTTCTCCCCCTCACCCCTCCCCAGGTGGAAATAGTCTGCTCCTCCTGAATTACTTGTTCCTCGGATCCATTTGATCAGCATCAAAACTTCACAGGGCCATGACCGAAGCAGTGGCACATAGATCTAAGGAGGAGAAAGGCAGTTCTCTTGGGGGCAAAACTGGCAGCTCTTGAGTAATGCATCTCAGATGCTCAAGCAGCCAGAGGAGGAAATCTCATTGGCATCTCTCCTTTAGAAACTGGGATATTGCTTTCCAGCACTGCTCATCAACCAATTCAACCAGAGAATACCAGGTTGGGAAAGGTTATTTACTAGGTAGAGTTTGGATTTTAATGCACAGTTGGGCATTGACAAAACAATGTGCAAGTTTTCAGAACTTTTAATGGAAGAACTGGTGCAAAAATGCAAGAAAGAAAACAGTAAAATTAGTAATGCTGAAAATAATCTTGATGGGAAGGATCAGACTGAGGAACAGAAATTGGCCTAGCCAGTTGGGGATAATAGGCATTGCAATCTCTCTGAATAGTATACCAAATGAGAAAGGAGCATGCCTGTAGTTCAGTGTTTTGCAACTCCCAGAATTCCCCAGGCAGCATGCTGCCACCAGTCAGCATGCAGGCTGGAGAGTTCTGGGAGCTGAAAAATCACACAAGGTTGAAAAATTCTGCTTCAGCAACATTTGGTTGCTGGATGCTATTCAGATGCGGCTGGATTTTCAACTGACTTACATGCCTGTGGTACTCTTTCAAGGTTGCATAAGAGACCATGGACACTTCTAATATATTTTGTTTTGAAGAGAGTAATCCAGACAAATTATGATCCAGGCAATTGAAATGTGATATGTCACTTATTTCTGACCATTTCTCCCTGCTGCATTTGTTTATACCCTTCCTGGAAACTTCCCTTTCCTCCCCAGCCCATCTAGACTGAACATGCCTCTGGGCACTGCTCTGTTGTGTTGCTGGTTTTCATTGCTATGTCAAACAACCAGGTACACTGAATTGCTCTATAAATAACTTACTACAAGAGGTAGAAATTGTTCAGGAAACCACCTGGAAAAATTCAATAGCAGCTCAAAGGTAGATGGTATGGGTCTGAAATCTTGGTTAATATGCAAAGTGTCTCTCCCCATCCCCTACAGCTTGACTATTTTCCATCCTCTTGATATAGTGCTTCTAGATGAACAGGAATTAAGCCCTATTTTTTCCTGGCTTAAGTCTTAACCCTAAATCTGGTCTCATCTCCAAGTTTTGGACTTCAACCTCTATAAGTTCCTGCATTCAGTAAAATGAACTGGATATGCCACATCTGCACCTGACAATTTACATTGTTTTACTCCCTCCACTTATGTTTACTTTTTAATTAGCTTTCTAGTCCAAAATCCCCTTCAAGGGAAAAATATACTTTCCATTTCCAGGATGTTCCTAGAAACATTTATCTATTTATCATTTTGGATTGGTGGTTACTACTCATTATCTTTTGGCACAGAAAATATACTGTTTTGTGTTTTTTTTTATTTTCTACCATCTTTGTTAAGAACTTTCTTGCTGGCCTATGTTCAAGGACACTTAGTCTAATGATATAGGAATTCTTTCTTGCCAATCTCTTCTTCCACCAAAGGATGGCATTTTAGTCAATGTTTACTGTATATATTTCTAAACATCTGAGAAACGTGAAGTCAGTAGAAACTTTTAATAGAAAACTGATTAACTTTTAAAAATGTATGTTTATACAAAAATATGAATATCATTCTTGTTATTTTATATCACAAATGAATTATTTTGAAAGTGTCCCTTGAAGCCATACAACATGGCTTCAAACTAAGATCTCAAGAAGCATTCTGTTTTTAAAAATGAAATTATCTTATGAACTGTGGATTTACGTAAACTGAGTTGTTCTGTTGTTTCTTTTGGAGCTAGCTGAGTGGTGTTTTTTTAATGATTTAAAAGAAACAACAGTACTTTTAAAAATCCTCCATGATTTTCAGATGTAAAAAACAAAGATTGTATTTTAAGTATTAATTTATGCTTTTATTGTGTTATTTATTTTTCTAACCTGACAGGGAAATGCTTTGGAGGAGAGAAAATAAGGACTCTTAACATTTACTGTATTTCATTTAATAAATCTTCCTGTAACCCTATAGAGTTTCTGACCATTCAAACCAATTCTCTCCCTCCCCCCTCCATTTCTGTAATAATGAATGTTTTAGAATGCACTAATAAAATATAAAAAAGGTTACTTTATCCAACTATAGTAACTATAACTATATTTAAAACTCGGAGCAGCGTTCCTTTCTAATTCTAAAGGTATTCTGACTTTAAGGTTAATTCATAACCCCGCCTAGGCTATCTGTCTCTCCCCACCACCACCCACCAGCATCTGTCCAAACTTCACAGAAACTTTTCCCAGAATTCCATGAGATTAGTTTGTCAAATTTAAGGGAAGCTCTTGTTAGCTTTCCTTGATAAAGGCTGCACACATGTGAAAATGGGCAGTTTTCAGAACTGTTCAGTAACCACCGCTGTCAAAAAGACAAAGGGAACTCATGGGCATTAGAGATTTAGAGCCCTGCCAAAATAAAAACAGGAGAGCTTTTAATTTAAGCGTGTTAAGAGAGATTTACTCGCAGTTCTGGCAATACTGGAAGCAAAATGCTTCCACAGTTGGTGAAAGGCTAAGAGACCCTCTTCATCTTTGGAAAAATAGCCTTGCCTAAACCCTTGCCCTCTTTCTGCAAAGACAGGAACCACTGGATTAGTAATGTCAGTTCGTGCTCCCTAATGAAGTTGGGTGTTTATTAAATGTCCCTTATTTACTTGTACTATATAATTTTTATTTTAATTGGTACCTGCCAAACAAACAAGTAAAAGAGAGAGCGCCTTGCTACTATTTGAAACCAAATGCAGCAGCCAGCGAAAGTGGTCCCTTGCTGCTCCTTTGATTGAGGAAGTAAAACTATTAAAGGCGAGACAGTCGATCCCACCGGCAGCTAATTAATTAGCAGCTATTAATCGCGATGAACCTGAAGACTGGGAAAGGGGGAGTCCAGGGCAAATATCCCAAACCAAGCAGCAAGGTTAACCGCGGTTGTGGTGGGTGCGCACTCATGGAAGGCTTGAACGATCTCTGTTTAGGGGGCGCGGAGTTTCAGGAACCGTATTAATTTTCACTCCGATCTGTGGATCCGACTAAGCAAGGCTCTTCGTTTTTAACTGCTGATGTTTTCCAGGTTTGTTCAGAAGAAGCACGCCGCGGAGGGTCTGTTCCCCCTTGCAATTTACTGCACCATCCAGCTGTTGCTGAGACAATGTATCAGCCACAGAAACTTTCTCCGACGAGGTTTAGTCTAGCGTCACTCGCCGCAGTGGTGGAGAGCCGATCTTCATGTTATATCGGCCGAGCAATATTACTAAAAAACGGGTTTAAATCCGTAGGAGTTATTCTTTTCAGGCCAGATTCATTTGCTAAACCATAGAGTGACCGTAGTTTATTGAACAAAACACGCCTGGCTGGGTTCGCACAATGCCTAACGAAACCCAAACGAACCTATTATGGTTCGATTCGAGTAGGCACGCAGCCCTAGCCTGCACTCCTAACTTGTTGCACTCCCAGCAAGTTAGTTCTACTGACTAAAAGGCCGTTCGCTTCTGGTTGAACGTGCTTTGCCTGAACTCAGGCGCAGTTTTTGCTTGACGTTTATCGGAAGATCAGAAGAGCCAGCAGGAAGTGACGATCCCCTTCCACTGTCCAGACATGGGTAACCTATCTGGCACACTCCTAATCTTTTGCCATTAAAAATCATTCTGGTTGAAGCTGATGGGTGTTTAAATCAAACACAGCTGGAAGGTACCAGATTGCCTATTGCCGCGGCTTTCTCTTTTTTAAGCCATAAATTATTTCTTCCTTTGTGAGAGTCTTCATAACTATTTTCCTACGGCTTTTCAAATGTCTTCTCAGGGCGCTTTACAAACATAGGTTGGATAGAGGCCAGGACGCCATAGTTGTCGATCTTAAACCAAGGAAGCCTGCAAGATTTGACGCTGCGGGAAAATCTAGCAACAACTTTAAGCGACCGAGACAATGGCCTCGTTCATACTATACGCTGAGTCTTCCTGAGAGTTGTTTGTTAAGTTGGTGGTGCATCTTTGAGGCAAATGAAGGGCGACGTCCAGTACCTGTTTACTCAGAAACAGGGCCCCAATTTATTTCACAGGGCTTTTTCCTCAGTGCGTGCAATCGTTCCAATCCTTAACGATTGAATTTCATCGGGGAACTCAACAAACCTGTTGGGATTGCGCTGTATCGCAGCCTTGTTCAGGTTTTTCGTTGGGTTTTTTTTTCTTTCCTTTTTGGAGAAGAGGCCCTATTAATCTGGAAGGGGTCTCGAATAAGTTTGCTAAAGGTAAAGGTAAAGGTTCCCCCGCACATGCGTGCTAGTCGTTTCCAACTCTAGGGTCCGGTGCTCATCTCCGTTTCAAAGCCAAAGACCCAGCGCTTGTCCGAGGACGTCTCCGTGGTCATGTGGCCAAAGGCGCACGGAACGCTTTTACCTTCCCACCGTAGTGGTCCCTATTTTTCTACCTGCATTTTTACATGCTTTTGAACTGCTAGGTTGGCAGAAGCTGGGACGAGTAACAGGCACTTACTCTGTTAAGGATTCTACCCACCAAACTGCCGACCTTCTGATCGACAAGCTCAGCGTCCTAACCCACTGAGCCACCGCGTCCCTATAAGTTTGCTAGACGGTCATAAATAATAGCAAGCAAGTGTGGTGGGGGTCGTCCCTCATTCATACAATTACTCCGAGACGGGGGGGGGGAAAGCATTAGAACTGAGAGAAATTATTGACTCGCTTGTGGCTGAATACCGAGCTACTGAAGGAAATAGAAGAGCCGCGCCCCATTCTCTCCCCTCCCCCCACCAACCAAATCCTTCCCGCAACAGGTGGACGCTGGGGTCCTTGGACTCGTCCTTGAAATACACTCACGGCCCGCTTGAGGGTCGCTTGAGGTGAAACGTGCAACTCAGGAGTAATGCTGGCCTGAAGATGTTTAAAATACCTTTTCCCCTCCCAAAGAAGCGGAAGTAACGGTGCCCGAATCATGAAAAGGACACGTTGTGAGTCACAGACAAAGAAAAAACTCACTTTGGTAAGGTTAAGCAGTCTAGTTTTGGAACTTGGACGGAATTTTCTTTTACGCCAAGCCAAAATTCAAGCAGATTTACGATGATGTCCACCGCCCTGCGTCAGACATTCGTTTCCCTGGCGCAGCTGCCTTGTTTCTGTTGTTATTCTTCTGCCTGATATAGTGGAAAAAATTTAACTCCCTATTAATTCTTACCCTTACCTTTGGTGAGTTTTAGCTCCAAGTTACTGCTAAATCTTCAATCTTCCCTAATTAAAAGCTGATTTAGAAACCAACCTTTCAGGTAGATCAGCGAATAAAAATTTAAGGTCTCTAGTTTTGATTTCCTTTAAGGGTTTCCAGATTTATTTAGCGAAGGTGCAAACCATCAGATTCACCTTATCTCTGCCAGACAAATTTTACTTTTCACCTATTTGTAAAGGGATGTATAATTTAAGGTGAGCTGGTAGAAGCTAAGTGACTGGCAATTTATTTAAATGCATATTAGTTTATTGTATCGACATTAGTTTTACAGTAATTAGCAGTTATTAAATGGAGATAATGGGGGCAAACGTGCCAGTTTTCACTTAAGTGTTCTTATAAATTTCACCTTCCCACGCATTCACAAGGTTTCTATTATCTGTCTCGGGCAGATTATTATTCTTGTCCTTATTATTACAAGAAGCCTGCTGACAGACAATAGAATTCCTTTCAAAAAACAATAACTAGGGGAAACCCCAAACCAAGCCCAAGAGGTTAAGAAACAGTTTATATAATGCAGTGAAAAAGCAGGCGGGTTTTGTGAGAGAAGACAGTATTATTAACCTAACAGACGGTTTACAAAATAGAGCGCAGGCATTCAAGTCTCCAAGTGTCCAATAATTCTTTTATTACACAAGATTATTTATAGACGAAAGAGGGGTGGTGTTTAAACCTTCTTTATTGTCCCCTGTGATTTTATACTCAGGTTGGGAGATGCCCTAGGAAAAGTTAGTGTCTAACCATTACATGGTTGATTAAGAATGGTTTTGTCCACGGATGGAGAACAGACAAAAACAACCAATTTGCATTGATATTTCCAGGCATTGGAGAACTCGGATTGGATCAGAGTTCCAATCCGAGTTCTCCAATCGAAGTGTGTGTGCGTGTGTGTGTGTGTTTGTTTGTGGAGGGGAGTAGCTGCAGAAAGAAACCCTTTTTGGAGGCCATCAAGTAGCATGAGGTCCTGGTGCATCATCGCAGACACAATTTTCACAATTTGCCTTTATACACACAACCCTGTTCTGTGTATATGAGAAAATGCTATACTGTATGAATAATTACAAAAACTGAATGTTTTTGTAACATTCAGAGAATAAATGCATAATTCAATAGGTTTCTCTCCCACTCTCTCCCCCCCCTCGTCTTTTAGCTTCTCACCCTTCTGGGGGCCTCTCAAGCTGGTGTAGTTTGGAGGGAAAAAAACACTCCATCCCGAAACACAAGCTTACTAGCCAACCCTAAATGCAATGGTGTAATTGCTAGACACAAACCTGCAGGTCAATACCTAAATTTTGAAAGGAGAGAAATTTGGGTCTAGCTAAGGGGAGTCCCGTTGAACTTGATAGGGCATGTCTCGTCCTGCTTGCAATTAAATCTCTGGGGTTTGCAGGTCCGGCGGATTTTCGACAGATCTCTCTCTTTCTTTCAGAGAACCAGTTTGAGGTGTGGCTCTCTCTTTTCTTTTCTTTTTTTATTATTACATTTTATCTTTTTAATTAGGGTAGCCAGGCGTCTCGGAGTTTGGTCTCGGGTTGATTTTTAAATTAAATTATTCCTTTAGGGTTTCGGATGTATCTTTTTAAACTCCGTTCTCCGCGGGCTGCGTGGAAGAGGTTGGCGCCTGTTCAGCTCACACCCCAGGTTGATTCGCCAAATTAACAGAACCCGGAGCTTTTTATTTTGCTTTTTAATTGATTCCCAGCCAGCTCGATTGTATCCTTCGAGTTTTAGGGCTTTTGTATCGCGACCTCGTGTGTCGTCAGTTTTATTCAACAATAATAAGCCCGCCCGACTAAATTCAGCAAACGTCAGCCAAGTTGCAAAGCCAGCGCTGGATTTCAGGGGGGAAATAAGGGGTGAGACTACCTATGAGTTAAGGCCGCCTTGCATAAGCATTATCGATTAATTCACTGAAAGTGGTGGTAGGTGCAGAAATAGGGCCGAACTTCAGGGGAAAGTGGTTTGGGGAAGAAATTGCGACTTAAGCCGTTCCGCTTCTTTAGTGTTTAGACAGATCAACGCCGCAGAACTGACTGGCGGACTCTTCCTTCACCATCTCCTCCAGCAGCGCTAGAACTACTGAAATCCACTTTTAATCATCGTTAGTTCGGTTTAAATCGATTCGATGCCAAATCATTTAATTCCTCACTTAATAAATAGATTCTTTTAATTTTTATTTTTATTTTTAAAGAGTAGTATTTTAAAGAGTAGATCTTTTGGGAATATCAAGCTGGCTGAAATCATTAAATGCTCACTTGACACGTATGTCGCCCTCACATTTTGAATATGATGATGATGACGATGACGACGACGATTAGGCAGAAAGACAAGGTAAATAAAAGGAAAAGAGAGGGTGAGCCCATTAAACTGACCAAACTCAAATCCAGTTATTGGGTTTGAGTCAATTGCAATTTAGCTGGCTTCCAGAATTTCCTCTACAACTGTTCTGCAGGGCAGATTAATAGCACCACCCAGCCATCGTTGAGATGCTATAAAAATATATAGGTTGATACTTATTGGCTGCAAATAAGCACTCCCGTACTTAATATTCCCCAGGAGATTCCCCTGTCAGCTTTCATCTCAGTTGTAATATTGACTTTCTCTTCTGTGTTCAGAGTGTAGTAGACGACATTTTATTTAAATACTATATAATCTGCCTTTGAAGGTAATCTCTTCCATGGAGGTAGACAATAACATTCAAAAGTATGTAATTACACTTTAAACAAACCTACAAAAACAATGTTTCCTTTGTATTCTTGTCCGTGTTGGGAAGAACGAAGAAAGGCTATATATAGATGGATTTCTGGTTTCTGCCCTGCTGGGTGTTTTTTTTTATCGCGTACATAATTTTTTCCTAGGATTGCAGCACTTAATGCAGTCTAAACACTTTTACTCAATTGATTTGTTTGGGGAAGGGTTTGTCTCCCAAGTAAGTATGCACATAACAGCAGCCACCTGAAGTAGATGTGCCTACTCAGAAGTAAGATCATCAGATCTCTGTAGCCATTCCTCCCTCCCTCCCTCTCCCCTCAACATTGAAAGGCATCTTAAAAGTGACATGGGCTTCTCTCTCTCTCTCTCCCCACCATGTCTTTATCTCCCCCTTCTTTTTCTTAAGTGAAAAGTTAATTTTGTTTCTGCCCATGTCCTAATCATCTCCAGTAATGTCTCCTGCTTTAAACATGAATCATTCGCTTTAACTGCAACATGAATCAACTTTGTAGTACTGGAGCATATTCTTATGACACCCACCAAGTCTCCCATTCTACATCCTTTTGGAAATTACTTTTGGGTAAAGCTTGCAGAAAGTCAGCTTAGGATAACTCTGAATTCTGGTCCTAAACTCCACAGTGCTGGGTCCTTATTGGGATTTAGCAAATAATCAGTATGCCATTCTATAGATTACATAGCTTTTATTCTCTTAGCAATGGCTCTGACCTTCGTAGGTGTAGAAGTTGTCCTTTCAGTGTTACTAAACCTTCAGCTGCTGAAAGCTACAGTCCACCCCTTAAACGTGAGGATGCCTTTCTGCTTGGTCTTTATGAAAAGCAGAGGTTTACAACCTAAGGCCCAGGGCCAATGAGGCCCCCATAAGCCTCCAAGGGCAATTCCATCATTATGTGACTGAATTAAAATAAATAAATATGAAACTAGAAAATATATGGGAATCTTATTTTCATTATAATGTCAGTGTCAATTTTGATTGCTCTTCCCATTATTTTTCAGAACACAGCTTCAGGCATAACTTTTTCTAGGAGTTGTGCATGCAACACCAAGTCCATCCCTGGGTAGTTCTGGTTTACAGAGTCTAGTATATTAAGTCATAATGTCAAGCTCCAAGGAAAATCACCATAGTGATCATGATTGAGGATAAAGGTTCTGTTTTTTGTACCGCATCTGGAGGTCATCAGGTTGGGGAAGCCTAGAAAATGAGCCAATTAAAGTGATTAAGATAAAAATCCAAACAAGATTAGGAAATTAGGCGCACACTAGCTTTGTAGGAATGTTAGCTGGCAAGCTTAGATTGTATGAATCTGGTCCAATGTAAGATGTCTGAGTCAATTTGATTGCTAAATTTGAATAAGCTGTATTATTAATACTATTGGCTGTATTTGCTACCTTTCTATTGAGTGAGATAAGAATCGTGTTTATAGTACTTAGCATAATAAATCTTATAATTTTATGTTAGTGATAGTTTTATCCAATTACCCTAGGGATGAAGAGCTCACTTCCCATCAGGTGTAATTGTTGAATTGCAATTTCCAACATTTTTACTGTTGATCATCCTAGATATGCTGCTATGAAATATAATTCAGCAATATCTGGGCCATGGACTCTTCAACAACCCGGGTAAGGAAAGATAGTCATATAGATGGGATGACAGCATTCACTTCTCCCTTGAACTCTAGTTCACCATCATATTTGTGGCAATGGCTGTCCTATGGGTTTAGCTTGTAGTTCAATGTGTTAGGCAAGAGTGTTGATTAGGTAAATGATGCTACAAGAATCCAGCCAGTGTTTTGGTTCATTCACAGTTCAATGAGTTGGACAATGCCAAAAAAGTCAGTTTCATAAACTGTGGTTCAATTAACTGCAGCTTAGTAAGCAAAACTAGTTTTATTTTGATGGTGTTAAAATACAGTAAATGTGTAGCTCTCCTGTGGGTTTGTAACCATTGTTTTATCAGGAATTGTACTCTTTGCTGATTTTCATCTTATGCATGGTTGTTGTTTTTTTTTAAAAAAATTGCATATTATTTGTTCTATGCATTTCACAGACTTAGATTTATGCTCATCTGGATGTAAGATATATTTAAATATTTTAATTTTAAGGAAGGATGCCTGGGTTTGCAGAATTTTTTTTGCAGTTTTTCTGAAAAACTGAAGCATCATCAAGATTTTCAGTCAAATAAAAAGTTGCTGGGAAAGAAAGGGGAAAAAAAACAATCCACTGCTTTAATACATGGGATGCAATTTTAAAGGAAAGCACATGCTAATATTATTTATAAATTTATATTTATAAATGTAGTTTATTTTCTTTCTTAAGTGCTGTAGTAAAGCAAATTCTCTGACAGCCTGAATAGTTTTTTTAGTTCTGCCTTCCACCTTTCTTTCAGGACAGAAGCTTAAGAAGAGGTATCTTTAAATGCCACCTTCCATTCCTCCACAATCATATCTCTGTGAGATAGGGTGGCCCAAAATTATTCAGTTGGTCCTCTATGGCAGGGAATACATTGTTTACATCTCCGTGATCACAGACCCAACCTTTTCCAATCTGGAGTGCTCCAAATTCATTAGATTTCTTTGGGCCTGAGTTTCTCAATGTTGCAACTTTAAGATATGTGGACTTCAACTCCCAGACTTCCCCAGATGATGGTGCTTAGGGGATCATGGTCATTCAGATCCACTGCTGCCCCCAGAATGGGGACAGTCATGTTAAAGGATGAATTACATTCCAGGTGAGGCTTTGTGTCTATGCACATAACCACTTATCCAGGCCTGCTTGATTTCTCCAGCAACAGAAGAATTTACCAGGACTGAAAATGATTTGTAGGGCTGTGATCTCACCAATGCACTTTTTTATTTCAGCAATGGGGCAGCACCAGTCCCAGGAGTGAGCTATGTTTTGCTATTGAAGTATACTTTTGGTCTGGAGTAAATAGTTTGCAAAGGATACATGGTGGTCAGGGTTGAAATAATGAATTTGCTTGGATTAAATTCCTTGTTTTGATTTCTTTCACTTGCATTTTCTTTGTTATTTTAAGCCACCTTGAAAGTCCATATTAAACTGAAAGATAGCAAAAAAAGAAGAAGAATTAAGAAAAAAGTTACACTTTAAGGATCATGCTTTCTTTTTTTTTTGTAAACCAAGGCAATGCAAAAAGCCTTTAAAAAACCGAGAAGCAAACTTTCAGAATTTTTTTTTAAAAAGTGTTATCTGTAAGGAAGTAGTACCTTGTGATTCCCTCCTACTGCCTTAATATTTTTTTTTCACCTTGTCAAAACTTTGTGTCCTCTCCTCTATTGTGGCTTTTCCAGTAGCACATGGATGTGGTTTACCCAGGCATCTAGGGAGTATCCTTCCTTAAGCGGAAGAGTTTGACTTGCTCTTTGCACATGAGCGGAGTTTCTTAATTAAAATCTGCACTGGTGAGAATTAAAGGCAGCCCTGTAGAGGGATCTCTGCTTCTTCCCCTGACACAGTTTCAAACCTGAGATGAGGGAAAACAAGGTCTCTGATTGGGCCACAACTGTTCTCTGAAACTGTTTGCATTTTGTCGCCTTGCTTTCTTCTGCTCAATTATTTTCTCCTGGGGGAAAAGGCAGGTTTTTAAAAACACAGAGGATAATGAGGAATTCTTGCCATAATGCCGTAAGCTTGGAATGCTCATCAAATGTAATAGGCTGGAAAGAACTGAGTGCACAGGCTAGATTCTTTGCACATTGTTGTTTTTAGCAAATTATAGCAGTAAACCAAAATGCACAGGAAAAAATGCCATTGATCAAACACACCTTTTAACTTTAAATTTTATTTATTTTTATTTTTTAAATTCCATTTATATCCCGCCCTTCTCCGAAGACTCAGGGCGGCTTACAAGCTTAGCAGTAGCCTTCATTCTATGTATATGCCTGCTTATTAGGGCTTTCACACCCCCCCCAAGCGGCATTATTACAAAGTCAGCTTAATTGCCCCCAACAATCTGGGTCCTCATTTTACCTACCTCGGAAGGATGGAAGGCTGAGTCAACCTTGAGCCTGGTGGGATGCGAACCTGCACTAATTGCAGGCAGCTGGTGTTACTTAAGGAGGCATTAGCCCACTGCTCCACCAAATTTTGACCTTGCATCTTTCATTCCATGCCCCTCTCTCCAGCAGCTATTTCCTTCCTTTTTAATCCAGAAAATTTGAATCTTTGAGGTTGAAATATAAAGTGATGTCAGGTTGATTTCCCCCCCCCCATAGGCTTAGCTCTTTTTAAGACAAGATAACCTTTTTGTAATAGATTGAATTTAACTGTGCCACATCAAATGACCTTAATAAACATTTTCTATGTGAGTTCATCCATATTGTTTGCAGCCTGGTTTGCAACCACATCAAATGACCTTAATAAACATTTTCTATGTGAGTTCATCCATATTGTTTGCAGCCTGGTTGACAGCTACTTCAGTATCATGTTCTTGTTATTTAAACTACAACTCCTCCTTGCTTATGTTATCTCAATCAATGAAAAATGACCTGGCCAATTTGATGATGCCATTGTGAAAGAATATTGTTAATTAGCCAATCAGATTATAATATCACAAAGCCACCTCATGATGATGGCACTCCTGCTTCCCTTCATTCTTAATGGCTATGCTTTTTCATTGTATGTTTGCATAGGCCAGTCAACTAAAGCAGTGGCCCCTGACCTTTTGGGAACCAGGACTGGTTCCATGGAGACATGCTTTTCCATCAACCACAGAGGCCATCATTTTGCATGCTGCCTGCATCCTGTGGATGGGGCTTCGCTTGTTTGTGTGGCCTTTTTCTGTCATGTGACAGACTGGGTACCGGTCCACAGATGAGGGGTTGGGGACCCCTGAACCAAAGTGTTTTCAGGCTGTCAAACACTTTTCTGAAAAATGTGTTTGTTGGATCAGAATGTCAGTAAACTAAGTACACACACAGCTTAATTGCCAAATTTCTTTCCTCTGATCACAAGTATTTCTGAGGCATTTGTTTATTTATTCTGTTGAATAATCTTTGATTATATTCATTATTTGTGGTGGAAATCTAGTGGAGCTCAAATTTCCTCCCCAAATTCCCATGTTAGCCATTTCTTCAGGGTACACCCTTACCTTGATTTAAATAGAAATCCAGTGATTAAAAGTTCCTTTCTAATTTAATTGTTTAGATAGTGATTCAAGAAACATCCTTGAATGGCATGACAATAGTTCATGGTGGTGCATTCTGGGAAGAATTATATTTTTCCCAAGAGAGAACATCCACATTTGGGGGATTCTGGATCCACATTTGTCACTGACTTCCAGTGTTTCCCCCCCCCCCCACACACACACTCCTAAATGGGTAGAAATACCTGGGAGTCAGATTGATCTATGCCCAGGTCTAAATTATTGTATTACAGTGTAGATGCAGCTGCCCTTAAAGAAGACTTGTAAACTCCAGCTGATGCAAAAGGCTATCAGTCAGGGCTTAAATATGTAGCGAGACAATGCTATATCCTTGGACTAAGCTTATTTTTCCAGATCTTCATTTGATTCAATAATTTTTTTCAGAGTTCTTTAATGATAAAAAGCAATTATCATTCAGAATTTGGGAGCAGACTTGTTTTCTGGATGACTGTGTATCATGGGTTCCTGTCAGTGTGTTCTTGTTGGGATCTATAATTCCCATTATTTAATTGTGGCAAGATCAAACAGTGATTTATTAAAGGAGTCCATAAAGATAAATAATATCCATTCTTAGTAAAGGAAGCAATTCATTTGTAAGCACATCCACATCTAAATTGTTTCTCAGTTTTGTTTTTTCACTGGAACTATCAGTTGCTGAGAACTGTCAAGTTTGTGGAATTCATTACTCTAGAGCAGGGGTAGGCAACCTTGGCTCTTTTATGACTCATGGACTTCAACTCCCAGAATTCCTGAACCAGCCAACCTGGCTCAGGAATTCTGGGAGTTGAAGTCCACGAGTCATAAAAGAGCCAAGGTTGCCTACCCCTGCTCTAGAGGTACATATACCACAGGGTCTTAAATTTTGCCTTTATATAGATTTAATTTTCAGACTGGTCAATTAGGTACAAGGACCTCTGAGCATTCACAGAGTACATTTCCACTCAACTTATCCACCGTTTATCATATCCTTTCTGAGTGGTGAGTATTCTGGTCAGATATGATATTCTTGGTACCTTTCAATTTAGAATTAGAATTTGTTTTATGTCTACAAATTGATAGATGGGCATATATGCAGAGTGCATTCTGGATACCAAATTATATTGTAATAATAAGTTGCCAAACAACATTTGTGGTTATTATCTGAGAAATCTGACATAGGCAATTGCATCATGTTTCACTGAAATTTATTGCTTTGTTGTTATTGAAAAGTGGCAAAGAAGTTGCAAAGTCAGAAATCCAAGGAATTCATTATTATCTTTATAATCTTGCTTCTGGGAGGCAAAGCAGTGTACATGGCACTTTTCTCTCCAACTTTATCCTCACAACAATATCCTCACAACAACATCAGGAGGAGGATTAAACTGAAGGATTAAAAAAAGGCCCAAGGGTGCTTCATAGTGGAGTGGAGGTAAAACTGGGGGTCGTTTTGTCCATCAATTCTGCCAGTAGCCCCATGTTGAAATACCTATTAGGAAAAAATGCAAATAAATATTGACACATGTATGATCTCAGGTCTGCTTAAAACCAAACAGTTCAGCAACCATTGATGTTGGCTTCAGCTACATATTGAATCTTACTTTTCTCTTTAATTCTGTTTCTTTCAAAAGAACTGGAGAAATCAACCATCATAGAGAATGGAGAAATCCGCATCAATGGAAAAGGGAAGAAAATCCGGAAACCACGCACCATTTATTCTAGCCTTCAGCTCCAGGCCCTTAACCAGCGCTTCCAACAAACCCAATATCTGGCATTACCCGAACGGGCAGAATTAGCAGCACAGCTGGGATTGACCCAAACACAGGTGAGATGCTCTATTGATTTATACTCTCCACTTGTTACCCATCAGTCCCTGTTTTCTGAGAGCATATATTATGAGGATAATGTTCACAACATGCCTGTAAAATTAGTTAGAATGTAGATGGTGACTTGCTTAAATCTAGCTCTTTCCATCTAGTAGATGAAACAAAGTTGCCAACTGTTTTTCAAACCTGGCAACTTTAAGATGTGTGGACTTCAAGTCCTAGAATTCCCCAGTCAGTCATGCTGGCAAATTTTATGCTGGCTGCAGAATTTTAGGAGTTAAAGTTCACATATTTTAAAGTTGAGAAACACCGATCTAGAATGACAGCCACTGGGAGGAATATTTGATATTGAAAAATCAATGGATAGGAAAGAGACTAAAATTTGTTTTATCCTTTATTGGCTTTTGAAGGGTGCAGTCTGGATTGCTGCTCCAGACATAAAAAAATGAAACAACCATTGGAATAGGTGGGCAAAAAAGGACTATAAATCAAGGATGGAGAACCTGATTTATTGTGTTCTAACTGAACTTTAGCTCCCAATAGCCCATGTCCCTGTTGGCCCTGCTACTAGGCCTTCTGAGAATTGTATTTTTCTCCATCTGCTTGCATGCTAACTTTCAAGGGTAATTGACCTGAAAAGGGATGATAGCTAATGTTTTTCACATTCAAATCAAAATATTATTATAGCTGCTGTTGCAACCTTGGTTTCCCCACTTCAAAGCCAAGTACAAATGCTAATATTGTGCTGAGGAGTATTCTAGAGCCCCCCATATTCTTCTTACTGAGCTGTAGCTCAGTATTAATTAACATTAATTAACCTGATGTTGCAGAAGGACTCTTGTAGATAAATTTCAGAAATTCTGGCTTTCCCAGGTTATCTTATATTTTCTTCAGAGTTCTTTTCTCCTCCCCAACTATTTCCTGCCTTCACAATTGCCCTGGGAGATACATTAAGATAGCCCCAAATCAATCAATAACCTTCTTAGCTGATCAAGATTTTAAATCTTTGACCCCTCCCTGATGACTTAATTGTTGCACCATGGATTTTAAACTATGATATTTGGGGGGGGGAATTGCTTTCTTGGAACAGTATAAACACAAATTAAGTAACGAAATAATAAATAACACATGGAACAGTCTGTTTGCATCAAATTTAAACACTGCAATAGTTTATCATTTTGGCTGGTAACATTGCTTAGGTCCGTGGTGGCGAACCTATGGCATGCGTGACACAGGTGGCACACAGAGCCCTCTCTGTGGACATGCGCGCTATCGCCCCAGTCCTAAGCCTTCAGCTGGGTTTTATAAAACCTTTTCCCTTTAGGCCTCCACTGCCGTGTGCAAAATAAAAAAAAAGGTTTAATCAATCAATTTCAACTTCTCTTTGGGAAAAAAGATCTCGCAAATTTGGAATTGATTGATTGAACTTTTTAGTCCCACCCAATCTGCCATTACCACCGCAGCACACCCACCCAATTGCCCACAACCACCCAATGGGTCACACTCACCCAATGGGTAACACCCACCCAATTGCCCACACCTACCCAATGTGCCCTGCCCATCCAGCACATGATGATACATAAGTGGGTTTTGGGTTGCAGTTTGGGCACTTGGTCTCTAAAAGGTTCGCCATCACTGGCTTAGGTATTGGATTTGCAATCAGCAAATTTTGGGAAACTCAGATGTACACCCCCTGAAAAAAACCACACATCACCTTAGGAAAACAGGTTTAAATGTAGGGGAAGGAAATCTCCAATCAGCTGGATGAGAACTAAAACTGAGCATGGTGGTTATAGAATATGGACTGATAGATAAAAGAAAGGAATATGGGCATTACAGGAGACGTTAGGTACCAAACACAGATGGAAATGAATTTCATATAGACATCAACATTTCATAGCAGATTCTATGGGTACAATATAGTAAGTTGATAATAACTGCAGCATTTGGCATGTTAGAATCACTTCCCAGGGGACACTGCATTCTGTCTTAATAAAATAGGACATAAGTAAGGATGGACAGATGAGTTGTGAGAACAGGGGAGGTTGTCATTGAAGGTATGGTTTGGAAAGACCTGGAAGTCTTCCAAGACTTAGTGCTGTCAAAAGTCCCTCACACACAACTGCCTCTTTTACAGATGGCTAAGCCACTTAAAGAGATAATTTGAGACAGATGAATGGCACAGATGAAATCTTAGCCACAGGCATTTAAAAATGTATTTGGACAAGGAAGAAATTCAAGTAAAATGATGGAATCTAGGTGCTTTTGGAAGGCAGGATGGCAGAATTCTAAAGCTATGAATTGTTATAAATAAATGTTCTTTTTCCAGATAGAGCATTTACAAATCTACTATTGATATATCAAAAAGTGGATGCTTGGTCTTCTTCTACTTATTTGTCCCTTGGAATGCAGAAACCAAACAGAATATTGCCAGCCAATCATCTTTTCCCAAGAGACTCCTCAGGTTATGAGTGTTCTCGAAGAAATCGTCTTAGCTTCTGGATGGGTGTGTGATAGTTATTTCACAATGAAGTACTAGTTTATAGAAATGGTACTACACAAGGCCAGGCAGACACTTCCATGTGAAGCAATGTTAAGCACCTACAGAAATAGATTCTTCTGCTGCATATGATTTGCAAAAGTTTACATTTTTATCCATCATAAATAGTTGCATGGGCGTTAAGATTATTCCTCATTTGTTCCTAAATGGAACACAAGCATGGTGTCATAATCATTTTTTTCCATATTCCCATGCCTTCATCTCATTGCCAGTGCATATGTGAGTGAGGCTTAAACTACAGTTATACTCACATTAAAGAAATATTCCCCCCCCCACACACAAACCTCAACATTGTTCAAGGTCAGCCTCAGGTAATGTAAAATCTGTTAGACTTTGTTACTAAATTGAACTTGAAACAAAACTAGATGGGGATCAACAGAGGGGACAGCAAATCTCACTTCACTATACTTTAGAGCTAACACAATGATGTTTATAGCCTGCTATATTTTTTATTTTTTTATTTATTTATTTTAATTCCATTTATATCCCGCTCTTCTCCGAAGACTCAGGGTGGCTTACAAGCTTAGCAGTAGCCTTCATTCTATGTATATGCCTGCTTATTAGGGCTTTCACACACCCCAAGCGGCATTATTACAAAGTCAGCTTAATTGCCCCCAACAATCTGGGTCCTCATTTTACCTACCTCGGAAGGATGGAAGGCTGAGTCAACCTTGAGCCTGGTGGGATGCGAACCTGCAATAATTGCAGGCAGTAGTCTAAAACTTGCACTTGCATGAAATTTCTCTTGGGAGTATATGCTGCATTTTGGACCACAAACAAGGGGTGCTTCTCTATTCCTAGAACCCTTTTCTCTAAATAAGCAAGTATTTCTGTATCTCATTGACGCATTATGAGTAGTGCTTATTTTTTAATCTAGTTTTTATTTAGTTGAGTATTTTTCAAACTTGACAGCTTTTAAGATGTGTGGACTTCAACTCCTAGAATTCCCCAAATAACATGCTGGGAGTTAAAAGTCCACGTCTTAATATTCTGTGATTAATTAAAGTTTAATTGTTTAATTATGTATAATTATATATAAAATTGCTTTTTAAACTTTACTAATTATTTTAAGGATATTTTTCTGCATGAAAGGCTTAAAGTAATGTTTCTAGTAGATTAAGTGTCATTTCTAGGTGCACCACTGTTAAACAACCTTCTACTATTCTTCGAATCTTCACTGAAATCAAACTATCAATTTGAATAGCGTTTATATGGGGATCCAGCTCTTGGATGCAGTGTTTCTCAACTGTTTCTCTGAAGCTGGCTGGAGAATTTTGGGAACTGAAGTCCACACATATTAAAATTGCTGAGATTGAGAAACACTGACCAATTATAAAAATGTGTATTCTGACCCATATAGTACATTTGCCTACTATTAAAAGGTTCCTCAACCTTTTGGTTAAAATGCAGGTTAAGTGTGGTTCAAGGCAAATAAGTTATCTCTTCTGCTTTTAAGGGTCTGTGTGAGTAATGATTACTTAATAACACTAACAGTGATTTTATATATATATATAAGAAATTGTGGCTTGTCAGCTCAGTAAAAGTGGCTTGTTCTATAAAAGTCCTGGATAAACTATTTTTTTTCCAGTTGGGAGCTGGAGGTGGTTTCAGGGAGGTTTCTCTTCTTCTGGGCTCAATGCATATCTTCTTTGTCAGGAAAATTTCCTTCTGGGCATACAGGCTTTGCTGGTTTCTGAAGCAGTACAAAAGCTTTCAAAACCTGTTTTCTGGGGATGAAAATGGGATGAGTTCATACTGTAAGCAGCAAATCCTTGTTTAGACTACCTTCTCTGGAGTGTGAATGAAGGAAATCTATATCACAGCAAACATATTTTTGATGATGTTAAGACTTTCTTCTATTGCTGAAGTTTGCAGGGTTGTTGCTTGGATAGTTCAAACAGGATTTGCTCACATATATATTTGATGTATTCTTATTGTGTTTCTTACTCATTATTTTATTCTATTATTTTACTTTTGTTTACAGGCCTTTTCATTTTTCTTCCTATTTATTATTGTAAGCTACTTAGAGTGGCCTAACAGCAAGATAGGTGGCAGATAAATTTAATAACTAAATATGGAGGAAAGCTAAAAGAGGCCAATGAATGTTGTTTGAACATGCTCAGTAGCCACAGATCAGTTTTGCTGGGGGGGGGGGGAGAAAACTATGAGGAGGATTGAAGTATCAGAATTCTGATTGGCTGCATTAGGATCTGCAACATTATGCTTTAGCCCCATTGGTTCTAACTAAAAGCACATCTAAATATTCTGCAAAACTATTAGTATAGGTCACTGTTTCTTCCAACTTGGTCACTGTAAATCATATGGGCTTCAACTCCCAGAATTCTCCAATCAGAATTCTGGTTGGGGAATTCTGGGAATTGAAGTTCACACATCTTAATATGGCCAAGTCTGAAAACAGCATTGTAGATGAAACATACCAAGGATTCTTATGCTAATGATAGGCTGGACCTTGGTTTAGCCACACAGCACTTATTGATGTGCTGTGATAGTAGAAAAAGCTCATGGCCTTTTAATACCAGCCTTTCACATCACTTGGAATTGCTCAGGTAGATTTAGCTAGAAATGCTGAGACTTGAACCTAGGACATTCTGTTTGCAAAGTAAGTGTATTTACCACTGTCTCTGGCTGAATAACAAGCAGAGCTTTATTACTAGACTTAAAAAAACACACTTGAAAGGGTTAAAGCTAATCCATCAGATCACAATTTAACACATTTTAAGAATATTCCCTTTCTTGTAATTCTAGCTTCTCACCCCACCTCCACCCTTCAGCAGTGGTTTTGTTTAGATGACAGCCTTTCGTTTTTGCTGGTTCACAGGTGAAGCAAGCAGGATCATACAGGGAACAGAAACATTAAAAAAAAGAAATAGATGCCAAAGATAAAATTCCAGAGATGGAAATGCAGGGTAAGCTGAAGGAAGAAAGCAAGAGAAACACAGCGGGTCCAAAAATGATAAAGATTGACATCACATTCCTTTTCCTAAAAACTTACTCCTTGCTTTTGACCCCTTCTCCAAAATGCTTAACTTCCAGAAGGTCCAGCCTAAAAAATGTTTTTCTTTTTCCAGAAAGCTGCAAGCTTGCTATTTTGATCCTAAACTCATCTTCTGTATTTTCTTTTTTTTCCATTTTAAGTTCTTATCTGATGCAAGGTACGGCACTCAAGCCAAATCTGCAAACTAATCAGAAAAAGTAGCTTCCCCGTACCGACAAGTGCCGCGGGGGGAGAGTGGGTGGGGTCTCTTGCTTCAGACGTCTGTAGTTTTCCTCTTCCTTAACATGCCCTGAAGACCAGACTTTACACTTTGCCCTCCTTCGATCTTTCCACAAATGCCTTTGTGCAATCGGCTTTAGGGGTGGGGGAAGACGGGGAGGGGGAGGAGCCCTGCTTAAAAGAACCGGCTAGGGTTAGTCTACAACAAGGAGCCTGAAAAAGGTTGCCTGAGAAACGTTTTACAGCCCTGCTGCTCGGTGATCTTTGCAAAAGTCCCGGGGAAATGGGGCGTTCCCGTTTTCCATTTTACAGAGGAGGGAATTAAGGCAGAAGGAGAGAGACAAGAACACTACTCTAAGGTAGCAGACCCAACAATCAACCTTTTGCCACGAGGGGGATTCATATTTGTATGTATGTGTGTGTGTGTGTGTGCATGTGAGTACAAACGTATCATCTTTCAATCTGAGCATCCAAGGATGGTAAAGTAAAGGTAAAGGTTCCCCCACACATGCGTGCTAGTCGTTTCCAACTCTAGGGGCCAGTGCTCATCTCCGTTTCAAAGCCGAAGAGCCAGCGCTTGTCCGAGGACGTCTCCGTGGTCATGTGGCCGGCATGACTAGACGTCAAAGGCACACGGAACACTGTTACCTTCCCAGCGTAGCGGTCCCTATTTTTCTATTTGCATTTTTACGTGCTTTCGAACTGCTAGGTTGGCAGAGGCTGGGATGAGTAACAGGCGCTCACTCTGCTACGCGGCACTCTGCTGATCTTCTGATCGACAAGCTCAGCATCCTAACCCACTGAGCCACCGCGTCCCTCATCCAAGGATGGTAGCAAACAGTAAAATGCAGAGTACAAAAATAATTCAGAGGCAGAAATGAAAACCAGTGCAAACCTTAATTATCAGTTACAAGTCAGGAAAAAATACATGTTTGGGGCACATTTCCAAAGGAAAGTGGGGTGGGTGACCAATGCAAATCCTATGGGACTGTGCTACATACTTTGGGAATGACACAGGAGAAGGCCTTCTACTTTGTGCCACATGGGTACATCTTCAGGGTAGAGATTGTCAAAAGGGGCACGTCCACAGTTTGTAATGCTCAAGCAGGTTTGCGGCAAAAGAAATGGGCCTTCAGACAATGTGGATTTAAATTTAAGCAATTTATTGCCTTTTTCAAAATAGGCACTATGTGACTCCAGTGTTTTGTACCGTTATATATGAAAGCCATCACTTTGGGGAAAGGCTAGAACTGTATATCCAAAGGCCTGTACTATACAGTATGCAATGCTGTTCCAATCTGTGAGCTGATTTCCTTTCTACTTTGCATTTTGGCAACAGATATACTTAACAGATTCATGTCAGATTTAGCAATGGGCATCATTTTTACATAGATGTCTGCCTAGGACTAGGTTCATGGCTTACCTGAAATTTAGGTGAAAAGATGAAAGTACTGTGACTGCTAACTTTTCTTAGATACAGAATTAATGGAATCAAAATCATTCTTCAGAAACATTAAAAAAACTATCTCTTGAATTTAAAGAGTATGAAATTTTCTTTCTTTCAGCATTTCCAACTTATCCAACAACAATATCATTTGTTATTTTCAAGTACCACAGTATTCAAAAATTTTAAGGATCTTGGAACAAGGGTCATCTTGCAAAACCAATGAGAAAAAAAATCATTTAGAATTCTTCAATCTAAAATAGCTATGAGTAGAAACAATAGGTAGGGAGAAAATAAAAGCCATTAAAAGTAGAACAATGTAGATGCAAAAAGTTCTGGATTAAACTCCTCCCAGTTTTATTGTAGCTGTTCATGCGTTCTCTGCTTGCACCCATTTTCTCTTAAACCAGGTCAAGATTTGGTTCCAGAATAAACGTTCCAAATTCAAAAAGATTATGAAGCAGGGCTCCAGCATCCAAGAAGATAATTTACATAGCTCTTCATCTTTGTCCCCATGTTCACCCAACATACCTCCACTTTGGGACATCCCCATGGCATGCAAAGGACCTCCTCTGCCTTCTAACACCTACATCAACAGCTTTGGACCTTGGTACCAACAGCCACAACACCAAGATGCCATGGGAAGGCCTCCAGTGATATGACAAAAAACAGAAATTGGAATGTCAGACTATCTCATGTGCCTTTTTCTGTAAATCTCTGACCAGCATTCCTGGTATAGGGAAGTGGGACAAGGGTAGAGGAAATGGCTTCTTTGAAGGAATTTCCAGTCTTTTTCCCTTGACAAGAAGCCCTCTAACTGGAGATGATTGCCCATATATATTCCCTTCTCTGATCTAGGACCATATCTAACAATGGTGACAGAATATGTGAAGCAGAGATTGGGAAAGGGCCCCAGATCCCCTTGATTGCAAGTCAGGAGCCCCTGAGGAGAACCTCTTCAGTGGAAATTTATGAAAACAGTGCCTGTGTTATGGTTCCAAAGATAAGCTCATGAGTAACATGGCCTTACACAGCATACTGTATAGTTGTATTAGGAATATTTTTGTTGCCATGAGTTGTTGCTTCTGGCAAGATTTCTGTGCCTTAAACAGTTTCAATGACAAATATCAATGAAATTGGTGTAAGCTTTTTTCCCTACTGTAAAGCTTCAGGAAGGGGTGAAAAGATTTCATGTTTTGTATCTGTGTCCAGCATGCAGTTATATAAAGGCATAGAAGCATTTATTCTATTTTTATGGCAATCTTAGTTTAGCTGAACAGAATTCTATTTCAGAAAGGTATTAGAAAAATGGACTGCTGAATCGGGTAGAAATTCAAAAATGAAAGTCTATGCAAGGGGCAAGGAGTCTTGAGTTTTTCCATGGCCACTGTACTCCATCTCCACTGTACTCCATCTCCTATCAGCATCTCTGATGAGCAAAGAGGATGGGTTTTGAAGTCCAACAGTTTATGGTACAATTCTATACCCTTTTGAACAGTGGCACAGCATCATGATTTGGGGAGTAAAATGCTGGTTACTCTAGAGATTTCTTCTCTGTCTCCCTCCTCATGAGATTAAATTGGCAAGAAGTACAGTATAGCCCTTCAAAATGTGTTCAATATTTTCCCACCTACAAAATAAATTATACTTGTAGGTAGTGAATGACTATAAGTAGCTCCCAACTAGCAAACATCAATAAGTAGGTTTTGAAAATGATCAAACACCACAATGCCAATTTCTTAAAGATTATGTTTAAGGAACCCAGAATTGTTTTTACAGTTGACAAAAAGTTTGTGGAATGTAATCCCCATAGTCGCCTGATTAAGTTTTGAAAAAAAAATCATATTTGTTTCAAAAACTGTATGAAGTCCTCCCCATTTGAATAACTTTACCTGAATAATTTTAATTTTAAGTACCCTTCAGCATGCTTTGCCAAGCAGAATGACAAATGTTTTATTTATTGAAACAAAACTTTTGGTATATTGTATTGTTTTCTCTTTATAAACAGAATGTAAAACTATAAATATTTTCCTTTTTTTTGTACACATAAATTTGTTATGCCTTTTCTTTATTTGGCTTACAAAGTGTGAAGCTTAGATTAAACCAGAGATGGTGATAAGATAAAGGATCTTCATGTTAATTCCTGCAAACTTAATTCATGAGTGCAAATATCACCTTTGGAAGCATTGGTCTCCAGCAGAACATACATGAATTTGGTAATTTTGTAACAAAAATACTCTGTGGAACTTCTCACATATGCAACCATTCTTGTTGGCTTACTTAAAATCCAGAATTGTTGGACCAAAGTGAATGTCTGAAATATTATAAGAGTTCAAACTGATTTAACCTGGGACTGAACAGAGTCTATTAGAATCTGTTGGCGTTTCTGCAGCTCTGTCTTCTTTCTCTAACAACTCAAGTCTGACTCAGATTGGATGGGATGATTTGTCTGAGACAATGAAATCCATTCCTTCTCATCCCAGGATCATCCCTCTTCTGAGGCAGAATGATTTAACTCATTAGGGAAGCAAAACATTACTAATGTAATCTTTGCTTTTTTATTGTTCTGAAAAGACACAGAGACAGCTTCTGATATTTTCTGCTGGGAACCAAAAATTAATTGGATTACTTTACTTTGTGTCTTGTCTTAGAAGAGGAATCATTGTCTTTCTGTTGCAGGTAACAAATGCCCAAGACTTACTGTTGCTTAAGGAGAGTTCTTTCCCCCACACATCTAAGCCAAAAGGCATGAATATCAAAAGTCAGCCAAATTATTTTGTCACATAGAGAAGAGAATCTCACAAGCTCATCTTTCCATCTCTGGTGGGGATATTAAAAATTAAATAACTATTATATGTCTTGCTCTCTCCATGTATGACAGTTGACCACTGCTCTCCACAGTTGGTATCCAGGCTTGTCATAATTGGGCAGATGCAACAGAGATTCAGTTCAGAGTCTAACATTAATTCCTGCATCACATTTTTTTTTGTTTTGCTTTTAAACTTTCTGCCTACTGATCTACCTTTCTCCAAATGAATAACAAGACTGATGAAAAAGCCAGTGCCATTTCCAGATCTTTTACTGTTGGAGATGAATAAGACACCTCATCTCTGTTCCACTCTTTATGTTGAAAAGTTAGCCAAATTTGGAAGTTGCATTTTCTTCTAGCCTAGAAATTTTCAGGACAAGCAATATAGCTCACCAAAGTTCTCCCATCACTTCCATCCCATCTATTAGCATTACAGGTAAGGTCACTTCTATCTTAAGATACTCGAGTATTTATTTGCCTAGAGTTTGGTGGATCTTCCTATCACTTCTCACATATGACAAGCTTTAAGGGAATCAGTGTTCCTATTGATAAGGGGTCAAAGTAGCAAACTGTTTCTCTTGTATAATTGCCTTTTGATAGACTTTTCTGGAGCTCATTATGGGATGGCTACTCTTGTTGTTAGCTGCAAAGTCGTGTCCGACCCATCGTGACCCTATGGACAACGTTCCTCCAGGCCTTCCTGTCCTCTACCATCTTCTGGAGTCCATTTAAGCTCATGCCTACTGCTTCAGTGACTAGTAGATGGCTACTCTAGTCCTTTGTTTTTGGCCTCTAGACTTTCACCTGGCCATAGTTACTGAAAACAAGTCACACAACTTCTCACTATTTTGAGAAACTTGAAAATACTGTTTAAGGTAGGAGCCTTAAAATCAAAGATCCAGGTTTCTAGAAAATTTGGAACCAGAAAGTTTCCTATACAAATGAGTATGATTCTGCTGAACCTATCATTGTGGTATTCATAGTCTGCACATATATTTAGGCTAGGTTAACTGATATGAAAAATAAGTCTAGCCTACTTTATGAGGTTTCACTGGTACATTCAAAGAGATTGAAATATTTGTGATGAGGAGGAAATGTTTTTCCTGGCATATTGGAAACAACACAGGCAACAGGCAACAATAAGATATCCTCCCATTTGGAAACTGCTAAACTTGCCTGAGGAGGAAAATTTTGAAAAAATTTCCAGCCCCATCTCTCATTAAAACTGGTTTTTAAATTATGTTAAATGTAATTCTTTCCATAGGGTGTCCATGGGGTGGAATTAGGGGTGGGAATGGTGTTTCAAAAAAAAAATCAAGATGGCACCTGTGAATTTAAAGCTCCGCCTCCTTTATGTATTACATATATGATCCATGTAAAAAAGTGGGGGTTTTTTTGTCTTCCCTGACTTCATTGTTCCTCCCCAAGAAAACATCCCTGCCACTTTACATCATCAATTCTCCTGCTTATCAAGATTTGCCCACTTCTCATGTAAGTGGCAGCCATTTTTCATTGATGTTGATGATGTTTTTTTCCAGATTTCTAGATTCTTCTGTAAATTTCAAGAGATTGGGGAACCATAGTCAAAAATATATAGCTCCATGTACACTGTCCATGTTTTGAGATTATTATTTGGAGGAAGCTATTGTTTGGAGCCCACAAATGAGCTTATCAGTATCATGATCAGATACTGACAAATGTTCCCACTTATTGGAGAAAATAACCATTTACGGTGGTCCAATAGCAAAATGTCAAGGAATTAACATATCCAGCACACATCTACCCATTTTTACAGATGGAAGCTCCTGAAACGAATGGCCATTCTGCACCTGTACCTGGCAGAGCCTAGTGGATGGTGAGGTGATAACTAAATAGAGTACAAACATATTCTGTCAATACCCTTTTTTAAAAGCGTTCCCATGATGCCATTCTCTCCTTTGAAGGAAAGGTAATTAATTCTAGTGACTAGGAATAGAGGCAACTGAGGCATTATAGGCATCAAATCAGTTCAAATATTTATTTTAGTCACTGAATGGCATAAGAGTAAGGAATCTACAATGGGGACTACAATTTCATGCCAATTCAAGGATATACGGATTGGTATATGAACTCAACAATGGGGGAAGAAGAGTGAGCAAATGTGGTTTTTGACTCCACTGCTGAGGAGAGAAAATCTGTGATTTGCCTCCAGAAATGCAAGCAAGCCCCAGACATCTCTACATGCCAAATCTTGCATGTGTACATTATGATCAGGAAATAAAGTTCATGGGAAACAGTGCTCTAACATATCAAATTCAGACTTACAAAAATCAAAATAGGATAACCAGATGAAAAACAAGAGAACTGGATTGCATACAGAAACAGTGGACCCACCCCAGCCTGTAGGGGTTGTTCCAGGCTCAGCAGAAGTCAGCAGTGTTGCACAAGCAGTTCTTTTACCTGGGCATGTACCTCAAACCATGTGCTGGGTAAGCGTGGGCTGAGAGGCCTGGCCAGGAAGAAAACTCTGGAAATACTTGCCAGCCCAAAGTGTAGGAGCTGCTCCGCCTTGACAATACCTTTCTTTTCTGGAAGCAAGAGCACATCTTTTGTCAATGTTACTGTCCTCCTTTCTCCTCCTCTTCTGCTAAGGCAACTTCTTGTGGCTGCTATAAACAATGGTGACAGCCCATAAGGAAGAGAAGAGAGGGAGGGAGGGGGAGGGGGAGACCTATTTACCTGATACCAAGAGTTGAGAGCAGCTATTTCAGTTTTTTATAACACTTTGAGCAGAAGAGGCACAGTGGGAAATTAAAATGACAGCTTGCAATCTCAGGCAATGAACTATATGAAAAATAATGGTAACACCATTCTAATGATATTGATTGAACCACTCAGGGAACTTTCTGGAAATGTTATATTCTTTCTATTTAGTTATATTCTCTTTTATTTAAGAATATATTGCTACATTTTCCTCAGCAAGCTTCCTCAGTAAGGCCTGATTATTGGCCTGCTTAGAAGGATAACAAGGAAAAAAAACAGTTGACTATTGTTTGCGCCAACTACAGGCCAAAAAAAGAAGTATTGATTGGCAGTTGATTTTTTCATTCTTTAGACCTACAAGCACATCACACCTCATTGCTCACAGGGCTTGATGTCCAAATAGTTTGTCCAATAAATGTGTGTTACATTTCAAACTGCATTGAGAAAGATTCAGCTGAGCTGGGAAGGATAAGTCTGATCATTAAAAAAACTGTCTGACATAATCTGAAAATATATCAGGGTACAAACAGAGCTTCTTTGCATCACTCTTAAAGGCGGGAGTGATGGTGAAAGATGGGAAGATTGACTCACTGAGGCATCCTTGTTACACACTTCCGGAATCTCATGTGATCACTTACGTCTACCGATTGCCTTATCATCTTGCTTTCTCCAGAACCAAATACCAACCATGTTCATGTAACATACTGAAGTATAAACTAGCCAATCTGAATCCAGCTACAAGATTAATTTACTTTTTGGTCATGTTAATGTGTCCTGCAAACTTAGAAATGCAGGTTAATTAAACAAAAATAATGTCTATTGTACAGACACAGGGATTATAAAAGAGAGAATGAATCAACGAGGACAGATTTCCCTAACTTGGCAATCTCCAGGTGTGCTAGACTGAAACTCCCACATTCTCTACTCAGGGTACTGTCTGGGGATGATGAGAGTCATAGTCCAACCTGGAGACATCAAATCAGAAAAGGTACTGATGAAGTAGACAAGGTTTCATACATTGGGTGCATTTGGAAGGAACGTGGTTGGCTTTTTCATAATTCACAGGTCAGAGTCAACAAAATTATCTCTGCCATGTAATTAACCCCCATTGAACTCCACCAGGTCACTGAAGCTATTTCTTTTTCTTTCTAACTAGCCTTCTGGAATAAGTAAAATCTTTATTTTCCCACATGCATTCAGGTTCTTTCTCTTCACCTCCACCTTGGCCTCTATAATTACCCAAATGAGAATATATATTATGTGCAGGGATTTAAAGCTGGTTAGAAAGAAGGGAGACACTTATTTTAACCTGGCTTTTTATTTCATTGGAGCTCTTTCCTTCTCTTTCTTTGATAGTTCAACATTGAAAAGTTAATTACTTCAAGACTGGAGTTGAAAGCAAGCAGACATTCAGACCAAAATAATAACAATAATAATTGAGGACCAAAGAAAGATTCAACCTATGCCCTCATTTTTCCCCAATTCAACTTCAAAGTCATAGAAAAATATCTTCAGCTTTAAAGCAACCATTGTAATTCAAACATTGTGGAAAATGCTGAGTTGTTAAGTTAGGATTTGGGTTAGAGAGGATGGATCTCTATCCTTAATATTGATAAGTGCCATGGCCTTTCCCAACATGGACCCAAAACAAAATTCACTCTTCATTTATTGCATATGAATTATGTCCTTCACGTATTTAGTGATTTTTTTTAGGCCTTCATTCAAGAAAAAGTCTGCAAAATTTAAAGATATTCATTTGAATTTTTGTTTGGTCTCCCATGACAATGATAATTTAAGGTAGACTGGATAAAGAGTACAATTTACAATTGTAATTGCTTTTGTCTTGAAATTGTGAGTTAACCTATGTTCTGGGTTTTTACAATTCCCTGAACTATAAATCAGTCAATTGGTTCTTTATACAATATGCTAAGCCACAAGCAAACTAAGGCTGAAGCTTAGTGAATGAAGAACTTTACTCCCCACCCCCCAATTTGTTCAAATGTTTTTTGTGAGCTCAGACTTCGGGATACTAATTTGCGAAATTATGCCAAGAGTGGAGATAGCCCAGAATTTAGGTCATTCCCCAGTCCTAACCCAAGTCTTAATTGCTTTATAAAATAAATTTCAGAAGAAAATAAAGAATCATTGAAATTATTTGTGAATAACTGGGACCTGGACAACTGCCTTGTGAACATTCCTCCCACTATAGTGAGATGTGTTACACTTGTATTTGTAATTTTTAATTATTCTGAAATTGGTGTCTATACATATAAATTGGCATCTCTAAGGTTTTTAAACTATCCTGTTGAATTTCAACGCCCCTCTCCAACCATCCTTTGTAGTTTACAAGGAACGAGACTCAGTTTTCTATGTGGTTGCATTAAGAGGAGAGGGACTCTATTTTTCAAGACACTTTAAGCCAAACAAACAAAAAAGGTTCTGTGTATACATTATGGCATTTAATAGGTTATTTAAAAACATAACAATTGTTTTCACATATAATGTTAAACTTGGTTTCTTTTAATCTTGCTTAGTTTCCTGTAATTTAGTATGTTGCATGAATCCACTTTAGGTAGCTTATGGTTCACTGTATTGTGTGGTTCTAGAAAATGGGATACAGTAATTCAGAAACCAGGATAAGCATATTTTGTGAATTTAGCAGGATCTTACAAAGAAAAATGGCCAAAGAGGAAATAATGTCTTCATAGGTATCCACACAAGTTATGAATTATATTATCACTTTTCTACAACATTAAGAGAGAATAGAATTGTCTTACCAAATATGATTTATTCTTATCAGTCATTAACAAACAAGAAAGGATTAGGATTTGGATTAATCAGAGGAATTATGGATTAAAAAATAGCCCCGCTATTGTAAAAATTAACTATCAATTATTGTAGTTATAAAAAGCGTCCACCCAAATTTTGGATGCCACATTACTTTACAGAAGCGTGTATGTATGTATTTATGTAATTTAACAGGTTATTCTATTCCAAAGGATTTCTCCTAATTTATTTCTCTCCAAGTAATTATGCAAAAAATTCCCCACACTCTTCTATAACTCACAGGTAGTCTCAAAATAATATTCTGAAGATTGTAAATGTTGAGTGTTAAGCTTTTGTAAAGAAATTTTGACTTCATTTCCACTGAAGTCAGTGGATGTAGCGCAGTGGTGCCATCCATTATTCCAATCTCTTCTTGGTTCAAGAGTATAAACTGAGAAAAAAAAATTAAGCCTCATTGTGTTGATAAAAATGTTCAAACCATTTCTGTGGCACTCACAAAGCTCATAGTAATAAAGTTGGGAAAGAAGAGAGTGAGATGGAAAATTGGATACAAAACACTAAGTGAAGGAGAATCAGATCATGAGAATGAAGACAATAAAGTAAGGTTCTACATTTAGGCAAGAAAAACCAAATGCACAGGTACAATATAGGTGGTACTTTGCTCAATACTAGCAACTGTGAGAGGGATCTTGGAGTCCTAGTGGACAATCACTTAAATAGGAGCCAGCAGTGTGCTGCAGCTGCCAAAAAAGGCAACACAGTGCTAGGCTGCATTAAAAGAAGGATAGAATCAAGATCACATGAAGTGTTAATACCACTTTACAATGCCTTGGTAGGGCCATACTTGGTATACTACATCCAGTTTTGGTCACCATGATGTAAAAAAGATGTTGAGACTCTAGAAAGAGTATAGAGAAGAGCAATAAAGATGATCAGGGGACTGGAGGCTAAAACATATAAGGAACAGTTGCTGGAATTGGGTACGTGTAGTTTAACGAAGAGAAGGGTGAGGGGTGACATGATAGCAGTGTTCCAATATCTCAGGAGCTGCCACAAAGAAGAGGGAGTCAAGCTATTCTCCAAAGCACCTGAAAGCAGGACAAGAAGCAATGGATGGAAACTAGTCAAGGAGAGAAGCAACCTAGAACTAAGGAGAAACTTCCTGACAGTTAGAACAATTAACCAGTGGAACAACCTGCCTCCAGAAGTGGTGAATGCTCCAACACTGGAAGTTTTTAAGAAGAGACTGGACAGCCATTTGTCTGAAATGGTATAGGGTTTCCTGCCTAAGCAGGGGGTTGGAGGAGATGATCTTCAAGGTCCCTTCCAACTTTATTATTATTATTATTATTATTATTATTATTATTATTATTATTATTATTATTATTATTATTGGTGGTGGTGGTGGTGGTAGTAGTAGTAGTATTTGGCTTAGTTGCAATTGAAATTTGTCTAATCCCCACCCAGACGCGTGCGTGCGCGCGCGCACACACACACACACACATCACTCCTAGAACTACCTAATAAGAGAATATGGGCAACATTGAAGCAAGACCATCGATTGAAATAAATATCCATCTCCCCCTCTTAACTTTTCACAATTCTCCTTACCCATCTACAAAATCAATGATAGACTTACATCAAGATCCACTTTAATTTAAGGACAGACCCAAGAATTACCAAATCAACAATCCCACTCCCTCTCTTCCCTACCATTGCCTTATAAGTGAATTCTACTTAATTCCCTCCTCCATTCTTTAGACCAGTGATGGCGAACCTTTTAGACACTGAGTGCCCCCAAAACTGCCCTGCCTACCCCCACTCCACCCCCCCGCTCTGCCCCCCCACCTCGCCTGCCCACAGGGCCACTCACTGCCTCCACAGTCTGCCACAGCAGATCACCCAGGCGGCCTTGCAGCGCCATGGTGGCCACGCCCTCTGCCCACGCCCCACAGCATCATCTGTGTGTGATGGGGTGTGAGGGGAGAGTCTTGACCCTGCTGTCTGGCTGCCATGACCTTGGCTGCACTGTTCTGTGCGGGCCGCACCCATGGGCGACACTCCTACGGGGGGGCTGCTAGTGAGGAGGGGACTGCGGGAGGAGGCAGAGCTGGGGCAACAGTGTGCATGCCCACAGAGAGGGCTCAAGCGTGCCATAGGTTCACCACCACTGCTTTAGACTCTGATGACACCCTACCCTTTACTACAGTGTAGACTGGCAAAACTATTGTTCAGAGGTTGAGCTTTGGAAAAGGGGTTCGGAACTGGGGATAAAGCAGGTTAAAAACATCTGTCCTGCCTCAAGTGAGTTATAATGATTCCAAATTGCCCCACTGCAGCCTGAAGTAAAGCTGTGTCGTGAAATGGAACATTGGCCTAATAAATGTGGTCCTTCCAGTGTTAGGAAGCTGTTTTTTTCCATCTCTGGAAGACACCACTTTTTTTTAAGTGTTGTTAGCCAAAACATATCCTGATAACTACATTGCACATGAAATCTTTGTCAATTTTCTTTGCTGTTATTTAATTTCCCCAGCATTTTTAATGATTCCTAATGGTTAATTCTTCAGCTTCTCCCCTCTGTTAAAGACAGTGAACAGATATAGGGGAATTAGCTTACTTCGTAGTGTACTTTCAAAGTTCAGAAGAACATCTAAAACTGATTATAAATTTATGAAAGTTGCCTAGAAGAAAGTAGCAGCTTTGCACATTCTAGTAAATGTGGTTATTGCTGCCACTAATGCCTATATCTTCACTCACTTTATTTTCATTTTATGTGCTAATTGGTCAGTTTTTGTTGTGACTCAGGGTCAGCCTGTGGGTCCGACAGCCGGCTCCGATGTATCGGAGGACTCAGATGTGGGGGAGGAGGGAAACGAACCGGCTGATGATGATTTGGAGACTTTGCAGAGTCCTCAGCCGGGAACCTCTGCTCAGCTGTGTGAGCCCGAGAGTGCGGAGGATGATGACCCACAGCTGGCCCTGTTCAAGGACGCCCGACGCAGGAGGCAGTCGAGCAGGGACAAACAAAGGAAGGCTATGGGACTCCTCGGGAGGAGGCACAGGGAGACCACGCCCTGAGCTCTCTATAAAAGGAGTGTTTGGGGAGGGGCTGGTTGCTGAAAGCAACTCTTTTGCTTGAGAAGATAAGCTCTTGTGTGTTTACTATTAAATCTTGGCAGAAGCCTTTTAGCCTTGGACGCTTTCCAGTCTCTTCTTTTGATTAGGGGTGCGAGAAGAGGGCTGGTTCAGAACAGTTTGCTTTCAGCCCCCCACCCCTTAATACTACGATGGAGCAGCTTCTTGCCGAGAATGCCCAGCTCAACCAGCAACTCACCTTGCTGGCCACTCAGGTGGCACAACTGCAGGCTCAGGTACAGGCTGCCCCCCCACCCAGGAGGAAATGTCAGATAGCTATGCCGGATAAATTTGCTGGTAAACCAGAACTGTTTCCTGCCTTCCTGGGACAATGCCAGCTTTATATCAGCGTGAGAGCAGCTGATTTCCCCACTGACCGAGATAAGGTGGGATTCGTGTTGAGCCTTCTGTCGGGAGATGCAGCTCGTTGGGGCACGCCTCTGTTGGCACAGCCTAGCCCTTTGTTGGATAACTTTGGGGGGTTTTGTGACCATATGCGCCTCATGTACGAGGACCCGATTAAGGCGCAGACCGCCACCCGACGCCTGAAAGCTTTGAGGCAGGGTCAGCGCCCTCTACAGGCCTATATCAGCGATTTCCGGCTGCTTAGCCAGGATTCCGCCTGGAATGAGGCTGCGCTCGTGGATGCCTTTCAGGATGGCTTGTCAGAGGAGATGTTGGATGAGCTGGCCCGCGTGGACATTCCCTCAGACCTGAATGGGCTGATCCATCTTTGTCTGCGGATCGATGCCCGGCTGCAGCAGCGTAAGAGTCGCCGTGCCACCCCACAGACCCCTGCCGCCCCTGTTGTGCGTGAGCCCCCAGTCCAGAGGGAGGAGCCAATGGAGCTGGGTGCCGCCAGGTCCCGTCTATCGGTGACGGAAATGGACAGACGACGATCGGAGGGGTTGTGTTTTTACTGTGGGGACCCTGGACATTTGGCTGCTTCTTGCCCGAAGAAGCGTCAGCGGGCGTCAGTGACCAAGCCTGCCCCGAGAAAGTCCCCTGCTTTGCTATCGGGAAACGGCCCGAGCCCGATCTAGACGGTGTGAAAGATCGGGCGACCCACAACGATCACGCCGAGCGACGCCGTTCCGACGGTGCCTGTGAACCTCCACGGCATTTGATTCTGGAGGCACGACTGATCCTCCCTGGCAAGCCAGAGGGGATTCCGGTCCATGCCTTAATTGACTCTGGGGCTACCACTAACTTTATGGATTCGGCCTTTGTGGCCAAATGGGCTGTTCCCCAGTGTCCAGTGGATCCGCCCATGCTTGTGGAGACCATCGATGGTCGAGTGCTCCTGTCCGGGCCTATCACGGCCGCCACGCAACCCGTGTGTATGGCCATCAGTACCCATGTGGAGGCCATTCAGTTCTACGTCACTTCGGATCTGCACTTCCCCGTGGTCTTGGGACTGGCGTGGCTCCGGGCGCATGATCCACAGATCTATTGGTCTCAGAACTTGGTCACCTTCCCAAGTTTGCAGTGCGTGGACCACACCCGCCATATCTGTGCCGGCCAGGTGGAGGGTTCCCCAGGGGTTTCCTTGCCTCCCGAACTGTCCGACTTTGCTGACGTGTTCAGCGAGTCAGAGGCGGACCAATTACCCCCGCACAGGCCCTACGACTGCTCCATTGACCTAGTCCCTGATGCGCCTCTCCCAGTGGGGCGTTTGTACTCCATGTCGGAGCCCGAGTTGGCTGCATTGCGGGACTTCCTGACAAAGAACTTGGCTCGTGGTTTCATCCGGCCCTCGTCCTCGCCAGTGTCTGCGCCCGTGCTCTTCGTCAAAAAGAAGTCGGGCGAGTTACGGCTTTGCTGTGACTACCGGAAACTCAACGCCATCACGGTGCGTAACCGCTACCCGCTGCCCCTCATCCCCGAGCTCTTGGACCGACTCCGGGAGGCTAAGATCTTCACGAAACTGGACCTGCGTGGAGCTTACAACCTCGTCAGGGTTCGGCCGGGTGATGAGTGGAAGACGGCGTTTGGTACTCGCTATGGACATTTCGAGTACACGGTGATGCCGTTTGGCCTGACCAACGCCCCCGCTGTGTTTCAGCATTTTATGAACGACATCTTTCGGGATCTGTTGGACCAGTTTGTTGTGATTTACCTGGACGACATCCTGATTTACTCCCCGTCGCGTGAAGCGCATCATCAGCATCTCCGTCAGGTCCTGCAGCGCCTCCGGAAACATCGGCTGTTTGCCAAGTTGGAGAAGTGCCAGTTCTACCAGGTGACCATTGATTTCTTGGGTCACCGCATTTCTCCTGAGGGCATCGCCATGGAACCGAGTAAAGTTGAGTCGTTGCAGAGTTGGCAACCCCCGCGTCGCGTGAAGGATGTTCAGCGACTTCTTGGATTTGCCAACTACTATCGGACATTCATCCCTGGCTTTGCTGCCTTGACAGCCCCCCTCACCCGGCTCCTGCAGAAGAAGACTCGGTTCCAGTGGAACGCCCCCGAACAACAGGCGTTCCAAGCTTTGAAGGACGCCTTCATGAAGGAGCCCATCTTGAAGCATCCTGACCCGCAACGGCCGTTTGTCGTGGAGGCGGACGCCTCCGACAATGCCATTGGGGCCGTGTTGCTCCAGGCAGCGACGCCCAACGGTACCCTTTTCCCTTGCGCGTATCACTCTCGGAAATTGAATCCCTCGGAGCGCAACTATACCATCTGGGAGAAGGAGCTGCTGGCCATCAAGGCGGCGTTCGAGGCTTGGAGGCATCATCTGGAGGGGGCGCGGCATCAAATCGAGGTCCGGACGGACCACAAGAATCTGGAAAGCCTGCAGACCGCTCGGAATTTGAACCAACGCCAGATCCGGTGGTCCCTCTTCTTTGCGAGGTTTGACTTCCGGGTGCGGTACATACCAAGCGGGCACAACCAGAGAGCGGATGCTCTGTCCAGGAAGCCCGAGTACACCCGAGTGGAAGACAAGCTTCCGCCCAGGACCGTGATCCCCGTCGAGTCTTTTGCTGCGGTGCGGGAGCCGGTGGATATACGGGCTCGGATCCGGGAGGCGCAGCAGCAGGAGGCGTGGGTGGCTCAGCGGAAGGAAGAGGTGGGGCCAGATTCGCCTTGGTCGGTCACGGATGGACTCCTGTATTATCGTGACCGGCTCTATGTTCCAGGAGGGCCACTCAGGGGACTCGTCCTCAGCCAATGTCATGATAACCCGGCTGCGGGGCATTTTGGCCTGTTCAAGACTCTGAACCTGGTCTCCCGTACCTTCTGGTGGCCCCGAGTCCGACACGATGTCCAGTCTTATGTCACCTCCTGCGTCCCATGCAGGCAGGCCAAGTCAGCGACAGGGGCCCCGCCTGGTTTACTGCAGCCTTTGCCAACGCCCAAGAGACCCTGGGGGGCTGTGTCCATGGACTTTCTGACGGATCTACCCCCATCCTCCAGCTTCACGACAGTGTTTGTGGTGGTGGACATGTTGACCAAGATGGCGCACTTCATCCCCTGTCGCGGCTTACCGTCAGCTCGCGCCACTAGTCGCATGTTCATCCAACAGGTGTTCCGGCTGCACGGCCTTCCCGATAGAGTCGTCTCCGATAGGGGGGCCCAGTTTACAGCCCGCTTCTGGCAGGAGTTGATGCGGGCGTTGGACATTAAGGTTTGCCTCTCGTCCGCGCATCATCCTCAGACCGACGGGGGTACCGAGAAGGTTATCGGCATCTTAGAGCAGTATCTGCGCTGCTACGTTAACCTGCAGCAGGACAATTGGGTGGACTATTTGGCCATAGCCGAGTTTGCCTTTAACAACTCGCAGCACACCTCCACGCAGATGACACCGTTCTTGGCCAATGTGGGTTATCACCCCCGGTTTTTCCCCCTTTCTCCCGTGGACTCACCGGAGCCGGCAGCGAACGAATTCATGGCGGAGTTACAGGCGATCCATCGGTTGGTGCGACGGCAGCTGGAGAAGGCCAAGGCCGACTACAAGAGGTTCGCCGATCGGTCGAGAAGGGATACGCCTCCACTATCGGTGGGGGATCGGGTCTGGCTGTCCACCAGGAACCTACCATCCACTCGGCCGGCGAGGAAGCTGGACCACCGTTACCTTGGACCGTTCCCAGTCGAGGCCGTCATCAACCCGGTCGCCTATCGTTTAACTCTGCCACGTTCCCTGCGCGTGCACCCCGTCTTCCATCGGTCCTTGTTGGTCCCCGAACAACCGGCCTGTCCACTTCGCCAAGCGGAACCTCCCCCATCAGGAACTCGTGATGGAGGCAGCACCCCCGAGTACGAGGTCGCCAGCATCAGGGATTCCCGCTGGCTGAAAGGTCGCTTCCAGTACCTGATCGAGTGGAAAGGGTACGGGCCGGAGGACTTCACATGGGAAGACGCGACCGCCGTTCATGCCCCTGCGTTGGTGACTGCTTTTCACGAACAGTTCCCATCCCGACCGCATCCGGATCGGCAGACCCGGGGGAAGGGCCCTGCGGTGCGGGATAGTGTTGTGACTCAGGGCCAGCCTGTGGGTCCGACAGCCGGCTCCGATGTATCGGAGGACTCAGATGTGGGGGAGGAGGGAAACGAACCGGCTGATGATGATTTGGAGACTTTGCAGAGTCCTCAGCCGGGAACCTCTGCTCAGCTGTGTGAGCCCGAGAGTGCGGAGGATGATGACCCACAGCTGGCCCTGTTCAAGGACGCCCGACGCAGGAGGCAGTCGAGCAGGGACAAACAAAGGAAGGCTATGGGACTCCTCGGGAGGAGGCACAGGGAGACCACGCCCTGAGCTCTCTATAAAAGGAGTGTTTGGGGAGGGGCTGGTTGCTGAAAGCAACTCTTTTGCTTGAGAAGATAAGCTCTTGTGTGTTTACTATTAAATCTTGGCAGAAGCCTTTTAGCCTTGGACGCTTTCCAGTCTCTTCTTTTGATTAGGGGTGCGAGAAGAGGGCTGGTTCAGAACAGTTTTGCTCAAACCATAGGGGAATTTGTCTACAGGATTCTAAGACGTGGTTCTCATAAAACATGGTTTCATTAATTAGTTTTGAATTAGCACAACATGGTTTGTAAAACATAATTTCTGGTTTGAATTGTGGCAGAAATGCCCGGAAACATACTAGTGCTCCTGAGCATCATATGGAGAAACTCAATCAGCAATGTTTTTTGTATGCCTTTGTTGAAATCACACAAGGATAACCAAAACAGAGACATGCCACCTCTCTGTAGTAAACACTGCATGTTTCAGCAATCCTTCTGTGTGATTAAAGGAACAGCCTTTTGTTTCCTTTGTATGACAAGCTATCAAAATATACTTGCAACGTTAAAAAAACCCTCAACTGTCAGTAGTTTATTGTAATATCAATTTGTCTTTTTGTTGGAGGGAATATAACCTGAGATAGAGATCAGTATTTCGCTGTATGTTCTGATGTATCATATCTCTGACTGGATTATTTAAAAAAGAAAATTATTCAATTGAGTAACTGGATATAGAACTGAATGCAAATTATAATTATATCAGGTGGTGAACTTGAAAATAATTAGCCAGCAGTTGTAGATGCTAAACAGTTATGGCTCTGCCACAGAGATTAATATAGGCCTGTTGCCTGCAAAGGAAGTGCAAAGCAGCTGAAAACAGCTAATTCCTTTTGGTTCAGCTATTGTATTGTTCAAGATTGAGGTGATGATCTATTATTATTATTTTTTTGGCTTGTCACATAGTCAAATGTTTAGACTGGTCTCCGGCATTTTTATCAACCTATTGAATCCTTCTTGAGGACCTGGGATAGGCAGATATTGTTGTTTGATGTGATTTATTATTGTTGTTTGGCTGGGGAGGTTGTACAGATGTAACGTGTCAATATCCAAACACTAATATAAGAACATTAACACTAAGCAATGGTCTCAGTTTTTCCCACTTTATCTCTTCTTTTAGAGTTTCTAAAAGGTCTGGTCACAAAAGTTAGGATGGCAGCTGCAATGATGTCATTGAGTTGCAAATAAAAACGGGCAGAGAGCTTCAGCACGCCATGGTGTCTGTCATCCTGAATATTTTTTTTTGACATACTCTGCAGACACTCCTGCTGTCTTCCCTGCTCTCCTCTCTCTAACTAGAGCAGACATGTCAAACACAAGGCCCGGGGGCCGGATGCGGCCCGCAAAGTGGTTTCATGTGGCCCGCGAAGCCATCTTGGAAACAGTGAGGGAATGTCCCCCACTGCCTTGGCCCTGGCCCAGAGACCCTCCTTCTGCCAGAGACCCTCAGATCTGTCCCACTCCTGACCAGGCCCCCATAGGCACCCTTGATGCGAACGATGTAGAGCTGGCCACGCCCACCCAGTAGGCCATACACACTCTAGCCACGCCCACCCAGTAGGCCACGCCCACCCAGGCCACACCCACCCAGCCCCCTGAGGGCAACCGCAATGCTGATGCGGCCCTCAATGAAATTGAGTTTGACACCCCTGAACTAGAGGATCATTCTTCTGAAGATCAAGTGATTGCATTCAAAGGGCTTTTGAAATTACAGTGAAGGTTGCCTGTTGTTCTGTTGCTTACCCTGCTCACCCATTTTTAAAAAAATGGTGTATGTAGTAGAACACAGCAATCAAAGACACGATAAGCCATAAAATTTTTATACTTTGTTTTGTCTCATAAACTGGTTTGCAAATCAGTGATCTTTTTAAATGATCTTGGGGTGGATAGTGTGTGTGTGTGTGTGTGTGTGTGTGTGTGTGTGTGTGTGTATCATAGTATAAATACTATCATTTAATTATGCTGCTGTGGGGTGGATAGTTTTGTGTGTGTGTGTCTATCATAGTATAAATACTATCATTTAATTATGCTGCTGTGATTTATTTTTAAGAAAACAGAATTATTCTATAAACTTCATCTAGGTACAGATATATGAGATTTAGGGGATGTTTATGTATGTCTAAGGGATGCGGTGGCTCAGTGGGTTAGGACACTGAGCTTGTCGATCAGAAGGTCGGCAGTTTGGCGGGTCGAATCCTGAGTGCCGCGTAACAGAGTGAGCGCCTGTTACTCGTCCCAGCTTCTGCCCACCTAGCAGTTCAAAAGCACGTAAAAATGCAAGTAGAAAAATAGGGACCACTATGGTGGGAAGGTAACAGCGTTCCGTGCACCTTTGGCGTCTAGTCATGCCGGCCACATGACCACGGAGACGTCCTCGGACAAACGCTGGCTCTTCGGCTATGAAACGGAGATGAGCACCGGCCCCTAGAGTCGGAAACGACTAGCACACATGTGCGGGGGAACCTTTACCTTTACCTTTACCTTTTATGTATGTCTATTTCTCTCTATATATAGAAAGTTATAGATGTATAGATATACTTGTAGATTAGCTTTGGCTTGGTTGATTTGATTCAGAAAAATACTTCCGCAATGATTCGGAAAAAAATAATGCACACTTTCTACATATGTACAGAAGTCATTCAGAATATTCAAATCAATTCAGAAGCATCCAATTCAATCTAACTTTTTGAATTAACATGTAAACCGGGTCCTAGCTTGATCCAGGCCAAATCTTTAAATTGAATATTCACAGCCTTCATCCACAGGACTGAAATTGTAGTTTCTCTTTGCCCAGTTGATAATGAACACTTTTTAGTTCTGCCTAGAATATGGGCAAGATTTTAGAAAAGTTTGTATTTGATTCTTGTTCTTGTTAAATATAGAAGCATGGGAGTGGGAGAAATGTTAAAAACTGTGTTTGCTTTTATATATTATATGGGCTATTAATTAACAGTTAAAAAGAAATGCTGGTGACCCTATTGGCATCCTTTAAATTTTGATCCACATTTTATTTGGGACAGAATACAAACATTGTAAAATAAATAATTTCCATTTCTTCTCTGGGATTATTTGTATGATTAGAATAGCTAACATCTGCCATATAAATACCAGTGCTTATCATTATTGATAAGTAATAATTTTGAAAGATGTAGTTGAATGTGCAAATATGTGAACATTCATGTATCAGCTCATTATTAACGAAATGTGCAGTTTTATTAAAGTTGTGCACTGAGAAAAAAATATAAATAAGAATAAAACCATGGGAAAATGTCCTCTTTTAAGGTCTTAATCTATGCATTTATGGAGTAATAAATTATGGGAGAACAAATACACTGAAATTGCTTCTTCAGAGAAGTTTCTTTCTTTCTTGATGCTGTTTTCTTTCCTTTATTTACTCATGCCAGTCAACTATTCCAGAATTTTGTGCTTGAAATATTTTTTCTTCACTTGCCCATCATATTATTCTCTATAACAGAGTGAATGTTTTTAATACAACATGCTTATTAGGTAAAGGTAAAGGTTCCCCCGCACATGCGTGCTAGTCGTTTCCGACTCTAGGGGCCGGTGCTCATCTCCGTTTCAAAGCCGAAGAGCCAGCGCTTGTCCGAGGACGTCTCCGTGGTCATGTGGCTGGCATGACTAGACGCCAAAGGCGCACGGAACGCTGTTACCTTCCCACCAGAGTGGTCCCTATTTTTTTACTTGCATTTTTACATGCTTTCGAACTGCTAGGTTGGCAGAAGCTGGGACGAGTAACAGGCGCTCACTCTGCTTATTACTTATTACTTATTATTACATGCTTATTACTAACTTGTTAAAAATTCAACAATCATTTAATTTTGCTTGGTGTGATCCAGAGATGACCAACTATTGTGAGGAAGGAAGAGGAAGGAAATAAACAAATAAATAAACCATAGAAAGAAGAGAATGAAGAGAAGGGGGAGGGGCAGAGAAAGTGCCCTCCTAGCTGAGAATTTGGGAAATATTGGTTACACATATTTGGAGAATATCAATTTGGGAAAATTGGTGTGAAACTACATATAAATGACAGCACAGAAGGGGCCCATTAGTGATTCTGAATTTTTCCCTGGTTATACCAGCAGCTCATTATTTTTCTTCCTTTATCCCTGCAAGGTTGAAGGAAAATTCAGAAGATAAATTCCAGAAATCTGATGGATTGATGCAACAACAGCCATGGATGCCACACAGAAGCTGCGTGAGTGAAGACCAAACACAGTTTGAGATAACTATCCATGGGTCACCATGAGTAGATATTGGCTTGAACTATTAACAACAGCAACAGCAACTGTAGGAAAGTGTAGGGATCCACTCTCTCATGTTAAGATTTCTTTTGTTTATATTCAAATATTGGTGTTCTTTTGAACCTGTTTCTTATATATCACCCATTAGATGAGTTTGTTATTGGAAAATGGGACTTGGTGGAAACTGAAAGAAAAATGGCAGTAAATATCAAGTCTCCAGAATACTTCTGAATTCAATAATGCCAATAGCTTTACAGAGTTGAGACAGCTAGATTTACTTTTCTGCAAAGAAAGAAGTCATCTATATAAATAGGAGATACCGGTACTGTATGTCTAATTAAAGTGCATATGGGAACCTCTCAAGTCTAGAGTTTAAACCCTAATCTTTTCCCATTTTTCTGCATCAATAGATGTTTTGCCCACCTGTTCAAGGCCAGAAGAAGCAACTGCAGGGATGTTGGCGTAATGATTGTGCCTAGTCTCTGAATAATGGATCCCTGTACTGCCAGTTTCAACCTTTCCACAGAACTAGGAGGGCCCAGAATATCTAAATGACAATCTGTTATCCAAACTAAGAGCCACTTTTTTTGTGGAGAAATTTGAGTAGTCATCAAAATCAGGATCACTCAAAATTTGACAACTTTTAAGATGTGTGGACTTCAACTCCCAGAATTTCCCAGTCATCCACGTTGGCTGGGATATTCTGGGAATTGAAGCCCACGTGTTTCAAGATTGCCAAAGCTGAGAAGCATTGATTACAATGCTGAGAAAGCATGTGTGAAAGACACTGGATCGAAGCACCTAACAAGAGATAATTGTACGTGATAAAATTTTACAATGATATAAGTAATCGTATGCAGTATAGAGCTTCAAAGGTTTGGAGCACATGGTGTCCCAAAGGCAAATATAGCCTTCAACTCTATGCCCCTTTAACTTATGAATTAAAACTAGCTTTAATTGTTTGTTTCTTGGCCACTGGACCCTGGATCATTAAAAATGGGAAATTTTCAAGATTTAGAATAACTTTATTTATTCATTAAATTTATATGCCTTTATTGATTTATATCTTTAATGTGTTAATCAGTGCCAAGATAGAGTTGAAGAGTAGAAGGTAAGCACTTCCATGCTGACAAGCATCACTCCCAGAGAGCTGGGCCATCTGGGGAGGGACTGTCCCAAATTTTGCTACCACACCTTGGTTGTCTCACTGTCTCCTTGGGCCACCACCCAATCTGCCCCACTGGTTTGGTAAGAAGTTACTGTTCAGCCTAGTTCAGCAAAACAAGTTGGACAACTTTTGTTTGGCACGTGGCTCCTCTTAAGGTAGGGTGAGCTTGGGCTGTCACCCCTGGGCGGAATGCCTCTCCGAGTCATCACAGCTTCCTGTCATGACAGGACATTGGGGACATTGAGAAGGAGGACGAATGGCAAACAGGATTAAAAACCAAAGAGTCCCACATCCGAGTCACTTGCTTCCCAAGTGTTTCCTTGAAGCCTGTGTTTCCTATTTGTTTGCCATGATCCATGCTGCTTCCCTCAAATTACCTTGTTAGAGAAATTCTTTGTATGTCTAGTGCTCTCTGGATAAAAGTATCAATGTGGTATTTTTCTCAGCAGCTATATTTATTATACTATGTCTTTTCAAAAAGGATTTATTATTTGGCTTATCCCACTAATAATAAATGTTGTTGTAAAATAGCTTCACTTGGTCTACAAAAATTTTGCACTGAAAATAGCTTTGTAATAAACTGTTGGAGAGATATAAAGAGTTTCTTTTGGACTTAAGTTAGTTTTCCGGGGAAATAGTGTGCTCCCTTTAATAAAAAAAAATTGAAAGCAGTATCAAAACAACAAAAAAGACATCCTCAATTCCCAGTCTGATGTTACAGTCCATTTATCCTTTTTGCCAGCCAAAGATCGTATACATTTATTAACTTGTTAGCCCTGTAATTGTTTTGATTTTATGTAAGTGAGCAGCTGGTATGTGGTCAACTTTTGATGCTATCTTGTATTTTTTAAGGCTAACACTGAAGATAGCAACACTTAACTCAGCTGATTTGGGAACTGCTTTGTTTATATATTTATATATTTATATATATATATTTAATTTGGATCACTACTATTATGTTTTGTTTTTGTCCAAAGATTGTAAGTCTTATTTATTTTTATTAGTTGCTGTTAAGTGTACTGAACATATGCTGTACAACAATTTTACAAAATTTTGTTTAAGCTACCCAAATACAGTACTTCAAATCTCCTTGTATTTGCTAGCTAGGCACTGATGGAGGGGCATATATTTAAAAAGTAGGTACAGAGAGAAATATGAAACAAATTAGTAGTAAATTAATTATTATTATTAAAATTAAAAGTAATAATTTTAATCAATCCTGACTGCTCTTTAGAAGGCCAGATCCTGAAGCTAAAACTCAAATACTTTGGCCACCTAATGAGAAGGAAGGACTCACTGGAGAAGAGCCTAATGCTGGGAAAGATTGAGGGCACTAGAAGAAGGGGACGACAGAGAATGAGGTGGCTGGATGGAGTCACTGAAGCAGTAGGCGTGAGCTTAAATGGACTCCAGATGATGGTAGAGGACAGGAAGGCCTGGAGGAATGTTGTCCATAGGGTCGCGATGGGTCGGACACGACTTTGCAGCTAACAACAACAACAATAATAATTTTACTCTTAAAAAATGAAGATGGCAAATAGGGGAAGCTAGCAGAAATAGAATTTAGAATTTTATTTAAAAAAATATCATCTTGCACTGCGATTAAGATCTGAAACCTAGCTTGTTTTCCCAAAACTATTTTTTTCCTTTGATGACTTAAAAATGTGGCAACTGTTGGTATACTACTGAATATTTCTTTTACAGCTAAAAGCACAGGTACTTATTTCACCTTTTTTCATATTATTTTAAGGAAAACTGAAATACCTTGGGGGAAAATATGGGTTCTCTCCCAAGCCACTAACAAAGGTACCTTAACTGTTGGATCTGTAGGGGGGAAAAGGATAGTCTACCTATGGCATGTTCTGAAAGCCACAGTCCTAAGCCAGAATTTTCAGGTCTGATCAAAATTTGAATACAAATATATTCTACTGCTTGCAGTTGTTTAGTGCAGTAGTTCTTTCATGTGGTATATATATATCTGTACTGTACCATGGCGAAACTTTGAAATAGTCTAGGTGGGCATAAGATAAGTCGCTAAAATGCTAAGTCTTTAAGATGCACCATAAATGATAAATGTGATAATAAAATGCACACAAACTTAGTGATGGACTTTTTGTTTCTATGATGGTAGACCTGGGTTTCGCATGGTGTGATGGGATATGAAAGATTGAGAACCAGTGGTTTAGAATTTAAGTAAAATGCAGATGTCATTTGGCATCATATTTTATGTATTTTAAAATGTTGCTGGTTATTCTAGAATGAAAAACTTACAAGGTGTTTAAAAGAATTTAAAATATCGTGGAAGGAAAAAAAAAACAAAAACCAGAAGCAACAGGGTGTCAACACTCTAAATGTGATGAGTCTTCAGACATGTCCTTTCTTGGATGCATAGGGAAATATGCATATGCATGTATCAAATTTAAAGGAAATTAAAAATGCCAGTATTCCTTTTTAGAAAGAACATCTATCAATGGAGTACATCAAAGCACTTGTCGAGAATCTGAGTAGGAAATCATGCCTGTTGTCATTCTTCTGTGGCTTCTCCCTTTCTGTTGCCACTTATCTAGTTTCTTCTTAAGTGAAAGGACAGGAAGAGACAATGAAGTGAACCAGAGGAAGAGGAAATGCAGAGTCCAACATATCTTGCTATCCAAGGGGTTTAATAAGATGACATCTTTTTCCCATCACACTACATTCAAAAGTGTGAGTTACCGGAGTGACAACTAAACCTTATTCTATATGTTAGGACAGACCCCCCTCCCCCACAAACACAGATAACCATGAGTTGCTCTAGGCCCCTCAACCTGGGCTAATTGAGGCAACTGCTCACAGAATGAAGGGCCTTAGGTTTGGGATGGTAAAATAAATGACCCAGTGAGGACTGCAAGTACTATGGTTCAAAGCTCTAATCCATGAAGATTGCTGCGAATTCTTAGGCCAGCCTCTATACCTCAATACATTCTACCTCATAAGGTTACTAAGCTGATAAGGTAAGCATAATGAAAAGAAAGACCTCAATGGTACTATGAGGAATGATTTATGAGTTTGGCTTGTAGGAAGACTTTGCATTTTTTCATTAGTGAATCATATTTCATGCTTCAATCAAAATTAGTTTTTCCACCATATGTTTCATTTTAATGAGATAGAACTATGAAATGGCAAACAGAGAAGAAACAAAATTTGGAATCAGATCTCTCTTATTTAAAACTTGGATAATAACTCTTCTCAATGAAGAGTTATATTTAATGATTATGTGCTATCTAATCAGGATCAATTCTTAGTGACTACATAGATTTATCCATGATGATTTGTCCTAACCTGGTCCTTCAGATCTTTCAACAGTGTACCTATCACTGCTGTAATTAACTGTATCCCCCCTGGCTGCTGATCATCCTTTTCTTCTTTTTCCTTCTATCTTTCCCAGCATTAGAGCCTTCACCACAGAGCTGGGTCTTCACATTATGTATCCAAAGTAGGACACTTTCAGCCTGATCATTTGTGCCTGAAGTGAAAACTTGGTTTGATTTGTTCAAAGTTCCATTTGTTTTTTTCATTATACATGAGATTCTGAAAGGGTTAGGGTTAGGGTTATTCAAAAGCATCAATACATTTTCTACCCTGCCTACATCAAACCCTTATTCTTTACAAATTCCACCTGCATTTTAAATATAAAACATTTTGAGATGTCTCTTTCCATGTTTAACTTTGAAATGCTCACATTCCAAAGAAACTCTTAGCATCCCAAGATCCCAAATCAAAATATTATACCATGCCAGGGTTTTAGATGTTCAGCATTGCAATTTGCAGTGTATATCCACAAGCACGCACATGTAAAATTCTCAACTTTCACCAATAAATTTTTAAAGAAACTCATTTGTTCCCTAAATGAAATGAGCTGATCCTCTCTTTGACTATTCTTCTTAGAGCCCTCTAATTGCAATGAAAAATGCTGTTTTTATACAAGAAAGAGGCTGAGATAGGAATGTTCTCTGCTTATTTAGCATTTGAGAAATGTGTGCATGCTCAGAGACTGCTTTATATCTATCTTTAATGCTAAACTCAGCTAGTCTTTCAACTGTTGCACATTCAGACTTCCATTAAGAAGTTGCTTCACAAACCATTGATTCTTTAGCTCAGTGTGGTCTATTCTCTGAATACCAGCCATTTCCCAATGTTCAGGGCAGAGGTCTCAGCCACATACAGAAGTGTCTGTCTTTGAACTGGGGGTTCGGTTGCAAAATAGAGGCTCTCCCCTGATAAAGAATTCTCCCCTGATACAGAGCCTTCAACAATATTGAGAAATAGCTCTCTCTGTGTGTATGTATGTGTGTGTGTGTTTGTGTGTACCTGTATGCATCTATGTGTGGTGGTGTACTCCCAACATGGGTTTAAACACGTCAAACAAACACTTTTCTTTCTTGTTCTTTCTTTTTTCTTTAATTTTTATTTGGCAGCTGTAGTAAAATACATGGCTGTCTCCACATTGTCTGCCCACCCGCCGGCACAAGGTTCCTGTTTGTACACAGCCTCAAAGAAGAAAGCTGAACCTTGGGGTGTGTGTCTATGCAGAATTACTAGTTGGGTTAACTCTTTCCTTGTCCAAGACTAGACATTTTCCTCCTAGAATTAACCCAGGCCTAGATGTTACATTGCTTGAGAGATGCAGCAGTGTATGGAATAATATCCCAACATCTCAGCTGAAGGGATCTGGTACTGTCCAGTGGCACTTGAAAAAAGCACATTGCTACATTTGAAAGAAAATCACAAAGTGAAGCACGCAAGCACCCAGGCTTCTAAGCAACAGAGTGGATGTCACAGGTATTCTCCAGAAGGCAGGAAACATTTCCTTCAAAGCAATGCTGCCAGTTAAGGCTGATGACAAAGTGGAGCAAGTTAACTCTGTCACAGAAAGCATGATGTCAAGGCAGAGCACATCTAGTACACTTTCCAAGTTCAATAAAGTTATCTTGGTATTGGAAGTAGCAGCCCACTACCAAGGCCATGCCTTTCTAGAGCACCCCAGAATTGGTTGCCTTGGTCTAATGGTAGGCATCCCTAGAAATGTAAAGTAATTTCCCATAATTGGAGGTCTTGAGCCAGGGAAAACCAATAGGGACTCTGTGCAGAGTAGATTGAATAAGTCAAGGACTATCATGGTTGCCCCTAAACATGGATGATTCAAGAGGCTCCCCTGGAAGTCTAGATTATTTTCCAAACCCATGTCTGTGCAATACACTGTATTGCACAGACATGGGTTTGTGTGTGTTTGCAATAAACTGTATAATATTATGTTTCAGCTATGTCTTGTTATACAGTATATTCTTACCACTCATCAATTACTATCCAAGTAAACTACTAGAAAGAAGTGAGAGAGGCTGCTTTCTTACATCATGTTAAACCATCAAATGTTCTCTTTGGGATTCGCTTGTAGTGTTACAAGAACCCAAGCCACCCATGTTTCATGAATCATGATAAATACAATTGTTTATTTGGAGCCCACAAAGCCAAGGGAACTGGTCAGCATCCATTATCTTTTAAGTAATTGTTAAACATTTGATTTTTAGGCTGAGTTTTGGGTAGATGAAGATTTAAAATGAATTTCTCATGGATAAGGTCACAATGGTCCCAGACCTGACCTACTCTGTCAAACCTGAAGCAAGGTCAAGCAAGTAGGTGGAGAACACAACATTACTATTGCATATAGCATGAATTTATTTGTATGGGTTTGAATTCAAAGCTGGCCTATACATTTTAAACCTGTCCTGGATTTCAGATAAGATTGTTTGGGCTCTTCAGCCTTTCCACCCATTGCACAGAATGAAGGTGATCTGGTATCCTTCTTTGACCAATATGAAAGTTATGAAGACAAACTATCATTCTTGAAACCAGATGCTCCCTCACAGCACAGGACAATAGATGTCTTCAGTTCCTCTTCCATGATATCTTCTGAGCTTGAGATATCAGGATATAACTGCCAATCTACATTGGCAAGCCATGCAGGCAGATAGCATCATATTAGCCAAGTAAGCAAAGCTGCAGCAGTAGGTCGATATCACAAATCACCTACAAAAGAGTGAGGATTATGGAGAAAGTCATCTTTGCCATGATGGGAAAAACTGTGCTGTCATCAGGAAAGTAAGCAGAGCTGTCTGAACTCCAGGCAAGACCCCCACCAAAGGAGAACCAAATCAGATGCCAAGCCCTACTGAGTGTGGGTAAGGGAAATTAAAGAGAAGGAAGCTTTTTCTGGGTTGCGAAACTCCAGATGGCCACTAGATGTCAGCAAAGATATATAAAGACTTCTAATTCTTTCCCACTGGTCCAGAGCTTTTTCTCTCTCTTTTCTCAAGCAGGATGGAGAAGGAGAACAAGAAGAGATAGCTGATAGAATTAAGCAGGGAAGAGCAATGGCTTCTTAGGATGTGCAGCAAATGAGGAGATGGATTCTCCTACCTTCCTCCCTCTTTCTTTGCTCTGTTCTTCCCCTATGCCTTCATTTGGAGCCCTACACTTAGTTTAATATATATGAGAAACCATTTGACCTTGCAGGAAAGAGTTGATAAGACCCCTGTGCTAGGAGGCTTAAGATGGCCACACACACACACACACACACACACACACACACCATATTGTAATGTTTATTTTACCAGCTGGTATAGGTTTCCTGGTATGTATAATCCCCATCACTAGAACTCATATTCATTCATTCATTCATTCATTCATTCATTCATTCATTCATTCATTCATTTTCCTATTATTTTATCCCAGATCCATGATGTAATTTACCAAAAAACAAACAAACCCTGAACAATTCTATCTTCACTTACAATCTGTCTAAATAGAAACATAGAAAACTGCTCCACAAGTCTACCACTATTATTTTTATATTTTTTAAATTTTTGTTGGAAGATGGGCATGTGTTTACCCCGAGCATGTTTAAACTCAGTTACTGATGATTGACCCACTACTTCCACTTGATAAGGAGTTAAGGACTCAATAAGATGATAAGGACTTGTTGAACTGCAACTCCTGGCATCTCTTACTAATGGCCATACTAACTCAGAATACTCAGAGTTGTAGTTCAACTGCATCTTAAAGAACTAGAGAGAACCCATTCCTCTTGTAAGGGAATCAAATATTTTGGGAGATAGAAACTGAAATACAACTGATTGCAGAATTTTAACAGATAGTTCAGCCATTGTTGTCACCTGCCCATTTCTCATCTCCCAGAAAAGAAAAGAAAAAAAGAAAGGAAACAGAAAGAAGTTGTAAAAACCAGAAATCTGATTTCTTTTACATCCCAGACAAAATGGCAAAAGAATTGCAGTGCCCAGACTAGATGGGAAGGAGAAAATGCAGATGGTCACAGGAGCTGGATGGGTTGCTATCCATGACCTTGTCATCCCCAGGTTTGTCATTGAGGCCCTGTAGCCTGATCATTGTCAGGATAAGAGGGAAAGAGACCACTAATTGCAGAACACTTAAAACTGACTTCAGTCTGTCTCGGCAGTGGACTGGGGATTAAACAGGGTGACATCATGAGAATGGCTCCCTTAACAATGTTAGTCTTTTCATGCTGTGGTAGAGAGTGTGTGTGAATATGTACTTAACTCAGCTGCTTAGCTAGCCCCTTTTCTGGGTTACATATTATACTGACTCCTTAATTAACAAAATGGCTGGGTTTAGCCAATCATAAAAGTTACCAACCTTAACATGTTGTATATGCCTATAACTTATCTAGTGTGTTGCATAAACACAAACTTAGAATCAAAAGTGATCTTTGATATTTTCGTGTCTAGCCCTTAACTTTATGCAAGAATCCAAATTAAAGTATCCAGAAGAGATATTTATTGAATGGGAGCTCACTGTTCTCAGTAATTAGTTGTACATGTAGTCGTTGTTTAGCTACCATGTTTAGTATCCATTCAGTTACAATCGTGATGAAAAAGTAGCTTTGTGACCAATCCTCACATTTACAACATTCAGAGGTCTGTAAAGCAAAGGAAAATTGAAGTATGATCACATGTACAGTTCTACTTTCACCGAACAACTGTTGTGCTTAATGACCAAGTTGTCAGTTCTTAATTTTGGTCGATAAATGGGGACTACTTATACTTTCAAACTCTTATTACTCTTAGGAAGTTTTCCCTAAGATTTACTTGGCATCTACCTTTATTTTAATCTAGTGTTGCTTGTCCTGATTTCTGATTTTTTTCCTTCTGCTACTCTGTTATTACATCATCAGCATGCCCAGCATTATAGAACATTAACATCTAACATCAAGAAATCTGATACAGAAGAAAAATGGCAGGGGAGGAATAAACAGTGAGAAAAAGGGTTTTTTTAAATTATATCTATTCAGCTGAGTTACATGATGAGTAACAGTAAGATATGGAAAGTAAGTAAATGCAGCAGAAGCTTGATGGAAAAGGTGGCTTTTGAGGGGCAATTTGAAAGCAATAAAAGAGGAAGTGAGACCATGAATGCAGATGTTCATAAACAACATGCCCACAGCCATCTATAAAGTTCATGTTTAAAGAAGTGTAGCCCAATGGGTTAGGTTTGAGGGGGAGGACAATTCAGTTTGAGGTGCAGTGGTGATGGCATTTCTCAAGTCCTGCCCATTGATAGGTAGGTGGGAATTTCACACCCAACACCTTTGCTTACTTGTAGTTAGGTCACCTTAGATCAGCATTTCTCAATCTTAACCAGTTTAAGATGTGTGGACTTCAACTCCCAGAATTCTTCAGTCAATGTGGGAGTTGAAGTCCACAGGTCTTAAAATGGCTAGAAAGAGAAACACTGCTTTAAATTCCAGCCTTAATCCCCTTGCTAAAGACTGCCTTGTCCTTGAGATTATGTGTCTTGCAAAAAGCATATGTTTCATTGGGTCAAACAGGATCATAGGCACGTGCCCTAAAGTCCTACTCTGCCGATGCCTCAGTGAGGTAAGAGATGCCTCCTTCTGTGCAACTGAGTAGGAGGACAACAGCAATGCTGTGGTGCAATCTCCCAAGAATAAGCTTGTATATTTATAATCTGCCTTTCTTCCAAGGAGTTTGTTGTCTCTCTCCCATTGGGTGCTTAATTTCAGATATAAAACCTCTAAGCACATCTTCAAATGGTTCCTTCTGTGGCTTTAAAGTCTTGTTCTTGACTAGCTCTCTGGCAAGGATTCAATGGAGGTCATTCAATTTCATCACTCATTTTCAATAGCTATCAATGAAGCTTAACAGCAACCACCACAACAATAATTGCAATCATAAATATATTTCTGGCAAAAGTGGAAAACCCATTTCAGTTATATACCCCTTGAAGCACCTTAAGTTTGCATTCCCAACATTTTGCACCAAACCATTAATATATAGGTACACAATTTTCATCTTAGAAGAGTATTAAAATAAGTGTACTATTCCCCTTTATTTTACTAAACTCTCCAACCTGAAGAAGTTGAACGTGGGACAAATTATCTTTCTAGTGATACAGTGCATCAGTTCAGTCCTACCAGTGGCCTTCAGGAGGGGAAGCAAATATTTTTAAAGAATGGATCTTGGCAGTAAAAAAGCACTGAGGGAAAACACTTGTAGATGACCAATACAGCTCTGAAAAATGAGGCCTTTAGCCAATGGTGGGATTCAGCCAGTTCCCACCACTTTGGCAGAACCAGTAGCTAATTTTTTGTTGCCCAGGCCCAGAATGGACTTCTGGAAGCGGCATCCGCACAGAGAACCGGTTGTTCACATATTTGAATCTCACCACTGCCTTTAGCCCTTCACTCTGAAGATTGGAGGGCAGCTTAAGACATTTAATAAGTTTGTTGCAGGGGCAACACTGATATCATGGCTTTCCTTTTTATAGCAGCACAGTCTGTTACCCAGATTGTGGCATGCACTTAAAATATCAAGCTTAGATTTTCTTATTAAATATTCCAAAGGTTTAACCATGCCTGATAAGGTCAGTTCAGTTTAAATCAATGTTTGGGACGGTCTGAGAGACACACTAGGCATTTGAATAGCATGGTAGGGAACACACTCCAAAAAGCAATAAGCCAAAATCTTTATTTCAGATTCTTCCAGTTTAATTAAACAATTAGTATAATTACTGATCAGTCTTGGATATAATCATTTTCTCCTTCTGTCAGAGTAGAAATTATAATTTGATATCGATAACCAAAGCTTTCAAGAAGGAACATGAAGGCCTGTGCATAAGGTTATGTCCCTGTGTTATGAATGTAGTGGCACCCAATGTCAGGGCAGAGTGAAAATGGGGTCCCACACAGCAGAAGCAGTTTGAATTTTTTTCAGTTGTGTGGTCAGGAAGGCCAGTGACCGACCTTCAGTCTAAGCTCTAAACTTTTACATTTGAGCTTCCTCACATGTCAGGGCTCAGAAAAAGCCAACAAATCCAGCTAAGCTAGGAGGCCTGTCTCCTGAGCTGTCCCAATGCCTGAATGGTTTCTCATCTTCAGAACAAATTTCAACACCACCTTTTCATTCCCTTGCCCTATCCCCAATCCAGGTCTGCCCAAGCAGGCTCCAAAGTGGATAAACAACCCTTGGGCTGTGACAGACTTCAGTAAGGAGCTTCCACAGCAGATGACAGCAGCTCTTCCACAGGGCATGGATGGAGTGCCTCAACAATGATTCACGAGCTCTCGGCCTCCCCCTCAGGTGCAGGAGGACAAACAGGAGGTGCTTGCCACCCCCAGAATGTTTGCCTCTTTGTTTATGTTGTGTCAGCTGTAAAACACCCTTTCTTCTGGCAAGACCTCAAGGGCTTTGATTGACTCAGAGTCGTGCAATAAGACTTCATCCTGTATTCAGGGCAACAGGGAAGACTGTTGAGACCTGTGTGCAAATATTGCTGGGTGGAAGAATCAAATCCAGTGCTTTTAATTTATTAATTACATTTTTATCCCATTTGTCCTCCCAGAAGCTTCAAGGTAGCTCATTGGCTCTTCTTACCTCACTTTTCTACACTTATATTTCTTCTAGGTAAGCTGAGAGGTGGTAACTTGTGCAAAGTTAGTCAGTGAGCTGCCTAGAAAAATGGGATACAATCTAGATATCCTTCAATTTAATACAGGATTATATGTACTGTTAAGGTTGCATTGTTCTTAAAGGGGCTTTGAGGATTTTAGAGGGATATGGCCAGTTTGATCAGTATGAATGAGAGCAAATGGAGTTTCTTACAGTTAAGAGATCTAATTCCCTTAAAATGAGTATTCAACATCCCACTTTGGGATGTTCTAACAGCTATAAAAAGGGTGCTAGGCCTTTAAGAAAGGGCGCTTATCACACATTTAGTCTAAGTTCTGTCAAGTAATACAATCTGCATTTCCTTATTTTTACAATCTCTTGTGGTCTATATTCTAAAATGGGTCTGCTCAAAATCTTAAGTAGGCAGAATTATTATTTTTGCCCTTGTTCAGGTCAGAACTGAAAATAATAGAGCCAGGCATTTCTTATGCAAGGTTACCTCCATCTCTTTTATATTCGGAGAAGCAGAGGAGAGGTGTATAAATAATATACTCAAGTGCAGAGGCAAAATTTGGTTTGAGAAAAGAGATGTAGGTTGGAGAAGTAAGACATGTACCAGAGAGAATCTAATTAGATCAGCCTTCCTGGAGATCCAAATATAAAATATAAATCCTAAGAATAAAATAGATCAGAAGGGGGGATTTCCAATCATGGTCTATCTACTGCATTCATTCTACTAATGAATCATTTTATGCTGACACTAAATATGCTGTCATCTTTTGCATTGTGTGTGTGGCAGCTGCTTGTCATTTACATTTTTAAGAAGCTTAGGGGACACAGAATCATTCTTGGGAATGAAGATGATGCTGGAACTGGAGCTTTGTTTGGTGTTGTTTTGCAACTGCTAGGCCTTCCTTCCTTCCTCCATCCCTCCCTCCCTACCTTCCATCAGGTGGGGGAGAAAACCTTGCAGGAGCCAAAGAAAATGTCCACAAATTTACTAGGGTCTCTTCATGGGGGCTGCAGATCTACATAATAATTGATATCAAGCAAATATATAAATCTTGGGGGGAGAAGAATAATCATCTGAATCCTGGCCTTCTTCCAAGTCACTGGGAGCAACATAATTTAGTCCCATTTCTTACCACTCTGGCAATTTTCAAAAGTTCTGTACTAGAATTCATTATCCCAGGCTATATTGATTGTTGTGGTGTTAGGAATTATAACCTATTATTTCTGAAAGACAAAATGACTGCAGATTGACATCTTAGGCACCTCTGAAATGAAATTGGGCTGGGCCTGGACACTTTCAGCCAGGAGATCAAATTGTTAAATTCTGAGGACATGAAAAACAAGGAACAGCACTGCTTTTATACTAAGAAAGGATATAGTGACTGTACTTGCTACAATTCAGTCAATGATTGAATAATATCAATTAGATTTGTGAACAAATCAGAGAATAAAAATGGCCAATAAACTGGAAAAGGTCAAGCTACATTCCAATACCCAAAAGGAGATATAGCAGAATATGCAAACTATAATACAATAATCCAACATGGATTAGAGATTAACATAGAAAAAGAGAGGCAAGAGGTTCAAGCAGTCCTTTGAAAAGACGGAAGAACATAAGATATTATTTATGGAAAATTGATGCTGGATAATTGAGAAAGACAAAGAATATCCAGAAGAAATCAATACGTGTTTCATTGATTATAGAAAGGCATTTTATTTTATCAAACATATCAAACAGTGGAATGTTCTTAGAAAAATAAGAACATCTCATCCTCCTTTTGTAAAACTTCTAAACAAGTCAGGAAGCCACAGTATGGAAGAACATGGCTAACAGAGAGATTCCCAATTAGCAAAGAAGTGAGGCAAGATTGCATACTCTCCCTTACTTATTCACTCTAAATGCAATTTTAGAATTTATAATGAAAATATCAAAGCAGTAGGCAAGTTCTTCTTTTCAGGATCAATCATCAACAGTAAAGGGACAAGCAATCTAGAAATATAGTACAAATAACATTTTGTACACCAGCCATGAAGGCCTTAGAAAAGATATTTGGATGCTGTGATATGACTATACCTAAAAGGATTGGAGAAGTGCAGGCTAACGTATTTCCTGTGACAGTCTATTGAAGTAAAGTTAGGTTTTGACGAAGCAGGATAGTATTGACATTTTTGAATTTTGCTATTGGAGAAGACTCCCATGGAGACACAACAAACAAACAAATCATCAAACAAATCAATCCAGAATTCTCACTCAAGGCACAAATGACCAGGTACAAATGATCTTAGTTCAGATACATTATGTGAAGACTTAGTTCTCTGGAGAAGGCTCTAATACTGGGAAACTGGAAGGAAAGAGAAGAGTATGACCAGCAACAAGGGAGATAAACTCAATTACAGCAACAGTGAGTGCATTGTTGGAAGACCTGAATGACCAGGTTAGAAACAAATCATCATGGAGAAGAACTATCTTATAGTTGTAGTGGCATATACTCAATCTATCATTTATATCAGAATATCAGGTTATGAAATTATTTGAAACTATAGGCAGAATCCTGGCTTCCCATTTGCAGTATTCCAATTAGAAGTAGTGCTATAAAAGTGTTTCAAGACATCATGTCAACCTGGCTATGGGAAAAGTCATACATGATACATATCTCTACTTATCACATTGATGTGAAGACACAGGGCAACTACTAGGAGCAAAGAGATCTAGTTACAGATGAAAATTCTAAGCAAAGGAGTTATGGGATGCTGGATCTATTATAACTGAATCCTACAGTATCTTGTCTTCATTGTCTCAATGTAGCCCTTCAGCCATATATTTCTGTCCATGTCTGCCATTATTATGTACCTAATATGAATTTGGCATTTCTTATCTCATTGGTTCAGACAGAATGATAGCTTGTGAAAGCACTCCAAGTAGATTCATAAGATATGAAGAAGAAAGTAACCTTTCTTTGCCTTTTCATGCACCCTACCCAATCAAAATTATGCCAGATCTCGAAAGCAACCCATTCTCGGTAGCTTGTGTAAATGAGATAATTTGCCAATTTTAGGGGGAAATAAATTACATGCAATAGAATAGAAGATAAATAACTTAGCTTTTGAGAGAATAAGGAGAGGGAGAAAGGAATTTCATTTCCTAATTCTGTTTGATTCTGTGAAACTGGTTTAGCTTTGGTTTTGTTTGTTACGATTTCTTTCTTAAATTTCTGTATGTGTTGTTACTGTAGATACCAATATATAGAAATGCCACTGAGTTACTGGTTCATATGTTTCATATATAGAGTGCATGAACTCATGGACACTGATTTGCAGGGATTGCATGCTTCACTTAATGACCACGGCAAAAAAGACTATAAAATTGGATGTGGTTCATTTCTTTAATTTCATCATAGGGAAGCTATCGTGCTACAAAAACAAAATCCAGTTTTAAACAAATATAATGCCCAACAATGTCTTTACATTCCACATTATTTTGGTGTCTGCAGCATCTTGCTATTTTCCTGTTATTATATCAGTGTTTTGTGATTAAAACAACTCATCATGGCAAACATTTTATGAGAATGCTCATAAAATATTTCAAAATTCTAAATATGACTCTATATCCAAAAATACAGGGGGGGGTGGTTGTATGCCCTGGGAATTGTTAACAGTTAGTTATATCTATTTCTACAAACATACTTTGTTGGTGCTTCTCAAAGTTTCAGGTCATAGCTGCACAGTCTGTTCCATTTTTTTAACCATTCTTCAAGTTCATTCACTATAGTTTCCCACAGGGTTGAGGAATCTGATATGTCTCTCTTTCTTTATGATAACAATTGCTCAATCAAAGTTCATGAGGAGCCCTGAAGACCTTACTCAAGAACTTCCATGGAAGCCTGACCAGGGCCTTCAGCAAAACAAGTCAGTTTCCTACTGAGTCCCATCAATGCTCATTTTTGATATTCACAATGTTGTATTCCTGAAGATCTCTAGCTAAATAATAATAATTTTAAAAAATGAAGATCCAGGGAAAGCAGCAGGCTCTCTTAGATTGTAGGAACCCAAACAATAGCCATGGATATGTTTCTGTGCTACCAGTCTTACTGGATTTGTCTACTTCATTTGAAATATTTTTATCCGTTTTAACTCCTACAAGTTCTAGAAGGCTGCGAAAAATATGTAGTAAATCTGCCAGTTTAAAACTGTTCTTAAAGAATTGGATTCAGCCTATCTTTCTATCCTTTGGATTAGGCAATTCAGGTTGACTTTTCTCCATTCTTATTGTTTCCCCAAATGTATCTTAAAAGAAGAATGGTTGAGATCCAATTTTTATTATCCCTCTTGAACACTACTGTCTACACAAGGCAGAGTGAATTTCATAAAGTTAACTAAGCACTTGATGTCTTAAGCCCAGAATCTTCTGCTAATGGCATTTGAAATATGCTCCCACGCTACCTCTGTCACAATTGCTGAGGTGTCCCTGCAGATAAAAGATTATGATTATATTTTTGATACTGCTAGGATGAATAGAAAAGCCATGCTTCCAAATGGTTAGTCTCCAGATGTGCTAACACCTCAAATTCTATTTGGAATTTCTGGGATTTGTAGACCAATAGATCTATATAGCATCAGGTTAAGGACATCAAGTGCATCATTTGGAAATGATTATTCAAATCAACATGCTTCCATATCTTTTTTCATAGATTCCACTGTGGACCCCCATTTCATATGGCATATGCTAAAATATTTGTTGTGAAGTCTGAAAAATATCTTATGATCGCAGTATCCTGGAATGAGAACTTTGAGGAAGAAAATAATGTTTCTGGTTCTACATTTACAAAATCCATAGTCTTCAACCATAGCTGCTTAAGCAAAAAATAAAATCTTATTCGGTGAAGTTCAAAAAAATATTTTATTAATATTATACAGAAAGGCTGTTTGCTATCAAAGCAAGAAAGAATCTCAAGCAAAGTTTCCATCTCTGTGAAATGATTTTTTAAAATTTCCCTAAGATCTAAAAAAAGAAAAAGTTTTTTTTAAATTTAAAATAAGTATCATACAAAGCCATATATAAATTCCCCTCACCCTACTCTCCTTATTTATTATACCAGGCAACATAAATATGAACCCTGACACAGTACAGCATAAAAGATTGCTTATTCAAATTTTAGCTCTTCTTTTTTTAAAAAAACAAACAAACAAACAAACCCCACACAGCTTCATTTAAAAACTATTCAAGATGGATTTGTTCTGGCATTTGCTTTAAAAAAATAAGCTTTTCTTTTTTGACAATATCTTAAAATGACTTTAGAGCAACACACAACTTTTACTTTATTTTTAAAAAATAACTTAAATTATTCTGAAGTATTTTAAATATCTCTCTAACTTTTAAATAAAATATTTCTCCTGCATCATTAAAAAAGAAACCTAAATGAAGGTCGGTTTTTCAACTGGAATCCAATGCATGTCTTATTTTTATTCTTCGGGATATTTCTAAATTCCAACCCAAAGTAACTCTTGTTTGAAGCTGGAATAAGCAGAGACCAAGACAGAAAAGAAACTTTGGTGATATTCTCCCCCACTGCCCAGCATCATTTGTCAGATTTTTGCATTTGACCAGGGCAAAAATCAGGATTCGTACAATGCACTCCTCACACTTACACGAAAAACAATTTCCATTGTATCAGTGGGCTCAATTTCAAGAAATGGAGTAATGAGTATGCAGCCTTACTCTATTGTATACCTGGAATTACCTATGATGATGATACTTGCCCCCCCACCCTTGTGGCCTCTCCATTCCTTGATACCTTTGTCAACCTATACTTGGCCTGGAGCAGAGAATCCATATCTTTGATGTCCCAATTCTATGTATAACTAGCACTTTGGCAATGTAACTTATCAGTTGAATGAAGAGCATCAAACATGGTTCACGTATTTGCCTAAGTCATATTTACATAGTTATGCTAAGGTTTATGCTTTGGTTGATTTTAACTTAGATTGTCATACAAACCCAGCTTTAGTAGTTTGTTATTTACTATCATTTACTATTTTGTATGAATCCATGATGGTTAATTGGGCAAAGCATGGTTACACCATGTATTTTACCTTGTGTGACCTCATACAGGTAGTCCTTGACTTAAAACCTTTCGTTTAGTGATTGTAGAAAGTTACAATGGCATAGAAAAAAGGTACTTATGACTGTTTTTCACACAATCATCGCATTGGTTGTGTGATCAAAATTCGGCCATTTGGCGGCTGACTCATATTGATGATGGTTGCAGTGTCCTTGGGTCATATGATCACTTTTTGCGACCTTCTGACAAAAAAAAGTCAATGGGGACTTTTTCACCTTACAACTGTGCTAGATGTTACTAACTAAATAAGTGCAGTAATTCACTTAACAACCGTGGCAAGAAAGGTCTTAAAATGGGGCAAAGCTCACTTAAAAACTGTCACTTAGTAAGAGAAATTTTGTGCTCTGTTGTGCTGGAGGACTGCCTGCACTATAATAGCCTAGGCTCTGGTTTAGCATGTTGAATGAAGCCAGGAATTCTGGTTTGTTAACCATGAATTGTGATTTAATGTTAGGTAAATCAGGCTACTAGAGTTTATTAAAAAAGAACAATTGTCAAAAAACCATTGATTTAACAGTATATGTTGAGAATTATAAAGGAGATCAGACATTTTTTTTTGTTCTCTTGTATATTAGAATTCTTCGTTTTTATGGTATGAAGTATCTGCCTCAAACACTCAAGACTATTAACTAGGGCTAGTTTATAACTGAGATCACTTTTTTTCTTTTCCATCACCAGATGAAAAACCAGTACTAAAGTTTTCTCTTTTTCTTTTTAATCTGCAATAAATCCCATAGAGTGCATCCAGTATAAATCCAAAATAAACATTGGTAAGGCCAGTATAGTTTTTTTCTGGGTTCCTTCACCCTTTTCCTGTGCTAGCCAGTAGCACTACTGTAAATTAACACTATATACTGACCAGTTTTGTATAACATCTACCTGACTATGAAGTGACTTTAATCCTAAAGTGATTACAAAATCTATCACATTAATAATTGTTGACATCTACCTCTCCCTTTCATTATGTAGAATGTAGCTATAATTTCTAGTAGGACAGTATTTCCAAAGTGGTGTGTAAAAATGAGAAAGAGTTGGTTATCTTACATTGTTCCCATTCCCAACTGCATGGGTAACTACTAACTCGAGCCTATTCCTGCCATAAGCATCAATAACGGATTGGTATTTGCAGGCATACCAATCTTTCAGAAAACATACGAAGTTGATACCTCTCAAAACCACTCTGCTTGGGGAGGTCATCAACAAACAAAACAAAACAAAATAAAAATAATTAAAAGAAAAGAAGGACATTTTTTTCTCCTTTGCCATGCAGCTCTTTGCTCTTCTCTAACCATGCTGAGAGCCATCCAACCATGTCTTGTAAACAAAGCTGATGGTGGAGATTGGGTACAATTAGCCCAGAGATAAATCATCCAGGAAGTGGGTAACAGTCTTTGATGAAACCGATTTGATTGAGATACAACATGGGCTGCAAGATGTTTCTCTCCCTTTCACATTTCTTTACCACCCCCCACCCCATGGTCTCCCCTAATGTCTTAGCCCTGCTGCAGTTCACTTGTTCCTGAGATGAGATGGAATGTGTGCATGCCCTGTGAAACATATCAAAGAGTTTTAACTTGTTGCCTTCTGTTTGCTTCTCCCTCTCTGTCTCTCTCTCCCTCATTCCTTTTTTCCTGCTCCACCTGTTTCATTGAGGAGGGAAAGGAGGTTAATAAACCGCTCCAGGATTGGGAGGAGGCCCTGGAGATGGGTGATGCATAGAGCCAGAAGTGGGCGGAGGTCCCTGTTGTTGTATGTGAGGCCCATTCAGATTCTGATGATGGAACCAAGAATTGTGATCTTCCAGGTAGCTTGGGGGAGAGTTATAAGAGAGTGGTTGGGGGATTTGGCTCCTGCTGGCTGGGTTATTATGAGTGTTACTGTCCCAGAGGGCAGGAGATGGTGGAGAATTGCAAGCCATGGAGTCACTGTTATTTGGGCTGTGTTCCAAGGGAACCTCTCCATTTTTGTACAATTTCTTAAATTTAGATCTTCGATTCTGGAACCAGATTTTCACCTGAAAGAGAGAAAATTATTTGATTTGTAGAATAGTCAGCATTTATTCCACTTTATTTTAAGCCAGTCCTTTCCCACCAAAGATAAACCTCTGCATTTCCTCCATGAACACAAGGAAAAATATTATTTGTCCAGTTCAAGGAGAGCTCTGTAGATTTTTCATGAAACAGGTAACAGGCTCAAATCCTGGTATTTTCAGATATAACAACAACAACAACAACAACAACAACAATAACAATAATAATAATAATAATAATAATAATAATAATAATAATAATAATAATAATAATGTTTGAAGGGACCTTGGATGTCATCTAGTCCAACCCCCTGCTCTGGCAGGAAACCCTATACCATTTCAGACAAATGGCTGTCCAGTCTCTTCTTAAAAACTTCCAGTGTTGGAGCATTCACAGCTTCTGGAGGCAGGTTGTTCCACTGGTTAATTGTTCTAACTGTCAGGAAACTTCTCCTTAGTTCTAGGAAAGACTGGATTAGATAGTTCATAGATCGGATTCAGAATATGGAATCACAGATTGCACTAAAACATGAACTACAATAATGCCTGACTGTAGAGAGCATGCTGGCAGCACTTTGTTTTGTTTAGTTTTGATTTAGCATAAATAATGAATCTAATTACTATTCCTCAATCTAACCCTAAAATGCAGAAAGTTTGTGAGATTAAATCACAGGCATAAGCTGATCTCTACTCTAAACTCCTTCCAGGAATGTGTAGAAGAAAATAAGCATATCCCCCATTCCTTTTGAAAAATGAGACTACATGTTAATTTTTAAAATGGTCTACCAACCGATGTATTAAAAGAAGCAGGGAATTGTGGGTCATTGCAAAAAAAATATCAGGTGATAAAAGCTTGCTCAAAGGGTTTTACAAGTCTTTCAAGGATGCTAAACATGGGGATTGGGAAGACTGCCATGATGAAACTTAGGGCAGGGCTGGAATAGTGGCCTAGCTAGCTGGAAATCTTCCCAATACCATTGTAAAGGTGTGTGGCTCCATCTACATCCCACTCTAGAGAAGGAGTATAAGTAAAACAAAAGAAAGTGGGCGGTAGGTAGGAAGAAAGAATAAAGGATCAAAGATAGTAGAGACAGAAACTCTTCCTAATCAAAACAAGGAAGCAGGAAGACTTGGAAACAAAGTCTGTTTTGTTTAATTGAGAAACACCAGTGCTTTTTTTGTAAAAGAAAAAGGTGCCGGAACTCACACATGTCATACAACCCACCTTGCCTACCCTACAAGGTTCCATCCAAAAAAGGTGCCGGAACTCCATTCTGAGCGTTCTATGAGGGAAAAAAAGCCCTGAGAAACACCCATATTTCTTCTGGAGACAGGGGAAATCTCTCTGCAGTTGGTAATCAATGGAAGGACCTGACTGGCTCGAGGTTGACTCAGCCTTCCATCCTTCCAAGGTTGGTAAAATGAGGACCCAAATGGTTGGGGGCAACATGCTGACTCTGTAGCTGCTTAGAGAGGGCTGTAAAAGCACTGTGAAGTGGTATATAAGTGCTATTGCTATGGAATGGCCAAGTTTTTATTCTGAGCAGTCAATAAAATTGCAGCTATATTGACTGGCTGATGATTTTTAACTTGCAACAGGACAGGATTGTGAACTCACAAGAATGGACCAGATGATTTAATCTGAAATAAACCAAAATCCTCACAAATTGTTAATAACTGAGGAACAATCTCCAGTCTCATACTTTTTATATGTGTGGACTTCAACTATCAAAACCCAAACAAAAGGGAAAATGCATATCTGGACCTTTTTAGTTCAAGTAAAGTGCATCAAATCTGCTTCTGATCAAACTGGAAAGGTACAATGTGTCAGAATATTTTTCTAGTAAAGGAAGTGCAGTTAATACATGATTCTTACACTAGTGTTGCATTTTAGAGGGTGAAAAATATATAAATGGAGAAACTATGGTAAACCATATGAGTGTATGCAAGCATGCATGCGAGATAGTAAAAAAAAAAAACCAGAAGGGAAAATACTAAATCAGAAGTGGAAGGACAACTGATAGACTCAGAGATATCATTGAAATTTACAAGGTTAAAGGAAGAGCTCCCCCTCATGTCCAAAGAAAACTACATTCTGGGTATTTCTTTCATTTTCTAAAATGTGACTTTAGAAAAGTTCCTACCAAGCTAGGATGAAAGTGATGAGACTTCCATAATATATGTTGATATATTTTAATTAAGACATGTCAAAAACTCTCAGCCTGTGCATCTGGTTTGATACTTGGAGAAAAACACTAGTGACAGTATAAAATTTGGACAGGGAAAACAAGAAATATTTGGCCAGTGAACTACATATTAATTTGCAAAACTCTGAAATTCATGCATTTTGCTCTGTAGGTCTACATTATGATCTAGAATATACACATTAATGGGACTTTTGTTTTCATTGGAAAAAAGCCAATCTTCAAGGGGCCTTCCAACTTATTATTATTATTGGGCGAGGATCAGTTCAATGACAAAAATTTCTGATTCCCAATAATTTAATAATAGAAGAAATAAAATGTCTACCATAAATTTAGTACAGAAATGAAAATTTAAACTAACTAAAATTGGGTGTGGGTGTGGGTGGAAGACAACAAACTTCATACAGTTCTGACCTCAGAACAGATTTTCAGATTCATAATTATTTAATTATGAGTATTTGTTGCTAGCAAAAACTCTGACTGATGGAGTTAAGGGAGTTCTATTAAAATGAATCCTTTGGTGCCTTTCCAAAAGTCAGCTGGACTTTCTTGGTTTATTCGCTTCTCATCCAGAACTGAAGAAGCTTCTTGGATGAGAAGTGAAACATTTTCAGGAATAAACCAAGGAAGTCCAGCTGTCTTTTGGAAAAGCATCTTTGGGACAACCAGGACCTGCATGATTGAGAATCTCTATAAATATTAAAATGAATATTCCACAAGACTAAAGTTGACTTTTTTTTTTACTCCAAGTTCATCAAACCACTAGAGAAGCTTATGACCCCAAAGTGAGGAACTATATCTCATTTGTCATAAATGGCTGTAAGTATAGGAGGAGGTTGGGTTATGAGATTCAAACTAGACAATGTATTTAGGCAAATAGTAGATATAATACATTTAATTCAGCATTGCATAAGATGATTCAAGCAAACTAAACATGGGGAAAAATGCAATTTTTCTCTGGTGGTCACCAGAGGAGGAGAGGAAATTCTTGCTTTGACAATCACATGGCTATCTCATATTCAACATGAACAAAACCAGTCCCGTATGGGAAAAACTTCAGATGATTCAGACAAATGAGCAAAGCATCAGGCCACCTCCTGCCTCTCCCCCCCCAAAAAAAAAGTATAGAAAAAAAAACTTGGGTCAGTGACCATGGTGACCCTCGGGGAAAAATTCCTTCCTGACTGTCATGGGGCAGTTTGTGTTTGTAGGAACAAAAACTCATCTGTACACCCCGAGAGTATTTTGTTGGGTGCAATTTTCGATGTGTCAGGTTGCCACCACTGTGCTATGCTCTTGACCTATCAGAATCCGGAAGCACGCCAACTTGCTCCCTTAATTTAGATCAAAGCAATTAAACAGCCTCATTGTCCTCAGGGTGCTTGGCTGGCTCCACATTCCAGTCCAGCTTCTTAACCAGCCCCTCATGACCTGCTTAGGAGGGAAGGCTTGTGGGAGAGGATGACACACAAGACAGCTTCATGTGTGAATGTGGGAGCTGAAAGAGAGGAAGCTAGCTCTCTTGGGTGTGTGCGTATATGTATCACCAATCACACATGATGTTTGGTTTACAGCTGCTTAAGAATATTGTGTTGAGCACAGTGAGTGAGCATTTGACAAAAGGCCGGAATATTTTAATAGGAGTTCAAAGACTAGTTTTCCTCACATTCATTAAATGATAACTTCTCCACAGAATTAAAGCTAGGTTTGCCTAAAATCCAAGCTTATGATAAATGATACCTTTCTACTTTGGGAGCCATCCTTGCATGTCCTTTTTTCTGAACTGTGATTGAGAAAAGAAAAACTCATTCTCACAAATGGATTTACCTGCCGACACCTTCAACCTGCTGAGGTCTCATTAACACAATTTATGTGCAATTAATTAGTTAAATTTGTCTAATATGAAACAGATCCCAGTCTCATTCTTTCTCTGTTGCTTTCCTCCTCCTATTTTGGAAATTTTTTGAAAAGCAAGTTATATCAGGATGAAGGTGGTACTTTTCTCAGATTTTACACTCTCTGTAACCTATTTCTCAAAGAATGTTCTCAGGACAATGAAAAAGAAAACCTATACTTTCACTCTGGCTATATTTGTAGGAGGGGGGGAATCAGAAAAGAAACAGTCATTTGCACCATCCTATTAACATGCTAGGGACGCGGTGGCTCAGTGGGTTAGGATGCTGAGCTTGTCGATCAGAAGGTCGGCAGTTTGGCGGGTTGAATCCTGAGTGCCGCGTAACAGAGTGAGCGCCTGTTACTCGTCCCAGCTTCTGCCAACCTAGCAGTTCGAAAGCACATAAAAATGTAAGTAGAAAAATAGGGACCACTATGGTGGGAAGGTAACAGCGTTCCGTGCACCTTTGGCGTCTAGTCATGCCGGCCACATGACCACGGAGTTGTCCTCGGACAAGCGCTGGCTCTTCGGCTTTGAAATGGAGATGGTCACCGGCCCCTAGAGTCAGAAACGACTAGCACGCATGTGCGGGGGAACCTTTACCTTTACCTATTAACATGCTGTGGTCTTTGAATCAATCTTCTGCAAATGACAACCACTGCCAAATTAAACTATACCAGCAGGAACTTCTGTAGGAGAGAGAATTCCTTATGTTTATATAAGGGTCATTCAGGAGATTTTTTTTTCTTTTTGGTGGACCTACCTACCAGTTTATCAATACTGTGTCTTAAAATGATGCCCTGAGGATTTCTTATGTCATTGTATGATTCCAACCAACCCTGATGTTGACCAAGGTGTCTACTACTAATGTGAGAAAGTCAAATGAGTAGTACAAAAACCCTGACCTCCAAAATTAAAAGGAATTTTCCATCATTTAAAATGAAACACTAAATCTTATTTCCTAATCCTCTATTTAAGTTGATGTTTTTTAACTTGGCAACTTTTAAGACTCTGCTGGCTGGGGGATTCTGCTTGGCTGCAGACCTTGTTGGCTGGAAATTTTAGGAGTTGAAGTCCACACATCTGAAAACTGCCAAGGTTGAGAAACACTGGCTTAGAAGAGTGCTTTGGGCACTTATAAAATGATAGAAATGCATTGAGGGTATTTTTCCAAAAGGAGAGTTGCAATCTTAAAGTTTGAAAAACATTGATTTAAAGGAAAGCTATGGTCTTTTGCATACTTACTTGGGAACAAGGCAGTGGTGGGATTCAGGCAGTTCGCACCACTTCGGCAGAACCAGTAGCTAATTTTTTGTTGCCCAGGCCCAGAATGGACTTCCAGAAGCGGCATCCACACAGAGAACCGGTTGTTCATATATTTGAATCCCACCACTGGAACAAGGCTCACTGAACATAGTGAATGAGATCCAGATCAAATCATGTTTAGAGTAGATCAATCATAATAAATGGACTTCAAATAAGTTGTGATTAAGTCCTATTCCATTCAAAAGATGCGTTGTTCAGGACTATGTCCAGATCCATTATTCAATCCAATAATGTAGTACAAAGTACATTATCTAATGTAATTCCAAACAAACATATCCAGGACTCAGAAAGGGACAGAGATCTAATATTTTACTTTGAGGATATTTGTTAGATAGCAATGGAATTTTACAGAAGTGTGTTAAATATTTAAAATCTAAGATGACCATCTAATTCAAGTTATTTGAGAACAATCTGCAAAAAATAAATGGTGAAAAGGGCATTCTTGAGATAGGTGATACTTTTCATATAATTTTATAGATTCTAAGACGGCTCTAAAGAATGTAGTGAAGATAGGCTCAGATTAGTTTTTTTAAAAAAAATATTTTAATTGTATTATAAAAGTTAAACCCTGGCAATCAAAAAGTATATTTTACCCTGATTTCATCCCTGCCTGAGGAGTCACTCTTTGGCAATCCAGCGTTGTGTATTATTTTTCTATTTTTTTCATGTAGGCATATCTAGGCTGCATTAAGCTGGATGACTATTAGATGGCAGTAAAGTTTATTGTATCTTTGCTGCTCTCTCATGGTTGCCTGAATTTTTTGCAGGCAAGATATGGTATGTCTCTAGCCTCATATATATTTATTCATTTATTAAAGAGGATTTTCAGAGCCATTTAGTTTTAGCCTTGTACTGTACTAAGCTCCTAAACTTGAAGTCCTGTTTCACTTTGGGGCCATACAACTTCATTTACAGCATCAAGGGCTACAGATGAAAATAAAGAGTTTGTTTGGGGATGGTGTATGTTGTTCCTTCTGTTTTTCCTGTTTTTGTTTCATTTTTTTTTTGCTTCATCTTGAATTAGTTGACTGAACATTAGGATAAATGATAAATATTAGGATAATTTTCTCTGGATTGCAAATTGCCTATATAGTAGAGACAAGTAGCTTGGGCCTTTACAATATGTCAGACTAAAATAAAATTGTCAGTGTAGTGGTGTAAACTTAATCAGTACAATTAGTTCATAGTTCAGTGTATCCTTAAATAAAGCCAAAGGGAACAGTGAAAGATGCATCTTGCTTTATTATCTACTGGATGTAGCAAGAAGGTATTTATGTATTTTAAAAACATTTATAATTGTAGTGAAAACTTAGGTGCCTACTGGCTAGGTTTATGTATGCTTCAGTATTCAATTAATCCATTTTCTGAGTTCTCACAATACACTGGCATATAAATTAACTAAATGAACACACAGCTAAGTCACCAATTAAAACTTTTTTTAAAAAAACAAAAACAAACCCACCCTCAGGTTAAGCCAGTCACCGTTTAGCATGTGGGAACCCAGCCCCTGAGGTCCTGCTTTGGAAAATTAGGTAGTTTTCTTTCCACTACTTTTCTGATAAAAAAAATGCTATACCCAATTCTGCCTACATTCCCCAAATGAGATATTATTGAAAGTAAAAAAAATTACTTATTTTTAGCTTTATTCCTGGGCAATGTCTATAGAATCACAGACAAAGTTAGTATTCCTTTCTGAATGGTTTCATGTAGTTTGAAAAGTAGTATTTCTATTTTGGCTTTAGAACTGTTTAAGTTTAGTGCAACTGCTAAGATTTTTTCTAAAGAAAAGATAAATACCGAAAGTTACTTTAAAAAGGCAGCATTCTCTTTTATATATATTACCTCATTGTTTTAGTGCTTATCAAGCAAAATGAAGAACTTTAGAAATATGTTCAGTCTGACAGATCTTATCCATGCTTGTTTGGAAATACATCCCACTGACTCTGAGTAGCTAAGCTCCGAGGTAAATGTACTAAGACTGCAGACTCATGTATCCATTCATGATTTCCCAGAACTCTTCTGCACCTTAATTGCTCCCAAGTAATTTTGCAAAAGATTGTAACTTTGCTCCGAGGCATTAAAAAAAATGAAATACCATTTAAATCTATAAATTTAATACAGTGGTACAATAACTCTACGGCTTCTATTTTAGGGCAATGTCTGTACCAGTGAGACCTGCTAGAGAAACTGAAGTCCAGAAGATCCAGAGGGATCCTGAATTTAACGCTCCTGGATGAGAATCCAGAGTTCCATTCTCAGCTTAACCTGCACTATGGCTGGCCCCAGGTGAGTTGTTATTTCCCAGGCAGAGAGGTGGCAAAGAAGCCACGTCTTCTCACCACTAACAACTCTTGACACAGCTAAGCAAGAAGAGGGACATTCAACAAGTGGAGCTTGCATAGAAATAGGGTCTTCCTAAGATTCCCTCTTCAACACAACTCTGGAAAGTGAAGTCATCTTTTTCTGTATCTTAACTGTCTTTCAAACATAGTTCCTGAGTTGCAAAATGGGAGTTTGAGGCCCCTTTCAAGGTGCAAAGGACTTTTCTTTTTTTTTTTAAAAAAATGTATACATAGTAAATAAAAACATAGTACATAGAATATCGTTCCTTCTGTTAATTGGCAACTAGCAGCCCTTAGACTCACTGAGGCCTACAATAACCAGTTGGCTCACTGATGTTCATCTAAAGACTAACAATGAGTTATTTTTCCACTCAAGCCAACTTCCTTCTCACAGTCATCAATTCTCTTGGCCTAAGCTCAGTTAGCTTCAGGAGAAAAAAGGGAGAACCTGCCAAAACACATACTGTAGGTTGCCTTGCCCCACCCACATGTTTCCTGCAGCAATGCTTCTTCGCCTCTCTGGCTAGTCAGCATACCATTCTGGATCTTTGGGTCTCAGCCAGATACAAGTAGGCTACAGGGCTAAAAGGACAGAGAAAAATGACTTCACTCCTTCCCATCTTTGTTCTGTCCCAGCTTGCTTACTGTGATTCTGTTATTACATTTTGTATCTATGACAGCTCGTGCTTTCTCTAATTAGAATGATTGTCATCGTAAAAGACATCATGTTTGTCTTCTATATGACAACAGAGGAACTCACCGCCTCATTTCTGTGATCCCCTTCATCCTAAGTCATTACTGTGTTATCATAAAATTCACACATTTTTACTTCTCAGCGTGAAAAGAGTTATCTGTTGTAAATGGTTAACAGTCCTGAAAAAGAATAGACTCTTTTGTTTTTAAACCCACATGTACATATAAAGTGACATATTTAAAGAAGTGAGAAGACAAATATGGAAAAATCATTTTCAAAATGTAATGAAGAGAGAAGAATGGATATATTGGAGGAACTTCAATAACTAGAAATAGGTGAACAGTTTGAATTCAGTTCAACCAGTCTGTAAACCCCAAAGATTATGAAATAATAATAATAATAATAATAATAATAATAATAATAATAATAATAATAATAATAATAATAATAATAATAACAACAACAATAACAATAATAGTGATGATGATGATGATGATGTTAGGCAGAGTATCTGAAACTAATTATGTTATCCTTAGCTTTTTATTTAACTTGGCCTTTTACTTTTTCAAAAACTACTGGATTTTTTCCTAATTTTCAAGGTCTAAAGCACTGCATTTTGCAGCCCCCTAAAATGTTGTTGGAGTTTCAAGGATCTACATTACTTTACACCCGTGTTCCCAAAACAAAGATGAAAGGCTAAAGAAAACTGCACACGCACTTTTTCTGTCTTGTCATGAGCCTTCTTTCCTGTTTCTAAAGTTTTACCTGAGTCTGGGTCAGTCCAAGTTGTGCAGCCAACTCTGCCCTCTCTGGCAACGCCAGGTACTGCGCCTTTTGGAATCGCCTTTGCAAAGCAGCCAGCTGGTAACTAGAGTAAATTGTGCGGGGCTTTCGAATTTTTTTGGGTTTTCCATTGACCATCCGCACTTCAGGTTCGGGTTCTTCCTTCACTGAAACTGCACAAGTGAGACAAAAGAAATACGCTGGGAGAAAGAGCCCAAATAGCAGAAAGAAGCGTTGCAGTGACGCTCAGAAAGAAAGTACTGCTGGTTTCTAAACCTTTGCTTTGATAAAATGAAATCATTATTTTCCATCTGCAGAATATAGGCTTTGTTTCAGCAGAGGAATACCAATTCTCAGCCACTGAATTGCTAGGTATAACAGTGAACAATAATTTGATTTATATGACAAAAGAACGATCCCTTTAAGAGAAGCAATTTACCATAACTCTCCTATAATTGTAAACTTTTGCTCTTTTCAAGGAGACATCTATTTCCTCTATCAATTACCAACAACATCACACGGAACAATCTGTCCTTCCAATAATTTCAAGGACTTGCTGTCCACCTCCCTAATTGTCTGTTTCTGTCTCTGCACTTGTGGAATACAAACAAGATGCTGAAAGAAGCATTCGGCATCTGCCTCTGCCTTATCACTTCTACCTCCACATTCCTATCTAACAAGGACAATTCTCTCTTCTAGGAAAAGTCAGACTAAGGATGAAAGAGGGTCTTACCAAGGACTGTGCAAAGGATTCTGCAGATGTGCTGTGCAAATATATTAAAACTTAGCCTCCCTCCCCTCAGTGGAAGTTACTCATAGGTAACTCTTATCAAAGGGCAGCTGTATGTAGTTTGTATGAAGCTAGTTTGAATCAATCATTGCTTGCTTGTTGATATATATCAGAATATACTCCTAAATGATATTTCTTAAAAGGACCAAGTTACAGTTCAACAGATGTACAGCCTGGCTGCTTTGCTCTATCTTAAACTTTCTCCTTCAGAAATGGACTTCTCCATTCTTCTGTTTTGACCTTGCTCTTTTTTTTAAAAAAAAAAAACAACAATTTATTTTCTGTCTCACTAGATGTATTGGATGTATTTTTTCCCCCTCTGTGGCAGGAAGCATTGTCCGGTTACATCGGGACAGTTGGAACCACACAACCCCGCATTCCCTTCCTGAAATATTTGTGGGGAATGAGGGCGTAAGTTACAGGCCTCAGACAGTTGTAGCCAAAATCTACATGCTAGCTCTGTTTAAAGATAGAATTCATCATTTTCATCTTTACACCATTATTTTCACAGTGCTGTATTTTGTCTTTCACTTTTCCAACTTTTGTGTTACCCCTTTCCCTGTTTTTTTAATTCATAAAAATAAACAGATGCCCTCACAGACATCAAATTGTGGATGTTGGTATCAAGATTTAAAGCAGCAAAATAACAAGTTTTGCACACATCACAGGTTTCTGTATGTGAGAGAAACAAGCTACTAGAAAAATTAGCACATTTGGCAAAATACTGTTTTAGAAAAAAATATGTTGTTGTTTTTTTTAAAGGAAAAGGGAAAATTAGATTTTTTTTGCCTCAGGAAAAAAAAGTTTCAGGCTTAGCACTATTTTTTCTTCAAGAAAAAAATATCAATTCCCAGATGGAATTTGAGGTATTGTTGCAAAGTAGCATTTGTACTTTGCAAATTAAAAAGTAAGCCATGAAATAACACACAAAATTGGGAAAAATGTGCAGACGTTTTCTCATCCAGGAATGCAGAAGAAATAGTTAAAGGGAAAAGGGGAGAAAGGCTGATTGATTCTTTCCTACGCTCAACTTGGAAGGAAGAAAAACACAGATCTTGATCCTTAATGGATCGATCAGTTCTCAGTTCTTCAGAGAAACTTTATTCCGGAAGGAAAAAAGATTGTAGGGCCCCCAACTTTCTATTGCTGAATTTCATAATTCCACAAAATCAAGTTTTCAATGGTAAGAGTCTTTTATGGCAGAATCTGATTTGGGCAAGGAAAAAAGGATGAAAATTGATTTCAGTTATCTCTCAATTGTCTTTTACAGACAGATGGTGGATTGTGCGTGGATTGTGTGTATGTTTTTTTATAAAGCACAAAACTCTGAAGGAAGACCTGGGGAAGAAAGGACAGAATCCCATCTAAGGGTTTAATGGTGAATACCAGAAAAGTTTGGATGTCTTATATGTTACAACACAAAGGGATACTGTTCATTTCTTTCCACTAGAACAATACTTTCTGGCAAGGCAATATCTCTGTCATGCACACTCAATTGCATATTCACACCCCATTGCTTAAAATATCCCCAACAAAGTGTGTGTGTGTGTGGGGGGGGAAAACAGATCCCATATTCCAAGAGATTCCAAGCCATTTAATCTCCATGAACCCCAAAACAGGGACAGCCATCCACTCAAACTCATACACTCTGGACTTTGATTCAAAAACTTCCTTACCTGTTTCCTGGCTGGGCAACTGCGGATCCCGGAAAGGTCCATATTGTCTATATGAAGTGCTGTAAGGATAGTCAGATTTGGGGGAGTATGTCCCCGTCGCCCCCATCCCATTGAAGTTAAATTGTGGGTGGTATGCATAGTGATTCATAGGTTGAGTATAAGGCTGGGTGGGGTAATATTCATGCTGAGTATGTGGGGTGCTGTAGTATCCCAGGTCCGTGATAGACGATTCAGGAAGTGTAGGGGAATCTTTGGTGCCGGCATGGCAACTGATTGAGCTGGAAATGTCAGTCAAAATGCTGCTAATCTTCTTATCAAAGGATCCACTCATGATGAGAAGAGCTCACCAATGGAAGGTCCACCACTTGACCCAGAAAAGAATTAACTAAATGGAGCAAATACTTTCCACCTTCACCTCCTGTTGAGTAGTCTTACTCAGCCATGGTTTCAGGAATTGTTGCAGTTGTTGCTGCCGCTACTGCTGCTGCTGCTGCTCTTGCTTGCCACTGCCGTCCTCTAGAGAAAATGTGTAAGAAATCCAACCGAGCCAGCTTGCTTAAACCCTCTAATTAAGGAGCAGAGAAGGGTGGATGCTACATTCCGATTGGCTCCAGAAATATTGCCTTCAAGGCAAAACATGCTCTTCCCCTCCCTCCCTCTGTCTCTTTCTATCTCTCTATAGTTTTTCTTTTTTTAAAAGAATGGATTAGAAAATAAGTGTGCTTCCCCCCACCCCCTCCGCAAGCACATCTTTCTCCTGGAGAACATGGAACTCCTTGAAGGAGCCAGATGCCAGAAGTAGGGGAGTCTCTTCATCTCCCCTCCCTATTTGAGGAAAAGGATTTTAGGAGGATGGCAGGGGGAACTATATACTGAAAAGGGGAAAATCACTTGTGGGTGTGCTGAAAAGCATATTTTGTTCATCTACATTAAGGTGCATTTCAGATTTAGGAACTGACAAATAATTTCTACTTGTGGGTGGCCTACTTCCAGAAGACCTGCCTGTTCTATTTCAGCTAGGGTTTCTAAAATTACACATGCACGCACACACACACACACACAAACACACACAATAGGACATTATTTCTTTAAAAACATGTAAAATAGCTGTTTCTTGTTTAAATTCTGTATACTGCATGTTCTTTTGCATTTCCTTAGCACTTGAATTATGCAATAATTATTCATATGTGAAGCACTTTATAAATCTTCATAATCCTCTACCCCAACAAAAGCAAATAGATTTTTTAAAAAGTTAAAATTATCATTCATTACATTCTATTAAGAGCAGTGGAATGAAATTTACTTGTTCGCTGAGTTCTATAGGACTTCCATCATAATAAACTATTTAAATTGGGTCTTGGGAAAAATGTTTCCCCATTTCTTAACCACCTCCTTAGATAGACCATAGTGTCACAGATAATGAACAAAATCAAGATATAACACACTCAGGGAATTCTTGGCTGAGATTGGATCTGATCTGATTTTCGTATTGTTGTGACCACTGCATCATCTTGATATAATACAAATGGAAGATCCCTTATATAAATCTTAGATGACAGACAACAGGCAGACAGATTATAAGGATTTGAGCTATATGAGCAATTTTTCATTAGTACGTACGTATTTCATATAGTTCTGGATAGAGTGATAAACAGCCTAGGAAAGTCTCTTCCAAATTCAAAACGTAACAAAAGTTTGTATTTGAAGATTGTTCACATTCAGCTTTTAAGACCAAGTGTATTTTTTTAACTGGAGTTTTTTGAAATAGACTTTATATATTTTCAAGAGGACATGATGGATCTCACAACTACATTTCACTACAGTGGCATGAAAGAGGCGATGTTGGGAAGTCCTTGGCTTTGTGAAAAACTATTCCAAATGCTGGGCTCCCCACAGACTTACATTTTCTAGGCATAGAGACATGAAATCTAATAGAAAAGCCAAACCTCCAGGCTTAACATGGATTGGTAATCACATTCGTTTAGCAAATAGTAACCATTTGCAGAACTGATCTCAGTGCTATTTGGAATTTATTTCCAGCGCAAAGAGCAGCTTCTAGGGTAACATGCCTATATGCTACCATCTAATTCTGTACTCCTCTATCCTTGAAGATATTTTTGAAATTAGCCTGTGTGATTTCTCCTTAAAGAAACAAATACATGAGAATCATGAAACACACCTGAAAATGTGGAAGTATAAACACCTTTCCAATTAAAGAAATGCTAAGTACACCTGCTTCTTCAAGGACAAATCACACAGGCACAACACCTGTGGCTTTTTATCTGCTTGTTCTTAAAAGCAAATGTCTCCTGTATTATGTTCTTATTATCATTGTTAGTTTCAAAGGGGAAAGATATACAAAGTAAACCTTCATGCGGTAAATGGTCACCCTTTTTTATGTAAGTTACAACTTTTAGCTTTCTAAGCTTCCCAAGATTTTTTTTTGTCCATTTAAACAGGCAAAAATGTAGAAGATAGCATTGACATTTATTTATTATGTATTTAGGAGATGTCTGGAAATTTATAGTTGGGCTGCTAAATGTAGAATTGGAGCATGAGGTTGTTTTTGTAGCAATATTCCCGGGATGTAGGCAGTTTACGATTACAGATGATCGCAGTAAGCCAGTTGCTAAGAATTTGAAGAGAAGATTTGTGTGGGTGACTAGGTTTGGCAAGTTGATGGGTGTGTACATGTGTGTGAGCAGGCATGTAAATATGTGTGAAGGCAAAATGTTCACTAATAACCTGACAAAGAGATATATGTTTGTATATAGGTCTGAGCACAAGGGAAAGGCAGATGTACAACCACATTTATGTGTGCATATGTTCATGTTTAGAGATAGAAAAGACATAGAATATGCCATATTTGATAGTTACTACATTTTCAACATTTCTTACATAGAACTGTCAAATTACATTTTAAATTTTTTGACATGTGACCCTGTCCTCCCAAGAACCCTTTTTCAAAACTCTATTAAGCCTTGTATGAAGATCCGAAACATTAAAAATTCTATACATTAAGTTCTCTTTTCTAAAATTCTCCAATCTTGTAATATATATATATAAGTGGGAATAATTGCCCTTATTTCATCAGTATATGCATATCTATATAAATGTAAGATATTCAAAAAATGAATACTTATTTCAACAAAGATAATTTTTGAGATCATCTTATTTGGTCTAATTAGCACTTTCTATATTGGTTTTGTTCAAAAGACTGGATAGTCTTCTTTAAGGTACAATCTCATGGCAGTTCCTGAATCTAAGATCTTTTCAGCGAACCAGTCCCCAAACAACACAAAATATGTTTATAATTCAATGGTAGAATACTGTTTTGCAGATAGAAGGTTAAAATAGTCCTTGAGTTACGACCACAATTGAGTCCCAAATTTCCATTGCTAAGCAAGACAGTTGTTAAGTGAATTTTGCCCCATTTTACAACCTTTCTTGCCTCAGTTATTAAGTGAATCACTGCAGTTGTTAAGTTAGTACCATGATTGTTAAGAGAATCTGCCTTCCCCATTGACTTTGCTTGTCAGAAGGTGATTATATGTTCCCAGGATACTGTCACCATCATAAATTCATGCCACTTACCAAGTGTCTGAATTTTAATCACATGACATGGGAATGCTGAAAAGGTTGTAAATGTGAAAAATGATCATAATTCACATTTTCAGTGCTGTTGTAACTTTGAACTGTCACTAAATGAATGGTTGTAAGTCAAGACTATTTGTACGTTTTCTTGTACTTCCAAGTAGTACTGGAAAAATGAGGGTTTTTTTTCCAAAATCCTGTAAAACCATTGTCCTGATCAGCTAGAAGTCTGGAATTACAATAGAATATACATAATTCAGGGTTGAACTATGGAGTATTAATGATATTACCTAGTTGGGTAATGAAACATCTACAGGCAAGCCACCATGCTCAGCAAAGCACCAAGGAATCCACAGTTTAGAATTAGTTGAACCAATAGTTTGACTCATTATAATGTAACTTCCATTCTTCCATATGTTTTTAAATTTGCCTTATTCCCTAATAAAAATTGTCATTTCCTCAAAAAATTGTTTTATTTGTTGCATTTATACCAACCTTTTTTGAGAGAAAGAGAAAAGCAATGCACAGAGAAAATTTTATTCATCTCATTTTATCCGTATCAGACCTTATTTTTCAGATGTGGTTGATAAACACCTATCAATCAAACCAGCCTAAAATAGCAGTTTTTGTGTGTTTAAGAAAGGAAGTGTGGAGCTTCCAGTGAGACAAAGTGGAGAAGTCAGCAAAGAAGAAACAGTATTAGGGCTGCTAACTTTCAGCTTTATCTACTTAACAGAATAACAGAGTTGGAAGGAGAATGAAACAGAAAGAAAGTTGAAACAGAGGATGAAATGATTAGGGAAAGGTGAACACATATAACCCTCAACTTACAACCACATGTGAGCCCCAAAATTCTGTTGCTTAACAAGACCGTTGTTAAGTGAGTTTTGCTCCATTTTATGATCTTTCATGCCACAGTTGTTAAGTTAATCACTGCAGCTGTTAAGTTAATAAGATTATTGTTAAATGAATCTGGCTTCCCTGTTGATTTTGTTTGTCAGAAGGTCACAAAATGTGATCACACGACCCTGTCATAAATACCATGCCAGTTGCGAAGCATCCGAATTTTGAGCCCATGACCATGGAGACACTACAATGGTCATAAGTCCCTTTTTCAGTGCGGTTGTAACTTCAAATGAAAGGCGTTAGTCAAGGATTACCTGTAATTGTCTTGAGTTCTTTGGAGAAAGAGTTATATGTATTATAACTATAATATGTAAAAGTATGGTAAATGTAAGATAATATTTGGAACTCTCAAACTCAGCCTTTTAGCATGTGTAAAGTAGATTTTGCTAATTAGCACTGCCTCTCCCAATAAATCTCAAATTAATTGAGGCTCCAGAGCAGGATTCATAAAATCCAGAAAGGCATTGAAATCCAAGAATATCCTATTTGAGTCTCTCTGTTCTTGGCTCTGAGCTGATATCTTGCAAAGAGATTTTCAAAAAAAGGATATGAATCACACATTGCCTGGGCCACAGGTTTCTCATTCCTAATAAAATCAGTGCAATGTTTCTGCATAGCCATGAAACATTTCAGAAATTGAACCATGTTTCAAATTTTATAATCTATAGGGAAGAACTACCGGTAATATTATTTTTTTTAAAAAAAGAACAATATAATACCCTTTCTGGGTATACCCTTTCTTGATACAATTTGTCAATTTGATTTACTTTATTAGCAAGTTCTGCATTCATTTAAAAGCTGCTCCCAAAGACAATGCAGCCTATGAAATTTAATATACCGATGTATCTAGTCCAGGATCACTCGTTTTGGCTTCCGTTTGTGGCCATCGTATTGGGATCCCAATATCTGGAGATCCAGATTTGCAATTGCAGTTTTGGAGTGAAAGACAAGTTTTTTTTCACTCTAGCTGACAAAACGTATTATCACTAAGCAGAGGTTTTCTCCAAAGATAATGAACAAAATAGAACAAAAATAAACAAAGGCTTTTATTTCAATGTGCTTGCCTTTTTGGATTTCCTAATAATAATTCCGCATAGAGAGATTTGGGGCCCAGGTATCAAGATTCTATCACCAGTACAAACATCTTGTTTCTGAAAGGCACCAGATTAAGTATCACACTTTGAACTTAATTCACCTTCTAAGGATATCCCACCCAACTGGATCATTTAGACCACGGGTGTCAAACGCACATCACGTGATGTGTCGCGACATATTGCAACTTTTTTTGCATTGCCAGAGCTGGGGTGGGCACCGCCTCCATGGTGGGATTCAAATATGTGAACAACTGGTTCTCTGTGTGGATGCCACTTCCATTCTGGGCCTGGGCAACAAAAAATTAGCTACCAGTTTTGCCAAAGTGGTGTGAACCAGCTGAATCCCACCACTGTGTGGCCTCCATATGATTTAGACCTTGGATTTAATCATGTAACTATACCACTTTTCCACGTACCTAAAGCCAATTCTCCAAAGACATTTTACTGCCTGGAAAAAAAAAGCCCACCTCTTGTCCTAAAGTCAAGGGATATAGTTTAATCAAATGATCTTAATATCTGAAACAATATACATTATGTGAGTAAAAACATATTTCTGCTAAACTGATTATCAATGGTTTGCTACCATTTTGCAATCTACAAAATCAGCTGCCTAAAGTTATAATGTAACTGTAGGACCAGCTCTAATGCCAGAATCTCATGTTTAGTCCTTCTTGAGAATTTTTTTATTCTTGTCACATTAACACGAATCCATAGACGATTCCCCATCTAGACTCAAAACAGAGAGCACGCAAGTTTCTTTCAGACGTAATGATGCATATACATTAGAAGGGCACATTAGAGAATTTTTAAATGAATAGGTTATGTGATTGACAATTAATTTTATGTTAAGGAAGCTCTTGTTTGACTATAGGACCATACAAGTCATTGAATAATTTGTTGAAAGGAAAATGAAGTGTATACTCACCACTCTTAATAGAAGGGTGCACTGTTAAATTATTTTAATTGAGTAATAATAGATGACATTTATTTTTTTATTATATAAATTGAACATAATAAAAATCCAGCAATATTTGTTTAGATTGTTTTTTCTCTTCATGTAATGTTTTAAAGAAGTTTATGTCTACTGAAGTTGGCAAACCCCTCCCCTTTCAGAAATGTAGCAAAATATTGATTACTGCTATCTTGATAGCTTGATCCTAATGTGAATAGATAAGATAAACAAAGATCAAATGTAAATGCATATTAAGAGATATCTTTATTTTATTAAGTGACATGCACACTATTTTTATGATATCTTCAAGTCTATATAACATTTTAAGAAACCATTAAACAAAGTATGATGAATGTTTGCCATCTTCTGGGCAATAGCTGGTATTACAATATTCCCCTTTGTAAAGCTGGTTTCTGCTGGTGTCCTCCATAAGATTGCCAAAGTTGAGTCACTGCCCTAGAGGCTGGCAAAGCCTCGGAATACTGAAAACTACTCCATTCTAAACCCACCCTTTTCCTGGTCACATGACCCAGGGAAGAGTTGCTACTCCTGATTCTTAAACATTTGCTATTGTATGTTATTGTCATATGTAAATCATCAACATCATCATCATCGTCAACTAGATTAACCCGCTGCTCTGGCAGGAAACCTTATACCATTTCAGACAAATGGCTGTCCAATCTCTTCTTAAAAACTTCCAGGGTTGGAGCATTCACAGCTTCTGGAGGCAGGTTGTTCCACTGATTAATTGTTCTAACTGTCAGAAAGTTTCTCCTTAGTTCTAGGTTGCTTCTTTCTTTGGTTAGTTTCCATCAGTTGCTTCTTGTCCTGCCTTCAGGTGCTTTGGAGAATAGCTTGACTCCCTCTTCTTTGTGGCAATCCCTGAGATATTGGAACACTGCTATCATGTCACCCCTCGTCCTTCTCTTCATTAAACTAGACATACCCAATTCCAGCAACTGTTCCTTGTATCTTTTAGTCTCCAGTCCCCTGATCATCTTTGCTCTTCTGTGTACTCTTTCTAGAGTCTCAACATCTTTTTTACATCATGGTGACCAAAACTGGATGCAATATTCCAAGTGTGGCCTTACCAAGGCATTGTAAAGTGGTATTAACACTTCATGTGATCTTGATTCTATTCCTCTATTAATGAAGCCTAGCACATTTACTTCAGTCCTTCTTTTTCTTTTACTATTGAGCGCCTTTTTTTATTCCATGTGAGCCTTATTTTAACAGCAGCAGACCCTGTTTGTTTTCTAGCTACCCAAGGATCTTCTATTCTTTCTCTCATGCCATGCCATGTCATGCCATCTTCAGGCTGTTTTCTCCCAAGCTATTTATAGCATCATCCACGTCTTTGTGCCAAGATAAGAATAATGGAGATAAACGTTACATTGCTACAGTAGTGGATAAGTGATAGTAGAAAATGCTATCACCCATTAGTGAATGGCCCTGGCAGTCACCAGCATTTCCAAACTAGTGCCTTGCAATGTATTGAAATGCAACTTCCACCATGAAAGTTGAAGTTGGAAACGTCTGGTGGATTCTACCTAGGATACATGTATCCTAGTACATGCATGTCCTGTATACAATTACACAGAGACAATTCTTCATCCCTGTAAAGCGTTCTCTTATGGTTGGTGAAGGAGCACCATCTAGTGGTTTTGGCAGTGATAACTGCAATCCTTTTGCTTTACTGCAAAATGGAGGAATACTATAAAGTATATCATTACATTCATTGAGGTTTATATAGACAAGAATCTTACTCTCAGTAAGATCACTGTTTCTCAATTCTGGCAACTGTAAGATATTTGGAGCCATTTGAGGAATTCTAGAAGGGTCCACGCATCTTAGAGTTGCCAAGGTTGAGAAAGACTGCCCTAGATGGACTTTGCCTTAGCTTAGAATCATAGACTCATAGGGCTGGAATGGACTTTGGACTATTCATATTATTGGTTGGCCAATCTTTTCTTGAAAACCTCCAGCAATGGAGCACCCGCTACTTTGGAAACCAAACTGTTCCATTGACTAATTGTTCTCACTGTCGGGAAATTTCTCCTTAGTTCCAGTTTGAATTTTCCACTGACTAGGTACCATCCATTGCTTCTTGTCCTGCTCTTAGGTGTGCTAGAGAATGAAGTGACCCCTCCTCCCTGTGATAGTCCTTCAAGCTATCATGTCACTAATCCTTTCTCTTATAGACCAAACATACCTACTTCTCCTTAGCCCTTCATCATATGGCTTACCTTTGAAACCTCTTATCACAGTGGTGGGATTCAAATATGCGAACAACTGGTTCTCTGTTTGGATACCATTTCCAGAAGTCCATTCTGGACCTGGGCAACAAAAAAATTAGCTACCGGTTCTGCTGAACTGGTGCAAACCAGCTGAATCCCACCACTGCCTTATCATCTTTGTCACTCTGTTTTCCAGAGGAAGAACTAAAAGAGTGGGCTTATTATTAACTTCTTCCAGGAAGTTCCCCAAATTACCAGTGGTCCAGTACTAAATGGTGATAAAATGAACCCACCTTTCTGTTGCAAATAAGCTTTTTATTTCACCAAAGTAGAGGTTTGGCTTGACCTCAACCTTTTTTCTGGTGCAGTAGCCTAGGAGTTAAGACGCTGAGCTTGTTGAACAGAAGGATGCCTTGGTGGAGCAGTGGGCTAATGCCTCCTTAAGTAACACCAGCTGCCTGCAATTAGTGCAGGTTCGCATCCCACCAGGCTCAAGGTTGACTCAGCCTTCCATCCTTCCGAGGTAGGTAAAATGAGGACCCAGATTGTTGGGGGCAATTAAGCTGACTTTGTAATAATGCCGCTTGGGGGGGGTGTGAAAGCCCTAATAAGCAGGCATATACATAGAATGAAGGCTACTGCTAAGCTTGTAAGCCGCCCTGAGTCTTCGGAGAAGGGCAGGATATAAATGGAATTTTTTTAAAAAAAGGTTGACAGTTTGACACCAAAATACCACATGATGGAGTGAGGTCCTGTTCCTGCCCCGGCTCCTGGCAACCTAGAACTCTGAAAGCATACAAATGCAAGTAGGTAAATAGGTACCACTTCAGTGGGAAGGTAACAGCATTCCATACTCCTCGGCTTGTAGTCATTCTAACTATAAGAACCTTTGGATAACACTGGCTCCCTTGGTTATGAAATGGAGTTGAGACCACTCCCTAGCTTCTACAGGCAAAAGCTGTTTTAAAATTTTTCAAATAGACTATTCCAATCCATGGAGGTTCTATCCAATATTGCTTAAATATATTTTCTATTTTACCCATAATGTGCCATATTCATGATCACCAATGAGACTATCCCTCTCTCTTCCTTTTCCAAAGGCCTGCATTAGAGCCAATACAACTCTTATTGCAAGACAGGGAGTCAGATTAATGGTAAAAACTGGAATACAAAACATTCTTGGGGCTGAGCAATAGATAAGTAACTGCAATTAAGCCAACTATTGCTTCTCGAAGTCTGCCTAGGTCTTCCTAAGAGGAGCAAACACTTCTTCCTAACAATAATAGCTGTAGGAAAAGAAACTTACAAAATTCACTTAAAATTCAGATGTTATTCTGATAAAGGCCTTAAAGTCTAGCCAACTACTACAATTACTTTTTAGGTTAAAGTTCAAAGCAAGCCTATCCTCACCCCTCCATGTTTACTGGACTAAACCAATTCTTTAGGATTCCTGTTCTGCTATTTCCAGAGAACTAAAACCCCCAGAGCCATCAATATAACATAGGGATTCCTGAAATCTTATATATCTGTGTCCAGGGGTGCACTCAGCTTCTGTGTCCACATTATTTTTGCATGCTTTTGTTTATCCAATAAATGGCTAATTTAATATAAAATTTAATATACAATCCAATAAATAGCTAATTTAAAATAGAATAGAATGGAATGGAATGGAATGGAATGGAATGGAACGGAACGGAACAGAACTGGAGTGGAGTGGAGTAGAACAGAACAGAACAGAACAGAACAGAACAGAATAGAATAACAGAGTTGGAAGAGACCTTGGAGGTCTTCTAGTCCAACTCCCTGCTCAGGCAGGAAACCCAATAACTTTTCAGACAAATGGCTTTTCAATATATTTTTTTATTATTTTAATCCCATTTATATCCCTCCCTTCTCCGAAGACTCAGGAGGGCTTACAATCTAAAGCACAAATCAATGTGCTTAGCAATATCTTCTTAAATCTTCCAGTGTTGGAGCATTCACAACTTCGGGAGGCAAGTTGTTCCACTGATTAATTGTCCTAATTGTTAGGACATTTCTTTTTAATTCTAGGTTGCTTCTCTCCTTGATTAGTTTCCATCCATTGCTTCTTGTCCTACCCCTGAGATTTGTCTCCTCAGATGAACTTTGATTACTCCTTCCATATTTTTTGCAAAAATACATCGCTTTGCTTCTATTTTGGTTGTGGTTATAGCTAAAACGTCCTGCAATATTTACAAAAATTTACATCAAAAACACCAATATCAACAAGGAAGAAATTATGGTCTCCTTCGAATCACCACCCTCTTCACCTTGATTAACATCAACCTGACCAAACAAACCATACACCACCTAATCACTAAACACCATACCCACAAAGATGATGCCACTACAGAATACTCCATGTCCACAAAAACCATCATGAAACTCCTGGATCTATGCCTCAACACATACTTCAAGTTCAACAGAAAAATGTACAAGTAAGTACAAGATACCATGATGGGATCATCCATATCAGACCTAATAGCACAAGCAGTCATGCTCTACTCACAATCCAACCAAAATTCTGGACATGCTATGTTTGTTGTTGTTAGCTGTGAAGTCGTGTCTGACCCATCATGACCCCATGGACAATGTTCCTCCAGGCCTTCCTGTCCTAAACCATCTTCTGGAGTCCATTTAAGCTCACGCCTACTGCTTCAGTGACTCCATCCAGCCACCTCATTCTCTGTCGTCCCCTTCTTCTCTTGCCCTCAACCTTTCACAGCATTAGGCTCTTCTCCAGTGAGTCCTTCCTTCTCATTAGGTGGCCAAAGTATTTGAGTTTTAGCTTCAGGATCTGGCCTTCTAAAGAGCAGTCAGGGTTGATTTCCTCTAGGACTGACCGGTTTGATTACCTTGCAGTCCAAGGGACTCGCAGGAGTCTTCTCCAGCACCATAGTTCAAAGGCCTCAATTCTTTGGCGCTCAGCCTTTTTTATGGTCCAACTTTCACTGCCATACATTGCAACTGGGAAGACCATAGTCTTGACTATATGCACTTTTGTTGACAGGGTGATGTCTCTGCTTTTTAGTGTGCAGTCTAGATTTGCCATGGCTTTCCTCCTGAGGAGCAAGCGTCTTTTAATTTCTTGGCTACAGTCCCCATCTGCAGTGATCTTGGAGCCCAGGAAAATAAAATCTGTCACTACCTGCATTTCTTCCCCATCTATTTGCCAGGAATTGAGAGGGCCGGATGCCATGATCTTGGTTTTAGACACACTATGTCCACCTACTTAATAATATATTCCCTGGGATCAAATTTACATGTGAAGAAACAGATAACAGACTCCCATTCCTCAACACCAACACTGGACAATGAAGAACTGGAAACCCATGCCTACCATAAACCCATGCACATGGACCAGATCCTCAGGTTTGCAATCAACCACCCTAACCATACACAAAAGAAGCTGTGTGCAGACCCTCTTCAGAAGGACCAGGACACACTGCAGCACCACAACACTAAGAAAAGCAAAAGAGAAATGGCTGCTTGACATCTTTCTCTATAATGGCTATCCAAAAAACTTGTATTCCGAAACACAACATCCAAACCACAACACACCACACAGTTGACCACCATGCAAAAACTAACCCTACCATACACAAAAGAGGTGTGGGAAATGATAGCCAGAATTCTCCAACCCCTAGGAACAGCAATAGCCCACAAACCCACAGCCACATTCCATCTGGAATTATTCAAAACCAAAGACAAAATATAGAAGGATGAAAGTAACAATGTAATCTACAAAAATCAACTGTAACAATTGCAACCAATTCTATATGGGACAAATATCACGTCAACTAAAAATCAGGATCCACAAACACCGGCTGATAGTCAAATGCTACGATCCCAAATCCTTAATCTCTACCCACAATGACACACAAAAAATACCAGTTCGATTGGAGCAACACTAAAATCATTGGCCATGGTACCATCTGCCACACTTGTGAGTTCATCAAAGCCTGGCACTCCACAAGCAATTCCATCAATAGACACATTCAGTACTTTTTTTGTAAAAGAAAAAGGTGCCGGAACTCACACATGTCATACAACCCGCCTTGCCTGCCCTACAAGGTTCCATCCAAAAAAGGTGCCGGAACTCTGTTCTGAGCGTTCTATGAGAAAAAAAGCCCTGGACACATTAACCTACAACCAGCCTATGAACTCCTCAGAATCCAAATTGTCAAGGAATAATTCTTCCTATCAGAGGGCGATGGACCGTGCTTCAGATGATGCATAATGCATGTGGGTGAAGGAAATAAAGCCTGATGCATATTCTATTAAAAACCTTTAATCACAAAAGAAAAATATATATAAACAAAGAAAGCTAACCGACTACATCCTCTCTCATCAGACAGTAAAAGGAAAAAGTAAAGACAAAAACTAGAAAAACTTTTTTACGCTTGCGCACACAGCAAAACTAACTCATAACATAGCTAGACCACATGACATTCACTATGGTTACCAGATAGGTTATCAACACAGGTGCAGAACAGAAGGAAATGTACAATTAGAATTGAGCTTTTCGGACGAACTAAAAACAAAACGTGCAGTGACATCCCCTTCTTTCATCAGCAAAGCGAAGATTCAGGTAAGGCACATCTTCTCACGCAGATACTCGTGTTGGGCTGCAGGTAGTGGTTTGTTTAACATATCAGCAATTTGATCACGTGTAGACACATACTGCAGTTTCACAAAACTTTGTTTAACTACTTGTCTTATGTTTTGATAATGGATGTCAATGTGTCTGGACCTGGAACCTGTAAATCGATTCTCGGGTATGTAAACCACAGATTCGTTGTTTTCCATCACAGTGATCGGTCGAATTGGAGGTGTCCAGATATCTGTGACTAAAGCATCAAACCAGGTTAAGGAATTGCATGCATCAGAAACACAAGCATACTCAGCTTCTGTAGAGGAACAAGAAACAAAATTCTGTTTACACACATGCGAGTAAACAGGACATCCATTTAAAAACATCATATAACCTGAAGTGCTTTTCCGTGATTTCTTATCACTTGCCCAATCTGAATCTGCATAACAACATAACTCTGCATAGTCAGTATGTGTAGGTTCTAACAATAACTTCAAGTCTTTGGTGTGTTTTAGGTATCTCAATAATTTCTTAACACATGTCCAATGAAACTGTTTTGCTTTGCCTACGTGTCGTGATAGGAGATTAACACTAAGTGCAATGTCGGGTCTAGTCCAACTACTGATATACAGCAGTGACCCAATGACTGAGTGATAAAGTGTTTGATCTTTGAACTCAGGACTCGGTTCATGTGTCAAGTTGTGAAAATCGGTTTGCATGGGTGTACTCACTGGTTTAGCATCCTCCATGTTGCAGTGATGCAATAGTTGTTCAATCTTATCTTCTTGTGTGAGGCTAAACCCCTTCTGGGTTTTGGCAACTTGAACACCCAAATAAGTGTTAATGTGTCCTAAAGACTTCAATGTGAAAAACTGCTGTAAAGCATTAACAAAAATCTCACTCATCTGCTTATTTGGCCCAATATAAACAATATCATCAACATAAACAAGAATTATCTCATACCCATTATCAGATCTTTTCGTGAACACGCATTCATCTGTTGCAGACTTAATAAAGCCCATTGAATTTAGTTTGTCAGAAAGACATAAGTACCACATTAAACCAGACTGTTTCAGAACATAAAGACTTTTGTGTAGAAACCAGGTATCCCCTTTTTGCTGTCAAAAACCTGGAGGACCTTTCACATAGATGTCTTCATCTAGGTCAGCGTGTAGATAAGCCGTCTCAACGTCGAACTGGAAAACCTTCAAACCAAGGATAGTTGCAGTGGCTAAGGCAATTTTCACACTCTCAATCCGCACTGTGGGTGAGTATGTATTTGTATAGTCCTCAGGATAACGTTGTGCGAAACCCTGGGCTACAAGTCTGGCCTTGTACAACGACTCACCATTTGGCTTCTTTTTAATCCTGTAAACCCATCAAGTGCCAATAACTTTCTTGTTTGCTGGAGGACTTGCAGGTGTAAACACTTGAAGTTTCTTTAGACTGTCCATTTCAGCCTGCATTGCCTCATACCATTTATCTTGCTCTGCTTCAGGAAGATGTTTGATTTGTGTGAACTTCTCAGGGGGAAGTGTAACATTACAAATCAATGGTAAAGGTGCTTTTGTTACTTGCCACGAATATCATTTTGGAGGAATCCCCTTTGTGGCCCTCTTGGAACGTCTCGGAACAACCGTCCATTCTTCTCTGTGTCGTCCTTGTCTTCGTCATCGTCACCAGCAGCAGCATCGGCGGCTTGCGAAGATGGAACAGTAGGTTGAGAAGAACTCGTGGAAGGAACATCCTCCTGTGGATCTTGATCATCAGGCTGCGAGACATCGGCAGCATCATGTCTAGGAAAATAAACTCCAGGATTGTTAGAATGAATCCTGGACCAGTCAGCATCTTCCTCAAAAGCAGCAGATTGTGAAATCACTATTACATGATGAGAGTCAATATATTTGCTCCATTTTGAATTATCATCAATACCCATAAATCTCATTCTTTTTGCTGCAGGACCCCCTTTCTTTCTTTGGGCCAAGGGAATATTCACCATAGCATATGAACCAAAAATATGGAGATGTGAGAGGTCAGGCTTGTGTCCTTATAACATGAAATAAGGAGTCTGATATATTACACTACTCCAAGTACGGTTGATGATATGATTAGCATATTTAATAGCTTCACCCCAGTATGGGAGACTGAGGCTAGCATCTTCAAGTAGGCAACGCATCATGGTTTGCAGAACCCCATTTCTGCGTTCTGCCACTCCATTTTCCACCGGAGTGTAAGGAGCTGAAGTTTGATGTACTATCCCATTCTTATGCATCCAGTCCTGGAAACGCTGAGACATGAATTCAGCACCATGATCACTCTGAATTCTGGCGATGTTGACTTCGAATTGGGTATAGACAAGATTGGCAAAGTCTTTAAAGATCTGAAAGGTCTCAGATTTTTCTCTCATAGGAAATACATATCCATATCTAGAGTAATTATCAACAATTGTCAAGAAATATCTTTTACCACCAATTGTTGGTGTAAAAGGACCCACTATGTCAGTATGTACCAAATCAAAAATGCGTGTTGACAGGAGTGTAGTGCATTTTGGAATTGCTGCTGCTTTAGATTTAGCTTTCTTGCAGACAGCACAATCCAAGAACACCTTACACCTCTTTAGATCCAAACCTCTTGCGAACTCTGGCATCTTCTTCAGAACACGGAAACTGGCTTGACCCAATCTTCTATGCCACTTATGGATACACCTGGAATGCAAAGGTTTACCTGTTAGTGAATTCTCAACATTAGCATGTTTATTAGGAACCCCAGGCTTGCCATGAGCAACCTGTGTCTTATTTGTTCTCCTGTTAGCTTTAGGAGCCTTTGGAGTAGCAACAGGATCTCTCTCTGGGACATCTCTCACTGGGCCTGTGCTCTCCCTTTTTGGAGCTTGTATACTTGCCTGCTCTTGCAGCTTAGACTTTGGCTTTATATAATAAATACCACCAATCAACATGGTTTCAGCAACAATATCTCCGTCTTTAACTACATAACTTGCTTTTTCAAGGTGAAGGACCTGAAATTTAGAAACCCTAGACAAATGACTCTGATTAAGCAAATTACTATTGGCAGACGGAACGTAGTAAATGTCGGGAATGGATGAACTGAGCTCTTCAATATAAACAGTTCCTTTTCCCATGACATGAACAGGATGATTTGAAAAAGAGCAAAGTTCACGAAATTCAGGTTCAGGCTCGTGCATCTCTGTGTACAGCTCTTTTCTGTAGGTAACATGTAATGCTGCTCCACTGTCCAAAGTCCAAAGAAGTCATCTGTCATACTCTGGTTGAGGCTCTGGATTGTTGGTTACAACCAATGTGGCAAGTGGAGCTTGCGGATCATGCCTGGGACCACGACCATGACCTTGTCGTCCGCCTCTACCTCTGCCTCCTCTGGAATCTGTTCCTCTGGGCTGGTACGTGACGGGTTCTGGAAATTGTTGTGGACAATCCCAGGTGGCATGTCCCACACAATTGCAGATGTAGCATTTTGGCATCCTTGGAACATAGGCCCTTCCATGGAAGGGACGCCTCGCTGGAGCTTTTGATGCAGGTGGTTCCCTTAAATGTGGCGTGGCTTGCATAAGTGCCTCTTCTTCAGTTAAAATCCTGCATACATGATCCACTGTGCGTTGAGCAATAGGCACTTGATTAATCTTAGTAATAGCATCTTTCCACTCGTAATTCAATGAATTGATGATAATGCTGATCATTTGAAAATCATCAATAGGATAACCTTTTTCACCCAGTTCTTTTCTAATTCCTTTCATTTTAGTCAAATGTTCTCCGATATGTTCACCAGGTTTTAATCTGGAACCATGGAACTCAGACAAAAGTAAACATGTTGACTCAATTGACATAGGCCGATAACATGTCTCTGACTGAGTCCAAATTTGTTGGGCAGTTGCATCTTGTGAAAATGTGAGCTGCAGCTCAGTGTCCATTGACATCAATAATGTTGTACATGCTTTATTATCCAAGTCCCATATGTCAGGAGTCCATGGCTGGTCAGGAGGATTAAACACCATCATGTGAGTACCTTCTCTGCATAGCAATAGGCCAACTTCACTGACCCATGCCCTGTAATTCTGTCCTGACCGCTTTAATTTTAGGTCACCAGCCAGTGGTACAATAGAGGGTGTCTGTTGAGGAACATGCAGTTGAGGTACATGCTGTGCAGGTTGTGCAATCTGACCATAACCTGCAGGGGGCATCAGTGGCATCTGTGCCTGTGCCCAGACATGCAGCAGTTGCATTGGAGCTGCCGGTGGTACAGGTGCTGTCTGTGACTGTATTTGAGCTGCCAGTCCACCCTGGCCAGCAGGAGGAGCTGGCGCTGGGGCTGGTGCATTAGCATGACCTGTACATGGCACTGGCTTTCGCAATTGAGAACCCAGTGGCAATTGCGTATGGGCTAAATATGGATGTGCTCTGCCAGGTAGAGGGACTTGCATAGAAGCAATATTAACAGGAATACTAGCACCATCAGGGGCTGGAGCCTCAGGTAACTGTAGAAACTTTGCGTCTCTGAGCAATGATTCCTGCATGGACATTTGTGAGAGTGAGAGCTCCAGGCTTTGCAATTCATGTCTTAATGCAGCTTCACCAGCAGATGGTGCTCTAATTTTAGATTCAGGCATCATTGTGACTCTGTGTGTAGACATTCGAGACTGCCCATAGTCATGTGACTGTAACATAGGAGCTTCCAGTTCCCATTCATCTGACATGACACTCAATGGTGGGTGTGACTTTGGCTTTGGAGAAGAAGGAGGAGGTGAAGGCAACATGGCCGACACTGGCCTTTGAATCACAGCAGAGCCCCTCTCATGCTGCTGAATCCTTGATACATATTCTTTTGCCTGCTGCAATTGCTTTTCAAAAACACCAATTTGTTCACAGTAGCCTTGCATAGCCCTCTCTCGCATAGTTGGCTCAGGGCTTGGAGGAGCATGAGGAATGTTCTCCAGCCTGACTTTAGGTTTTGCTCCAAGCCTTTGGAATTCATCATGAGCCCCTGGAGTATGAACATTTTCAAGGGCAGCTGCCAGGGAGCTTGGAAAAGCAGAAAAAAGAGTGACTGACCTTGCATCGTCAACAGGAGCAGGTGCGTCTTCTCCAAGGCGTGTGGCTGAAGTGAGCGGAGTCTATAAACTCAAAGGAAGATGCCCCAGAGACAGGCTCTGAGCCTCCCTTTTTATCCGTGCCTTCCTTCCCGACATGTTTCAGCAGTTAATCACAGCTTCCTCAGTTGCCAAAACTAACTAACTGATAAAAGTCTCAGAAACTGCATCGTCTAAAAACATAAATCAAACCATCCTCTGCTACCAAATGTCAAGGAATAATTCTTCCTATCAGAGGGCGATGGACCGTGCTTCAGATGATGCATAATGTGTGTGGATGAAGGAAATAAAGCCCGATGCATATTCTATTAAAAACCTTTAACCACAAAAGAAAAAATATATATAAACAAAGAAAGCTAACCAACTACATCCTCTCTCATCAGACAGTAAAAGGAAAAAGTAAAGACAAAAACTAGAAAAACTTTTTTATGCTTGCGCACACAGCAAAACTAACTCATAACATAGGTAGACCACATGACATTCACTATGGTTACCAGATAGGTTATCAACACAGGTGCAGAACAGAAGGAAATGTACAATTAGAATTGAGCTTTTCGGACGAACTAAAAAAAAGTGCAGTGACACAAATCAACCATACAGCCAACTAGAGACAGCACCATCCCGTCAACCAACCCATGCAAGACCCTCTCCTGCCCATCAGTAGTTCATCTCCCAATGACCCTGACCTGATGTAACATCCCCATCACAAGACTCTCTCTCTCTCTCTCTCTTTTAAAAAAGTGTTATATTATTTTTCTATTATTACAATATGTTAGTGCTTAATGAACAATGTGTTTCTAAGTTGATTTTTTTGCTTAGATATAAAAGTTAAGTTCTTACTTTCTATCTTGTTTTTCCAGCCATTGATAAAATAAGTTCCATGTTTGGAAGTATCCTCTGTCTTCTTTTTCTTTGATTCTCAATGTAAGTCTATCCATTTCAGCACAGTTCAGTATTTTCTTGATTATTGCTTCATCCAATGGTGTTATCTCATTTTTCCAGTGCTGAGCAAATACAATCCTTGCTGCTGTTAATACATGTAATGTTAAGTATAAATTTTGTTTATCGATTTTTTTCTGGAATTATACCTAATAAAAAAATTCAGGTTTAAAGTCTACGTGTTTCCCTAACATCTTTTCTAACCAAGTATGTATTTTTGTCCAAAGTTTTTTTGCTTTAACACATGTCCATAAGTGATAATATGTATCAGGGTTTTGATTACATTTCCAACATTTACTAGACATATTTTAAAACCTTTTTGCTAATCTAACAGATGGAAGATGCCATCTATAGAACATTTTACGTAAGTTTTCTTTATACAAAACTCTATACACACCTGAAGCCCTTTTAAACAGAACATTGACAGTGACATACCCTAAACTCCGCTGAAGAAGTTATCTAACCTGGTAACAAAACATTCAGAAACCAACACACCAGCTCGGAAAACGAACCTTCACCCTCAAAAAATTTATTTTCATAAATTCTCACTAAACCATTCAAATTCAGATACATGCAGATTTTAATAATTGTCCAGTTTAATATTTAAATATCTGGTCCCCAGATACTTATGCTGGTACACCCAGGGATATAATTATAGTCACTATCCCCTATTTAACTTACATGTGGAGCACATCATGAGAAAGGCAGGGCTAGATGAATCAAAAGTTGGAATTAAGATTGCCGGAAGAAATATCAACAACCTAAGATATACAGATGATACCACTCTAATGGCAGAAAGTGAAGAAGAACTAAAGAGCCTCTTGTTGCGAGTGAAGAAGGAGAGTGCAAAAGTTGGGTTGAAACTTAACTTTAAGAAAACCAAGATCATGGCATCCAGGCCTCTCAATTCCTGGCAAATAGATGGGGAGGAAATGGAGGTATTGACAGATTTTATTTTCCTGGGCTCCAAGATCACTGCAGATGGGGACTGTAGCCAAGAAATTAAAAGACGCTTGCTCCTGGGGAGGAAAGCCATGGCAAATCTAGACAGCACACTAAAAAGCAGAGACATCACCCTGTCAACAAAAGTGTGTATAGTCAAGGCTATGGTCTTCCCAGTTGCAATGTATGGCAGTGAAAGCTGGACCATAAAAAAGGCTGAGTGCCAAAGAATTGAGGCCTTTGAACTATGGTGCTGGAGAAGACTCCTGCGAGTCCCTTGGACTGCAAGGCAATCAAACCAGTCAGTCCTAGAGGAAATCAACCCTGACTGCTCTTTAGAAGGCCAGATCCTGAAGCTAAAACTCAAATACTTTGGCCACCTAATGAGAAGGAAGGACTCACTGGAGAAGAGCCTAATGCTGTGAAAGGTTGAGGGGCAAGAGAAGAAGGGGACGACATAGAATGAGGTGGCTGGATGGAGTCACTGAAGCAGTAGGCGTGAGCTTAAATGGACTCCAGAAGATGGTTTAGGACAGGAATGCCTGGAGGAATGTTGGCCATGGGGTTGCGATGGGTCGGACACAACTTCACAGCTAACAACAACAACAACAAATCACCTTGCCTAGCAAGAACCAGGACATTATCACTAGATACGCCTTTTGTTACCAATTATGCTTTCCCAAATGTTAGGCAAGCAAATAATTATTTTGGATCCAATAAGGACACCAGTGAACAAAGGAATTTAAGCTATATTATTAGCTCAAACAAACAAATTGAAAAGCATAATCTATAAAGCACACATATCAAGCAAGATGATCCCAAATCTCTTACAGGTTGCCAGGAGCTCCTTAATAATGACAGCAGAGATACCCCATGGGCAGCCAGTTTCTGCCATATCCAATGTTAGTTTCTGGGCAGAAGCTCCCTGATAAAAACAATCCTGCCTTTTTTAAACAAAATTGGCACCGTGATTTCATAGCCCTGCTATGGTCAGGAGACTGCAAGACCTGACCTATAACTCTGGGAGGGGAATAAAAATCTGAGACTTTCTGAGATCACCTCGGGTGTCATGGTGACATGGATGAAAGAAACCGGAGCTCCGGTTTCCTAGTCCGATTTCTCTTCGTCTGGAGACCCAGAGAGGTTGGAAAGTCACCCTGGAGAGGCAATGAGGAGGAAGGGAAACCTTGGGAGTTTGGAGCCAACAGCGATTGGCCCAAACAGACCGAGGAAACTCTTTAAATAGGTGGGAGAAAGGCTGCCAGTAAATATGCAGACAGCCCAAGCCATAGACAGCCAGAGAAGAAGTGAAGAGCCATGGCAGCATCACCAAACAGCTGACTATCAACAAAGTGTTTGATCTGGGTGAGATTGTTCTTTATTTCTGTTCCCTAGGCACTTTTAAAATATAATTCCCTGAATTGGATAATTTTTAAAAGTAAAAATGCCAGGAAGACTTGGGAAGAAGAGAGTTAAAAGCAGTGAGAAAACTGAAATGGGGGAACAAAATTAAGGAATATAAAAATAGGCAGAAAAGATTTGAGACTGATTGAAAAAAAATGGTAATCTTTTATTGGCTAACTTTTTTGATTTGGGAAGATTTTTTTACTTTGTTGTGAAAGAGCATTTTAAATAAAAGTTTTATTACTGGATAGAGACACTACAATTAATGAGGACATCTAGTGGTGAACGAAGATACTACAATAATACAAAAAGAATCAGAAGAGTGATGAAATAACACCTGTGCTAAACAAACAACATTCTGTGATTCTACAAAAGAAAAAAACAAGGATTTTTTTTAAACTACATTTTTTAATCTAGACATAACTATTATAGAAACTATTTAGAGACAGGGTTTTTTGTTTTTTGTTTTTTTAATATCTTTGAACTGACAGAAACATCTGGATTAGATTTATGCAGTTGGTGTTTTGTTGTTTTTTTTGCTGGATTACAGTTTAAAGCAGTTGGCTTTTTAAAAAACTTGGATTATAGCCTAAAGTATTTAGCTCTTTTTAAACTTGGATTACAATTTAAAGCAGTTGGCTCCCTTTTAAACTTGGATTACAGTTTAAAGCAGTTGGCTTTTTTAAAAAACTTGGATTATAGCCTAAAGCAGTTGGCTCTTTTTAAACTTGGATTACAATTTAAAGCAGTTGGCTCCCTTTTAAACTTGGATTACAGTTTAAAGCATTTGGCTTTTTTTAAAAAAAAACTTGGATTATAGCCTAAAGCAGTTGGCTCTTTTTAAACTTGGATTACAGTTTAAAGCAGTTGGCTCCCTTTTAAACTTGGATTATAGCCTAAAGCATTTGGCTCCCTTTTAAACTTGGATTATAGCCTAAAGCAGTTGGCTCTTTTTAAACTTGGATTACAGTTTAAAGCAGTTGGCTTCCTTTTAAACTTGGATTACAGATTAAAGCATTTGGCTCCCTTTTAAACTTCGATTATAGCCTAAAGCAGTTGGCTCCTTTTTAAAGTTGGATTGTAGCCTAAAACAGTTGGCTCTTTTTAAAATTGGATTATAGCCTAAAGTACTGAGATTTTCTTTTTTAAAAAATTGGATTATATCCTAAAGCAGTTGGCTTGTTTTTCCCTGTGGATTTACAAAATTTGCCTGATTGAACAATGAGTGCACCAATCCTCACTAAAATTACAAAAAAACCTGCTTCTGCACCCTTTTCTGGAACATCTGGTCCAGCAAGTCAGGGATCTATTGAAGCAATGTTACAACGAGAGAAGGCAAGCAATCTCCAAAAAGAGATACATGTGACTTTAAAATTAATGCAAGAAATGATGCAGAAGAATCACCAAGAAACAAAAAGCAATCTTGATAAGCTAAATGAACAAATGCTTGACATAAAGACACAATTTGAGGTTCATCAACAAATTATTGTTAAAAATGAACAAAGAATTCAGAAGGTGGAAGATCAATCAGAAAATACTGGGGGGGAAATTGAAGCAATAATGACAGAGATGAAAGATTATAACTGGTGTGGCAAACCTATGGCACGCATGCCACAGGCGGCACACAGAGCCGTCTCTGTCAGCACACATGCTATTACCATTGATAGAGGGATGCCAGGCTGGGCTGCTCCCCTCCCCTTCTCCGCACAGGCAGAGTCTGGGAATAGCCAAGAGATCTGGGACGGGTGAGACTATAAAAGGAGCAACTTTGGACAGGAGTAGCATTTGGTGCAGACAGCGAACAAGAAAACACAAGCTAACAGTGGTAAGTTTCAGCAACCGGCCATGCAGGGGAGGAGGAGGAAGAGGGGCAGCCTGGTGTTTAAAGATGCCTTGGCTTGCCACTGGCCCCAGCAGGCCACAATGAGGGGGGCAGTACGGCCTGCCTGGTGTTTGAAGCTGCCTTGCCTTGGCCTCATGGGGCGATGGTGGCAGCAATGGCGGTGGTGATGGCGAAGAAAGACAGGTAGCAGAGGGGGCGGGGTGGCCTGCCTAGTGTTTGAAGCTGCCTTGCCTCAGCCTCATGGGGCAATGGCAGCTGCGACTGCAGTGGTGGCGATGGGGAAGAAAGGCAGGTAGCAGAGGTGGGGAGGCCTGCCTGGTGTTTGAAACTGCCTTGCCTCAGCATTGTGGGGCAATGGCGGCAGCGATGGCAATGGCGGTGGTGATGCTGAAGAAAGGCACATAGCGGAGGGGGGCAGGGTGGCCTGCCTGGTGTTTGAAGCTTCCTTGCCTCGGCCTCATTGGGTGATGGCAGCAGCGATTGTGGTGGCAGCGAGGGCGAAGAAAGGCAGGTAGCGTAGGGGGGGGGGCGGCCTGCCTGGGGTTTGAATCTGCCTTGCCTCACCCTCATGGGCAATGGCGGCAGCGATTGCAGTGGTGGTGATGGAGAAGAAAGGCAGGTAGCGGAGGGGGGGCTGCCTGGTGTTTGAAACTGCCTTGCCTTGTGGGGCGATGACAGTGGCGATGACGAAGAAAGGCATGTAGCGGAGGGTGGCGGGGCGGCCTGCCTGGTGTTTAAATCTGCCTTGCCTTGGCATCATTGGGCAATGGTGGCAGCGATTGCGGTGGTGGCAAGGGCAGAGAAAGGCAGGTAGCGGGGGGCGCGGCCTGCCTGGTGTTTGAAGCTGCTTTGCCTCAGTATTGTGTGGCAATAGTGGCAGTGATGGCGATGGCTGTGGCATTGCTGAAGAAAGGCACATAGGGGAGGGGGGTGGGGCAGCCTTCCTGGTGTTTGAAGCTGCCTTGTCTTGGTCTCATGGGGCGATGGTGGTGGCAATGGTGGTGGTGATGGTGAAGAAAGACAGGTAGTGGAGGGGGCGAGGGGCGGCCTGCCTGGGGTTTGAAGCTGCCTTGCCTCAGCCTCATGGGGCAATGGCAGCGGCGATTGCAGTGGTGGTGATGGAGAAGAAAGGCAGGTAGCAGAGGGGGTGGTGGCCTACCTGGTGTTTGAAATTGCCTTGGCCTCATGGGACGATGGTGGTGGCAATGGTGAAGAAAGGCAGGTAGCGGAGGGGGCGAGGGGCGGCCTGCCTGAGGTTTGAAGCTGCCTTGCCTTGGCTTTGCAGGGCGATATAGGCGGTGATGGCAGCAGCGATGATGGCAAACAAAGGTATGTAGCAGAGTGGGGGGGCCTGCCTGGTGTTTGAAGCTGCCTTGCCTTGGCATTATGGGGTGATGGCGGCAGCGATGGTGAAGAAAGGCAGGTAGCAGAGGGGGCAAGGGGTGGCCTGCCTGATGTTTGAAGCTGCTCTGCCTCTGCCTTGTGGGGCGATGGCGGCAGTGATGGTGGCAATGGCAAAGAAAGGCATGTAGATGAGTGGGGGGCCTGCCTGGTGTTTGAAGCTGCCTTGCCTTGGCCTTGTAGAGAGATGGCGGTGGTGATGGCGACAGCAATGGCAAAAAAGGCATGTAGAAGGGTGGGGGGCCTGCCTGGTGTTTGAAGCTTCCTTGCCTTGGCATCATGGAGTGATGGCGGTGGTGATGGTGGAGAAAGTGAGTAAGCAGAGGTGGGGTGGCCTGCCTTGTGTTTGAAGTGGTTTTGGCTTGTGGGGCGATGTTGGTGGCGATGGCGAAGAAAGGCAGGTAGCAGAGGGGGTGAGGGGTGGCCTGCCTGGTGTTTGAAGCTGCGATGCCTTGGCCTTGTTGGGCGATGGTGACGGTGATGGCAGCGGCGGCAATGCTGAAGAAAGGCATGTAACAGAGTGGGGGACCTGCCTGGTGTTTGAAGCTGCCTTGCCTCAGCCTCGTGGGGTGATGGCTGCAGCAATGGCGGCAGCGGCAATGGCGAAGAAAGGTATGTAGAAGAGTGGGGGGGCTACCTGGGGTTTGAAGCTGCCTTGCTTTGGCATCATGGGGTGAGGGGGCAGCGATGGTGAAGAAAGGCAGGTAGAAGGGTGGGGGGGCCTGCCTGATGTTTGAAGCTGCCTTGCCTTGGCATCATGGGGTGATGGCAGCAATGGAGAAGAAAGGCAGGTAGTGAAGGTAAGGTAGCTGCCTGGTTTTTGAAGCTGCCTTGCCTTGGCATCATGGGTGATGGTGGCGGTGATGGTGGAGAAAGGCAGGTAGCAGAGGTGGGGGTGGCCTGCATTGTGTTTGAAGTGGTCTTGGCTTGTGGGCTGATGGTGCTGGCAATGGTGAAGAAAGGCAGATAACGGAGGGGGCGAGGGGCGGCCTGCCTGATGTTTGAAGGTGCCTTGCCTCAGCCTCATTGGGCGATGGCGGCAGCGATTGCGAAGAAAGGCATGTAACAGAGTGGGGGCCATGCCTAGTGTTTGAAGCTGCTTTGCCTTGGCCTCGTGGGGTGATGGCAGCAGCAGTGGAGGCAGCGGTGATGGTGAAGAAAGGCAGGTAGAAGTGTGGGGGGCCTGCCTGGTGTTTGAAGCTGCCTTGCCTTGGCATCATGGGGTGATGGTGGCAGCGATGGTAAAGAAAGCCAGGTAGCAGAGGGGGTGGCCTGCCTGGCGTTTGAAGTGGTCTCGGCTCATAGGGTGATGGCAGCAGCGATGGTGAAGAAAGGCAGGTAGCAGAGTGGGGGAGGCGGCCCACCTGGTGTTAGAGACTGCCTTGGCCTCGTGGGGCGATGGCAGTGGCGATGTTGAAGAAAGGCACATAGTGGAGGGGGGTGGACGGCCTGCCTGGTGTTTGAAGCTGCCTCGGCCGCGGTGATGGCGAAGAAAGGCACCTAGCGAGCAGGGGCAGGGTGGCTTGCCTGGTGTTTGAAGCTGCCTTGCCTTGGCCTTGTGGGGCGATGGTGCCAGTGATTACGGCAGTGGCGATGGTGAAGAAAGGCAGGTAGCAGAAGGGGGCAGCCTGCCTGGTGTTTGAAGCTGTATTGCCTCAGCCTTGTGGGGCGATGGTGGTGGTAATGGTGAAGAAATGAAGGTAGTGGAGGGGAAGCTGCCTCAGCCTCATGGATTGATGGTGGCCGCGATGCCAAAGAAAGGCACGTAGTGGAGGGAAGCAGGGCGGCCTGCCTGATGTTTGAAGCTGCCTCGGCCTTGTGGGGTGATGGCGGTGGCGATGGTGAAGAAAGGCAGGGAGCGGAGGGGGCAGGGAGAGGCCTGCCTGGTGTTTGAAGCTGCCTCAGCTAGTTGCTTGGCCTCAGCAGACCCCAACAAGGCAGCATTCACTCACTAAGGCAGCATTCACTCACTGGCTGCCCAGCCTCATGGCAGAAGCAAGGGGTGGGCATGCGCCACAGTGTGAAAAATGGTCTTAAGTCACTTTTTTAAATGCTGTTGTCACTTCAAACAGTCACTAAATGAACTGTTGTGAGGACTATTATACTTTATCAGTTTTTTCCCTTTTTTGCGGTGTCATCAAGTTTTTGATACCTTGCTAGGCGACCGGAAAAGCTCTGGTAGAGTACCCGGATTGCAGCTGTTTTCTTGCAGGTATGTGGAATGGCGTGGGAACCACAGGTTTAGCAAAGTTAAGTGAGCAAGTTGGTTACAGCTTATTAGGAAAGATAAAATAGACAACCAAGAATGCTTTATTGACCATCCTTCATCCAGATTTTATATCAGTTGCATCTGCTAATATAGATGTTCTGCTTCAAATTTCTCTATTATTTTCAATATCTGGTAAAATGAATGAGTACTTTTCCAACAACCTGTAAAATCCAAGACACTGCTTTCATTGTTTAATCCCCCCCCCCAGATTGTTGATTCAGGGAATATCCATTTCTTTAGTGTTAACTAATAGTGTTAGTTATTTAGAGATAGATTTGTATTGGTTGCTTCATTTTTTTTATTTTGTGTTTTTGTAGACTCCAAGTCTTGTACACCCCCAAAAAAATGACTACAGCAAAAAAATCAAAAACAGATAGTGGAAGATCATTCCAAGAGGCCTGGACAGAGTCATTTGGAGTGACTGAATGCAGTGGGAAAGCGTTATGTGTTCTATGCAATGAAAGTGTGGTGTGTCACACATTAAATATCAGATGGCACTTTGAAACCAACTACATAAATGTTGCCCAACTTGGTGATATTGAAAGAAAAGAGTTTCTTGAAGAGAAATTGAGGAACTATCATTCCCAGCATCTTAGTTTTTCCAACTATCTTTCCAGAACAAATAATCTGACAGCTGCCAGTTTTAAAATTTTACTGTGCATAGCAAAACATGGTAAGCCCCTCTCTGTTGGGGATATTATCAAAACAGCCATGTTGTCTGGGAGTGATTCTCTTTTTCATGATTTCCCAAACAAGGATAAAATTATTCAACGCAACTCTGAGATACCACTTAGCAGAAATACTGTGAAAGATCAAGTCCAGTGCATGGCAAGTGATGTTAGTCAGCAGCTCACCACTGACTTACAAAAGGCAGACTGTTACTCCATGTGCTTGGACGAAATCACAGATATAAATAATCATGCAAGGCTAGCAGTAATTTTGCATTATGCTGTTGGTGACATCATGAGAGAAGAGCTGGATAGTTTCCGATGACGTCGCTGCAAGATGGGTGCTGGGGAATGAATCTCCCTACCCCAAGCCCGATTTCTACCAGCTGGGGAGTCCAATAGGAACGAAAGCCGCTCCGTAGAGGTGACTGGCCAAAGGGTGAAACTTTGCAGATCGTGGGTCAGCAGTAGCTGGCCCACTTGATCCAAAGGAGCCATTGGGACCAGCAGGAAGCAAAGCTGACTGCACCTATGCGGTCTGCCAGAAGCAGCTGATTGTCAGAGACAACAAATTTTTAAGTGGAAGGCAAAACAGTCAATCTGGGTGAGACTACTTTCCTTATCTCTCTACAAGTAGAAATACCGGTTCTGGGAAACAGCATTCAAAAGCAAAGCCCCGAGCTCCAGGGAGGGGGGGATTTTTTTCCTTACCCCTCCCTCCTGAACTATAAACGGAGGTTTAAGCTTTGGGGAAATTAAAACTGACTTATAACAATACTGTGAAGCTGACTGAGGCATAAAAGAAGGATAACTTAGTTTTATAAATCTTTTTTTGTTTATTTCTTGTTTGGAGACCATCAGGTTTTTAACTTCTTAAACTTTTTCAAAGTATGGTGGGAATGGACATCTAATGACATTTAGTGGCAAAACTGAGAATTACATGCAGTTTGCTCTGACTGGAGTAAAACTTGGCTGTATGCCCAGACATTGCTTATAGTTTAAACATCTTGGTGTCCTTGGAATTTAAAGTCCTGAAGATTGTAGCTGGAAAAGAAAGACTCTTTTTGGATTGCCCTGTTTTACAGGATGGATTACAATTATAAATAAAAACTGTGTTTGAAGTCATAGGACTTCCCTGGATTACAAATACAGCTTGATCTGGAATCTTTACAAGCTGTTTTGAAAGAGTGAATAACAAGAAATCCCTCTGCACAGAATACTTTGGATTACAAATTTTGGTATTTTTTTCTGTTTTTTCTTTTTGCCCTTCTGCTCTTTTTTATTATTTACTACTTTTATTGTTTACCTCTCCTATTTGTTAGGAGCTTATTGGATTACAAATTTTGACTTACTTGGTGGATTACAATGTATGCTTTAAAGATAAAGATGAGCACTTCTAATTTATCTAAAGTTGGAAAAAAAGGGATCTACTGCTCCCTCTTCAGCTTCTGCAAGTCCAGTCTATCAGAGATCGATTGCTACAGTGCTTCAACAAGAAAGGACTAATACCTTCCAAAAGGACACTCAAGCAACTCTACAAGCAATTCAAGAGGCAATCGCTACTCACATGGCGGTCACATAGAGAAACCATGAGGAGTTGAAAAGTGATTTTGATAAAATAAATAAAAAAATTAACAATATGGATTCTCAATTTGAAAAATTTAAACAGATGATCACAGATAATTAACAAAGAATTAAAAAAAAATATAAGATGAGGCTGACTAGAAACTAGAAATTTTAAAAGAGGAAAATCAGAAGTTGATCCAAATAAATGAAGAACTAGAAGACTCTATAGCTTGGATAGAGATGGAAAGAGCCTCATACTTTTTAAGATTTCAAAATATAATGGAAGATAAGGAAGAGGATCTCTTAGGCTTGATAACTGAATTATTGGCAGATGCATTTGGAACTGGGAAACAGCAAATGGAAGGAGAATTAGACCAGATCTATTGAGTCAACTCAAACTATGCTAGAAGAAATAAAGTCCCCAGGGAAGTATTTATTTATTTATTTATTTTTGGGACTTATATGCCGCCCTATCTCCCGAAGGACTCAGGGCGGCTAACAACAATAAAAACAACAATACAAAAGTTTAAAAATAAATAAATAAACAGCCCCAAAATAAATTAACTAAACAATTAAAAATTAAAACATTTTAAAAACCCGTTGTCAATCCAGGTCAGCCTGATGAAAAAGGAAAGTTTTGAGGTCGCGGCGAAAGGACCGGAGATCCGGGGCCATCCAGAGCTCAAGGGGGAGTTGGTTCCACAGGGCTGGCGCTCCCACAGTACGTTAGATTTATTAAAATATCCACAAATATTTTGAGTAGAGTAAGAGACGGATGCGTGTGCATGGACGCACGCACGCGGCTCCCACTTTTTTGTGTGTGTGATGGAACTGGTTCCCAGTGGCTCTTTTCCTTTTTCAGGTTGCCGACCCCTGGGCTAGAAAAATGAGTTAGAGAGAAAAAAATGTGATATGTAATTTTGTATATATATTAGCAAGAAGAAGGCTATTGAATGATTAATTTACATATTGTTTATGGTAATTAACTATGTCTATTATTGTTTGTTAAACACATGATCCCAGACATTATGCTGTTTGCTAAATATTGAAAATTTTATTTGGAAAAACCCCAACCCCAACCCTAATCCTAATCCTATCCCAAGGGTAGATAAATTATAGGTAGGCATATAACAGCAAAAATCATATTAATTCTTCAAAAGCATGCCAAATGCAAACTTTTACTTTTCAATAAAAAGTTGTTTGTATCTTTGAAAGCGCTGTTTTTGTGTTTTGGGAGGTGGAGTGAGTGGGGGATTTTTACTTTTTGCCTTGTTTTGCTCTTTTAAAGAGACTGCGCCCCAACACACCCCTGCATAGCCAGAAGCCTTGTGCAATCGCCATTTTCCTGCTGTGCTTTCCCAGACCCTCCCTTTCCTTTCCTTTCAAACAAACAACCCCCCATCCTCCCGTTCCTTCCTTCTGAATTAAAATGAGAGAAAGCTAAGTTTTTTCTTTTGTGGTCTTTACATATTTAAACTGCAGCTAGAAGGAAGTGTGGAAGAAAACTATTGCGAGACACTCTTCTGTTTTAACTTTTTTTTCCTTGTCGCTTTTTGGAGTTTTCATTCTGCTTTCATGAGAGGGAAGCATTTGGGAAGGGGTGTAGCTGCCCCCTTCTCCCCCTATGCCATCAACTGAGCAAGACGCCCACTTGCCCACACTCTTCCCTGTCTGAGGCTTTCATTGTCATGAACATTTCTGTTGAGGATTAGTGGCGGAGGGGAGGCTGTTTGGTTTTTATTCCCTTCCCATCTGCTGGGTGGTTGAAGCAGGTTGTGGTATCTTCTGTCGTGCTTTGAAATTACCCATGAAGCACATTTGTTTGGGGGGGGAATCCCCACTCCGATTGCTAAGCTTGCTTAAACCCTCTTCCACCTCCTCCTGCTCACCGGAGCCCCCCTTTGTCTGCAACCAGCCCCTGCCCCGGCCTTCGCCTCACCTTGACTTGCCCCACGGCAATGGCACCCCTGCCCTTCCCCCTCCCTCACCTCACCTCACCCTGCAGGACAAGCCTCCTGCACATTACCCCACTCACCAGAGAACCCCTGGATCTCCCACAACCCTGCCCAGCCCCCACAGGCATCCATCCCCAGTAGCAACATCGAGGTGGCTATGCCCACCCTGGCCACACCCACACACATTGCCATGACTACCATAGCCATGCCCACTCAATGAGCCATGCCCACCAGGCACCCGGCAATGCATAAGTGGGTTTTGGGTTGCAGTTTGGGCACTTGGTCTCTAAAAGGTTTGTGTGGGAACGGCCAGAATTTGGCCTCCCAAGAATTTGGCCTTTCAGCCTTCAGCTTTCCCAGACCCCTTTATTGGCCTCCACGTGAGTTACAGTGAAGAGCATACTCTCCTGGCTCACAGGCTGGCATGTGGGAGGTTTGGGAAACGCTATGATAAAGCTTTCACATATATCCTTTAGTATCTTGTTTTTGTAATGATCTCATAGGCACCTGAGAAGTTCTCACTATGTATCCAATTATCTATGTATCCTATGTTGTATGAGATTGATGTAGTTTTTTGTAATGTTGGAGGTGAATCAAAGTTCAGCGGGCAGTTGCTCGGGGGTTTTTTTGGTGAGACGAGGCTGCCTGGCTGGTTCAGAGCATCTCTATTGACCCGGGTCTGAATTCTTTTCCCTTCATCTGGTGCCCTCTCTGAGGCACGTGAGGCAAACTGTAACTTCTGGCTTACCTTCACTCGGCAGGAGCTAAACGAACGCGTTCAACTATTCATTCTGTTTAAGGAATCAACGAGGTAAGTATGGGGACTTCTCTTTCAACAGGACAGAAAAAACAGGTATCTGACCTTTGCAATTTGTTGACAAGGACTACGCAAACAGTTAAAGTCTATAAAGAGGATGTAGAAGAGCTGGTTAAGATAATTGGTAAGTTATGCCCTTGGTATCCTGCAGATGGGTCTCTTAATCCCAATGATTGGCAAGAAATTGGGAAAAATTTGCATTGGGCTGCAACCACTCCAGTATCAGTACTACACACTTGGCAACTCTGCGGTAAAGCTATTATTGAGTTGTCCAATCCTCTCTTGTACCCTCCAAAAATAACAATTCCTGAGGCACCAATCCTGTACCCCCCAGACCCTCAGCCACCACTGTCTTATAATAATTCTTCACGGCAGTGGAGCTCTGAGGGTCAGCAAAATTTGGACCTTCAACAGCCTCAAACACAGACTGCTATTCAGCAAATGGTGCAGTCTGCATTGGCCTCTGGAAATTCAGAGGACGTCCAGGAGGCATTGCCATTAATGGCTGTCTGCCCCGTGGTCCAAAATGCTCAAAATCAGCAAGTCCATGAGTCTGTCCCATTTGCAGTTTACAAAGAGCCGAAAAGAAGTGTTACCGAAAATGGGTTGCAAAGCAATTTCACCCGAGGGCTTTTCCCTGAGAAGGCTCAAAATGAAACTGCTGCTGACATTCTGATGAAACAATTGGCATTTGAAAATGCTAATCAGGACTGCAAAACAGCCCTGAAAGCAATTTATTCCAAACCTGAGACTACCATTGCTCCGATGATTAAATTGTGTCAGAACATTGGAACTGAATCTCATAAGACAGAACTTTTGGCTACAGCTCTTGCAGCTGTAGTTCATCCAGCCAAAGACAAAAAATGCTTTGCTTACCATTTTATGGATGATATGTTGCTTGCTGGAAAGCCTTTGCCTGTTAACTGTTTACTAACCTTACAGGAAATCTTGGCTAGATCGGGACTTGTCATTGCCCCTGAGAAGGTTCAAATAAAACCTCCCTTTCTATATTTAGGTCATCGGATGCTTCAATCTTCTTTTTCTCCTTTTGTTCCAGCTCTGCGCATTCCATCTCATTTTACAAAGTACAATTGCAAAGTTTTTTAGGTCATCTTAACAGGGTTAGACCATTTTTAGGGTTAACTACTGCTTTGTTGCGTCCACTTTTTATTGCCTTGCAAGGTCATTTAACCCATGACACATGAATTCCAGTCTCCACAGTGATGCAACATTGCCTTCATCAAATCAATTCTGCCCTTCGCAAAGTTATGGTTAACAGAGCTCTTCTTTTGGAATCGTTGTCTTTTATGCAAATGTTTAATGCTTATGTGATTGCCTTTGTAGATTATGTGGGAGCTGTATTGTTTAACACCCCCCCCCAAGGACCAACGTTTGGATTTATTGCAGGAATTGCCTTTTGTTTTTCAATCTGCACAGGTTTCTACCCCTCTTCCTAATGCTGTTACATTATTTACAGATGGGTCTCGTACCTGTGGGGTGGTTGTTTGGCAAGTTAATGGCAAATGGCAAGCTAAGTTTACAGCTTCTCAAACCTCCGCCCAGTGTGCTGAACTTGCTGCAGTGATTTTAGCCTTCCAATTACATCCTACAATTCCTTTTAATCTTATAGTGGGCTCACAATATGTTTACAATCTTTGTAACCATATTGCATTTGCTTATTTATCCCCACTTTTTGACCATAACTTGCTTTCTCTATTCCTTACTTTTCAAACTCTCCTGCGTGACCGTACTGCCCCATTTTTTGTTGCTCATATTCACTTCCATACAGGTTTTTCTGATACTATTTCTGATGGCAACCATAGAGCGGATGCTGCTTTCCACTCTTTTAAGGTGGCTTCACTTTTTACTGACCCTTTGACTAGCCATTCCTATTTTCACCAGAATGCTAAATCTCTTCGTGCTACCTTTAACATTCCACTTTCTCAGGCTCGTGATATTATCTCAGCCTGTCCTTCTTGCTCCTCCTCCCCCCTCTCTTTTCCCTTTGATGCTGTTAATCCAAGAGGAACTGAGGCCAATGCCCTCTGGCAGATGGATGTTACTCACATTCCGCAATTTTCTCCAGATTCCTACCTTCACGTTTGCATAGATACTTATTCTGGCTATGTGTGGGTTACCCCCCCTTCGCGGCAAAACTGCCTCTCATGTTATTCAGCACCTTCTCGCTGCCATGGGATGACCACTTGTCTTAAAGACAGACAATGCTCCTGCATATACTTCTACTGCTTTTTCTTAATTTTGCAGCACTTGGGATATTTGTCTCCGACATGGCATTCCATACAATAGTTCAGGCCAAGCTATAGTGGAACGTGCACATCGTAGATTTAAAGCTTTGTTGTTTAAACATTTAAAAGAAAGGGGAATTACTCCCTCAGATCTTAAAACTTTGATTCCAGTATTGTTGTTTACTTTGAATCATTTAACGATCACTAATCAAGCTTATACTCCTGCAGAGAGACATTTTAGGAAGAAGCTTCCCCTGGAACAACCACAAATGCTATATAAGGAGCTGCCCGAGCCAACCTGGAAGGGACCAGCTGAATTGATTACTTGGGGAAGGGGGTATGCATCTGTTCTTACTCTTACAGGACCGGTGTGGGTGCCTGCCAGGTGTGTGAAGCCATTCCAAGCCAAACATGAACTGGCACCAGAGGCTGAGCAGTCCGCTCCCAGAGTTCAATCCAGCCCTGACATTGAACCTGAACCCGATAGGTGAAACACCATGAAGGCATAAAAGACCTTCGTGGCCAGCAGGAACTCAGCCACCAGTGACATGGGGAATGTTAAAAACACTCAGTGCAGATGCCGTTCATGACCTTACCACTGCACAGCTAGAGCCGACCCCAGAATTATTCCTGTCGGCAATTATCGCGCAACTTAACATCAATTCAGCACTTGGACTGTTGCTGTGTTTTTTGGTTTTTATTCCTTTAGCTGTAGGAATTCATGAATATTTAGCAAATAGAGGACAATTCAATTTGTGGCTACAACTGGCCAATATTTCTGGTCAGAGTAATTTTTGCTTAAAAATGTCTGCCTCTGCTCAAGAAGTTACTAGTTCTTGCATTGTTCCTGTCTGTGCTCCAGCTACTACTATTCAAAATTATACTCTTTTTGCCAATTTTAATATATCTACCACCTATGATACAATGTATTCTTGAGGCTCTCCAACTTATAGACTTAGGAAAAATGCTTTTTCTATGATTACTCCAAATGTCATTCATCATGAGAATATCACTTGTGCTAGAATCATTAATTGTACCCGTAGCTGTTATAATTTTGGTGATTCAGCTTTGACTAATTGTGTTAAGATTGTTAATGTATCCTACACTATGGGTCACATTCCTCTTCCCAATGGATGGTTTTTTTCATTTAATTATATTCCGGCCAATCTGTCCAGTCCAACCTTATGTTGTTTGAGCTGTCTAGCGCTCATCATGCCTGACAGCAAAACCATCAGGCAAGCATCTCCTGTCAATCATAAGAGGCGTGCGTACAGTGGCGATGAGTTAGACTCCACCTGTGATTCTTCCACATGCCTTTTCAACAAGGAGGAAATTTTAGCACTGGCTTTGTTTGTTCCTCGTGCTTTAGCTGCTAGAAATAGCAGAAATATTAATTCTCTTGCATGTCTTGTAGCTAAAGCTTTGAACCATACTTCATCTATAATTGCACAGTTAAATGATGAACAGAAGGAGTTACGCCATGCAATTTTAGAAAATAGGGCTGCTATAGATTATCTTATGCTTTTACATGATACAGGGTGTGAAGCTGTGGAAGAAATGTGCTGTTTTAATATAACTGATAATTCTAATGCCATTCGTAACCATGTATCTGCTTTGCAAACACTGGTTCACCAAATTCGTCAGGACAAAGCATGGGGTATTTGGAAGTGGCTTACATCTTGGCTACCGGATTTTGCTTGGCTTAAACATTTATTTGTTTATGGTATCTTAACTATAGTTATATTGATTAGTTTGTGTTGCTGTATCCAATGTATTCCCTCTTTGCTAGCATTGTGCCGTTTGCTTATTGTTAAACGATCCCACACCTCTACCTTCAACGCCAAAGATTTACACATTATGCAAGCTTATCTCGAACATTCTACTTCTGCAATTAAACAAAAAAGGGGACATGTGGGAACGGCCAGAATTTGGCCTCCCAAGAATTTGGCCTCTCAGCCTTCAGCTTTCCCAGACCCCTTTATTGGCCTCCATGTGAGTTACAGTGAAGAGCATATTCTCCTGGCTCACAGGCTGGCATGTGGGAGGTTTGGGAAATGCTATGATAAAGCTTTCACATATATCCTTTAGTATCTTGTTTTTGTAATGATCTCATAGGCACCTGAGAAGTTCTCACTATGTATCCAATTATCTATGTATCCTATGTTGTATGAGATTGATGGAGTTTTTTGTAATGTTGGAGGTGAATAAAAGTTCAGTGGGCAGTTGCTCGGGGGTTTTTTTGGTGAGACGAGGCTGCCTGGCTGGTTCAGAGCATCTCTATTGACCCGGGTCTGAATTCTTTTCCCTTCAGTTTGCCATCACTGGATTAGAACAAGCAAATCAAAACTTAGAAGGAGCGGTCGCTGCTTTGGAAATGGAGAAAGTTGTACACTATTTGAGATTCCAGAACATACCCGAAGGTAAAGAGTAAAATATAGCAGAAGTGATTATTAATCTATTAACAGAGGCCCTAGAAATTGAAAGATTGCATATGCAGCAAGAAGTGGATGAAATATTTAGAATGAATTCAAGTTACATGAGGAAACACAAATTGCCCAGAGAAATCCATGTAAGATTTATGAAGAAAACAACAAGGGATGAGACATTAAGAAGAGTTAGAGATGATTACAATATAAAGAAATAGTAGTCCTGAAACAGATTCCCAAGAGAATAAGGGATACTTGAAGACAATATCATTTCTTGAGTACAAAGCTGATTGTAAAAGGAATAAATTTTAGATGGCTGATGCCAGAAGGGATTTTAATCAATTGGAATAATACAAGATATCGACTGGATTCAGTGTGGAAGGCAGAGGATTTTGATGAAGGATATAGAGTATTTCTGGGACACAATATCAACAAGAGGATGGAAAAAGCCAGAAACAGACAGAAGAAATAATAGAGAAAACAATTACACAAATGGAAGGTGAAAAAGAGAAGATGAATCAAGAAGATGAGGGAACAGTAAGAGAGCAGAGGATTATGAGATCAACAAGACCTAAATATAAGTAAATCAAAATGGAGAAAGAAAATTGAATTTTTTCAGTGAATATAAATGGATTGAATTCCCCATCAAAAAGAAAAAGAATTTTCAAACAACTACAGAAATTAAACATTGATATAATTTGTTTGCAAGAGACACACATAAACAAACAACATCATGAATTTTTGGAAAATCCAAAACTTGGATAACTTTATTACACATCAGCTCAACAGAAAAAAGAGTAGTTATATATGTTAAAGAGACAATAGATTCCAAAATGATTTATGCAGACGAAGAAGGAAGAATATTAATGGTACAAATATTTTTAAATCAAAAACAGATACTTTTGATAGCAATATATGCACCAAATAACAAACAAGAAGAATTTTATCAAAACCTTCACAAAAAACAGTAGAAATGGAATATCAAAATATATGCTTAATTGGGGATTTAAATGCAATAGTAGACAGGACATTAGACTATAAAAGCAGTAAATCAGGGAAACAAGGAAGAAAAAGATAACCTAAGACTTTTTTTTAATATGATAGAGGAAATTGGTGTACAAGATATTTGGAGAGAAACAAACTCAGGAAAACACAATATATATTTTATTCTAATAGTCATAAATTTTAGTCCAGAATTGATATGATTTGGATGACACCTGAATTAAGGGTTAATATGCAGGAAATTGAAACAGAATTAGGTACTTGGGCAGATCTAATCCTTTAAAAATGGTGTGGAAAGGAATGCAGAAAAAATTAAGATGGACTTTGAATTAATCTATATTAAAAGAGAAAGAATTTATAGACTTAGCAACAAAAGAAATGGAATTTTTCTTGAAAGAAAATAAAAAACAAGATGCAACATTACAAAATGTATAGAATATAGCCAAAGCATTTTTTTGAGGCGTAGTGATAACATACATGGTTGGGGGGGGGAGAGACAACAATGTCAGTTGTTAAGAGAAGAATTAAAAAAATTAGAACTTGAACTACAAATAAACCCACAAAAGAAAATATTGAAAAGACAAATGAAATAATAAAACATAAATTAAATTTAATAGAATCAGAAAAATTGGCACAGCAAATTAAAAGGGCAAAGCAAAACTTTTTTGAAAAAGCAAACAAACCAGGAAGATGGTTAGCTTATAAACTTAAAAAACCGAAGGAGAAAAAATTGATAAACAATTTAGTAGATGAAAAAGGCTGTTTACAATTTAAAAATGAAGCAAGAAAAAGAGAAAGAATACTATGAGAAACTGTATGTTAAGGAAGAAACTCCATGGGAGAAAATGACTCAATATATGGAAGAAAATAATTTACTGAAAAATGCAGAAAACTTCAAGAGTATGTTAAATGAAAAAAATAACAATGATGGAACTGACAGAGGAAATAAAAAGATGAAAAAATGAAAAAAACACCCGGACCAGATGGACTCCCTGTGGAGTGTTATAAATGTTTACAAGATACATTAAGTTCACCATTGAAAGATGTATGTAACGAGCTTTTATTGAAGGCAAAACTCCCAAATACATGGACCGAAGCAAATGTTACTTTGATACTTTGATACTCAGATTTGACACAGATAAAATACTATAGACTGATATCACTACTGAATGTGGACTATAAAATCTTCACTTCAATAATAGCTGAGAGGCTGAAAAGATTTTTGATTGAATTTATGCATCCAGATCTAAATGGATTTTTGCCAAACAGATAAATAAAAAATAATTTGAGGGTAATACTCTTGGAATATTATGAACTCTATCCAGGGAAACAACTGGCATTAGTATTTTTAGATGCCCAAAAGGCATTTGATAATGTTTCTTGGCAATTTATGATTCAACAACTAAAAACAATGGACTTTGGTCAAAACTTTATAAATACGATTCAGACAATATATCAGAAACAAACAGCAAAAGTGATTGTAAATGGGGATTATACATAGAATTTTGATATACGAAAAGGCACAAGACAAGGATGTCCATTATCCACATTGCTATTTATCTTAATTTTGAAAGTTTTAAATAGAAGCTTTAGGCAAGATCCAGAAATTAAAGGATTGAAAATAAAAGGTGAAACCTACAAACTGCAAGTATTTGCAGATGATTTGGTATTCATTCTAGAGGAAACTTTAGAGATGATTCCTAAACTGTTGGAAAAGACAGAACAATTTGGAGATAGCAGGATTAAAGAGATAGCAGGATTAAAGATAAATAGAGAAAAAACTAAACTGATAGTTAAAAATCTTACAGTTAAACAAAAAAAGCAATCATCAGAAAAAATAGAACTGCAAATAGTCAAAAAGATCAAATACTTGGGAATATATCTGACAGCAAGATGTTCAACAATAAAAGAAGATAATTACATTAAATTGTTAAATCAAATAAAGCTTGATTTGGAAAAATGAAAGAATCTTCAGCTGTTGATGTTAGAAAGAATTGCTACAGTAAAAATGAATATATTACCAAAACTACTATTTTTGTTTCAAACAATACCTATAAAACTGGAGAGAAAAAATTCTTTGAAGATTTAAGCTCTCTAATTTGAAAATTTATCTGGCAAGGAAAGAAAGGTAGAATTAAATTGAAAATGTTACAAGAAACCAAGGGAAATGGAGGTTTTGGCTTGCCAGACTGAGTTTTATATTATCAAGCATCAGTGTTAACATGGATAAAAGAATGGATAACTCTTAGAAATAAAAGATTGCTGTATTTGGAGGGACATGAACTGCAACTTGGTTGGCATGCTTTTTTATGGTATGGAAAAAATAAAATACATAAATACTTCCAAAACCACTACATTAGAAATGCACTATTATTAACTTGGGGAAAAATAAAATGTAAAATTTATTTGAAAATTCCAGGATGGCTTTCAACAATAGCATTTGAACATCCAAATCTAGCCAGTCTCAATAAAATATGGACATAGAAAGGTATTCTAAATTCTGAAATCCAGTCAAGAGATGGAAAATCAGGGCATCGATTTAACATGGTGGTCAAATATGACAAATATATTAAACAATATGGATTTTATAAAGAGCAGACTATGTTTGATCAGATATGACTAACTTCTGATGAAAAGCTAATTAAAAATGTACAATTTCTTATTAAATAGTCTAAAATAATCTAAATTTGGACTAAATAGTCTAAATGAATTCTCAGTGACTACTTGAAAGGAAGTTAATAAATTCCTGAATATTGGTGATATAACAGGGGAAAAAGAAATTGTGTTCCAATTTGGTACAAATGAGCCCCAAGAAAGCTCTGAAGCAACTGTGGGTTTTGGTCCAAGAACAAGATAGAATGGCGGAAAGTGTCACTGATTCATTCCCATTAAGTAATTATTATGACTGCATGGTAGCCTCCCAAGATGAGTTAGTTTAGTTTAGTTTTAGTTTTATTTGATTTCTATACCGCCCTTCTCCCTAGTGTGGGACCCAGAGAGAGAGAATGTGGGAAAGAAGACCAATTCAGTATCTTTATTTTTAAAAAAAGCAATTGTAATTTTTTTTAGTGACTTATACTAAAAATCAAGATTAAAAAAGTCCTTCTCTTCCAACTGCTTTATGTTGTCTTCTAAGAAGAATTTAAAGATAGGCAGTGTATGACAACAGTAAATATTGACTTTTTAATCTATAAGGAAATGAATATACTTAATGACAAAATTGGAAGACTACTGCAACGATCCAAAAGCAATCCTATAAAGACCAAGGAACATTAAGCACACTCCTACAAACAATTCAAAAGATGAACAGACTGGAAATAGCCAAGAGAACGTTGCTTCTGTGAAGGACTGTACCCTTTGTTCTTCTCCAGCTTTAATCTGAAGTAAGATTTTGCCTTTTAGTCCATGAATGAACAAGTCACCATTCTCCAAAAGCTGGAGAAATTAAAACAAGATTTTGCTACCTTGTGCAGTAGTGGAAAAGATACTGAGCTTGCTGTTGAGATTCCTAATCAGGGTGAAATAGTACCTGTTCTAGATGGCATTCAAGGTAATGATATGAGTACTTGCTCACTATCAATCAGTTTCATACCATTAACAATCAAACTGTCTTGGAGTCTACACCCTATTCAGACATTTTCTTGCACAATCCTTTCTTACACTGTGCAAAACTTCCCCATCTCTCTTATAGACAATTGCTCTCTCCCCTTGGACACTCCCCTTGGACACGAAAAAGGGTCTAAAGTTGCCCCAGAGAGGCGATGATGAAGAAGGGGACCCTTGTCAATCGTGAAGGGGTGGCAGCCCTTCCATTTGATCCGAGGAAGCCCTTCAAACCAGCAGAAGAAAGACTGGCCATATTTATCTGGCCAGCCAGAAGCTACCGACAACCCAAGATAAGTACTAACTAGCAACGTCTGAACTACAGGGATGGAACTGGGTGAGAACAATCCTCTCTTTATAATTTTAGAACCTTTTCCTGGAAAAAAGAATTCCCAAAGCAAAGAATCCCCCAGATGATAGAGAGAAGCAGAATTTCTGCCCCATTCTCTCAGGAAAAGAGAAGCAGCAAACAACTTTCTTTGGGAGGAAATTAGAGAAAACTGCCAGATTAATTTGCATTTAATATAGAGACCTAGGGACGCGGTGGCTCAGTGGGTTAGGACGCTGAGCTTGTCAATCAGATGGTCGGCAGTTTGGTGGGTCGAATCCCGAGTGCCGCGTAACAGAGTGAGCGCCTGTTACTCGTCCCAGTTTCTGCCAACCTAGCAGTTCGAAAGCACGTAAAAATGCAAGTAGAAAAATAGGGAACAGTCCGGTGGGAAGGTAACAGCGTTCCGTGCGCCTTTGGTGTCTAGTCATGCCGGCCACATGACCACAGAGATGTCCTCGGACAAGCGCTGGCTCTTCGGCTTTGAAACGGAGATGAGCACCGGCCCCTAGAGTCGGAAACGACTAGCACGCATGTGCGGGGGAACCTTTACCTTTTAATATAGAGACATAGCTTTGAGAAATTTAGGGAGTAAAAGTATTTTAAGACTTTCTTTTTGAAAAGATATTTGGAAAGTTGGTGAAATAGGTTTGGACTTAAAAGCTGGAAGATGGATGCCAATGACATCTAGTGGTGAATCTTGGCATTACAATTTATTATGCTTAAAGAAAATTTGGCATGAAGCCCGGACATAGATAAGGTTTACAGCTGGATTACAGCTATTGCCTGACTTTTAGTTTCAAGAATTATCAAGAAATATTAAGAAACAATGGGAAAGTTGCTTCTGGGCTATTTCTCTTTAGAAGAAACATGGATAATGAATAAGAAAATGTAAATGGACCAGAAAGAAATTCTTTCCATGCTGAAAGCAATTCAAGAGACAATTATTTTAAATTATGAAGAGACTAAAAATAATTTAAATAACATAAATGAGCAACTTTCCAACTTAAACTTACAAGCAAAAAAACTTTCAGAAAATGACCATAAAGAATGAACTAGCAACTCAGAAAACAGAAGAAAAAATAGAGGAAACTGACATAAAGATAGAGGATTCAAAAGAAGAAACCAACAGACAGATAAATAAAAATTTGGAAGACCCAGATATAACAGTGGAAATGGGAAAGACATTTTACTTTTCAAGACTTCAGAACATATTTGAAGACAAGGAAGAAGAACTGATAGAATGGATGACAGAGCTGTTGGGAGAAATGTTGAAAACTAGGGAACAAGAAACTAAAAGAGAAACTGAAGGAGAAAGAAAATGGAGGCTGTTTAATTAATATAAATGGATTAAGCATTTTTACAAAAAAATTTTTAATTAAATAGTCTTTTTTATTCCAAATAATAAATACAGAAACAGAGGAAGAAATACTTGGTGACCTAAATGCATTGATTGCAAAGTTATTTGGCAAAGGAAGAAAGCTAGAGTAAGACTGAAGAAAATAGAGGTCCTGACTAATTAGATGAGTTATTATACCATCTAGTGGATGTTTGAATATGATTAAAAGAATAAACAATTGTTAGAAATAAAAGGACCATTATAAATTAGAAGGGTGTTATTTGTAACTAGGATAACATAATTTTTTATAAGATGGGAAATATGAAAATACTAAGAGGGTTGATATATCCATATGTAATTAATTATGAGAAAAATAATTGATACAAGTTATTTTGAATATTGATGGGAAATTAAAATTGAAAAAAGAGAAACAGGATACGGATTAAATAAGGAAACTCTGATTGGAAATACATTTGAGATATGTTTTGGCTAGAGAAGATATTATAAACTGATATTATTCACACTATGTATAACATTAGAAACGTGATGATGTTTATATTTAATTGTATAGGTATTAATAGCAGTAAGAATTATACTTGCATAATGTGGAAAAATGATTATTATTGGAAGAGAGGACCAGGGAAATACTGGATGGTGTAGTATTGGATATTTTGAGTGAAAGTTAATATATACCACTGAATGATAAAGGAACCCAGACACCGAGTTGTTTATTATGTACTTATGATTCTAAAACTTGAAATTAATAAAATATTTACAAAAAAATCTTTCTCTTAAGGTGACATCTGATTGATATGCCAAACTCTAACAAGAGATTGAATATTTGTTTGCTCAAGCATAAAGGTTGAGCCTTTATCACACATCATTCTAAAGTGCCCACTGTACTCTCATTGGTGATCAAAGATAATACACACCTCTTAAACCAGATAAAATCCACTCAACCCATATTATGTTTAATGTAATAGTCATAAAAGAAGCAACTTGTCAAGAAAGACTCATCCAGCATTCTTTGGGAAGGAAAGAAAGATCAACCAATAGAAGATAATATGTGTAACTCAGGGTGGAATGGTAGGGTCCTAGGTGCTCTCTGAGCATGATGGTTCTCTTGCAGATGTTTCATTACTAAAGTAGGTAACATCATCAATCAAGCTCAGACAGCACCAAGAACCCCAGAAAGAAAAATCTCTTTAAATGCAGCCACACAGTCCATATTCAACTTGGAAATCCATGTCACATAATTTTCAGATTGCATATTAAGGTACAATGGGACACATATAAACAGATGTAATCTTTATTCTGAAGTAAGCCATTTTATGTGGGAAGGCAAGGGAAGAATAGTAAAATATTTCAGAGCCTTCCTCAAATCATAATGTGGAAAGACACAGCCTTCACCATGCAGATTTGACACCACACACTTAGAAGAACTGGGTTAAGGAAGGCAAACCTGGTATCTTCCAAATACTGTCAGCTAAAAGCTCCCATAATTATTTGTCATGCTGGCTTGACTGTGGGAAGACCCCGCATTAGGAGGGCTGCAAGATCCCCTTTCTTGCAATAGAACCAGAGCAGTGTTATTCAGCAATCTTGTATTCATTTTCATGGATGTATGCTTCTCTGAACTGCATGGGCCTTACTTTCAAATATAGCAAATATTTAAAAGATTGTATTATTTTGTTCTAGACTATTTCTCATGGCTGAACTATTGGTTAAGATCAAATGTTTTTCTTGATGTTTAGCTTGTTTCTTCCTTCCTACACTACTTGTTTGATTCATTCATTGTTCAAAGATGCCCTGCCTTGCTGTCTTCCTGAAAGTTATTTGTAAATAACATTTTAGTATTATCCGTTCCTTCTTAGAGATTTCCTTTTATTTTCTCCAGATACATATTTCTTAACTTCAGAGGATAAATGAGGAAACCAACCCAGTGATGCCCTCGACGTGATGACCCGGTGCCCGGAAGCAGTACGAATCTGGATGGGGAAGAACAGGCTCCAGCTCAACCCGGCCAAGACCGAGTGGCTTTACGTATCGGCATCTCGTGTAGTCCAAGATCTTATCTTTGGTTATGAGGGGAGAGATGTTGCCTCCTGTTGATAGGGCACGCAACTTAGGCGTCCTCCTGGATGCATGACTCAGTTTAGAAGATCATGTTGGAGTCGTGGCCAGAGGGGCATTTGCACAGGTTAGCCTGGTGTGCCAGTTGCGACCCTATCTGGACCAAGATGCTTTATGTACGGTCACTCATGCGCTCGTCACCTCCCGTATAGATTACTGCAATGCTCTCTACATGGGGCTGCCCTTGAAGACCACCCGGAGGCTTCAGCTAGTGCAGAATGCGGCCGCGCGGGTTGTGATGGGAGCATCCTGATGCTCCCATATTACACCCCTCCTGCGTGAGCTGCATTGGCTACCGGTTGCCCTCCGGGTGAGATTCAAGGTGCTGGTTCTTACCTATAAAGCCCTACATGGCTTAGGCCCAGGATATTTGCAGGACCGTCTGCTGCCAGGAACGTTTTCCCATCGCCCTGTGCGCTCACACAGAGAGGACCGCCTCAGGGTGCCATCGGCCAGACAGTGTCAGCTGGCAACCCCCAGGGGGAGGGCCTTCTCTGTTGGGGCACCTGCTTGGTGGAATTAACTCCCCCGGGAGCTCTGGATGGCCCCAGACCTTCGGTCCTTTCGCCATGACCTTAATGCCGCTGGGGGGGGGCAAAAGCCCTAATAAGCAGGCATATACATAGAATGAAGGCTACTGCTAAGCACATTTGATTTGTGCTTCTTAGATTGTAAGCCGCCCTGAGTCTTCGGAGAAGGGCGGGATATAAATGGGATTAAAAAAAAAAAGACATATCTTTTCCAACAGGCCGACCTGGACTGATGATAATTGGGTTTTTAATTATGATTTTAAATGTTTTTATTGGTTTTAGTGGGACTTTGACACAATTTAATTCTTTTTAATATTTGTATTTATTTGTATTTTATTGTTGTTAGCTGCCCTGAGTCCTTCAGGAGATAGGGCGGCATACAAGTCTCATTATAAATAAATAAATAAACAAACAAACAAACAAACAAACAAACAAACAAACAAACAAACAAACGAGAAATTTCTTTTTCTCAGGGATACAGATATGGGAAAATACAAATACAGGGAAAAATAGGTGTATTTTCTTCACCCTAGAAGAATTATTAGGTGAAATCCTCTTGCTGCGTCACTCATGGGGAGATAAAACAAACCAAATATAGGTAGTCCAAGAATAACAGGTCTAGTTTATTGTGGTCAGACAAGCCAGGATTGTATATTAGACTCCATAGATTGGTTAGCTCCCTAAAGCCACTCCTTCATTTTTAAATTAATTTTAATGTTGAATTTTAGCTATATTTGTTTCTTATTTAAATTTTATATTTATATTTATATAAATTTTATGCCTTTAATATTTTATTGGTACATTGACCAGAGTTCTTTCTCAATGAAATGGGCAGTTTCTAAATTTGATATATAAATAAATAAGGAGATGTTGATGGTTTAGAAATACTGGCTTGTGTGGTTACACTAAAATGCAGCCTAATGTAATGCTAGACTGTCTTTCACTGATGCCATGCTAGGCTACTTCTGCCTACTTGCCTTTCCCACTTCTGCAAGAAGGAAAAACACAGTTGAATCAATTGTGGTTTAATAAACCAGGATTTCTCAACTGGAGAGCTACCTTCAGTTTCAAAAGGGATAAAAGGTAAAGGTTCCCCCACACATGCGTGCTAGTCGTTTCTGACTCTAGGGGCCGGTGCTCATCTCCGTTTCAAAGCCGAAGAGCCAGCACTTGTCCGAGGACGTCTCCGTGGTCATGTGGCCGGCATGACTAGACGCCAAAGGCACACGGAACGCTGTTTCCTTCCCACCGTAGTGGTCCCTATTTTTCTACTTGCATTTTTACGCGCTTTCGAACTGCTAGGTTGGCAGAAGCTGGGACGAGTAACAGGCGCTCACTCTGTTATGCAGCACTTGGGATTCGACCCGCCAAACTGCCAACCTTCTGATCGACAGGCTCAGCATCCTAACCCACTGAGCCACCGCGTCTCTTTCAAAAGGGATACCCCATGTATAACCATATTTAACACAAGGATGGACAACCTGTAATCCCTGGCATAGATGCAGACACTGGACTTCATTTTTGTTGGAGCTCCCCAAAGGCCCTCCCTCTCATGTCCTGCCATCCTGAGGCAGGAAATTCATAGAAACTCTCATGTAGGCCTTAACTCAATGTCACTCTTAGTTCAAATAAAACAACAAAGAAAGAAATATCTCACCCTTCTCAGCCCTCAAAAATTCCAAAATGACTTTCTTGACCATAACCTTCAGAGAAGTAGGGCCACATGCTATAATGGAAATATTAAAATGGGAGAGGGAAAATCAAATAAACAGAATGAAACCTTTCATACAAGCAATTTTATCCTAAATATTTAAGCAATATACTCTGACAACCACCAGGAGGCAGAAATAAACAATACAGTGCAATTTTCAAGGTATTGTTTCCATATTTATTTGCCAGGAAACCTCAACTTTAAAAGAATGAATTAAGATGCATTCTGGAGAATATAGTACATTGCTATGAGATTCCCAGGAAAAGTTATGGCTATTACAACACAGGGCACACAGCACAATGTACAAAACAGATTTCCAAGACTGACCCATTTTTGCCCCATCAAAATTCAGAGGGTGGCAATGTTTTTTTTTAATCCCATTTATATCCCACCCTTCTCCGAAGACTCAGGGCGGCTTACAATTTAAAGCACAAATCAATGTGCTTAGCACATAGTTTACCATCTTCCCTTTACATGGGAACCTTAGAATGCTCAAATAAGGATAAGAGATATTCAGCTTTCATGCCACAACTGAGAAATTAGAGACGACACTTTAACAATATGGGTGGAGGAGGCAGCTAACCTGTGTTTTATCCAATCTGATCTATCATCTCTGATCCACACTAAGGAAATCCTGATGAAGCAGCCAGTGACCTGCCATGAGGGAGCACATGGGTATCCTTGGCACCACAGATCCAGATTAGCAGGTGGCGGTGACATTGGGGGCCCTCCCAGCGGACTGATGGATGAAAGCAGGGCTGTAAACCGACTAAAATAATTTAAAAGCCAAACTTGAGAAAAGTCAGCAGAGCTCAAGGGAATGCACAGCGAGGAAGAAACTATGGTACCAATATCTGGAAGAGCTGGTTTTGAGCCAAGAAAGAGCCATCTATGCCAGTTCTCTGTGTGGATGCTGCTTCTGGTAGTCAATTTTGGGCCTGGGCAACAAAAAATTAGCTACCGGTTCTGCCGAAGTGGTGTGAACTGGCTGAATCCCACCACTGATCTATATGCTCTTAGAGAAGAACTGGAAATGTACAAGCAGTAGTGCATGGCAATGGATCAAGGAAAAATCCTATCTGAAATTAAAGCCCTCCTGAGTGGAGAAGAGCAAAATAAACCTCAATAGAATGTAGGCAAACTGGTCAAAGCCATAAAGAGTGATGCCAACAGCCACAGTTCCTGGTAAAGGTCAGTCCAAGCAGACTGAAGCCCATATTTCAAAAACACAATTTGTTGTTTTTTAAACCACACAGTAATCTGTGGACATAATATGAAGTTGCCAATTCTTGGTTATATCAACAGTTCAATTATTCAACTGTAATGCAGTTGGAGTTTGAGCTGACTTTCAAAGTTTTCAAGAAACTCTTACTGTCTTTTAATTTCTATTCCAGCAGAGTTTGGATACAGTAAAGACAGGTCGAGGGATTTAGAAAGCTTCAGCCTGCCAAATGATTTAACAGTTTAATAGATATTCTCCCAAAAGCTTAACTTGGAATCAAGATTATAAATAATAAAAACCAGGTGCTTCTTTCTACCTGTTCTTTTCTCAGTTCCACAGCTGCTTTATTTTCAACAGAAACAGCTGCAGGCATATAGCCACTTTAAAAGATGTTTTGTTTGCTCCACAAGGGGGTTGTCTATTGCCAAAATGTGATCTCTGATAAAGAGACTTTGTCAATACTCATTTAGAAGGGAAATATGAGAAGTGGGCTCTGGGTAGGATTGAGAATTATCCAAATACCAGTTGAGAATGAGCACCACCAGAAGTAGATTTTGTATAATGCTGATACTCCTATTTATAAACACTGGGTGGATTTTACTTAGTCATCATGTATAGAGGATATTTGTTGAAACTGATGAAGCTTAATTAAGTAATTGAGTTAAGAACCATTGAATTAAGAACCATTGATCTGAAAGCTCATACTTCAAGCCAAAACACAACTGATAATTACAAAATTGAAACCAGTAATGTGGTTTGTTATAGTACTGGCAAGAATAGAGATGTGGCAGGTTACATGATCTGGAGTAGAGCTTTAATGGAGTCTTTCAATTAAGCTAATTCTGCTATCTGGAGTGGGCAAGCAAAGAGCTTTCCCAGTGCATAAAGGGAACTTTCCTCCATGAACTGCAGTGCAGGATCTTCCTTCCTTGCTTGTAGGGCAGATGGGAAAAATGCTGTAGTTGATCCTTGTTTTTCCCCAAAGGATGAGTTTCAAGGCAGTTAAACCACAGCTACTCTTGTTGATGTTCCAGGTGGATAGCTGAGGGGAAGAACAATGCACTGTCAGGGAAGGGCATTGTAAAGGGTGGGGGGAATGAGGTAATAAAGACCCAAACAAAAACAGTACCACAAAGAAAGAAAACAAGTGAGCTCAGACAAAACCAACACGGTTGCACTATTTGACAAACCAAGGGATAAATTTAAAAAAAAAATGAAAAAAGAGGCACATAACTAGAACAGAATACCAGCAGATAGCCCAAATTTGCAAGAATGGAGTCAGGAAGGCTAAGACTTAGAATGAACTAAGACTGGCAAGAAATGCCAGAAATAACAAAAAAAGATTCCTTCAATGTATAAGGAACAAGAAGAAAGTCAAGGAAATGATAGATATACTACTGGGAGAAGATAACAAGAGATGACAGGCAGCAGGGAAAAAATAGAACTGCTTAATTCCTTCTTTGCATCTATTTTTACACAAAAGGAAGAAATAGCCCAACCTATCAAAACCAGCACTGGGGGAGATAGAACAGGAACGCAAGTCAAACTAGGCAAGGAATTGATAAGAAAATATCTGTCCACCTTGCATGAGTTCAAACCTTGGGACCAGTTGGTTTACAACCCAGGAGTCTGAAGGAGCTGGCAGATATTATCTTGGAACCACTAAAACTTTCAGAGACCTCCTGGTGCATGGGGTGGAAAAGCTATTACGGTTCTTGTAATGTATTGGGATTTTACTTGAACTGCTTTCACATGTCTATTGAATGCTGCTTAAGGTTGCTCAATTAGGGTGTCTATGTAATGGTCGCTGACTAGCCAGACATGCAGTCTCCAAGAAGATCATTGGATGATTTGGGGTGGGAATGGGTTCCTTTAAACCTATTGGCTGCTGCCTAGTGGCCAACAATATAAGTAGCTGCCCAGAATCCTCAGTTTCAGTTCTGTTTCTGTTTGCCTTAATAATGCAATGTTCCTGTTTGCAACCTCTCATCTCACTTACTGCCTTGACAGAACTCACTACACAACTCTGGCGACGAAGGTGGGATCCTGCTTCTTTAGAAGAGCTGAAAGTCACTAGGGGGTGAGGCCAGCAAGCGCCTAGCAGGGAATGCATTCCCCCCCTCGGTTGGCCTAGCAAGCCACGCTAGCAACCACCCTGCCATGTGGACCAGTCCCAGGGCCTAAAGAAGAAGCAGGATGAGGCAATGAGAGACCTGAGCCGCGAAGACTCACCAAAGATGGCAAAAGTCGGAAAGCTTGAGGAATTTGATGTTACTCACCCAGAGAGATGGTCATCCTACATCTCAAGAGTAAAAAACTACCTCTTTGCTAACCAAGTTGCCAAAGATGGCCTGAAGGCCACAGCACTCCTCTGTGTTTGTGGGTCTGCAACCTTCGACATCGCGGAGAACTTAGTCGCACTGGCACAACTGGAGTCCGTTACTTACAGCTTGATGACCACTTCCAGCCCAAGCTGTTAGTAATTGTGTGGAGCCACACCTTCGAACAACAAGTTCAATAACCTGGAGAGATGGCCACAGAATTCATTGCGGCGTTGAGACAAGCTTCGTGCCTGTGCCAATTTTCAGACTTGGAAGAAAGGCTTCAAGACCGACTCATCTGTGGACTATGGAGCAGAGAGCTGCAACAGAAACTTTTTGCAAAAGAGACTCTCCTTGCTCCAGGAAGCCTTAAAAGAAGTCATGGTGGATGAAGCTGCTGGCACAGCCGTAAAGGCCATATGACCAGCCAAAAGCACTCAGCACGAGGAAGCCATCCACCACGAGGATGCCAAACTTCCAGAAGACATTGACTCCAACCATGAAGTTAACAAGATCCAATGGCACCATGACAAGGAACTGAAGACTCCTTACAAGGTAGTTCCCTTCCCTCGGTGTTTGGTCTGTGGCAGCAGCCACCAACGAACGGACTGTAGGTTCTAGACAGCCACGTGTCAGGCCTGCGGAAAGACCAGCCACATTGCGTTAGTCTGCAGAGGTCGCCAGAAGGACTGCCAATTGGACATTCTGAGCAGGAGAGGTACTGGGGGCCCGGGGCAGCATAGTATAGGGTTTTGCTCCAGCCTTTGGAGCATTTGCTGCACAGGAGTTTGCCATCCCCTTAAACCCAAACTTTGGCTTCAGGTCGAGCTGCAAGGCATCCCTTGCCGGATGGAACTGGACACAGGTTCAGCGGTGTCCATCATTTCCCTGGAGACTTTCCAGCTCATCTGCATTTGTAGCAAGAGGTGGGCCAAGCTTAGGCCATCTGACATCATTCTGACCAACTTCCAAAACTCCCGAGTTGCTGTCAAAGGTGAGGCCACTTTGGCCGTCAGGTTCAAGGAGTTTTTGGGGGCCCTGGATGTGATTGTGGTGGAGGGCCAGAGAATGAGCTTAATAGGGCTTGATTGGTTTGATGCTCTGAGCATCCAAGTCACGAATCCACCAGACACAAGCGGCGAACTTAGCATCAGTATGCGAGGAGTTTGCGGATGTTTTTGACACAAGGGCCCTCCGATAGCCTTTAAACTTGATCCTGCCATAATGCCTATTAGGATCAAACCCTGTAGAGTGCCATTTGTGCTTAATCATAAAATTGATGCAGAGCTGGACAAGCTAGTCAGCCAGGGGGTACTACAGCCCGTAGATGAGGGTGAATGGGAAACCCCAATTGTAATGCCACTTAAGGCCAACAGAGAGGTCAGAATTTGCATTGATTACAAGTGCACCATAAATAGGGCACTTAAGCAGCATGTGTACCCAGTGCCAGTCATCAGCCACATCTTGGCATCACTGCAAGGGGGCACTATGTTTGTTAAATTAGATTTGGCACAGGCCTATCAGCAGTTACCTGTGTACAAGGCCACAGCAGCTGCACAAACTATTGTAACACACAGGGAGGCTTTTAATGTCAAATGTCTTCGGCTTCCGGTTTGCGCGTGGGACGCCTGTGGACGTGCGGGAAGAAGCCTCTCCCCGTCATCTGATCTATCTTCCATGGAGGAAGGACCCTAAAAAGGGTTGAAAGTCGCCCTGGAGGGGCAACCACCATGAGGAGGCCCTCCTTGTGATCACAGAAGGGCAGCAGCCCTCCGTTTGATCCAGAGCAGCTCCTCTGGCCCAAAGAAGAAGAGATCAGTCATTAAGATGGCCGATCATTAAGCCATTCCCTGCCAAAAGCCAAAAGCACCATCAAGCACAATGAAGCAATCTGGTGGATCTGGGTGAGACCTTACCTTTCTTATTCCCCTAACTACTTTCCTGTGGGACTTTTTTGAAAATTTCCTGCCCCTCTTTTGAAAGATTGGCGACTGCTTACTTGGGGAACAAAAATTTTAAAGCCTTAAAAAAAACCAAATCACTAAGCTAAAAAATTAAGCAACCTTATTTGTACTTTTGAAATTCCTGGGCTATTAAAAAGCTTTTATTTCTGTGGGGACCTACTACCCTATTTTCTGCTTAAGCTGTGAAAGAAGAGGAAAAGAAAAATACTGATTAATTGGATAAAAGCCTCATATCAGTCTGGAAAAAGATTTTACATCTTCTTTTATATGCTATTGATGACATATTGTGGCGAAACCTGGTATAGCAACTAAACCTTTTCTTTATTGTGAGAGCTGGCTGAAATACAGATTTGTCCTTGACACTATTTTTAAAGATAAGAATTTGGAACACCTGGCACCAAAAACAATCTCTAGGAATAGTGGAGGTGGACACTCACTGACTCTTATTAAAATAGCCTCCATGAAAGACCTATCTGTAAACATCAAAAAATAATAATGGAGGATTATATTCCACCACTTAACTATAAACTGATACTTGAAACAATTTTGGCACTGGCTGAGCAAACAAAAGCCAGATGATAAATAGAATATATTTGTTGTAATGATAGAGATTAAAATTTCTCTTAATGGGCTAAGGGGAACTTTTAAAAGATATAAACTGATTTTGTATTTAAGTTCTAGACTTCTAAGGGAAGGGAAAGTTAGCTATTAGAATGAATTTATATTATAGAATCTGGAAGGATACAACAAAATATTTGTTCAATAATTGGTGAACTATTAACATGATAAACAGAATATACTTGTATAAAACAAGAATGCACTGAAATGAATAATATACGTATTTTAGACAGGATAATTACTATATAATGAAATGGGGGAAATGGGGGTTACCTGAAAATTAAGTTTTCTTCTATATATTACAGACTACTTTGAAATATTCTATTGCAATTAGGTAAATTCAAAAACAGGACATGGATATCTATTAGTGAAAATATATTGAAAATTGTTCTAATTGATTGTGTCACAATTAGAAATGAAATAATTTGATTAATTTGATTATGTTATCATAACTAAGGAAATCAGAGAGGGAATTCTTGTTGATGTAACTTGAGCTATCTACAAATGATTTTGTTATTTGCTATTGTTTACTTTTAACTACCCAACCACCGTATTTCTTCATAAATACCTGGATGTAAAATTAAAAAATTAATAAAACTTGTATTAAAAAAAAGACAAATGCCTTCAATTCGGGGTTAGTGTGGCCCCAGGAATTTTCCAAGGTGTCATGGACCATACGCTCAAGGCATTCCAGGGGTTTGCCCCTACTTCAATGATGTGCTCATCACTGGTGAGTCCACTGAGGTGCTTGCAAGAAGGCTCAAAGCCGTCCTTCAACGGTTCCGCAAAGCGGGCCTTAAATTGAAAAGAAATAAGTGTAACATTGGGGTCTCTTCTACTGAGTTCCTGAGATTTCGTATTGATGCTGAAGGCATCCACCCTTCCAAGTCCAAGCTGAAGCCCATTCAGCTGGCACCTAGCCCCAGGTCAAAAGGAGAGCTTCAGGCATTCCTGGGTCTCCTTAATTTTTACCATGCGTTCCTTCCTAACAAGGCCACAGTGGCAGAGCCATTACACCGGCTCTTAGAAAAAACACCCTATGGAAGTGGACCAAGGTTCATGAAACAGCTTTAAGGCAGTAAAATCGCTACTGTCCTCCAATTCAGTGCTTATGCACTTTAAAGAATCATTGCTTGTATGCATTGTGTGTGACGCATCCCCTTATGGGGTAGGGACTGTTTTAAGCCATTTGGCAAGTGATGGGACTCAAGTCCCAATTGCCTATTATTCAAGGACATTGTCCTCAGCTGAGCGCAATTATGCTCAAATTGACAAAGAGGCCTTGGCCGTTGTGGCCAGGGTGAAGAAATTCCATGATTATTTGTATGGCAGGGAATTCACAGTCTTCATTGACCATAAGCCACTATTGGGGTTATTTACTACAGATAGGCAGATGCCTCAAATACTGTCCCCTAGGATGTTAAGATGGTCCATTTTTATGCCAGCCTACAGCTACAGGCTGATTCACAAACCCAGCAAAGACATGGGCCATGCAGACAGCCTTAGCAGGTTGCCATTGCCACAGGTAAAGCCAGATCCAGCTCCAGCAGCTTGCATTTTGTCAATTCAGGACTTGCCTGAATTTCCCCTCCATGCTGGGGATGTGGCTGCAGAAACTGCTGCAGACAAGGTTTTAATCAGGATGCTATCCTGGATTCACACAGGGTGGCTGGAAAACAGTCCTGGACCAGAGTTCCAGAGTTACGTCACATGTAGACATGAGCTTTCAGCTCACAAGGGTTGCATCTTATGGGGAAGCAGAGTTATTGTCCCCAGTTCATTAAGGAACCATGTGCTTCAGTCTCTGCATGAGGGACATCCGGGCATAGTCCAGATGAAGGCATTGACACAAAGCTGCCTATGGTAGCCAGGGTTAGATAAGGCTATCGAGTCCCAAGTACATGTGTGTTGCATGTGTCAACAGTCCAGACCAGAAATGCCACATGCTCCTGTCCACAGATGGGAGGAAACTCATACACCGTGGTCAAGAATTCACATTGACTTCGCTGGGTCCTTTCAGGGACGGCTATTTTTGATAGTGGTTGACAGCCACTCTAAATGCTTGCAAGTAATTCCTATTGCAACTGTGACAACTGCTAGGACCATCCAGGTGCTTGGAAAGCTCTTTGCCACACACGGGCTGCCGGATGTCATAGTCTCAGACAACAGGGCCCAGTTCACAGTGGCAGTTTCAAGCCTTCTTGAGGACTAACCTCGTAAGGCATATAACATCAGCTCCCTTACACCCCTCGACTAACGGGCAGGCCAAATGCATGGTGCGCACAACAAAGGAGTCACTCAAGTGCATAGTGACCGGAGATTGGCACCATAGGCTGGCTGATTTCTTGCTTTGCCAGCACACTACGCTTTGTACAGCAACAGGCAAGAGCCCAGCAGAGCTTCACTGGGGAAGAAGGCTCATCACAAAACTGGACAGGTTGCACCCTGACCAGGTGGCAGCAAACACCTCACGCCCAAAGGCTCCAAGGGGGTTGCAAGTGGGTGATGGGGTGTGGGCCCGAAACTATGGGCATGGGAACTTTTTTTTTCTTTTCCCAAGATGGCAGCAGCTGCAGCTTGAGCTCTGTGCGCTCCGCAATGGGCTCCAAATGGGTCAGTTGGGGAGGCCCAGCCTGTTCTGTACCAGCCTGCTACCGGCCCTGCAGAAAAGGCAACCCCTTTATAAACGGCAAGAGGCTGGAATGACGTCTGCCAAATTTATTACTACAAAAAACAAACAAGACACGAACCAAGATACAGGAGCTTTGAAACACTATCTGAGCGGTTGCTTTCAGCAAACCAGCCCTCCCCAAACATTCCCTTTATAAAGAGTTCAGGGCGTGGCCTCTCTCTGCCTCCTTCCGAGAAGCCACACAGCCTTCCTCTGTTTACTCCTACTTGACTGCCTCCTGTGTCGGGCGTCCTTGAACAGGGCCAGCTGTGGGTCGTCTTCATCCACACTGTCAGGCTCACACAGCTGGGTCTCCATGGTGACCAAGTGGGAGGGGCCTGCCTGAGGGCTATCATCAGCAAGATCTTCAACCCCCTCAGCAAGGTCTTCAACACCCCCCTCCTCCTCCTCTGATTCGTCCGACCCAACTGCTGAACCCACAGGCTGACCCTGAATCACAACACAGCCGAGGCATGGCATGGTAGGACAATTTAATGGGGAGTTGGACATAGAGACATCTGCTAGGCGCTGTTTTTGGTGATGCTGAGCCCTCCCTCCCCCTTCAGATAGTGGCGCTGGCCTACCAGCCTGGAGATTGATCATGGTTGGGCCTTGTTGCCTTGGATTTGCTGGTGGATGCTGAACTTGCTGCAGGCTTCCTCCATTTGTTGCAGGCTCCCTCCGCTTGTCTTCTCGCCGTGGACACTCCCTGCTTGTTCGGAGGGGCGGTGGCGACGATCTGATGAGCCGGAGATTCAGTCAGGAGTTGGGATCATTATCAGCTGGCAGGCACCGTTTTTGGCGGCATGGAGCCCTCACTCTCTCCCCGGATGGTGGCGGTGGCTTTCCGGCCCGGACATCGGCCACGGTTTTGCCCTGCCACCATGGATTTGTTGGTGGATGCCTGGACTTATTGCTGGGAATTCCCTCTGCTCGCCGTTGCACTGTGGGTGCCCTCCCTCTGTTTGGAGGAATGGGGGTGACCCGACTCGGAAGACCTGATGGGAGTAAAATGACTTGAAGGTCGTCTGCAGCCCGAACCATTGCTTGGATCAGCTGGTGGGCGCTTGTGGGTGGGGATGCCTTTGCCCCCCCCGAATGGTGGCAGTGGCCGGCGGCCCGAAGATTGGCTGCGGCCTGGCCCACTTCCTTGTGCTGGTTGGCAAGTACTACTATGGCCCGAAGATCGGCCATGGCTGCATTTCAATGTCCGGTTGGAGTTAAGACTTCCCTATTGATAGTCCGAATTGGACCTGGGACTTGACCGTGGTGGGAGGGCGGTCTTGGGTTGGTCATCGACCACCCCACTGGTGTGGGAGACCAGTTGGGGTAGGCTTGCCCCGGGATTCCTTACTCTGTCCACCCCAGGTTGGACTCCTCAGCTGTAGTGAGATGACGGTTGGGGTTTCTTTTCTGATTACCATCTCGGGTGAGAGCTGAGCTGGATTAGTGGACTGAGATATATTTACCGGACCCAATATCATTGTCATCTGGATATTATTCTACATCATTGGACTACCCATTGTTAATATTTGCCCTATGTGGACACTTTTATTGTCGTATGGCTCACCTTCGTTATTCTGGAGCCAATTTGTATGCCCTCAGGGGGGTTCCTCCCACCTGGGTATGACCGGCCACCTTTTCCTGCATTCCCCTTAATGACGGGCCCAATTGTTGGGACCCTGAGAGGTGGTTGGGCTTAGACAGGGGCCTCGGGTGGAGAAGCATTAAGAGGCCCCTGATATATTTTTAGCCGGTTATTTTAAAAGGTTAGGGAGGGGGAGGAATAGTAGGGTGGGGAGGGAATTATTAACCGGCACTCAGTCTGGGCCTGTTAGGGGTTCCGGCGGGATGGGGTTGGGAGTGGAGGCTGCTGGTTCTGTGTATGCTGGGGTGGGGTTTCAAATCCCCATGACGATAGGGAATGGCAGCAGGTGGTTGCACGGAGGGCCGCATCAACATCTGGGATCGTGCCCCCGCTGTCTTCGAGCGGTGGCGCGCTCCGACCCTCCTGTTAGCACCCTTTTGCCCGGGGATGAGAGTGATCAGGTCCCTGAGCTTAGGCTGGTCTATTTTAATGCCAGATCCATTGTTAACAAGGCTCCCCTCGTTCATGACTTGATCGAGGATTAATGCGCAGATCTGGCATGCATCATGGAAACTTGGTTGGGCTCGGAGGGACTCTGACCAAGTTATGCCCCCCAGGTTTCTGTGTGCTACACCGGCCACGGGCTCAGGGTAGGGGTGGAGGAGTGGTGGTGGTTATCCGGGAGACTTTATGCCCGTGGGAGACCACCATTGTCCAGATGGCTGGGAGTGAGTCCCTCCTCCTGAGATGTGGCCCTCAGGCTCAGATGGGCTTGTTGCTCACATACCTGGCACCCAGCTGTGTGGCAACAGCCCTGACCGAGCTGCTCGACACCCTCTCAGGGTTGGCGGTGGAGTTCCCCAGGCTTATAGTTCTGGGTGACTTCAACCTGCCTTCCCTGGGAGGGTTGTCTGAGTTAGCTTGGGAGTTCATGGCTTCCATGATGGCCATGGACCTGACCCAAGTAATTCAGGGCCCAGCTCATGTGGGGGGTCACACTCTCGACCTGGTGTTCTTGTCTGGACAGTGGCTGGATGATTTGGGAGGGGGTTCACCAACTATTGTTCCCCTGTCATGGTCCGATCATCACCTCCTGCGGCTGGTCTTCTGTTATGCCACCCCCCACCACTGGGCTGCGGAACTGACCAGATGGTTCCGCCCCAGGCACCTAATGGACCCAGAACGGTTCCAGATGGCACTTGGGTCTATACCCATCGCCCTCACTCACAGCCCAGTTGATGCCTTGGTGGATGCCTGGGAAAGGGCGGCCGCTGAGGCACTCGACTGCGTTGTACCCTTGCGACCCCTGACCCAGTGCAGATCCCATTGGGCTCCATGGTTCTCTGAGGAGCTCCGGGAGATGAAGGGTCGGAGATGGGGTCTAGAGAGCGGTTGGAGGTCCAGCCATTCCAAATGTGACCGATTGCAGTTAAGAACCTTTGTAAGGTCTTATCTTGCAGCGATGAGGACAGTGAGGGCTAACTACTTCGCTGCCCTCATCATGTCCGCAGATAATCGCCTGGCCACCCTGTTTAGGGTGACTCGCTCCCTTCTTAATCAGGAGGTGAGGGAGGAGCCCTTGCAGGGTCGGGCCGAGGAGTTTAGTCATCATCTGACGGACAAAATCGCTCAGGTCCGGGCCGGTTTGGACTCTGACTGGGCAGAGTCCAACGTGGAGGAATCTGATGGTCTTGAGCATGTTATCTGGACTGAGTTCGATCCTGTTTCCCCTGATGATGTGGACAGGATTATGGGGAGGCTGAGCTCCACCACCTGTTTATTGGACCCGTGTCCCTCCTGGCTGATTTATGCAGCTCGGGAGGAGACACAAAGCTGGTTCCAGGCAGTAATATCTGCCTCTTTGAGTGAGGGTGTCTTCCCCGCCGCTTTGAAGGAGGCAGTGGTGAGGCCCCTTCTCAAGAAGCCTGCCCTGGACCCAGCGATTTTAAATAATTATTATCCAGTCTCCAACCTTCGCTTTTTGGCGAAGGTTGTTGAGAGTGTGGTGGCGCATCAGCTTGACCCATACCAATCGGGCTTCAGGCCTGGGTACAGCACGGAGATGGCATTGGTCGCACTGGTGAATGATCTCTGGCGGGCTCGGGACGGGTTGTTCCTCTGTCCTAATCCTATTAGATCTCTCAGCGGCTTTTGATACCATCAACTATGGTATCCTACTGCGGCTTCTCAGGGGGTTGGGAGTGGGAGGCACTGTTTTGCAGTGGTTCTCCTCCTATCTCCTGGGCCACTCGCAGTCGGTGTTGATGGGAGGGCAGAGATCCGCCCCGAGGCCTCTCGTTTGTGGAGTTCCTCAGGGGTCAGTTCTCTCTCCCCTCCTGTTCAACATCTATATGAAGCCGCTGGGCGAGATCATTCATGGTTTCGGGGTGGGTTATCATCAGTATGCTGATGATACCCAACTTTTTTTTCCACCCCGAACCAACCCAGCGATGCCCTCGCCATGATGTCCCATTGCCTAGATGCGGTCCGGGTCTGGATGGGGAGAAACAGGCTTCGTCTCAATCCTGCCAAGACTGAGTGGCTGTGCGTACCGGCATCTCGAGTTAACCAGTCTATTCCACCTTTAATGATGGGGGTGAGGTGTTACCCCCTGTTGATAGGGCTTGCAACTTGGGCATCCTCCTGGATTCGGGGCTCAGTTTTGAAAATCATATAGGAGCCTTGACCAGAGGGGCCTTTGCCCAGGTTCACCTGGTGCACCAGTTGCAGCCCTATCTGGACCGAGATGCTCTACGCACAGTCACTCATGCGCTTGTGACCTCCCAGTTGGACTACTGCAATGCTCTCTACATGGGGCTGCCATTGAGGACCACTCGGAGGCTTCAGCTGGTGCAGAATGCAGCCGCGTGAGTTGTGATGGGGGTTTCCCGATACTCCCATGTAACACCTCTGCTCCGCAAGCTGCATTGGCTTCCAGTTGCCCTACAGGTGAGATTCAAGGTGCTGGTGATGACCTATAAAGCCCTAAATGGCTTGGGTCTGGGATATTTGAGTGAACACCTGCTGCCGGCATCAAGCTCCCTTCGTCCTGTGCGCTCCCACTTGGAGGGCCTTCTCAGGGTACTGCCGACAAAAGATTGCCGGCGGGTAACACCCAGGGGGAGGGCCTTCTCTGTGGGTGCACCTGCCCTTTGGAACCAGCTGCCCATAGAGCTCAGGACTGCCCCTGACCTTCGTTCATTCCACTGGGACCTGAAGACCTGGCTCTTTGAGCTTTCTGGCCAGGACTGAGAATTTTAATTTTAATTTTATTTTAATTGGGTTTTAATTGGAGTTTAATGGGGTTTTTATTTTATTCAAGGACTAAATTTAATTATTTTAATTGTTCTTAACTTTTGTAATTTGTATTGTTATTTTAAATTCCTTGTGAACCGCCCTGAGTCCTACAGGAGAAGGGCGGTATATAAGTCCAATAAACATAAACATAAACTTGTGGGTGCCGGGTAAAATTGTCAAAATTTCAGGACCTCTTTCTTACGAGGTGGCTCTGGATGGGGGGGGGGCGAGTCGTTCGCCACCATATTGATCAGCTGCGGAAGCATTTTGCAGAACAGCCACTAAGCAAAGACCTCATGGCAGGTCCACAAATAGAGCCAGAAATCAGCAGCCAAGCAGGGCAGTTCACACGCTCTGAGGATTCAACTAGTCAATACAATGGGGAGGTGGTCGTAGATGGGCAAAGCCCAGGAATGCAACATGGGCAAAGCCCGGGAGTACAACATGGGGAAAGTCAACCTGAACAAGACAGCCATTGTGCTAACTCTGCTTCTTCATTGGACTTTGGTCTGGGCCGACCTGGAATGGCCAGCCAAAGGGACTCGAGTCAATCTGACTCTCGTGAACTTGTGAGTCCTGGTCTACCCAGCCCGGCTGGCAAGCTGGTGGACTGGGAGTTGCCTGGATCCCCCAGGCACTCTGCAAGGTTGTGCAGACCACCACCATATTTGCAAGACTTTATTCTCAAATAATATAAGGATGTTCTAGCGGGGAGGGTGTAATGTATTGGGATTTTACTTGAACTGCTTTCATGTGTCTTTTGAATGCTGCTTAAGGTTACTCAATCAGGGTGTCTGTGTAAAGGTCACTGACTAGCCAGACATGCAGTCTCCAAGAAGATCATTGGATGTTTTGGGGCCGGAATGGGTTCCTTTAAACCTATTGGCCACCACCTAGTGGCCAACCATATAAGTAGCTGTGCAGGAGCCTCAGTTTCAGTTCTGTTCCTGTTTGCCTTAATAAAGCAATGTTCCTGTTTGCAACATCTCATCTCACTTACTGCCTCGATAGAACTCACTACACAACAGTTCTAATCTCTAACAAGGGGGGAAATGGATCCAGAAAACTTCAGACCAATCAGCTTGACATGAATACCTGAGAAAAGATATTAAAGCAGCAGATTTGTGAGCACCTAGAAAGAAACAGGATGATTACTAATGTGAATTTGTTAATAATTTGTTTGGCATGACCTGCTTTTGCCTTTTTGATAAAGTGAGTAAACTACTGTAGTGAATCAAGAAATTATTGTGGATATAATATACTTAGACTTCTGTAAGACAATCAATAAAGTAGACACAGCCTACCTCTTGGTAAGATATAACAATGTGAAATAGACTAAATCACCACCAGATGGATTTGCAGTTGGCTGACTAACTGCACTCAGTGTATGGGACTATATCTGTATGAAGGGAAGCATACAGCGGGGTACCTCAAGTTTCTGTATTGGGCCTAGTGCTCTTTAACATCTTAAATGATCTAGATGAGCAGATTGAAGGGACATACCGTATATACTTGAGTATAAGCCGACTCAAATATAAGCCGAGACCCCTAATTTTACCCCCCAAAAATGGAAAAAGTTAGTGACTCGAGTATAAGCCGAGGCTGGGAAATGCAGCAGCTCACCTTATGCTCCTCTCCAGAGATCTTCCCTCAGCAGCGGCCGGCAAAATAGCTCGCACGCGAAACAAGCCCGGCAGAGGAGCCGGAGCGGCGAGCAGAGGCGCCCGTCCCAGATCCTGCAAGGCCCGGCCGAGACGCGCCCCCAGCAGCGGAGCCGCTCCGGCTCCTCTGCCGGGCTTGTTTTGCATGTGAGCTACTTTGCCTGACGCTGAGAAGACCCGCTTGGGCACTCGGGTTGGTGTCAGTCTCCGCAGGCCCTTCTCGTTTCCAGGAACGTCAAGCGCGCTTGGCTCCCCACCCCCACGGCAGGGCAGGGCAGGGCAGAGACTTGCTCGCCCTTCTGACGGCCCTGAAGAGAAACGAAGGGCTTGCAAACTCCCCGCGAGAAGCTGGGCGAAGTGCGTGGCTGGGCGAGTGTGTGCCTGCGCGCGTATTTACGAAAGAAACGCTCCGAGAGTTCTTCTTTCTCCGCCCCCTTGGGGGGAACTCTAGCGACTGCTGTAGCCGCGCTTCTCTTCTCGGCTCCGAAAATAGGGATTTCTACTCTCTACGCCTTTCCAACCACCAGAGAAGGGAGGCGCTCTCGATTTCCTGGTGTGTGTGTGTGTGTGTGTGTGTTTCTTTCTTATTCCTCCCTTCTCTGGTGGTTGGAAAGGCGTGTGACGCGCTTCGACAACAACTCTGCTGGCTCTCTCGGTGGGAACCTCCCATCCTCTATATACCCCCATTTCGGCTGCTTCGCAAACTGCTTCCTCCACCCCACCCCACCCCACCTCACCCCCCTTTTTCCAAACATTTTGTTTGCACCTCTGGGCCAAGCACGCAACTCCGAAAACGATCCCACCACTGGCAACTCCCTAGCACCGTAGGCAAAAACTAAAGTCGAAGCCACACCTGACAATCGGGAAGGGGAGGGGAGGGGGGGAGGAAGGAGGAAGAAACCAGCGCACCCTTCGCCCTTTTATTGTCGCAATCGAAGAGGCAGGAGAATGTGGGGTGGGGAGGGGAGAGAGAGAGAGAGAGAGAGAGTAGAAATCCCTATTTTCGGAGCCGAGAAGAGAAGCACGGCTACAGCAGTCGCTAGAGTTCCCCCCAAGGGGGCGGAGAAAGAAGAACTCTCGGAGCGTTTCTTTCGTAAATACGCGCGCAGGCACACACTCGCCCAGCCGCGCACTTCGCCCAGCTTCTCGCGGGGAGTTTGCAAGCCCTTCGTTTCTCTTCAGGGCCGTCAGAAGGGCGAGCAAGTCTCTGCCCTGCCCTGCCCTGCCATGGGGGTGGGGAGCCAAGCGCGCTTGACGTTCCTGGAAACGAGAAGGGCCTGCGGAGACTGACACCAACCCGAGTGCCCAAGCGGGTCTTCTCAGCGTCAGGCAAAGTAGCTCACATGCAAAACAAGCCCGGCAGAGGAGCCGGAGCGGCTCCGTTGCTGGGGGTGCGTCTCGGCCGGGGCCTTGCAGGATCCGGGCGGGCGTCTTTGCTCACCGCTCCAGCTCCTCTGCCGGGCTTGTTTCGCATGTGATTCTGGGCCAGGTGCTGCTGAGGGCGAGCAGAGGCGCCCGGGCCGGATCCTGCAAGGCCCCGGCCGAGACGCGACCCCAGCAGCGTCAGGCAAAGTAGCTCACATGCAAAACAAGCCCGGCAGAGGAGCCGGAGCAGCTCCGCTGCTGGGGGCGTGTCTCGGCCGGGCCTTGCAGGATCTGGGCCGGGCGCCTCTGCTCGCCGCTCCGGCACCTCTGCCAGGCTTGTTTCGCATGTGATTCCGGGCCAGGTGCTGCTGAGGGCGAGCAGAGGCACCCGGGCGACCCCAGCAGCGTCAGGCAAAGTAGCTCGGCCGCGCGCAAGTCCTCGGTAAGTTCTTTTTTTTTTGTTCACTGGAGTATAAGCAGAAGTGGATTTTTCAGCCCAAAAAGTGGGCTGAAAAATTCGGCTTATACTCAAGTATATACGGTACATCAAATTTGCAGACTACACCAAATTGGGTGGAATTGTTAACACTTGGAAGATAGATTTAAGATTCAGAAGGATCTTGACAGACTAGAGCATTGGGCCCTATCCAACAAGATGTAATTAAGTAGTGAGAAAAGTAAGATCCAGGAAAAACCAAATGCACAGATACAAAATAGAGGAATCTAGGTATCCTAGTAGAACACCACTTAAGTGTGAGTCAGAAGTGTGCTGCAGCTGCCAAAAAGCCAATGCAGTCCAAGACTGCATTAACAGAAGGGTTGCATCAGGATCACAAGTGAGGACACCATACTATACAAGTGAAGCCACTTTAGGAATACTGTGTTCAGTTCTTGGTCATTACAATACAAAAAAGATGCTAAGAAAGAGTGCAGAAAAGAACAATAAAAATGATAAAGGGTCTGGAGGCTAAACCATATGATGAATGATGTATGTAATGTATTGGCTTGAATGCTGGGTTAATTTCACATGTATTTGTTAACTGCTGCTCCTTACGGTTAATGGTTACTGTCTGGGCCAGGCTGACTGTCTACAAGGGTGGAGCCATAGGTTGAGGTGGGAAATGCCTCCTTCAAACCTATTTGCTGCCACCTAGTGGCCAACTGCATAAATAGCTGTGCAGCATCTATTGGTTTGCTTCTGTTCCTGTTAACCTTCTGAATAAATCACTTCCTGTTTACAACACCTCATCTCGCTTTATGCCTACCGAACCAAATGTACAACACTGGCGATGAAGGTGGGATCGTGCTGCATCGCTGTAAGAGCCTGAAGTCACTTGGGGATGAGGCCAGCAAAGAGCCTGGCAGGAACCACATTCCCCCCCCCCCTATGGTCTGCCTAGCAAGCCACGCTAGAGACCACCACGCCTTAGGGATCCATCCTAGGGCCTAAGCAGAAGCCAGCAGCACAAGGCAACGAGAGAGGCAAGGAGAAAAGAAGGCTACTCACCATGGCAAAGATCAGAAAGCTTGAGGAGTTCGATGATACGTATCCAGAGAGATGGGCGTCCTAGATCTCACGGGTGGAAAATTACCTACGAGCCAACCAAGTCACCGAAGATGGGCTGAAGGCCACAACACTTCTCTGTGAGTGAGGGCCTGCAACATTTGATATTGCCTAGAACTTGGTCGCACCAGCGCAGCTGGAGTCCGTCACTTACACAAACCTGAAGAAATGGCTTGGCAACCATTTTCAACCGAAGCTGTCGGTGATAGCATGGAGGCATGCCTTCAAACAGTGCAAACAAGAACCCGGTAAGACGGCCACAGAGTTTATTGTGCCATTAAGGCAGGCATCTCATCTTTGTCAATTCTTGGAAGAAAGACTGCAAGACTGCCTTGTATGTGGCCTCAGGAGCTGAGAGCTCCAACAAAAGCTTTTCGCAAAGGAGGCTCTCTCACTCCAGGAAGCCTTGAAAGAGGTCAGGGCAGATGAAGCCACCAGCAGGGCCATGAAGGCATTGCGGCCCTCCAAAAGCACACAGCACACGGAAACCATCCACCACGAGGACACCGAGCAACGGGAAGACATCGACTCTGAGCACAAAGTCAACAGGATTCAATAGCACCAAGACAAAGGACCAAGACCCCCTGACAAGGCAGTTCCCTTCCTTCAATGTTTGGGCTGCAGAGGCCGCCATCAATAAGCAAATTGCCATTTCAGAACAGTCACGTGCCGGGCATGTGGGAAACCAGGCCACATAGCCGCCATCTGTAGAGGTCGCCAGAAGGACCACAAACTGGACGAGCCGTTCAGGAGAGGTACTGGGGCCCCAGGGGAACACCAGTCACAGGAGTGTCTGCTGCACAGGAGCTCGCTGCCCCCTTAAACAAAAATTTCAATTTCAAGTCGAGCTGCAAGGTGTTCCTTGCAGGATGGAACTGGACACTGGTTCAGCTGTGTCTATTATTTGATTTCCACAATTCCCGGATGGCCGTCAAAGGAGAGGCCACTTTGGCTGTTAAGTTCAAGGGGTTTTGGGGGGCCCTCAATGTGATTGTGGTGGAAGGCCAGTGAACGAGTCTTATAGGGCTTGATTGGTTCGATGCATTGGGCATCCAAGTAACCGGAATTCACTGGACATAAGCGACCAACTTGGCATCAATCTGCAAGGAATTCACAGATGCTTTCAGTGCAAGCCTGGAAGAGTATAAGGGCCCTCCAATAGCCTTTAAACTTGACCCCTCGGTAGCGCCAATTTGGGTTAAGTCCCGTCATGTGCCTTTTGCATTAAAGCACAAAATTGATGCAGAGCTGAACATGCTAGCCAGTCAGGGGGTATTGCAGCCTGTAGATAGTGGGCAGTGGGAGACTCCCATTGTAATGCCACTCAAGGGCAGCAGGGAGGTCAGGATATGTGCTGATTACAAGTACACCATTAACCAGGCACTGCAGCAACACGTATACCCCATACCACTGGTCAGCCACATCTTGGCATCGCTGCAAGGGGCTAGCATGTTCACTACAGGCCTATCAACAGTTACCCGTGGATGAGGCCACAGCAGCCGCACAAACCATTGTGACACATAAGTGGGCCTTTAAGGTCAAGTGCCTCTAATTTGGGGTTAGCGTAGCCCCAGAGATCTTCCAGGGTGTAATGGAGCACACACTCAAGGGTATCCCTAGAGTCTGCCCTTACTTCGATGATGTACTCATCGCCGGGGAATCTACAGAGGTTCTGGCGGGGCAGCTCAAAGCTGTCCTTCAGTGGTTCCGCGCAGCGGAACTCAAGCTGAGAAAAGATAAATATATGATTGGGATTCCTTCCACTGAATTCCTGGGGTTCTGTATTGATGCCGATGGCATCCATCCTGCAGAGTCAAAGCTGAAGGCAATTCAGCTAGCACCAAGTCTCCAGTCAAAGGGAGAGCTCCAAGCTTTCCTGGGCCTCCTAAATTTCTATCACGCCTTCCTTCCCAATAAGGCCACAGTGGCAGAGCCATTACACAGGCTCTTAGACAAAAAACATTCCGTGGAAGTGGACCAAGGTCCAGGAAAGTAGTTTCAAGGCGGTAAAATCATTACTGTCCTCAAATTCAGTGCTTACGCATTTTAACGAAAACTTGTCAGTTTGCATCACGTGTGATGCATCCCCTTATGGGGTTGGGGCTGTGTTAAGCCATTTGTCGGCTGATGGGACTCAGTCTCCTATCCCCTATTATTCAAGGACCTTGTCCTCAGCTGAGTGGAATTATGCTCAGATTGACAAAGAGGCTTTGGGCATCGTAGCCAGGGTTAAAAAATTCCATGATTATTTGTATGGCAGAAATTTTACGGTCCTTACTGACCACAAGCCATTGTTGGGCTTATTCACAACAGATAGGCAGACACCTCAAATACTGTCCCCCAGAATGTTGAGATGGTCTATATTTTTGTCAGCCTACAGCTACAGGCTGATACATAAACCAGGAAAAGACATGGGCCACACAGATGGCCTTAGTAGATTGCCATTGGCACATGTGGAGCTAGATCTGGCTCCAGCTGCATGCATTTTATTTATTCAAGAATTGCCAGAGTTTCTTCTCCATGCAGGGGATGTTGCTGTGGAAACAGCAACAGACAAAACCTTGAGTTGTGTGTTATCATGGGTTCACACCGGATGGCTTGAAAATAGCCCGGGATCAAAGTTCCAAAGTTATTTTACACATAGGAATGAGCTTTCCGCTCATAAAGGGTGCATCCTTTGGGGAAGTAGAGTTATTGTCCCCCAGCTCACTCAGGCCCCGGGTCCTCCAATCTCTGCATGAGGGTCATCCGGGAATAGTCTGTATGAAGTTTCTGGCGAGGAGCTACCTAAGGTGGCCAGGGCTAGATAAGGCTATCAAGGCCCAAGTACATGGGTGTTACCAGACTGGAGATGCTGCAGGCCCCTGTCCACCGATGGGAGGAAACTCATAGACCATGGTCAAAAATCCACGTTGATTTTGCTGGGCCTTTTCAGGGACAGTTGTTTTTGATATTTGTCGACAGCTACTCTAAATGGTTGGAAGTAATTCCCATTTCCACTATGACTACTGCTAGGACCATCCAGGTCCTTAGGAAATATTTTGCTACACATGGGCTGCCGGACGTCTTGGTCTCCGACAACGGAGCCCAGTTCACAGTGTCCAAATTTCAGGCCTTCTTAAAGGCCAACCTTATAAGGCATGCCACGTTGGCTACCTTTCACCCTTCGACGAATGGGCACTAAAAATGCATGGTGCGTACAACAAAAGAATCTCTTAAATGCATTGTTTCTGGGGACTGGCACCACAGGTTGGCAGATTTTCTGTTATGCCAGCACACTACACCGTGCACAGCCACAGGCAAAAGCCCCACAGAACTTTGTTGGGGCAGAAGACTGATCACCAAACTGGACGGGTTGCACCCTGACCGAGTAGCAGCAGATACCACATGTCCAAGAGCACAAAGGGGGTTGCAAGTGGGTGATCAGGTGTGGGCTTGAAACTACAGACATGGGGCTTTGTGGGTGACAGCTAAAATTGTTAAGGTCTCAGGACCTCTTTCCTACGAGGTAGTCCTGTAGGGTGGGCAAGTTATGCGCCAACATATTGACCAGCTGCGTTGACATTTTGCCAAGCTGTCATTAACTGAGGACTCCCAAGAGGATCAGCGACCAGATCCGCCAGCCAGCAGACTAACAGAGCAGTTTGCACGCTCTGAAACCCCATTCAGACATTACAATGGGGATGTGGCCATAGAACAAACCCCTCCCAAAACTCAAAGCGTGTCCCCAGATGGGGGAGGACAAACAGAACTGTGTAGCAGCCCAGTTGACCTCGCTACACAATTGGACTTTGGTTTGGGCTGACCTGGAATGGCCAGCCAAAGGGACTCAAGGCATTTCGACTCAAGCGGACCAAGCAGGTAGAGCAGGTAGACTGGGCGATCCCTGGAGCCCCCAGGCGATCTGAATGGTCTTGACGACCAACATATCTCCAAGAATATGTAAGCAAATAATGTGTACTATCCAGGGGGAAGCAATGTAATGTATTGGCTTGAATTCTGGGTTAATTTCACATGTATTTGTTAACTGCTGCTCCTTATTGTATGTATGGGGTAACAGTTACTGTCTGGGCCAGACTGACTGTCTATGAGGGCGGAGCCATAGGATGAGGCAGGGAATGCCTCCTTCAAACCTATTGGCTGCCGCCTAGTGGCCAACTGCATAAATAGCTGCACAGCAGCTATTGCTTTGCTTCTGTACCTGTTAACCTTCCGAATAAACCAGTTCCTGTTTACAACACTTCATGTTGCTTTATGCCTACTGAATGGAATATACAACAATGTAAAGGGAACTAGGTATGTTTAGCCTAATAAAGGCTTATAAGTGACATGATAGCCATCTTCCAAAATTTGAAGGGATCTTCTAGTACCTTATAACCACCACAACTACATTACCCCACAATTTCATTTGGCTTATTCTAGGACAATGATGGCGAACCTTTTAGACACCGAGTGCCCAAACTGTAACCCAAAACCCATTTTTGTATTGTCAGGTGCCGGGCAGGTGTGGCCAATTGGGTGGGTGTGGCCAATTAAGTGGGTATGACCAATTGGGTGGGTGTGGCTGCAGTGGTAATGGCAGACTGGGTGGGATTAAAAAATTCAATCAATCAATTCCAACTTTGCGAGATCTTTTTTTTCCCTGCAAGAAGTTGACACTGTTTGATTGAACTTTTTTTTTGCACATGGGGGTGGAGGCCTAAAGTGAAAAGGTTTTATAAAACCCAGCTGAAGGCCTAGGACTGGGGCAATGGTGTGTGTGCCCACAGAGAGGGTTCTGCATGCCACCTGCAGCACGCGTGCCATAATTTCCCCACCACGGTTCTAGGAAGTTCAGATATAGATTATAGTAGCTTATTTCCTTATCTGACATGACAGCACTTAATTGTGAGCCTTTCAAGGTAAACCAGAGAACCAGTATTACAAATGCTAATAATACTATTATTATAAGTTGCAGTAACAGTCTTGCAAATCTTTCAGACTTACCAGGTAAACCACCCAGGAAACACAACAAGCTAAACTAATTTTATTCTATTGTAAGGCTACATTAGCAGACCCTTAAAAGGCTGAAAGTATAAATCTCTCACCATGACTTTTACAGCCTGAGAGGTAAAAGATCTCTTCTGAGCCTCTTGCTTTGCCTGCTGTTCATGCTATCTTATTTGACAGTTCTGTAGGTAGCAGCATTTCACTCCATGTCCCAAGATCAGGTTACAAAATCGAAATGTAAATCCCCCTCCCCCTTTTATCTTCATAGAAATTAAAGAGGGTCTTGCCTTAATCACTTTCTGAAATTACATTTCTGTCCCATATTCAGATTTTATCTGATTGTTGTCTTGGTTGCAACTTTTTCTTCTGTTCTTCAAGGTCATTCCTACTGCCCATTACACTAAGTGAACTTGGCTGAACTTGACCAAGCTCAGACCAGGTTAAGGCTTAAATGGTAGATCACCAGGCTATTCCAGGAATGCATCAAAAAGAATATTGGAAGAAGATAATGCCAAACCATTTCTCTACACCAGGGGTAGGCAACCTTGGCTCTTTTATGACTCATGGACTTCAACTCCCAGAATTCCTGAGCCAGCAGGAATTCCTGCTCAGGAATTCTGGGAGTTGAAGTCCACAAGTCATAAAAGAGCCAAGGTTGCCTACCCCTGCTCTACACTAACAAGAAAAATACATGAATAATACTTGTAGCCATAAAGTCATCTGAACCTAATACTACACTGAGAAGAGGGGAAATCTGTTTGGGAAGTCACCCATTTGCTAATAGTCGCTTACCAAGCAGGAAATGATTAGTTCTGTAATCATATCACAATGGGGCAAAAGCAAACAGACCACCTTGTGCCCTAGCAAAGGGCATGACTCCATTCTTTGAACTGAGGGAAGAGAACAGATTAAAAATGAGCTAAAAAGTCAACAAGAACAAGCAGTGGCCAACTATTCTCATTTTCCCCTGGCAAAATGTACTTGACCATCCTTTTTTCTCTACCACAGTACCTTCTCTTTCATCCAAAACATCTAAGGTTTTAAAACCAAATTAAAGAGATGTATAGAGAGGATTCCTATGGTTTTTCCATGTTCAGAGATAGCTGGAGAAGAAAGCTGACAATCTACAATACCAGCACATGGAACCTGTAGCCCTCCAGAGACTGCAAAACTACAACTCCTTGCAACCCTCATTGTTGCCCATGTTGGCTGAGGCTGAGGAGTTGTAATTCAACAGCCTCTGAAAAGCACAGATTCCCCTCCCTTGTAGTAGAATTCCTAAGAATAAACATGAACTAACCTCAGTCTAGGTTCCCCCCCCCCCAAATGGTGCTACATTGGTGGGCAATAGTAGGCTGGTCTTCTATCACCAGCCCTGTTCTTTGCACCAGGTGGTATCATGGGGGCGGTTGAGGGTCTCCATATCTTCGCTGTGGGTTCTTCTGGCTTTTGAATCAGCTGTCACATTCCTTGAATTCTGGCTGCGCTGGTGAGGGAAATCTGGAGAATGTTTGATTTTGAGAACACTGCCTCCATCCCTAGTCTTCACATTCACACCTAATGTTTAACCAGAGTTGAAGTGAAGCAGAAGTATTGCTGGTTAGTCATATCCTTTCCTCTGGTTGATTAGAACTACTGCAGTTGTAAAACAGAATAACTGATTGAAAGTTGAGCCTATCCAAGCATTTCCAAGACTGTTTTAATCACTAAACTAAGAACTTCCAACCAAGCACAATTAAAATCTGACAGATGTTAATTTAACCTCCAATCTGTTTGCAACTGTAACTGCTGCACATTCAGTGATATTCAAGAGAAAAATGTTTAGTAATGGATTTTTAATGCTGCGTTTGCTACTGATGGTGATGCAGTATTCATATTACAATAGAATGAGTAGGGTCCCAGTTGGATCCTGTCACTGAACCTGGATTTTCTCTTGGCAAGCCCCAATGCTTCTTTGTTTTATTCCCCAAGTCTTTATTCATTGGGGAGAGAAGCACAATCATTTCAGATGTATTGACAACTTCAATCAGGGGTCGGGTGAAGTGGCTTTCAGATGACATAACAGAAAATTTTTAATGTGGATGTGGATGGAGTATTCTATAATGACAGGACATTTCTATAGTTTTAATAAGGACATAATGACTTAAGATTAAATCATATACCTGCTTCAGCACAATCATGCTGTTTCCCATAGCAGTTAATATTTTATAAATTCAGCCTTCCTCAACCTGGCCTCAAGGTGCAAGTGGTCCTCAACTTACAACCATTCATTTGACAAACTTTCAAAATTACAATGGTACTGAAAAGAGTGACTTACAATTGATCCTTGCACTTACAACCATGAAAGCATCCCCACAGTCACATGATCAAATTCAGGCACTTGAGAACCAGCATGTTTTTACACAGTGCTTTTTTTGTAAAAGAAAAAGGTGCCGGAACTCACACATGTCTTACAACCCGCCTTGCCTACCCTACAAGGTTCCATCCCAAAAAGGTGCCGGAACTCCGTTCTGAGTGTTCTATGAGAAAAAAAGCCCTGTTTTTACAATAGTTACAACTTCCTGGAGTCATGTAATTGCCATTTGCAACCTTCCCCACCAGTCAGCTTAACAACCACCATGATTCACTTAATTGCAGTGATTTGCTTAACAACTATGGCAAAAATTGTAAAATCTCACTTAACAAGCATCTTGCTTAACAACAGAAATTCTGGTCCCAACTGTACTTGTATGTTGAGGGCTACCTGTATGTTGAAGTACAATGCCCATCACCTCAAGCAAACATCTGGAGAATAGCTGTCTGGGAGAGCTATTATAAATATATAACTACCAACTGTACTTACATACAAAGCAAAGGAATTCATTTCTCTAGCAGTCACAGCAACATTACACGTATCAAGTTATCATGCACATGGGGCAAATTATATAATAAACAATTATATGATATATGAATTATTATATATCATGTAACAAATTCTAGACAGTACATAATTCATGTCATTTCCCTGAGGACATCCTAATAATGTGTGACACCTCTTCCCTCTTCCATTCCCATTCCCCCAGGATGCCTCAGATCCATGCTTGTTATATAGTAACTCATATGTCTGGGTTCTTTAGCAAAAAGACACTTTTCATTTACAGATGAAAGATATGATGGGACATCAAGATTTACAGAAGTTCAAATAAAGTATTGGGGGGAGGACTTTTAAAAAGAAACCTTCCTTAGCCCCAGTCACTAAGGAGGAAAGAACGAATTCATTGGGTTCAGAGCACTGACTGATGGAAGAAAGAGGATGGAATTAAGTTATCAGGCAAAAGGGTCAGGACCATGGTGAGAACCATTCATGACATCTTTTCAAATTTTAACCTTATACTCAGTGCTTTTTTTGTAAAAGAAAAAGGTGCCGGAACTCACACATGTCATACAACCCGCCTTGCCTACCCTACAAGGTTCCATTCAAAAAAGGTGCCGGAACTCCACTCTGGGCATTCTATGAGAAAAAAAGCCCTGCAACAGAAACAAAAGAGCCTTTTCTATTGTTCATAGCAGGGGTGTCAAATTCACAACATCACATGACATGTTGCGACATATTGTGACTTTTTCCCCATTGGGCGTGGTTTCAGCATGATGCACCCAGCCAGCGGGCCATCAGTGTGACACCCCTGGTATATAGTATTTGAATTTTTCCCTGCCCTGATCTCTGAACTGACCCTATTAATCTGTTCTGTACCAGTCTACTACTGGCCCTGCAGAAGAGGCAGGGACAACCCCTTTTACAAAACGGCAAGAGGCTGGAACTAAGCCTGCCAAATTTATTAACATAAAACAGAGCAAACAGAGCAAAGAGAGCAAACACGAACCATGAAACAGGAGCTATTCAAACGGTTGCCTTCAGCAAACCAGCCCTCCCACACATTCCCCTTTTAAATAGTTCAGGGCGTGGCTTCTCTCTGCCTCCTTCTGAGGTGCCCCATTGCCTTCCTCTGTTTACTCCTGATTGACTGCCTCCTGCGTCGGGCGTCCTTGAACAGGGCCAGCTGTGGGTCATCTTCATCCACGCTGTCAGGCTCACACAGCTGGGTCTCCGTGGTGACCAGATGGGAGGGGCCTGGCTGAGGGCTCTGCGGAGCCTCAATACTATCCTCAGCAAGGTCTCCAACACCCCCCTCCTCCTCCTCTGAATCATCCGACCCAACTGCCGAACCCACAGGCTGACCCTGAATCACAACATAATACTAATGAGAATCCAAACTTTACTAAGATTTGTAAATAGAATGTTTAACTTTTGTTCTTTCAGGGGTTGCCATTCTACCCAATCCAGAATATAATTGTACACATACACTGACCCAGAGATTATCTGGGAGATATGGTTACTGTGAAGGTGTCAGGCTCAAGCCTGCATAGAACAGAGTGAAATCCAGTTGAGTTCAATCCTTTATTATCTTACACTTAATGGACAGAATCTTGCCAAATAAAGGCTATAACCTTCTAAATTACTAGATGCATCCTGGGAAATTCAAGGGTAGTGTTTCTCTGAACATTTTCACCCTCCCCCATCTGTGCAGTGTCTTAATCTAAGCTTCTCTGTGACTTGCCAAAACTCTCCCCTGTTGCTCCTCCAGGTGTACATTCTATCACAGAAGACCAGGAATTGCTAAACTCTACTGAAATCCCACTCCAATGCTAAAACCAAGAAGGCTCTAACATTAAGCATCAAGCTCCCTTCCTCCAGTGCGCTCCCACAGGGAGGGTCTTCTCAGGGTGCCGCCGATAAAAGACTGTCGGTGGATAACACCCAGGGGAAGGGCCTTCTCTGTGGGTGCGCCTGCCCTCTGGAACCAGCTGCCCGTGCAGCTTAGGACTGCCCCCGACCTTCGCACATTTCGCCAGGACCTGAAGACCTGGCTCTTTGAGCTCTCCGGCCCAGGCTGAGAATTTTTAACTGGGTTTTTTTAATTTTAGGAATAATTTAATCTTTTTTAATTTGTTTTTAACTTTTGTACTGGTTGTTTTAAATACCCTGTAAACCGCCCTGAGTCCTTCGGGAAAGGGCGGTATATAAATCTAATAAAATAAAAATAAAATAAATTAATCTGGGGACGAGGTCTAGGATCACAAGCAGAAGCTCGGTTATGCAGCAAGCGAATTTCATGCAAGCATAGTATTGGAGTCATCTTGCCCTCATAGCCCAACATCATGAAACACAGCCCACTTCATAAGCAGTTCCCCGTCAATCTCTGAATTTTCTTTAACAATCATCACTATTCCTTTCTGGTGGGCCTTGGCATTAAGATGAGTGCAAATTATTAGTCCTGGATTCATTAATTTCTGCTGGAAATGACTGATAGCCTTCCCCATCTATTATCTCTCAGAGATGCTGAACTAGTTCCATTATCTGTTGCTATGATAGGAAATGCAGTCCAGCACACCTAGAGCACAAATTTCTTGTACAAGAGCTTATGATTAGGCAGAAAAAAAGTGATAGATTAGTATAGATGTCAATTTGGCTGAAATGGGTAAATTAATAGCAGCAATTTGGAAAAGAGAGGGCTAGCAACAGTGAGTTAATTCAGCTGATAAAAGGATTAGTTTGACTGCAAAATACTGGATAGCAGTCTGAGTGTTTTTTTAAGGTGATTCTTGATATTTTTGGCTTTCTCCTTTCTAAAGAATTTGTCAACACAGAGTAAGCAATCCTTTTGTGGGCAGCAGCTACATGTTTTTAGAACCATTTTTTAGTTTCTTTTAACCTTTGGGGAATCCCTTTGGGGAACGCTTAGGATGTCTTTTTATTTAATAAAATAACTGTGCTTTATTTTTGCATTCATTGATTAAGCTTTCAAGCATTTATTTTACTGTTTGATTTCTTTTAAAAAGCAGGAGGGAACCCTGGCATTATCATGGTACAATTGTTTACCATTGAATGTCAGCCTTTCACAGTAGGTCAGATAGGAAGTAAGCTCAGATGAAGTAAATCTGCTTTATTGTAAAGTTACATTAAGAGAATCTGGTAGTAACTTTCTCCTTGGTCACCTTTACAGGTTCCCTTTGGGGATTTTTGCCATAGCCACATTCCATCTCCATGTCTCTTAGGTGACTTTTCTCCTAGCTGTGGCTCTTTCCTCTGTCTCCCAAAGTCATTCCTGTATATACCATTACATAAAATTTCAGCAGGGCCGTTTTTGGAAATAGCAAAATATAGATCTAGAAGGGTACACACACACCACAGGTTGTGCCCTCATTGTAAAGAAGTTTTGTTGCATTAGGTCAAGTACCCCAGTTATTCTCCTTGATTAATTAAGACAATCAAAGCAGAAGATTTTACAGAAGGAAAATAGAGACAAGGGTCTCCCTCTCCTCTTCCTCAACCCCCATTCAAATCCTATCTCAACATGCATCAGTTTTTCTATATACTACTTTTGATGAATATTTGGGATAGGCAGGCAAAGAGGAAATGTATCATCTTTCCAAAAAGGTTGACTTGTATAGTATTTGTGTATGTTGATTTTTATTCACTGAAACTTTTTTTTAAATGACTAGGATTTAAACTGAAATATGGTGGTAGGGTGACCTGTGCATATATATGCTCAGTCTGTTGGTTATATAATTCATAATTCATTTCTTAATAGGCAGTCAAGTAACATCTTCTCCAATCCGATTATCAAACAAAATCCTAAAATAAGTTAATTAAAATATATAAAACTCAACATTCCACATCTCAAATGTTAGCCAAGAGCAAAACTGTATTTAAAAGACATAAAATAGTCTAAGTATCCCAACATAAATTTTAAAAAACTAAAGTTTAACATGAGAAAAAGGGATTATTTTTTTATTTTTTTAAAAAAGAAGTTCAAAAATATCCCTAACTTCCAGAGTAACAGTTGGCAAAAAAGCTTAAATACTATGTAAACTTTTAACAGACCCAACGTACAATTTTTCCATTCCAAATGCAACAGTTCCAAAGAAATCCATTCCAAATAGCAACATATCCTATTTAGATATTATATAAATATAAAATATAAACATAAATATTAAACACTAAAAATGTTGCTTTCAACCTTCCCCTGTAAAATAGAATACAGGTCCAAAGTTTCTGAAACTGGGCAATTTTAAGATATGTGGACTTCAACTCCTAGAACTCTTAAGATTGTCAAGGTTCAGAAACATTGCATGTCCATCCTGTCTCCATTTCTGACAATATATTGTATTTTCTTGGTCAACTGAGCAGCAATGTCCTGAATTCTAGAAATTAGTGAAAACAGGTTCTGTCAGACTTTTTGTGTGCCTCTATTAATCAAGCCCGCTCTTCCATTGCATGTTCACTGAAGCAAAGAGGCAACTACCTTTTGGATAATAGATAGACATGCTCAGTGGAAAGAAAGTGTGCGGAGAGAGGAACATCAAATTAGGAGCATGACTTTCATGTTCTTGTAGTTGTTGCTCACAAAGGAAAAGAAAAATAAATTTTATTTAAGAAATAACATAGTGATGGAAAAGCCTGAATTACTTAAGTCTACCTATGGCTAAGAGCTTGTAATGTGCTCTTCTTCATTATATAGGTAGTCTTCATTTAATGACAGACTTCCCCAGAGCTTATGACCCAAATTTGAACTTCCAATGGTCCCCCCTGCAGTCATGTGATTACATTTTGGGTGCTTGGCAATTGGTTTGCATTTACAGAATGTGATGTCCCATGATCACATGATCATGATTTTAATCAGTTTTGCCATTTACAAGCATTTACTTCTGGTTTCCAGCAAAAAAAAATGCCCATTGGGGAAAACAAGTTTAATGACCACTGCATTTGCTTAATGATTGTGGCATACGCTTAATTACTGCTGTAAAAAAAGTTAGCAAAATCCGACACGGGGTGACTTGCTTAACAACCACCATGACATACAATCATGCTTCCAGGTTCAATTACAATCATAAATTGAGGACTATCTTTACAGATAGTATAAGTCAGATACAAAACTAACTGTACAGGTCAGAGATGCAAGAACATGAAGGCAACCTTGAGAATATCTGTCAAAATGTTAGGACATATAGCGGTGCATAGAGGGCAGATCCCTTTCTCTGTTTGGCCCATCACCAGTGTAGGACACTTACCAATTCCAAAATGCAAGAACTGAATGAGGTTGTCCTCTATCCATTCTCACCCCTTTGCATATTTTGCTGCCTTGCAGCTGTGATTCAAAACTGCTGTTTTCTGGCCTGAGTTTTCTTAAGCTGTTTTGAGCAGATGGTTTCCAGCACTTGTCCTCAACTTACGACCACAACTGAGCCCAAAATTTCTGTTCCTGAGCAAGACAGTTGTTAAATGAACCTTGCCCCATTTTATGACCTTTACTGCCATAGTTGTTAAGTGAATCATTGTAGCTGTTAAGTTAGTAGCAACTGTTAAGTGAATCTGGCTTCCCCGTTGACTTTGCTAGTCAGAAGGTCACAGAAGGTGATCACATGAACCTGGGACATTACCACTGTCATAAATATGAGCCAGTTGCTAAGCGTCTGAATTATGATCACATGGCCATCAGCATCCTGCAACAGTTGTGTGAAAAACCATCATAGGTCACTTTTGAATGGTCACTAAACAAATGGTTGTAAGTTGAGGACTATCTGTAATGGCTCCAGCTCTGATTGGATGCAGGACTTGGCACAATCCCTTCTCTCCATTGGCTATTTTCTACCCTGGACAAGCATTTTACCCAGTCTGCTGATTTACCCAATGAATGAATGCTGGTTTTTAAAACAAACTTGCAGTTGATCCAACAATAACTCAATGTACTATCCTCAGTCTAAAAACTCCTGTTCTTTTCAACCCTGACTTCTCCCATAGGAATCTTTTCCATTTCAGACCAGGCCAGGTAAAGAATGCTCCCCTTGCTGGCCCACTCCTGGCCCACAGTATTGCTTCCAGTCCCTCTAAAACTTCCAGTCCCTCTATTTAAAAACAAAAAACCCTTAATTTGCAATGTAGAAACATTGCTACTTTGTTTCTATGAAGCTGAACAATTTCTTCCTTGTTACACAGTTTCCATGGATCTGAAAAAACAACCTTTTCTCCCTATTTTGATTATGGTAGCCTCAGCACTATAAAGGAGTGAGTGAGTGAGATGAACACTACATTGGTGTAGAACAGGGGTCAGCAACCTCGGCTCTTTTATGACTCGTGAACTTCAACTCCCAGAATAGCTGGCTCAGGAATTCTGGAAGTTGAAGTCCACGAGTCATAAAAGAGCCAAGGTTGCCTACCCCTGGTGTAGAAGAACCAACCCGAAAGACTTGCATTCCCTGGCAAAGAATGGCTTAAAGGCAGAAGAGCAACATAGGAGACAAGTCACTTAGAATGCAGTGTGGAATTGCCCATGAGCAAAACCTATCTTTGAGACAAAGAAAGATAAAATACGGACACCTCTGCTGACTTTCCCAACTTCTGCACCTCTTAGTGGTTAATAGGGTATACTGAAAGTGCTGTATGTAGGTTCCGGTTTTGCATTGTGTCAAGATGGGATGCAGGAAGGGAGAGCTCTGCATTCCACACCCAATTTTGCCCTGCTAGGGGCCCTGAAAAGGGCCTAAGTTACCCTGAAGATGTGATGAAAAAGGAGGGGTGCCTTGTTGATCATGGAGAGATGGCGGTCTCTCTGTTTGATCCAAGGAAAGCCCTCTAAACTGGCAGGAGAAAAACCAGCCATACCTCTGCGGCTGGCCATTAGCTGCTGACAACCGAAGAACAAAAGCTTTAATTTACACACTGTAAACAGCATATTTGGACTGGGTGAGAATACTGATCCTTTCTTTACTATTTAACAACTGAATTTCCTGCAAAAGTCTCCCAAGAAAAACCTCCGGATGTGAACGGAAGTGGCATTTTAATTATTTTTATGGGGAACAGAAATACACAATGCTGAAGTGAAAGTAATACAAAGTTACAGCTTTGATAAGTCTGAGAACTGAGGTAAATTGTTAAGATTTTCTCTTTGGAAAAAAAATTATTGAGATGAAATATAAGAAACCAAACCTTCATTTTAAGAGTGGGAAATGGACTTTGAATGACATCTAGTGGTGGATTTGAGTACAGCACTACAACTAGGTCCTTGGGTGCTTGGTGAATTTCAGCTCAAGGGAGAACAGTTGGCAATAAAGGAAAATATTTTGGCATATTTATCATCCTGACCTTCTTGGACTATAAATACCTACTGAGCTTGGACTTTTAATCTCAAAAGCTAGTGGGAGAGAAAGAAAAAATTGACTTTTGAATATGTCAGGCTGTAGGGAGGCTGAACACTTGGAACACTTGGAACATTGTGGATTACAACTTTGCCTTACTGATAATTTTCAGGATACGTGAGACAAAGGATTACTATAAAATATTGCTATTAGGAGTGGGTCATAAAGGCTATATATAAAGACCAGAAAGCTAGAGGAAATTTTGTTCCATTCTTACTGAGACTGGTGATACCAGAGGATTTCTAGGAATGATGCCTCAAGAAAAAACAAATACCTTTCAGAAAGAAATACTCTCTCTGCTACATCAAATTCATCAAACAAATGAGACATAATGAGACTAAAAATAACCTAGATCAGAATGTCAAACTTGCGATGTCACGTGACGTTGCGCAACATATTGGGATGGTTTTGCCATTGCCGGCAATGGGGTAGGCACGGCTTCCAGATGACGCGTTTGGCCCATGGGCCGGCAGTTTGACACCCCTGACCTAGATGATGTAAAGGACCAAATTCCAAATTGAAGCTACAATTGGAAAGCTCCCAGACAACAACTACAAAGCATGAACAAATAAACCAGAAATCAGAGGGCAAAGCAGAAGAAATGGACTTAGAGATGGAGGAGATAGGAGAAGGGAAATATGGACTGCCATACACAAATAAAATACTCTAAGACCTACCTATTACAATGAAAATACAAAAGACCCTTTACTCCTTTCTACAAAATACACCTGATGACAAGGAAGAAGATTCCAGAACATAGAGTGGACAGGGGAAATGTCTAGGGAATGTGGATAAGTGGAGATCCCTCCCAAAAATACTCTACCTAAATTGTCTTTCTCATGCCAAGCAACTTGCACAAAAATAGAAAGAAAATGATTGGGCGATTTAATTGACCTGGACTGGAAAGCTGCTTAGCAAAGAAAGAAAGTGAGAGTCAGACTTTAAAAACAGAGGATTTGATCTATCAGAGGGGGCACTATCTCTTCAATATACTTGTTTGAACATGATTAAAAGGACGGATGACCCTTAGATATAACTAAATTTTTAAAATGGAAGATATGATTTAGAATTAAAATAGCATTTTTTCTCTTCTTTTGACATGGGAAATTTGAAAATAAGAGGATTGGTATGAATAAAATTTGTTAGCTGTTGTTGTTGTTGGTAGTGGATGCGAAGTTGTGCCCGACCCATCGCAACCCCATAGACAACGTTCCTCCAGGCCTTCCTGTCCTCTACCATCCTCTGGAGTCCATTTAAGCTCACGCCTACTGCTTCAGTGACTCCATCCAGCCACCTCATTCTCTGTCGTCCCCTTCTTCTCTTGCCCTCAATCTTTCCCAGCATTAGGCTCTTCTCCAGTGAGTCCTTCCTTCTCATTAGGTGGCCAAAGTATTTGAGCTTTAGCTTCAGGATCTGGCCTTCTAAAGAGCAGTCCGGGTTGATCTCCTCTAGGACTGACTGATTTGATCGCCTTGCAGTCCAAGGGACTCGCAGGAGTCTTCTCCAGCACCATAGTTCAAAGGCCTCAATTCTTTGGCACTCAGCCTTTCTTATGGTCCAGCTTTCACTGCCATACATTGCAACTGGGAAGACCATAGCCTTGACTATACGCACTTTTGTTGGCAGGGTGATGTCTCTGCTTTTTAGTGTGCTGTCTAGATTTGCCATGGCTTTCCTCCCCAGGAGCAAGCGTCTTTTAATTTCTTGGCTGCAGTCCCCGTCTGCAGTGATGTTGGAGCCCAGGAAAATAAAATCTGTCACTATCTCCATTTCTTCCCCATCAATTTGCCAGGAATTGAGAGGGCTGGATGCCATGATCTTGGTTTTCTTAATGTTAAGTTTCAAACCAACTTTTGCAGTCTCCTTCTTCACCCACAACAAGAGGCTCTTTAGTTCCTCTTCACTTTCTGCCATTAGAATGGTATCATCTGCATATCTTAGGTTGTTGATATTTCTCCCGACAATCTTAGTTTCAACTTTTGATTCATCTAGCCCTGCCTTTCTCATGATGTGCTCTGCATATAAGTTAAACAGGCAGGGCGACAGTATACAGCCTTGCCAGACTCCTTTCCCAATTTTGAACCATGCAGTTAAAAGCAAAAGTATAGGGAAGAGATGTTTATTTAATTAGTTGGTCCCAGCATCTTCCAAATGTTTATTTAGTAATCCATGACTTCAGAAAGTTTGAGAAACACTGTCCTAGTGGCATGTGCAGGCACTTGAATATTCAAATTTGTGTAAACGCTAAATAGTTTAAATTGTGAGAAGAGACAATAAAAATAAACAGGATAGGTTAATTGCTGAAAATATATTGCAGAAAAGAGCCACAGAGTCTCTACATCTTTTTTTATATAACATGGTGACCAAATCTGGATGCAGTCTTACTAAGATTTTATCAAGTAATTTATGTGATTTTGAGTCTATGTCTCTGTTAATGCAACCTAGGATTGCATTGGGCTTTTTTGGCTTCTGCTGCACACTGTTGGCTTATATTAAATGATTGTCCACTAGGACTCCAAGATCCCTCTCACAGTTATTGTTATTGAGCCAAGATTCACCCAATCTGCACCTGTACATTTAATTTTTCTTGCCTAAGTGTAAAACCTTACTTTTCTCTACACTGAATTTCATTTTCGTAGATAGGGCCCAGAATTCGAGTCTGCCGAGATACATCTGGATTTTGAGCCTATCTTCTGGAGTGTTGGCTATTTCTGCCAGTTTAGTATTCCCTCATCAAAATTGTTTATGAAGATGTTGAAGAGTTCTGAGCCTAAAATGGAACCTTGGAGCTTCTTTCCTTCCATGTACATGTAGTTCTGTTGAAGACAACATGTTGAGTGCAATATGTCAGCCAGTTACAGATCCAGCTGGTGGTGATGCTGTCAATCCCACATTTTTTCTTTAGTTTACCAAGAAGTAAGTAGAGGTCTACTTTGTCAAATGCCTTACTGAAATCCATCTATATCATGTGTACTGTATTTTGCTGGTCTACTAATTGGTCAAAGAATGAAATAAGATTGGTTTGGCATGATCTGTTTTTGACAAACCTGTATTTTCTTCTGGTGATAACTTTGCTTGCTTCTAAGTGGCTCAGTGGGTTAGGATGCTGAGCTTGTCGATCAGATGGTCGGCAGTTTGGCGGGTCAAATCCCGAGCATAACAGAGTGAGCGCCTGTTACTCGTACCAGCTTCTGCCAACCTAGCAATTCAAAAGCACGTAAAAATGCAAGTAGAAAAATAGGGACCACTACGGTGGGAAGGTAACAGCGTTCCGTGCGCCTTTGGCGTCTAGTCATGCCGGCCACATGACCACGGAGACGTCCTTGGACAAGCGTTGGCTCTTCGGCTTTGAAACAGAGATGAGCACCGGCCCCTAGAGTTGGAAACGACTAGCACGCATGTGCGGGGGAACCTTTACCTTTACCTTTTTTAGACGTTTGCAGAACTGTTGCTTGATTATCTTTTCCAGGATCTTTCCAGGTGTTGACGTCAGGCTGATTGGTCAATAGTGGAATCTTGTTAAAGAAAGATCAATATAGAAATAAGGATAAATTTTCTGATAGTAAGAACAATCAATCAGTGGAATAGCTTGCCTCTGGGACTGCGAGTGCTTCATCACTGGAGGTTTTGACTGGGATGGTATAAGGTTCCTGCCTCGAGCAGGGGGTTGGACTAGAAGACCTCCAAGGTTCCCTTCCAGATCTATGATTCTATATTCTTCTGATTTTGTAGGCTTCCTGCGTGCAGATGGTACTAAAAGTAGATGGACTTTTGATATGATTCAGTGAACCCATTCTTATAAGTACATTTTGGTGGGAGGACATGGTGGAGGGATCTAGAGATACAAATATATCATATTAATGCAAAATATCAAGCTTCTTACCAAATGAAGGTGGAACAATATTGAAACAATAAAATTTGGGTCCCTTAAGAAAATGAGGCATACATTTGATCTTGAAAACAGACAGCCATAGTTGTAGAATTACTTATACACTGGGCGGGGGAGGTGGGAGGTTACACAGACTCTTGGTTGCCTGTGTAGAGATGTTTTGACTTGCCCATTTCTTCCACTTTGCGCATGAACTAAAATTCTCCAAATTTTATTATCATTCCTTTCCTCTCCCAGTCCGGTAACATCTCTGTCCTCCAGGCATGTTTTTTTTCCAGGATTGGGCTTGCCTTCATCTCCTTTGCCCCAGTTATGTCTGCAAAGGAAGAGAGCAGAATGTAATCACTTTGGGGGAGGTAGTACTCAGAGAGGAGGGCAGGAGGAGATGTCATTTGTTTGTGGGAAGGAAGAGAAGAGAGTTAAGTGCTGTTGCTGACACATGCTGCTTTTTTAGATTGCCCTAAGCAAGATGTGCAGAAAAATGGCTTCTCCCTCCCCCAGGAAAACAAATAAATCTTTGGACTTCTCCTCAGCCAGGACTGAGCCCCTCAACTTGTTGAGTCAGGAATCTGGAATGTGTCAGGGTGAGTGGCAAGAAAAATCTCAAAGTATGCACAAAATGCCTTTTTCTACCAGCAACAACAGTAGCCAGTTCGTTTGCATCTGGGACTGAGAAATGGAGATTGGCAGAATGATGAACAGATCTTCCAGGCTTTCTTCAGCTTTTACAATAATCATTTTTGAAATTAACTCCTTTAACCTTTGACACAAAGCATATACTCTTTTGGCAGCAAAGTGTGTGCACATATCTGAATAACTCAGAAATCGTCAGCACTAGCAGTGCTAGCTGTCACTATTTCACAAAGGTATTAGGCACCCTCCTGATTACAGCACTTACAATCTAGAAGTGTATCATCATAGATTTGAAAAGGGACTCATCTATTCCAATTTATTACCGATGCAGAAAACAAAAGTTTAAGGCATCTTTATCAATACTTTAAACTTTCTAACAAATCTAGTTTTCTATTATTAAGAAAAGGGATTGGCAGCTTGGGGCCATCAGAAAGATTTGTCTAACTTTACTAGAAATTTGTTTTCTTATAATTGACTGGTTTTATATTTTAGAGCAAAACAAAAAATACACCGTTATGTATGTCATAACCTTTGAAGGTGGCCATTCTATTGCTTTTAATCAGCTTGCCTTTTTCTCAGCTGCTGATGACTCACCTCACCTTTGTCCTCTAGTGTTTTTAAAAGTTCCAACGCCTCCTGGACATTCACCTAAAATTGCTTTCTGCATTTCAAATAGATGTATGGAGCTATACACCTATATGATCATGCTGGGACATAATTATGGAAGGTATAATTCCAACACATATGGACATCATTAAGTTGGTGTGTGTGTGTGTGTGTGTGTGTGTGTGTGTGATCCAGAATATTAAAAGATTTAATATCTAGTTAGATTCCTGCCCTCCCCCCCCTAACATCTAATACTTCCATGGTACTGTTTGAATGATTGCCATGTATTTCTCAATTATCCTTCCTTTTTATGATTCAAATTTCATTGGATACAGAAGGGTTAAATTCAAGGAAATTATCTCCCACATACTGAACTATTATGCTCTGTGACAAGAGCCTAGAAAAGGAAGAAAAGAATCCACTAACTACCATTGTTGGGTTAGATGGCTTTAAAATACCCTGTTGATGCTCTAGATCAGGGGTGTCAAACTCAATTTCATTGAGGGCCACATCAGCATTGCAGTTGCCCTCAGGGGGCTGGGTGGGTGTGGCCAGGGTGGGCGTGGCCTACTGAGTGGGCATGGCTAGAGTGCATATGGCCTACTGGGTGGGCGTGGCCAGCTCTACATCATTCGCATCAATGGTGCCTATGGGGGCCTGGGCAGGAGTGGGACAGATCTGAGGGTCTCTGGGCCAGGGCCAAGGCAGTGGGGGCCGTTCCCTCACTGTTTCCAGGATGGCTTCGTGGGCCACATGAAACCACTTCGCAGGCCGGATCCGGCCCCCGGGCCTTGTTTTTGACATGTCTGCTCTAGATCATTCAGTAAAACATTGCTTTGAACCATTGTGGGAAATTTTTAATGTGGTTCACAGGTATCTGCTGCAGTCACAAAAGGCAGTTAGTTTGGAGGGCTGAAGTCAGTGAGGGCCAAAGGAGGCACTTTACAGTGGGACCTGAAAGCTAGAACAAAGGTACCATTTTGCATAATAGAGAGTAGCGAATGAGCTGAATTAATTCATCCGAATTATGCCTTATTATAAAAATTGCTGCCCAGGGCATAGCAAGGGAGGATGAATTCAAACTTTTCTCAAGGAGGCTGGAACCATTTTCACGTTAATGAAGGGATTTATCCAGAAGCCACTGGCTTCAATAAATTTCACAGGTCCCAATGCTTAGTAGAATATTGAATGGAAGTACTGTATTTTGGATATTTTGCTGAATAAATTGCAACTCAAATCTAAACCACATCTTTTACCATCTGAACATGTATTTAAGTCTATATGCCAAGACCGCAGATATCACCCAGAATTTTCTCAAATGATAAATTAAGGAGAGCAATTTATTATACTGTGGTCATACTGTAAGTCCTCGACTTACAAAAGTTCGTTTAGTGACCATTCAAAGTTACAATAGCACTGGAAAAAGTGACCAATGACTGTTTTTCACACAACCATTACAGCATCCCATGGTCATGTGATTAAAATAATAATAATAATAATAATAATAATAATAATAATAATAATAATAATAATAATAATATAATAAAGTTGGAAGGGACCTTGGAGGTCATCTAGTACAACCCCCTGCTCAGGCAGGAAACCTTATACCATTTCAGGCAAATGGCTGTCCAGTCTCTTCTTAAAAACTTCCAGTGTTGGAGCATTCACCACTTCTGGAGGCAGGTTGTTCCACTGGTTAATTGTTCTAACTGTCAGGAAGTTTCTCCTTAGCTCTAGGTTGCTTCTCTCTTTGATTAGTTTCCATCCGTTGCTTCTTGTCCTGCTTTCAGGTGCTTTGGAGAATAGCTTGACTCCCTCTTCTTTGTGGCAGCCCCTGAGATATTGGAACACTGCTATCATGTCACCCCCTCACCCTTCTCTTCATTAAACTACACATACCCAATTCCAGCAACCGTTCCCTATATGTTTTAGCCTCCAGTCCCCCAATCATCTTGGTTGCTCTTCTCTGTACCCTTTCTAGAGTCTCAACATCTTTTTTACATCGTTAAATTCAAATACTTGGCAACTTACTTATATCTATGACTATTGAAATGCCCCAGGGTCATGTGTGATCTAACAAGCAAAGTTAATGGGGAAGCCAGATTCACTTAACTGCAATGTTAGTTTTTACTAAACAACTGCAGTGATCACTTAATAACTGTGGCAAGAAAGGTCATAAAATGAGACATAATTGTCTGGGCTTAGCAACAGAAATTTTGGGCTCCATTGTCGAGAACTACCTGCATTCATATCTGAGAAATAGTCCTGCTAAAGGCATTGGCGTTCTTCACTGGGGATTTAGAGATTGCTTTAGAGATTGTTTGCCCCATCTGTTCTGAAACTTTTTCTTAATGATCCTAGCCACTTTCCCCCCCCCCCCCCAAATCATGTATATAGTTTTGGATTGCAGGATTTTGTTCTTCCATCTTTTTTTTTTCTTTTATTGCTTTGGAACTCTGATAATTTGGGTTTCCTTTTCTCATTAAGTTTATGTTGGTTTTAATCTGAACTTTTTAAACAATGGCAATGTTTAAACAACGCTGGTTTAAAATGATGTTCACTTTTAAAGGTGTTTTTTCTACGCATTTACTTTATTACCTTGGAAAGCAAACCGAAATTCAAGATGTTTCCTCCAGAAAATGAAGCTGGTATAGGAAAAAAAAAGCATATAGTTGCTTCTCAACATATTTTTGGTGAATATAGAATGCCCCTCCTGTTTAAAAAAGTAAATTGTTTGATGGAAAAAAAAGTTTACCTTTCATTATTTTTAAATAAAGTTAGAACCAAGTATGATCCATAAATATACTTTACCTTTGTAAATTAAAATGCAGAGAAGATACTGGACAATGTCTGTCTTTCCTTCTTCTTTAAGAGCAAAAGAAGGCTCTCTGCTTCTTTAATAATATATTTACATATATTAGGGTGTTTCTGTGTTTATATATGTCACACTACAGATCTATATGAAAGTCTTGGAAAATTTTAAGTGAGTGCAGAAAAATTAAATATCTATCTAACAAAATAAATCAATAACTCTCTAACAAAATGAAATTCAAAAGTGAGAAAAGAAAGGTTCTACATTTATGCAAGAAAAACCAAATAAACAGGTATAGAATAGGTGGTACCTGGCTCAATAGTAGTAATTGTGAGAGGGATCTCAGAGTCCTAGTGGACAATCACTTAAATATGAGCCAGCAGTGTGCTGCAGCAACCAAAAAAGCCAACACAGTACTTGGCTGCATTAACAGAGGGATAGAATCAAGATCACGTGAAGTGTTAATACTACTTTACAATGCCTTGGTAAGGCCACACTGGGAACATTGCATCCAGTTTTGGTCACCACGATGTAAAAAAGATGTTGAGACTCTGGAAAGAGTACAGAGAAGAGCAACAAAGATGATTAGAGATCTGGAGGCCAAAACATATGAGGAACGGTTGCTGTAATTGGGTATCTCTAATTTAATGAAGAGAAGGGCGAGGGGTGTCATGATAGCAATGTTTCAATATCTAAGGGGCTGCTACAAAGAAGGGTCAACCTATTCTCTAAAGCACCTGTAGGTAGAACAAGAAGCAATGGATGGAAACTTATCAAGGAGAGGACCAATCTAGAACTAAGAAGAAATTTCCTGACAGTTAGAACAATTAATCATTGGAACGACTTGCCTTCAGACGTTGTGGGTGCTCCATCACTGGAGGTTTATAAGAACAGATTGGAAAACCACTTGCCTGAAATGGTATAGGTCTCCTGCTTGAGTAGAGGGTTGAACCAGAAGACCCCCAACTCTGTTATTCTTTTAAAATAATATCTGGCTTCCAATCTGCTAAAATGCTTTCCCCATTGCTATTGCCTTTTGCAAAAACCATATAAAGCTATGTATAACTGAAAAAGTGACCTGGCAATCCACCCATGTCAACGTTAGCTAAAAGAGTTCTTTTACTTAAAAATACTGATTTATTCTATCAAAAGACATCTTTACCCAGTTTGCAAGGGGAAAAATGTTATTTTAAGAGCCTGTTGTTGGCAAGAACATACAACCCTTTATTTCCAAAGTTCTGGATCTTGAGTACTACTATTCTATTACCAAACAACAAAACAGTAGGGGATCTCCTCCCTCTTCTCCCCCCCCCCAAATATCTCAAAAAGGATTAAGTGTGCTCAATGGCCTTGGAATGCTGACTGTTGGGAGGAGAATGAAAGAATCCATAGGAGGAAGGCAATGGAATGCAGTCAGGGATTCTGAATAGCTTTTTTTCACATTGCAAAATTATTATGCAGTTAACAACTGTATACTTCCCCGTTTGAAGTTACAGTCTCTGTTGCTATCAAACCTGTCAGTAAGTTCCCACTTCACAAGACTAGGAAACACTGCACTGAGTACTCTATCTACAACTATGACTTGGATGACTGAGAATCTCCACAAACATTTTAGCTATATTGAATAGAAATTTTTGAATCCCATGGATTAAATTAGTATCTGTATCTAGGGATACGTAATCTGTGGCCCTTGCAGCCTTCAGCATGCCCCTCCCCAACTTGTTAATGCATCCATGGTTGACATAAATTGTCTACTATCATAATTGATTAATAAAGCTTAGGTAATTAGATTAGAATATTGTAAACTGTGCTACAATTTGGCACTCTAATGCTCATGATTTCTGCCCTAAGACCCATCCTAAGCACAGTATTGACATGCTCTGGCTATACTCAGGGTACCTCTGAATGCCAGACCACCCACAGGCATTCCCCTTGGCAACCACAATCCTCCTCCTTTCAACTGTTCACTTTGTAGTTGCTTCTGATATTAGTGATCTAATGGACATCATTTCACCAGAGGTATAACTATTTCTTTCTATTTTGTTTGCTCTGTCAGCTTCTTTTGCAATTGCCTTTTATTGCTTCCAAGCATCCGGGTCTTCTTCAATAACTCTTGTTTTCTCATTATGTGGCTAAACTATTAAAGTTTTACTTTCATTCTTAGTACTTCTATGTTTTTATTTTATCTAGTGTTTATTGAATTGTTCTTGGAATCCAAGCTATTCTCAACCATATTCTGCAGCACCGTAATTTAAAGATTTGTATTTTGTTCAAACCTTTTGACAATCTACCTTTCACATCCACAACCATGGCCTCAGCAACATGCAACTTTGTTGTCAGTCTAATGTGTCTATTCTTTAATACTTGGTCAAGATCTGTCATAGTCTTTCTTTCAAGCAGCAGATGACGGTGGACTTGTGGACTTCAACTCCCAAAATTCCTCAGCCAGACACACTGGCTGAGGAATTCTGGGAGTTGAAGTCCACAAGTCATAAAATGGCCAAGTTTGAAGACCCCTGCTTTAGACATTAGCTTCTACAAGCTAAACTGAACTAGACCCTTTAATTGTTGCTTCAAAGGTTTGATTTTCACATCCTCAGCTCGATGTTCATGGTTGCAATCACTTAGCAAATGTTTGCGTCTTCAGTTTCTTCTCTGCTTATTCATCTTGAGTAAGCTATAACTGTTGATATAACCTTTTTTAAAATGTGGAGCAGCAGGCTGCCTTTGCACTCTCTTTTTTCATCTTCTTTTTTTGTAATATTTTATTGATTTTCTAATTTCACATTTAAGTATTTAAAAAGCAACACAACAATACAGAAATTTTTAGTACACATCTCAAACTACCACATCAAATCTTTCCTCTCATTTTCCCTTAATATCTACTGTCTCATATTTAAACTAATACAATTCTTATTATATCAATTAAGTAAAAATAGCATTGTTACATTTATCAATAAATTTTTAGCTTATACATATCCTAGTTACTTTAACATTCAATCTTTATAAACAATCAATGTCCTGTAGTTAGTTTTTCCCAATTTTTAGTTTCCCGTCAATATTTAAATTTAATGTTTGATATTTATAATTTCCAAAGGTAACCAAAGTTTCCTTTATCACAATTTATAACAAAGTCTAATATTTAAGATACGCATCTTATCTATTTGAGTATATTCTATTTCCCACCATCTTACATCATCTAATTAATAATACAAAATAACATTTCTTATTTTCAACTCTGAGCGCTAAAGAATGAATGCCTTTGAACTATGGTGCTGGAGAAGACTCCTGCAAGTCCCTTGGACTGCAAGGCGATCAAACTGGTCAGTCCTAGAGGAGATCAACCCTGACTGCTCTTTAGAAGGCCAGATCCTAAAGTTGAAACTCAAATACTTTGGCCAACTAATGAGAAGGAAGGACTCACTGGAGAAGAGCCTAATGCTGGGAAAGGTTGAGGGCAAGAGAAGAAGGGGACGACAGAGAATGAGGTGGCTGGATGGAGTCACTGAAGCAATAGGCGTGAGCTTAAATGGACTCCAGAAGATGGTGGAGGACAGGAAGGCCTGGAGGAACATTGTCCATGGGGTTGTGATGGGTCAGACACGACTTCGCAGCTAATAATTTTCAACTAGTTTCCAAATATCTTAAATTTAATGACCAAAATTTATTAATGAATTTTTAGCTTATTACGTATCTTGATATGGGGATTTTTTTGACAGTTTATCCATATCTTTGTACCATTTTTTTCTTTGTATTTTCTTTATTCATTTTCTCTGTCTTTTATCTTGCTATTTTCACATCTCTTTTTAAAAAATTATGCAATCTTCTTAAATAAATCTCTCTTTTTTAAATTTGATTGTGATCCTCTGTTTGGGGTTTTTAATTGCTTATTTAGATAAAACTTATCTTTTCTTATTCTTCTCCAGAACATTGCCCTAATTGCAAATTTTCTTCGACATCTATTGCCTCCTATTTTTTTGCATATCTTCACAGCTATTTACAACTTATCAGCAAAGAGCAATTTCATTTTTAGCTTTTTGCACTTTGGGGTGTTTTGTTTCTTTCACTTTTAATGATGTTATAATTTCAATCAAGAGTACTTCAGGAACTCTATCAAATCTAATCCTCTAAATCCAGTTTTATCCCTCACTGCACAATCCTACAGAATAATGCTAAGGTCAGATCTCCTTTGTCTAATATTTCATTTTCTTAACATAATTTGAAAAAGGATTTTATGACTTGAACTTCAGTTAATATCAATATTGTTTTGCCAATTGACTCATGCTTCTCTATTTTTGCTTGAAGAGCATACATTCAATTAAATTTCAGTTTGATCCATCAAGTGATATCCATATGTGGAATGGTCTTTTAGATTACTGGAAGATATTATTTGATGTAATTGCTGAATTTTCTTAGCAGATTTTGTCTTCCTGCTTCCTTTCATACAATGAAGTTATTTTTCCCCAATATCCCAGGTGCAATTTGATTTTCATTTTTAGCATTCTGGTATGCCTCTTTTGAAGTTGTATCAACAATATGTTGCAAATCACTATAAAAAAATCAGTGTGCAGTTCTTCTGCATCTGTGGCCAAAGCATAGTCTTGGATCTTTATTATTTTATATTAGCTTGCCTAAGATTTGAAGTGAGATTATTCTATCATTTTGTTGAAGTTGATTTTGACCTTTTTTATCCATAATGATGCCTATTTAATTTCTTCTTTGATTTTTTTTGCCCACAGTGGATCTGGTGCTCTGCTAATGTGATGTGACTCATTCTAGTCCATTTCAATTTACTGATTCCCAATTTGCCAATGTTCAGTCTTGACCTTTCTGCTCTAATGTCAAGTTTGCCTTTGTTCATGGTTTAGACAGTCAATTACCAGAGAATTGCAGTGAAATAGCAGATAGGTTTGCAGATGCAACATAGAAAAATGGTCTGCATTTTTTTTCCATATATGAGAGGGAAATTTTGCTTTCAACAAATTATTTCAAAGATGAAGAGAATTTTGGATCTATCCTCAAGGGCAGATGTAATTTCCTTGCATTTGTTTTGTTGTGAAGTGGCCAAGAATTTGTTTGTGTCTTTCACCACATGAAACAGCCCACCCACCCCCCAATGTTTTATATCTTGCTTGGCTTCCTATTCCTGAACCCATCCCCAAGTATTATTAGAGAACTTTTCCACTGGGCTTTTCCTGTAGTGATACTGTCAATATGGACAAGGGAAACATTGAGAAACTGCTGGGGAATTTACTTTCTTGTTAATTTGTATTCTGTTTTCCCAGGAGTTCAAGCCGGAATGAAAAACATACCTTTCTCTGATGTTACTTCATGACAACAACCCTACAAAGTGGGTGGGCTGAGAAATAAGTAACCCAATATCCCACTGTCAAGGTTGTATCTAGAACCTCAAATACTTTTGAGTGGCCTTCCTACTGAAGTGATTTCAAAGACGTGATCCCAGAGTCACTGGGGAGGGGGTAGCTTCCCTTTCAATTTCAATGATACATTTTTTTATTATTTTAATTATTACACTTGACACATAGTCAGCCAAATGTTTAGACTGGATTTGGCATTTTTATCCATCTATCAAACTCTTCCCAAGAATGTGAGCTAGGCAGATGTTATTTGATGGTATTAAAGATATTGTCAGAGGATATAAGCTGTTCCAAGTAAAGTTGCCTTTTGCAATTGAATGATGATTTTTGTCAATGCTATTCAGGTGATGCTCTGAATGTTTTGGAATTTCACCCAATGTGCCTATTACTATTCCTATTATCTTTGCTTTCTTCACATCTTAATTCTGCGCTATTGTGTGGCAAGTTTTGTCTCTTTGAATTCTACAATACCAGAACATTCTTTTTTACTCAATAGGTGGATAAGAATGCCAAACCCCAAATTTAACAATTAAAGATAGCACCAATAATAATAGTGCTTCGTGTGCTATTCCAAAACACTCGAAGCATCACTCAAATAGCATTGCTATTGATAAAATCACCAATTCTGAGTCCTTATTTTTTATTTTATTAAGTTGCCTTCTGTGGCATGGGCATTTTGTGGCCACGCTCACTCTATTAGTTGCTTTGGCAAATTTTCTTTCCCATACCCTTCCACGAGCTTCCCACTCTCAAATTTGAGGATCTTTGTTGAACTCTGGCAATGCGGTTCCTCACATTTCTAAACTGCATAATCATGTATGCTGCAGAAGTGAGGGAATAGCTGGATGCAACTTGTGTCTTTCTGTGGTTGGGCATTTTTGCATTTATTTTGCTCCCACCAAAGGAAGGAGGAGAGAGCGAGGTTTTCTAAAAAAATTTCTTTATCACAGTAACTCATCTGAAAACTCATCTCATCTCTTCCCATTACCAGGCTTGTTGAAGGTTACCCTTTCATCTAAGGAAATTGCATAAACAAAAATTCAGATAAATGAGTCCCATAAATATCCTATAAATATACAGATGGGAAGGGATAAGGGATCGTCACTGACTGAAGCAGCTGTACTTCTGAATTAAGGTCATAACATAATCTTTTGTTTTTCCTATTTTCAACAGTTAAGAAAAACAATTGACACAGGTTATTCAGTCAAGGTTACCAAGGCAGCTACAAGCATATGGTCCATTTATGAATGCCCCAAGAAGTGAACTGATTGTGTTTATTAAAATCCATTTTGGACTCAGCTCTGACCTAGAACAAAAATATTAACTTCCTCTCTCTTTCTAAATAATGTAATCTATTCATGGAACATTCAACACTGTTCAATTATTTTGTTCAGTCTTGATTATGCATCTACTCAGTGTAACTTGTACAGTGGCATCTAGATGTGCGTTGTGACTCTCAGATTAATCATTCAATTAATTAATTTAGAAAATTTATTCAGCTGCATTTTTAATACATATCTTTGGGCAGCAAACAGGATAAAGACAATATAAAAAACAATAACCAATTAAATAATACTGCACATGAAAAAAGATTTTAAAAATTCCTGAGTCATCACATAAAAATTCCACGAAAACACATTTCTGGTTGTTCTAAGTTTTCTGCTGATAATGGTTTAGGTTGTTCTGTGTCTTTATTTTTTGATAGAGCAGGAAAAAACTGTTTCCAATGTTAAAGAATCTCTCCTTTTTTCTCTTTTGGCCAATAATCATGGTACGTTTCACAATATCATTTTGGCTTGAGATTGCTAGCATTATGGACCTTTCATGTTTTCATCTGACAAGAGTGAACACTGAAATATATCTATGCAAATGGGGTGAGAATTGTATGTGTGTCTTTGCACCCTTAGTTGATTGTTAAAAGCAAACAGATTTACAATGGGAAGACCTCTCAAGATATTTCTCCCAAATAAAAGTTGGAGACTTCCCACATTGCAAAGGAGATGCCCTTTGGTTCATAAGAAGAAGACAAGGATCTTCATCAGGAGAATCTGACAATTCCTCACCTAGCTTCTGCAAGTCCATTTCATTGTACTTCCATATTGCCAGTAAGTCTCAATTCTAGGGTGATCTCGGATTATCCATTAGTAGAAAAAATGACGCTATGTCTTAGGTTAATGCTCTAAATCAGTGGTGTCAAACTTGCAACGTCATGTGATGTGTCACAACGTATCGCAACTTTTTTGCCATTGCAAGCAATGGGGTGGTGCAGTTTTGCCATGATGCATCTGGCCTGTAGGCCAGCAGTTTGACACTCCTGCTCTAAATACTAATCTTCACATTTTCTTCTTCCAACAAGCTAGCAAATAGAGCTTCTCTTCTCTTCTCTTCTTCTCTTCTCTTCTCTTCTCTTCTCTTCTCTTCTCTTCTCTTCTCTTCTCTTCTCTTCTCTTCTCTTCTCTTCTCTTCTTCCCTTTGATCCTGACCCTGACCCTGACCCTGACCCTGACCCTGACCCTGGCAAGAGATCTGACAGGCTACAAACAAAATAATGACCATATTTGCTTTGGCATAGAAATGGAGAACTGTAATTCCTCATTATTATTATTTCAGTTAAAAAAAACCAGAAGATAGCACAGTGATATCTATCAGGAAAATATAGCCTTAAGGTTTAACAGTATAGTAAAAGAGTAAGTAGCATGAAAGACTAAGAGGAAATTCCTGACTCAATCTATAGCACCTTATTTTTTACAGTCAATTGGTTGTTAGGTGCGAAAGTGTCAGTGCTGTGGAATTCACCCCTCCAAGAGCTTTGAATTGAAACAATTTACCCCGTCCATTCTTCTTGTTCTCTGGCCTAGTTCATGAGGTTTTTGTTTATTTAAGTTACAGGAGAAAACTGTTCCAAAGAAAGATTTCTGAGATTTTTAAACTTTTTTGCCAAATGGGAGGTGGTGGTTGTGTAGTGAGTTCGTTGCTCAGGAATGAAGACAAGGCGAGTGAGTTCAACAATGGTCATGTTTATTTGCTTGCAGGATATGAACTGAGGAACTGAGCTGCAGCCTGCAGCAATTTATAGTCTGGCCCGTAGGCGGCAGCCAATAGGTTTAAAGCAACCCATTGCCGCCTAGGGGCAGCCAATAGCAGCACTGGAGACAGGGTGTCTGAGTTGCTGGGAGCCATTAGCTAGCTCCAGCTTACCACGTGGTGTAACAATTAAGCCCAGTACATAACAGTGGTTCTTATTAGCATTGGGCCAAAGAGTCCATAAAGCAATCTTATGATAATTTTCCTTAATAATAGTGCAGTTGCATAATTATAGACATGGGACTTTATATTTAAACATCCTCACTCCTCTTTTGAATGTTTTTGTTTTGTTTAATGCCTTCAAGTCAGTGTTAACTGCTGACAATTGCTTGGACAAGTCCCTGCAGTTTTCTTGGCAAGATTTTTGGAAGTAGTTTGCCCTTGCCTTCTTCCTAGAACTGAGAGAGAGTGACTTCCTCAAAGTCACCCAGTTAGTTTTGTGCCCAAGACAGCACTAGAACTCACTGTATCTTGGTTTCTAGGCTGCTGGTTTAACCACTATACCAAACAGCCTCTGTCCCTTGGAAACAGTGACTATTATTTCATTTCTCTTCTGCCTATTCTGAGCAGGTTACTTGGCATTTAATCATCCCAAACTGATGATGCTAATGCCAAAAAAGTGACTACTTTAAACTGCAAACTGGTGAGGGTCCAGAATTTATGTAGGGTGTGTGTGTGTCTCATTGCTACTCAACATGCCTTGCTATTCCTTAATTCCTCAACCTTCCATCATCCAGACATGGTGAGATTACAACTTTAGGATCAACCCCAGATGCCCCCCTCCCCCAGCCAATGAAGAAGAATACTGGAGGTTAGCAGGGCTGGAGACCTATGACTTCTTGCCTCTTATAAGCATTTGGACAGAAAAAAACAAATGTTCAGGTGCAGAATAGGCAATGCCTGGCTCAACAGTAGTACCTGTGAGAGCGATCTACTGTAGGTGTCCTGTTGGGCCACTGCTTAAGTATGAGCCAACAAGGTGCTGCAGCTGTCAAATAAGCCACTGTAATCTCTAGGCTGCATCAACAGAGGCATAGCATCAGGATCACAAGAAGTGATAGTATTGCTCTATACTGCACTAGTGAGACCATTGTTCTGTCCAGTTCTGGTCAGCACAATACAAAAAAGACGTTGAGACTCTAGAAGAAGTGCAAGGAAGAGCACAGGGAAGAGGGGGTCAATTTATTTTCCAGAGCTCCAGAAGGCAGGACGAGAAGCAATCATTGGAAGCTCACCAGAGAAAGATCCAACCTGGAAGTAAGGAGGAATTTCCTGACAGTGAGAACAATTAATCAATAGAACAGTTTGCCTCTTGGAGTTGTGGGTGCTCCATGACTAGAAACTTTCAAGAAAAGATTGGTCAACCATTTGTACAGGATAGTATAAGGATTCCTCCCTTGGCAGGGGTTGGACTAGAAGACCTCCAAAGTCCCGTCTAGCCCTATGATTCTATCATTCTAAAAGTGAATTCACATCAGGCATATCAAATCTTCCACAATGTATTACCCAAAACACCAAGCCTCACTACTGTTATTTCTTTTGTAATTTTACAGTAGAAATACCCTCCTGGTTTCCTGTTGTGCTTCCTGGTTTGCTGGCAAAGGCAGTTTGCCTGGCTTCAGATCTGTTCCTTAATGCTCAGTGAAGCCATTAGCCTCACAGAGCGGCTGAGCTCACTTCACTGAGCTCTGCTGTTATCAGCTCTGCTGGTTTCTCAAACCATTCTTCTAAATTAGTATTGCTGAAATTAAAATTGAGGCTCCCCAGAAACAGATGAGAAGGAGCCAGGGCTAGGGTGTACTGTAAATTGCTTACAGAGCCTGATTTAGGGCTCAATATGAATAAGTGTAGTCAGAAACAAATACAGCAAGGGCCTTTTTTTAACAGTTGGCAGTTTCCTTGTGCCCCCGCATCTGAAATGATTATATGAATTGATACTTTTAATCCAAGGTAGTAAAACTCATCAATCTAAAATTCATGACATGATAATATGAGGTTTTTCTCTTGCATTCCTACTCAGTTGGGTCCAGTGGGCAAAATAAACAATGTACCCCAAAATTGCCTGGATATTTAGATACAGTGAGACAAAAGTGGTGATGGCAGGGAATGCTCTTGCCCATTTGATGGAAACAGTGAGAATTAATACTGTGAAGTGACGTCACTGGGGCTACCATTTTTATTTCATTTATTTTTTGAACTTTCAAATTAGTGTTGACTCTGGCACTGTCTGACACTGCCTGCAATTTTCCTGGCAAGATTTCAGAACTGGTTTGCCATTGCTTCCTTCCTTCTTAGGGCTGAAAGAAAATGACTGGTTCACAGTCACTTTGTCCCTAAGGCAGGCACTGGGCCTGTTTCTGGACCAGTGCCTTAACCATTAGTGGAGCCCAAAATGGCTGAAAAAATTCAGGCAGCAATAGGTGGCAACAAAGAGATATTTTGGTTTGGGAATCTTTTTTGGGATCTTTTGCTGGTGGTTATTCAGACTTTTTCAACTCATATCCGATAGCCCTATATATAATGCAGATGAGTTGCTAAAATTAAGCTGTATCTCATCGTTTCTGTCTAGTGGTCATTTCAGATGACCAGCCCAGATCTGAATGCTACCAGTGGAATATAATAATAATAATAATAATAATAATAATAATAATAATAATAATAATAATAATAATAATAATAATAATAATAATAATAATAATAATAATAATAATAATTTTATTTGTATACCGCCCTTCTCCCGAAGGACTCAGGGCGGTGAACAGGGCAAACATATAAAAATACAAGACTACAAATATTAAAAAAGATTAAACAAAGTGCCCAAAACTAACAACAATAAGTTAAAATGCACTAAAACAATATTAAAATCCAAACCCATCACCCATCAGGCCAGGCCGGCTTGTTCGAACAAGTAGGTCTTCAGATCGCATCGGAAGGAGCGAAGGTCGGGCGCCATCCGGAGCTCAACCGGCAAAAGGTTCCACAAATCCGGCGCGCCCACAGAGAAGGACCTCCCCCTGGGGGCCACCAGATGACATATACCAAGCATGCTATTGACCAGTCCATGTTCAGTTATTCAAATATCATGACTATAGGATAAATGCTACAATTCAGGCAAACCAATTTATAGCAGTAATTATTTTCATTCTAAAATGATTCAGAACAAGTTTTTTGGGACCTTGTGAAAACAATGCCCTTCGTTAAATAAATCTGATTTTTTTTTTTCTTCTGTGTGCCTGAAAAGAGGTTCTATCTATTTTAACGAGAGCAGCTCTGAAAGGAAATACAACTTATTTCAGGCTTGCCTGGAAGCCTGGAAGCAAGGGCTGGGTTAACTAACAACTGTTATTTTCAAATTTGGCATAACCTTTATTTCTACCTGCCCAGGGAGGGCAGGGTAGGGCATTAAACTGGTGGAGAAGGAAAGTTCCTGGAGTTTTTTGCTGAAAGAAAGGTAAATCAAACACGCAAACAAAATAAATAAATAAATGACACTTGACTTCAAGAGCTCAGGTTTATCCTGCCCAGGTCTAGCCTGGCATCAAAAGCTGTCATGCAAATGCCTCTCCTGGATCTTAAACTTGGAGAGAGCTGAGAAGGATTGGGGAAACGGGTGGTGGGGGGGTAAGACTGGCCTCTTCTGATGATAAGCACAGGCATGTCCTGTGCTGGGCAAGGCTTGAGCTACACCAGCGAAAGGAGGGAAGTGACTCACTCCGGTTTCAGGGCTGTGTGTTCTGGACATCCAGCCGACTTTCCTTTACAGGAGGAAATTTATTCATTGCTTAACATGAAAAGCAAGGTGTGGCACCAGCACTCTAATTGCGCATGGGAGAGGGAAGAGGGAAGATGGAAGAGGGGGTGGTAATCAGAGCATAGATTCAAAGAGGTGTTTTTTTTTTTCCTGCCAGCCTTTTTGTGTACAGCAAAAGCAGTTTGTTTTTATGGGTCTGGGTGAAAGTAAAGCTTCTCTCCCAAACACTGGGAAAGCTGTAAATGTTGCCAATTGTCACCCCTCCCCCATGACTATATCCAGTATGTGCCAGTACTGATCCTATAAATTCAGGTGTACTTTTCCCAAGCAGTTTCTGAACTGTGCCACTCCATGCAAAGACTCTTATTATTCTATAAAATAAACTATATGGAAAAAAATTAAATGAGTCAGTGTATCAGCCAATATACCACCACTTCATTAGGGATTTTATGATGCTTGGTATTTTTTTTTAAAGGAGAGGTTGCACATGTATTCCAGTTCCCATCATTCTGGATATTTGGTCTTACTGTCTCTTGCTGCTGGGTCAAACACCCCACAGCATGGAAAAGGTAGATTACAAGTTCTCTACCTTTTCCTTAACTAACAATTCTTCTGGTCCTCCGTAATCCATATATTGGCATTTAATCCCCTCTCTATAACGATAATCAAAAAATGATCAAAATGTTTTTTTTAAAATTTGAACACCTATTTCCTCTATTTTTACCTTTCAAATCCTTTCTAAAATACTTGGAATGCCAGTAAAAGCCCCTCTCATGCTTCTTTCCATTACACACCCACTGAGTCAAGCAAATATTTAGAGAACCACTCAGAGATTTTTTTTTAATTAAAAAAATTGCTTGCAGCTCTCAAGGGCTCTCCCAGGTAGAGGATGTGAAGGCCCATCCTCTTCCTGTTTGTGTTGGGTTGAACTATACTATATTAGAGACAATGTCTCTAAGACGTTACTGCTTCTTCCTGATTCCTCAAACTAAGCTGACTTCCTTGACCTGTGTTCTCTTGAACCCAGCACCCAGCACCAGCATAGGGGGAGGACTGTTGTTATAGTGGGTCTAGAGGAGGGGAGGGGCAATCACATAGTGAGTGGGGGCTGCCCATAATATTTTGGGAGCATTTAAAAGTGGTGAGATCCCTCCTCAAGAAGCCTGCCCTGGACCCAGCTGTTTTAAACAACTTCCGTCCAGTCTCCAACCTTCGCTTTCTTGCATCTATATGAAGCCGCTGGGTGAGATCATTCGTGGTTTTGGGGTTGGGTATCATCAATATGCTGATGATACCCAGCTTTTTATTTCTACCCCAAACCACCCCAGTGATGCCCTCGATGTGATGTCCCGTTGCCTGGAGGCGGTCCGGGTCTGGATGGGGAGGAACAGGCTTCGGCTCAACCCTGACAAGACTGAGTGGCTATGTGTGCTGGCGTCTCGGGAAATTCAGAATATTCCATCGTTAATTACGGGGGGTGAGATATTACCCCCCGTAGATAGGGCTCGCAACTTGGGTGTCCTCTTAGATTCACAGCTCTCCTTGGAAGATCATATAGGAGCTGTGACTAGGGGGGCCTTCGCCCAGGTTCACCTGGTGCACCAGTTGCAGCCCTATCTAGACCGGGATGCCTTGCGCACAGTCACTCATGCACTCGTGACCTCCCATTTGGACTACTGCAATGCTCTCTACATGGGGATGCCCTTGAGGACTATTCGGAGGCTCCAGCTGCTGCAGAATGCAGCCGCGTGAGTGGTGGTGGGGGCTTCCCGATACTCCCATGTAACACCTCTACTCCGCGAGCTGCATTGGCTTCCGGTTGCCCTCCGGGTAAGATTCAAGGTGCTGGTTATGACCTATAAAGCCCTAAATGGCATGGGTCTAGGTTACTTACAGGAGCACCTGCTGCTGGCATCGACTTCCCTTCGTCCAGTGCGCTCCCACAGAGAAGGCCTCCTTAGGGTGCCGTCGGTCAAAGAGTGTCGACTGGTGGCCCCCAGGGGGAGGGCGTTCTCTGTGGGCGCGCCAGACCTTTGGAACCGTCTACCAGTTGAGCTCTGGATGGCTCCCGACCTTTGCTCCTTCCGACGGGACCTAAAAACACATTTATTTGAACAAGCCGGCCTGGTCTGATGGGTTTAGGGGTATTTTATAGTTTTGTATTAATTTATTGAATAGGGCTATAGTATTTAATATTTTTAATTTTTGTACATTGTATTTTATTGCATTGCCCTGTACACTGCCCTGAGTCCTTCGGGAGAAGGGCGGTATATAAATAAAACAAAATAAAATAAAATAAAATAAAATAAAATAAAATAAAATAATAAAATAAAATAAAATAATAAAATAAAATAAAATAAAATAAAATAAAATAAAATAAAATAAAATAAAATAAAATAAATAAATAAATAAAAGCCACAGTACATATGGAGACAGTACAGTGCACAGGATATGTCTTATAAAAGGGATGTCTTGAATTTCATTCTCCCCATCAGCCCTGCTAAGTAGACCAAACCTAAAATTTTACTGAAATTGGCTGTAAAATCTCACAAGTCTGATTTTTGCTGTACCTTTTCTTCATTTCTATAGTTCAGTGAGTTTGGGAAGTGTCTATATGAGTCACTTCAGAATACTAGCTACCTATTGTGGATTTAAAATATGATTCACCCCTTGCCATCCTGATGACAGATCCTGCAGATCCCATCAACTTCATCTTCCATACTCACTCTCCCCCACCCCATGTACATACATACAGAGAGAGAATGAGACAGACAGACAGAAAGGCAGACAGACAGATAGGCAGGCAGACATGTTTTGGGGCAGGGAAAACTAATCAAGGAGAGAAGCAAAACTAGAACGCAGGAGAAAATCCTGATAGAACAATTAATCAGTGGAACAACCTGACTCTAGAAGCTGTGAATGCTCCAACACTGGAAGTTTTTAAGAAGAGACTGGACAGTCATTTGTCTGAAATGGTATAGGGCTGTGGTGGCGATCCTATGGCACACATGCCACAGGTGGCACGCAGAGCCCTCTCTGTGGGCATGCGCTCTGTTGCCCCAGTCCTAGGCTTTCAGCAGGGTTTTATAAAACCTTTTCACTTTAGGCCTTCACCGCCGTGTGCAAAAAAAAAAAAGGTTCAATCAATCAATTTTAACTTCTCGTGGGGAAAAAAAAGATCTCGCAAAGTTGGAATTGATTGCTTGAACTTTTTAGTCCCACCCAGTCTGCCGTTACAACCACAGACATGCCCACCCAATTGGCCACACCCATCCAATGGGCCACGCCCACCTGGCACCCATTGATACATAAATGGGTTTTGGGTTGCAATTTGGGCACTCGGTCTCTAAAAGGTTTGCCATCACTGGTATAGGTTTTCCTGCCTGTGCAGGGGTTGGACTAGATGGCCTCCAAAGTCCCTTCCTATTATTATTATTATTATTATTATTATTATTATTATTATTATTATTATTATTATTATTATTATTAAAAAACTTTTATTCATAAAACATGAAATTCAGTCAACTGAACACTCAAATTGATTGACACTAATGTTTGACACGAGTTGCTGCCAGCATCCTAGGTATCAACCAGGTATCTCCTTAAAATGTAAGATGTTCCGAGTAGCGCAGTTTTTTGTAGCTTTGCTGGAGTTATTGCAGGAAGCTGCAATTTCTTGATGTATTTTGCAAAGTTTTGGGACATAGTTCCCAGTGCCCTGATGACAATGGGTATCACTGTTACATGTTTCATCCATAATCGCACAGTTTCGATGGCCAGGTCGCGGTATTTCATAATTTTTTCCAGTTCTTTTTCTTTGACTCTGGCATCTCCTGGTACAGCGATATCAATCAACTGTACGCTTTGGTTCTCTATGACTGCGATATCTGGCGTGTTGTGTTCCAAATGGCGATTTGTCTGTATTCGGAAGTCCCACAAGATCTTCACCCTCTCATTCTCGACAACTTTTTCCACCCTATGTTCCCACAACTTTTCGGATACAGGCAAGTCGTATTTTTTACACAATGCCCAGTAGATTTAGTTTAGCATGATGATGATGATGATGATGATTAAATGGCTAAGCTTGTAATTGAACTTACACTGTAGTGTTTGTGTATTCAGTCCCCCACAAGAACTGGAAATTATGCAGCAACCCAGAAGACTAGGGCTAGTTGCAGCCCTGAGTTGCAAGTTTTTCATCCTTTCTCTAAAGGAAGTCAGATAGGTGAAACTTGTTAGAGACTTAGCTTTTTAAGAAAAATATATTGCTGCAGAGATTGGCTTTCTTTAAAAACAAATTAAAACTTTCAAGAATAATAATATGAATTACCTCAAACTAAATTAGAACAGAGAAAACAAAAGAGAGAGAAATAACAGAAAAAAGGGCAATAAGAAAATAAAATAGAAAAAACTAAAAAGACGAGAAAGATATAAAGAAAAATATAAAGGTATGAATAATTAGCCTCTAATAATCTTTGCAGCAGTTTTAAGGACAGGTAGTCCTTGACTTACAACAGTTTGTTTAGTGACCATTTGAAGTTACAACATCACTGGAAAAAAAGTGATTTATAACTACTTTTCACACTTACGACCATTGCATCATCCCCATGATCACATGATCAAAATTCAGTTGCTTGGCAACTGATTCATATTTATGATGGTGGCACTGTCCTGGGATCATTTGATCACTTTTTGTGACCTTCTGACATGCAAAGTTAATGGGGAAGCCAGATTCACTTAACAACTGTGTTTCTAACTTAAAAGTTACAGTGATTCACTTAACAACTATGGCAAGAAAGGTGATAAAATGGGACAAAAGTGTCTCACTTAGGAACAAAAATTTGGGGCTCAATTGAGATCATAAGTCAAGGATTGTCTGTACAATTATATTTTAACCACTTTCTCCAAAGTCATATCATGATTCTCTTCTAATAATTTGTCTAATCATCAAAACAATAAATCCCAAGTTCATTTTTTTATTTATATGCATAAAGTCCATAAGAGGTTTCCAGACACCAATAAATGTGGATATTGTTCTTTCTTTAATCAAAATCACCTTGTCCATCTCAGCAAGTTCTGTTCACCAACTGCTTTTTGGTATGAATGTAGTTTTCAGACATAACAACATCTTTATGTCTTCGTTGGGTCAGTTTCAAAGTAAGAAAAATATGCAAGGTTTTGAGATTGCCAATAACTTTATCAGTTGGGGAAGGAAAAGGATAAGAATAAAGCAGTCAGTGGTTTAGCTGGAACTGATGAAATGAGAGAAGACAACAAGCATCTGGTGCTCTTTTGGCTATTGCTTGCAAGCTTCACTATCCTTAGAACAAAAAAAAAGGTCTCTTATTTTAGAAAAAAATTGTAACTTTCTTTTTATCCTGCTTTTTTGTAGCAGCTGGTTTGAAGGGCACATCTGGAGATTGAGAAGTGATCTGAATTTTGTGATCATTAAAGGAACCTATGGAAATATTGTACTAGAATGAATTTTAAAATCTAATTCTTATTATGTAGGTTGGTCATTAAAAGACCAGTGGACTCTGAATGGAGCCTGAAATTTCTTAATAGTCATGTGTTAAATAATAATAAAATAGTAATAATAAACCTTTATTGTCAAAGTACAACATGTGTACATTGAGATTAGCTGAGCCTCCCCCCCCCGTGCTCTCTCCCCCCAACACACAGTGACAACAAACCCTCCATCCCACCACACTATGTTAATAATTTAATAATTTAATTTGTATACCGCCCTTCTCCCGAAGGACTCAGGGCGGTGAACAGGGCAATACACAATAAAAATAGAATACAAAAATTAAAAAGTGATTAAATAACTATGCCCATAAAATTAATACATATTAAAATTAAAACTATTTATAAAAACCCAACCCCATCCCGTCAGACCAGGCCAGCTTGTTCGAAAAAGAAAGTTTTGAGATCGCGCCGGAAGGAGCGAAGGTCGGGGGCCATCCGGAGCTCAACCGGTAAGCAGTTCCAGAGGTCTGGCGCGCCCACAGAGAATGCTCTCCCCCTGTTAACCAACTACACCACACACCGGACTCCCATGTTCATGCTAGAGAAAGGAAATAGATGCTTCAGCTAGGTCCCTGAGTGATGTCGCCAAAATAAAAAGGTAATGGGCAATCTGTAGCCCCTAAAAACTTTTACTGGGAGCCTGCAATTGCTTTGTCAAATTGCGGTTGTACAGTGGCTAAAACCGGGCTACATGGTTGGCTATCACTTTGAGATGGGAAAACTTCAGGTTAAACTCTGAAATAGATGCAAAAACATCTCTCCAATCTTGAATATAAGAAAAAAAATAGAATATTGGAAATTTGACCATGGATATGCCCTGCCACTTTACATCAGCTCACTTTTTATCCATTTCTCCTTCCCCCCCTTAAAACAAATCCTCATCTCCAAAAGAGTTACTTGATAAATCTATTCTTGTTGCCCTAAATTATATGGTTGAAAAGAAAAGATAATTAGAATAAACAATAACAGAACAGATTTTGCTGCCCTGAAAGTGACTATCAGACTTAAAACATCCAGCAGTACTGCTGGAATAATATAATAGATTTCTTTAAAAAAAATCAAAAGGTTATCAGCTATTGAACACCTTGGAATTTTCTTCAGTTAAGTTTTAATCAACAAGGATAGTGAATCTCAGGAAAGAGGAAAGTAAACAACAGTGGTTGAGCAAAAAAGATTTAGTGGCACTGACTGCCATCATTCTTAGTCTTCTAAGAACTTGATCTGGAATGATAGAGTTTGCTCTTCTGGTTCAGTTTTTCAAAAGCTTGTTTGTGTTGCTACAAACCCCCAAGTTTCTTTAAGCAACCAGAGACTGTTTCCAGACACTGAGATGTTCCATTGCCAGTTTTTCTAATTTCAGAATTGAAATGAAGCAAAAAAAAGTGGCATACTTCCTAATAGGCCAATTCTGAATTTGTCTTGTTAACCTCATGCTGGTGTTTTGCCATTACACTGGAAAATGACACTGCCATCCCACTGAAAGATGGGATAAAACAGGCATCACCTCACTGCTCCATACTGAGCCACTGGAGCAAAACACTGCAGCAGAAAGATGAGATCAAGCATGATGGAAAGGACGCAGTAATGGAAGGGACTGATTGTCAAAAAGGTCAGTCTATGCCATGCACAAATTGGAATCTACATCTTGAAGTACTCTAGTGCTTTGGTCTGTGAATCTATTACTTGCTAAACCAGCAGAGCAGATTGTGCAAGAAGGAATATAACCATCTTTTGAAGTAAAACTGAGGAGCAAAAGGCTCATAATGAGCAAAGGGAGAAGGCAACGTGGGGATTCATCATCAGGAAATTGATTACAACTGTTTTAAATAGTAATAAGAGGAAAAAAGAAAACTGGAATTCCTGAGGCTGTCAACTACAATTCATTGTGACCATAATGGCTGAAAATACCAGAAGCTGAAAATTAGGGACATTTGAATGATTTCAGGTTCCTTACTCTGGGCTAAGCCAACATTAAAGATTAAGATAATCTTTATTGTCATTTTTTACTGTGGGCACAACGGCACACATCAAAAATGAAATTTAGTTGCCCACTCTCAAAGTGAAACACATACATGACACACACCTAAAACATACTATATACAACATATGCATAGACCCACACCCCTACATATACATAACAAATAAATATTAAATACTGCCCATCTTGAATATATAACGGAAGGAGGAAGCCATAGTTTCCTGCTGTATGGAATGAAACTATGGTTGAATCTGGATGTTCTGCTATGGATACCACGAAGCCTCCTCCCAGAAGGTAACAAGGAAAGCAGGTTGTGAAGAGGATGAGTAGTGTCCCAGATAATCTTATGGACCCTGCTCAAACAACGCTTCTGTGCTATGTCCTGGATGGAGGGGAGGGAACTGCCAGTGATCTTTTCAGCCATCCTAACCACTCTCTGCACTGCCTTCCTGTGTGAAGCAGTGATGCTTCCAAACCAGACTGTGATGCTGCATGACAAGATGCTCTCAATCGTTCCCCTGAGCCTCCTCCCTGAGCACGGGGGTAGGCTCATCTAATCTCAATGTACATATGTTGTACTTTGACAATAAAGGTTTATTATTATTCCTGTAGAAAGGGGAAGGAAGATGAGCTTTTCTCATGCGATGCAGAAAGTGCAGGCGCTGCTGTGCCCACTTGGCCAATTTCTCACTGTTGAGAGACCAAGCCAGACTACTTGTTAGCTGCACAGCCAGGAATTTGATGCTGGTAACCATCTTCACCGGTGAATCATTAATGCACAGAGAAGTGTGGCTGTGCCTGCCTTTCCTGAAATTAAAAGGAAAAACTGCCAACCGCCTCAAAATGTGCAGATGTATCCATTTGTTGTTACATAATATCTAAACGATCAGGCGGAAGACCAAGAAATGTGGGAGAAAGAAGCTATGATCATTGCAGACTTGGGGTCAAGGAGATTTATTTTTTTTATTATCTCTGCTTCTACCATATTTTTTGAACAACTCAAAAAGACAATTAACCACAGTGGGCAGCAATCCAGGAGTGATCTGGAGGAAATATTCAAAGATGAGTGCAATTCTCAACATGTCTTTGGAACAAGGCTGCTTATTTCAGATATTATAATAGACGTTGTGGTCAACTAATGCAAACAAGATATAGCTTCTGAGTCAGGAAGGAAGAAAGGAGAAATAATGATAAGCAGAAGCAAAACAAAACAAAACAATATTTTTGCATCTTCCTGGCCCTGAACAAATATGTTCATAAGCTCAGGCCCATCAGGATTAAAGTAGCAGTTTGATTTCCTGTGTCCCCATCTGTAACATGGTAAATGGACAACATAGTTGTTCAATAATGGATATTAGTCTACTTGGAGATGGCACTGTGCAATTTTTTCCCCCTACATACCAGTGTGGTGTGTGAAAACACAACTATTTGGTTACATCAGCTACATCAACCAAAGTAATATTCTAACAACGTCAACAACAAAATCTAAAATTGTTATTAAATTCATATATGTATTGCAAGAAACAATAAAGGTTAATGATAATGGCAGAAATATACCGGTATTATGTATTTCCCAGGTTCTTTAGCATTACGATTAAATTGTGTGAAGCTGAAACAACAGGATACAGATGTTGATTTAATTCTGGTTTAGTAATGAATGATGATGGAAACTGTATTAGTACCAGGGCTTTTTTTCTCATAGAACGCTCAGAACGGAGTTCCGGCACCTTTTTTGGATGGAACCTTGTAGGGTAAGCAAGGCAGGTTGTATGACATGTGTGAGTTCCGGCACCTTTTTCTTTTACAAAAAAAGCACTGATTAGTAGTATTATGGAGTGCCATCTGGCAGGCCCCATGAAGAGGGCCTTTTGTGTTATTATGCCAGCCCTTGGAGCACAACACCCCCAGAGATCAGTTTTGTCCCTACCTTCCTGGTTTTTCATAAGGCCTAATAGACATGGTTTTGTCACGAAGCTTGGGATCAAGATGGGTGGCTATATAAATTGAGATGGGTGGCTATATAAATTGAAATGGTTAGCCAGCTAGGTAGATATTTGGATAAATTTCCCATATCTGTTATAATTAGCATATCACATTAAATGAGACATGGGTAACTCATACCATGTCCTTCAGAAATAGTTTTGTGATTCATGGAGCCATCCAGGATGATGATGCAAAAATTTCACTGAATGGGAAACTTCCTAAAATGGTAACTTTTTCTGTTTGTTAAAATAGATATACTGAGACTCCAATAAGATCAATATTCAAGTGTGTTTACTAACTTTACATTCTGCCTCTCCTGTAAGACCTCACATAATAGAAATAGGGGTTTCCTCTTATTTTATCTTCATAGTGTTAAACTATGCTAAACAGGATTGTTTTCTAAGCTGATTTGGTTGGTAAATTGTTCCTCTAAGAAACGGATAGAGGCCCAACAAGCACCAACAGAGCCAATTACTCACTGTCTCCAGAAGCAGGCCTGGGTTGCTCATTTCTGCCTCCAATGCCTGGGAGTCCATCGGCTTCCTCCTTTATTGCTGTGACTCTCATTTGTATGTTGTTGTTGTTGTTGTTAGTTGCGAAGTCGTGTCCGACCCATCACGACCCTATGGACAATGTTCCTCCAGGCCTTCCTGTCCTCTACCATCTTCTGGAGTCCATTTAAGCTCACGCCTACTGCTTCAGTGACTCCATCCAGCCACCTCATTCTCTGTCGTCCCCTTCTTCTATTGCCCTCAATCTTTCCCAGCATTAGGCTCTTCTCCAGTGAGTCCTTCCTTCTCATTAGATGGCCAAAGTATTTGAGTTTTAGCTTCAGGATCTGGCCTTCTAAAGAGCAGTCAGGGTTGATCTCCTCTAGGACTGACCGGTTTGATCGCCTTGCAGTCCAAGGGACTCGCAGGAGTCTTCTCCAGCACCATAGTTCAAAGGCTTCAATTCTTTGGCACTCAGCCTTTCTTATGGTCCAGCTTTCACTGCCATACATTGCAACTGGGAAGACCATAGCCTTGACTATACGCACTTTTGTTGGCAGGGTGATGTCTCTGCTTTTTAGTGTGCTGTCTAGATTTGCCATGGCTTTCCTCCCCAGGAGCAAGCGTCTTTTAATTTCTTGGCTACAGTCCCCATCTTCAGTGATCTTGGAGCCCAGGAAAATAAAATCTGTCACTACCTCCATTTCTTCCCCATCTATTTGCCAGGAATTGAGAGGGCCAGATGCCATGATCTTGGTTTTCTTAATGTTTAGTTTCAACCCAAGTTTTGCACTCTCCTTCTTCACTCGCAACAAGAGGCTCTTTAGTTCCTCTTCACTTTCTGCCATTAGAGTGGTATCATCTGCATATCTTAGGTTGTTGATGTTTCTTCCGGCAATCTTAATTCCAACTTTTGATTCATCTAGCCCTGCCTTTCTCATGATGTGCTCTGCATATAAGTTAAATAGGCAAGGCAACAGTATACAGCCTTGCCGGACTCCTTTCCCAATTTTGAACCAATCAGTGGTTCCGTGTCCAGTTCTCACTGTTGCTTCTTGGCCTGCATATAGGTTTCTCAAGAGACAAATAAGATGGTCTGGTATGCCCATCTCTTTAAGGACTTGCCAGAGTTTGTTATGATCCACACAATCAAAGGCTTTAGCATAGTCAATGAAGCAGAAATAGATGTTTTTCTGGAACTCTCTAGCTTTCTCCATGATCCAGCGTATGTTAGCAATTTGATCTCTAGTTCCTCTGCCTCTTCAAAATCCTGCCTGTACTTCTGGTAGTTCTCGATCCACATACTGCTGGAGTCTAGCTTGTAGAATTTTAAGCATAACTTTACTAGCATGAGAAATGAGTGCAATGGTGCGATAGTTTGAACATTCTTTGGCACTGCCTTTCTTTGGAATTGGAATGTAAACTGATCTTTTCCAATCCTGTGGCCACTGTTGAGTTTTCCAAATTTGCTGGAAAATTGAGTGTAGCACTTTTACTGCATCATCTTTTAAGATTTTGAATAGCTCAGCTGGAATACTGTCACCTCCACTAGCTTTGTTGTTGCTCAGCTTTTCTAAGGCCCACTTCACTTCACATTCTAGGATGTCTGGCTCGAGGTCAGTGACCACCTCATTGTGATTATCAGGGACATTAAGCTCATTCTTGTATAGTTCTTCTGTGTAATTTTGCCACCTCTTCTTAATCTCTTCTGCCTGTGTTAGGTCCCTGCCATTTTGGTCCTTTATCATGCCCATTTTTGCATGAAACGTTCCCTTCATCTCTCCAATTTTCTTGAAAAGATCTCTGGTCCTCCCTATTCTATTGTTTTTTTCTATTTCTTTGCATTGTTCATTTAAGAAGGCATTCTTATCTCTTCTAGCTATTCTTTGGAATTCTGCATTTAATTGGGCATATCTTTCTTTTTCTCCCTTGCCTTTCGCTTCCCTCCTTTCCTCAGCTATTTGCAAAGCTTCCTCAGACAGACATTTTGCTTTCTTGCATTTCTTTTTCTTTGGGATGGTTTTGGTTGCTACCTGTTGTACAATGTTGCGAACCTCTGTCCATAGTTCTTCAGGCACTCTGTCTATCAGATCTAATTCCTTAAATCTATTTGTCACCTCTACTGTATATTGAACAGGGATATGATTTAATTTATACCTGACTGGCCTAGTGCTTTTCCCTACTTTCTTTAATTTAAGCCTAAACTTTGCAACAAGAAGCTCATGGTCTGAGCCACAGTCAGCTCCTGGTCTTGTTTTTACTGCCTGTATAGAGCTTCTCCATCTTTGGCTGCAGAGCATATAGTCAATCTGATTTCTATGTTGACCGTCTGGTGATGTCCATGTGTAAAGCCGTCTCTTGGGTTGTTGGAAAAGAGTGTTTGCTATGACCATCGTATTCTCTTGACAAAATTCTATCAGCCTGTGCCCTGCTTCATTTTGTACTCCAAGGCCAAACTTGCCTGTTATTCCAGTTATCTTTTGGCTTCCTACTTTAGCATTCCAATCTCCCATGATGATAAGGACATTATTTTTGGGTGTTAGTTCTATAAGGTGCTGTAGGGCTTCATAGAACCGGTCAATTTCATCCTCTTCAGCACTGGTGGTTGGGGCATAGACTTGGACTACTGTGATATTGAATGGTTTGCCTTGGATTCGAACTGAGATCATTCTGTCATTTTGAGGGTTGTATCCCAGTATTGCTTTTCCTACTTTTTTATTGACTATGAAGGCTACTCCATTTCTTCTGAAGGATTCTTGCCCACAGTAGTATACCTGATGGTCATCTGAATTAAATTCACCCATTCCTGCCCATTTTAGTTCGCTGATACCTAAGATGTCGATGTTTAGTCTTGTCATCTCTTGTTTGACCACATCCAGCTTTCCTTGATTCATGGATCTTACATTCCAGGTTCCTATGGAGAAAGAATCTTTACAGCATCGGACTTTCCTTTCACCACCAGACATATCCACAGCTGAGCGTCCTTTCGGCTTTGGCCCAGTCGCTTCATTCTTTCTGGCGCTACTAGTAATAGCCCTCTGCTCTTCCCCAGTAGCATATTGGACGCCTTCCGACCTGAGGGGCTCATCTTCCAGCGTCATATCGTTTTGCCTTTTGGTGCTGTCCATAGGGTTTTCATGGCAAAGATACTGGAGTGGTTTGCCATTTCCTTCTCCAGTGGATCACGTTTTGTCAGAACTCTCTGCTATGACCTTTCCGTCTTGGGTGGCCCTGCACGGCATAGCTCATAGCTTCATTGAATTACGCAAGCCCCTTCGCCACGACAAGGCAGTAATCCATGAAGGGGCATTTGTATGTACACAGCAACAACCACAGGAACAAGTCTAACTCAATTTCCAGTGGCAAAATGCTGAACAAGAGTCCAGTGTGCTGTCCAAGAATAAGGAACAGTTCAGAATATCTTGACCAACATGAAATGATCAGCTTTGCTGAGGAGAACAACTGTTGAAGTGCATTTGGGGTATTATTCTTTATCACAATGGTATCAATATTATTGACACCTATTTATAATGCTTATTGTACTATTTCATGTCATTTTTATAGGCATTGTGTATGGTCTTAGTTCAATTAAAATTGTTCAGAAGTACACACATTTTGGGGAACTATATTGATTTCTAGAAAGGCTGAGTGCCAAAGAATTGAGGCCTTTGAACTGTGGTGCTGGAGAAGACTCCTGTGAGTCCCTTGGACTGCAAGGTGATCAAACCGGTCAGTCCTAGAGGAGATCAACCCTGACTGCTCTTTAGAAGGCCAGATCCGGAAGTTGAAACTCAAATACTTTGGCCACCTAATGAGAAGGAAGGACTCACTGGAGAAGAGCCTAATGCTGGGAAAGATTGAGGGCAATAGAAGAAGGGGACGACAGAGAATGAGGTGGCTGGATGGAGTCACTGAAGCAGTAGGTGTGAGCTTAAATGGACTCCAGAAGATGGTGGAGGACATGAAGGCCTGGAGGAACGTTGTCCATGGGGTCACGATGGGTTGGACACTACTTCGCAGCTAACAACAACAACACTTAAGAAGGCATTCTTATCTCTTCTAGCTATTCTTTGGAATTCTGCATTCAATTGGGCGTATCTTTCTTTTTCTCCCTTGCCTTTCGCTTCCCTCCTTTCCTCAGCTATTTGCAAAGCTTCCTCAGACAGACATTTTGCTTTCTTGCATTTCTTTTTCTTTGGGATGGTTTTGGTTGCTACCACTTGTGCAATGTTACGAACCTCTGTCCATAGTTCTTCAGGCACTCTGTCTATCAGATCTAATTCCTTAAATCTATTTGTCACCTCTACTGTATATTCAACAGGGATATGATTTAATTCATACCTGAGTGGCCTAGTCCTTTTCCCTACTTTCTTCAGTTTAAGCCTAAACTTTGCAATGAGAAGCTCATGGTCTGAGCCACAGTCAGCTCCTGGTCTTGTTTTTACTGACTGTATAGAGCTTCTCCATTTTTGGCTGCAGAGCATATAGTCAATCTGATTTCTATGTTGACCATCTGGTGATGTCCATGTGTAGAGCTGTCTCTTTGGTTGTTGGAAAAGAGTGTTTGCTATGACCATCGTATTCTCTTGACAAAATTCTATCAGCCTGTGCCCTGCTTCATTTTATTTATTTATTTATTTATTTATTTATTTATTTTAATTCCATTTTATATCCCGCCCTTCTCCGAAGATTTGTACTCCAAGGCCAAACTTGCCTGTTATTTCAGTTATCTTTTGGCTTCCTACTTTAGCATTCCAACCCCCATGATGATAAGGACATCATTTTTTGGTGTTAGTTCTATAAGGTGCTGTAGGGCTTCATAGAACTGGTCAATTTCATCCTCTTCAGCACTGGTGGTTGGGGCATAGACTTGGACTACTGTGATATTGAATGGTTTGCCTTGGATTCGAACTGAGATCATTCTGTCATTTTGAGGATTGTATCCCAGTATTGCTTTTCCTACTCTTTTATTGACTATGAAGGCTACTCCATTTCTTCTGAGGGATTCTTGTCCGCAGTAGTATACCTGATGGTCATCTGAATTAAATTCACCCATTCCTGTCCATTTTAGTTCGCTGATACCTAAGATGTCGATGTTCAGTCTTGTCATCTCTTGTTTGACCACGTCCAGCTTTCCTTGTTTCATGGATGTTACATTCCAGGTTCCTATGGAGAAAAAATCTTTACAGCATTGGACTTTCTTTTCACCACCAGACACATCCACAGCTGAGCGTCCTTTCGCCTTTGGCCCAGTCGCTTCATTCTTTCTGGTGCTACTAGTACTAGCCCTCTGCTCTTGCCCAGTAGCATATTGGACGCCTTCCGACCTGAGGGGCTCATCTTCCAGCGTCATATCGTTTTGCCTTTTGGTACTGTCCATAGGGTTTTCATGGCAAAGATACTGGAATGGGTTGCCATTTCCTTCTCCAGTGGATCGCGTTTTGTCAGAACTCTCTGCTATGACCTGTCTGTCTTGGGTGGCCCTGCATGGCATAGCTCATAGCTTCATTGAATTATGCAAGCCCCTTCACCACGACAAGGCAGTAATCCATGAAGGGGATGTTGATATTACAAGCATAAAATTATCTTATTTTTCCATTGAGAGTTGAGTATAACATTTTTTAAAAAATCAGTACTGCAGATTGTTTCAAAGAATTTGTTGTATGGTAAAGATTTTGTTCTTTAACTGATTACTTAGTATTAGGATCTCCATTGAATTGCATGTGTACACACACAACACACACAAACAAAGAGAGAGAGAAACAGAGAGAAATAAAAGAAATAATGGATAAGCAAAGCAGAACTGGACATATACTAATTTACATTACAGATGCAACCATAAAATAATAACTATAATTTAAATATAAATCTGAGACATTGCATCATAATGGAGAAGGCTGTGGTCAGGTGAGCTGTATGCCTGCTGACATAATCTGCTCAGTGTTAACCCATTTTCTCTCTTCCTTTAATAATTTTATGTAATTACCTTTTAAAACAAGAAAACTTCAACACAAGACAACCATCTGTAAACATAAGAGACCCATATTATTGATCTCTAAAATTGTTGCAGTTACTACAGTTTATTTTGCCCCCAGCAAGTGTTTATTTATTTATAAAATATCTTAACCACTTTTCAATCTAACTACAATCCCAGAGCAGGGTTCAGAGTAGAATTAAAAACTATATCCAGCAGTTAAAAACTATGAAACTACAAGAGAAAACCATAACATTAAAACAACATATTAAAGTTACAATATCCCAACAGATATAAATATTAAACCAAAGTTCATGAACAGTAAAAGGGATCATTTTCTTGCTGCTGAATGTCAGCCAACTGTTCACAAAGTTAGTGAAAGTTTTGATTTTAGATAAATTTTAAATGTGCTTGATTCTACCTAGGCAAAAACAAATAACCTAATTAAAACAAAAACCTATTCTGATGCTCCTGTATTCCTGATTTCTGAATGACAGTATGTCTGTACATATTTCACTTTTTTAAAAAAAAATAATCATTGTTTTTTTGACCACTAAATCCACACTTGGGAGCTAGGATATGCAAAATTTCAAAAGGACTTTGCTTCATCAGATTTTGTAAGACAAAGTAATGCCCTGCTTTTAATTACAAGTAGTCTTTGTGTAATGACTGTAATGGAGCTGTTTTTATGTTTTTAAGTCATAACCTATTGTGAAACCTATTGGTCACATGACTGACCCAATTTTACAACAAACTGGAAGAAGTGCCTGTTTTCAACAAAACATGATCACATGACCATGTGATGCAGCTAAATCTGGCTGTGTTGCCAAATGCCCAAAGTGCAGTCACATGGGGAGACAACTGTCAGAACTTTGGTTCCACATTTTCCAGTAGGTTGTAACTTTGAAAGGTTGCTAAGTGGCTAGTTGCTGCCAACCTAGCAGTTCGAAAGCATGTAAAAATGCAAGTAGAAAAATAGGGACCACTACGGTGGGAAGGTAACAGCGTTCCGTGCGCCTTTGGCGTCTAGTCATGCCGGCCACATGACCACGGAGACGTCCTCGGACAAGCGTTGGCTCTTCGGCTTTGAAACGGAGATGAGCACCGGCCCCTAGAGTCGGAAACGACTAGCACGCATGTGTGGGGGAACCTTTACCTTTTACTTTTTAGCATTGATCCTGTTGAGATTCAGCACCATTCTTCTCAGAGAGATGAATTGCTCCTAATCCACACACTTTTCCTGAAAGTACAGAGTGACAATACAACCGATATGCTTTTGCATTTTGTAATTAAGTTCCAAGCAGGTATATCGAATGTCCTATTTTTGTATTGCACAATTATTTCTCTAATAGCCTGCAGCAGACTCTACAGCTTGTAACATTTCTATTACATCTCAAGGAAAGACTTTGTGATAGAATTCCCTCCACTGGACTTTTTCAGAATGCAGCCAGGAAGGGCTCAGAATGATGGAAGGATGTGGCAAAGAAAACATTGTTTTCCTCTGTATCACTTCCTCTCTCACAAACAGCAATAAGGTGAGCTCAAAGCCCCCAAATGACAATTGCATGACATTTTCAGGCATCTTGAGAATAAAATAAAAAATGGATGCTTCATTCACAGTGCCAAAACAATCTGAGAAATTGCACAGTCCATTTGAGCATTGTGTCAATTTAAAAGAGAAAGTGATTAGCAATCTGTGTGTATGCCCTTTCAAATGGGGCAGATGGTACAAGAATCATATTCGAATAAAATTAATCCAGGTTAAAATGACTTTGATATAATACAAAGTCACAGAGTCCAAAGTAACTTTGGCAATGCTTTCTGATGCAGGGAATATTACTTGCAATCTCTTTACCTGGATTAGCATAGCTTGGATCTTCTTTGACACTAAAAGCAATTAATGCCAGAGTCTTAATGCTATTGAACTTGGGAGTTTGCTTTCCTTTATTTTATTATTCATGAAACAACTTTGAAAGGATGTTTGATGTGCAAAATCAGGAAACAAAAATCTTTCCTCTTAAAATCTGAGAGGTGAAGCATACATGGTCTGCAGGAATCCTGTGTTTCCAAATCCTGTTTTTGTAACCCCAAATATCTGTCCCAGAATACATTGTTAAAGTCAGTAGCAAAAGGAAGACATTTGGCAACGTGATTTTGTTTTTGGTTTTACTGAATCAAGCAAAGTGTGATGTTCTGCTGATACTATCCCTGGAGAAAACGTCAGCGTTTCTCAGTCTTGGCCACTTTCAGATGTGTGGACTTCAACTCCCAGAATTCCACAGCCATCATTGTTTTCCCTTTTGTCCATCAATCAATCTTAAAAGAAACGGTCAGAGACTGATTTCTTAAACTTGTTTTTCAAAAAAAGCAGAATTTAATTTTTTTTAAGGGAATGATAGATTTAAAATTCAAAATGTTACTACCAGATTTTAAACAGGGGCACAATTCTGACATATTGATTGGTAATTCTGGAAGTTGAAGTCCACACATCTGAAAGTGGCCAAGGTTGAGAAACATCAGTATATAGTTTCTAAGTTGTGAAAGATGTACATTTTATAGAATCCAGTATGCATGTTTATTATCTTCTTTGACACTGACCAATTATTTGCATATCAAAGTCATAAAATAGCTATAAAATAGATTTTAAGAAATTAAAGAAATAAAAGAATGGGCAGAAGTTGATTTGGAGATAGCTAATTATACTGGGGGGAAAAGTCTGTAGAAGCTTATCTGTGACTGGAAAATTCTGTTTCTGAACAAAATGGCTATTTATTGGACAACAATTTTATTGACTAAAACTAGATTTGAGGACAGAAATCATTGCAGGGTTCAGAAAAATTACTATTTGGTTTCCAAGATGGGTGCTGATATGGAAGGCTTATTAATATCATCACCACATCTATAATAAACTCTCACAGATTGCTGAATGACAGCTCCTCATAGCCCCCACCAGTAGCAGCAAAACCAATGGCAAGAGGTACTGAACAATGTTGTTTAACCACATCTGAAAAGCTTCAGGTTCCTCACCTTTGATATAAAAGATATCATCTGAGGAGTACCTTCTTTACAATACTGGAATTTCTTATGTCTTAAATATGCTTCAGTTCATGACTTCATATATTCCAGCTGCTTAATGAATGTATGAGCTGTCTTTAGTACAAAGCTTTAATTGTTCAGGTGTTACATTGAGTTTGTGATAGGGCATTTGATCATTGAAATCACCATTGGACGCTGCTTGCAGTAGATAATCATATGAAATATGGTGGAAGATTGTCTCTATATGGTGCCTTCCAATTATGTTGGATTATAACATATGATTATATTATAGGAATTATTATAATCATTCGTAACCCATCAAACGTGCATAGGACAAGTAAAAATTAAAACATGTTTTAGAAATCCACAAAAAGAAAAGCAGGTGAAATAATAAATAAAATAGTAGGATAAAAGCAGTGGATAAGAAATAAAGGATAATTAAAATTATCAGTAACAGTTTAATCACATCTAAGGAAATTCATGAGGATATTTCCAATATCTTTCTTTCATACTATGTTTCCTGACTTCTGGATCAGATAAATAGTTCTTTCAGCCTTTCTCATAGCTAGGGATGTATCTCTGATTATAAGCCATTTTGACTGAGGCCGATGTGAACTGTAATCCAAAACATGGATGGAGAAGATTACGGCCTGGGCAGGTTCATATGTGGAAAAGCTTATATTCCTACATTTATTCATGGTCAATGCCTGGATCTGTTTTGAAACTTAGGACCAGGCCTTCTTGTATCTCTGAACATGTGCATTTTGCTTTTTGCAATCTATTCTTGTACATTTAACAATGAAACAACAGTTTCTAAGCCAGATGATATGTCTCTCAAGCTGGCTTGGAGCCTGGATATGCTCCCTTTGGAAATTACGTACTGGAAGACTATTTATGGACTATTTAATATAATGCAAACACTAGCAAGAGAAAACAATCCAACCAGTGTCTTGAACTTCAAAAAAGCTGACTTTAACAAACTCAGAGAGAACCTAGAAAAGATCCCATGGATGAAAATCCTAAAGGGGAAAACAACCCAAGAAGCATGGGAAACTCTGAAAAATGCAATCATAAAAGCCCATATCAGCACAATACCACTGAAAAAGAAAAACAAGAAATTCAAGAAGAAACCAGCATGGCTGCATAAAGATCTCTCTGACAAACTGAAAGACAAAAAGGACAAATACAAAAAATAGAAAGAGGGGCACACAACTAAGGCCAATTATCAGCAGACAGCCAGAACATGCAAAGATGAAGTCAGGAAAGCCAAGGCTCATACCGATCAAAGACTTGCAACAGAAATCATGGATAATAAAACAAAAGTTTCTTCCAACATATTAATAACAAGAAAAAAGTCAAGGAAACTGTAGGTCCACTAAAGAAAGAAGATGGCAAGGAAATAACAGGCAACAGGGAGAAAGCAGAGCTGTTTAACTCATACTTTGCATCAGTCTTCACACAAAAAGAAACTATAGCCCAACATACCAAAAAACAAAAAAACCCACTGCAAAAGACAAATTAGAAACAAAAATTAAAATAAGCAAGAAAATGGTAAGAGAACACCTATCCGACCTTGATGAATATAAATCACTGGGGCCTGACAGATTACATCCCAGAGTTCTGAAGGAGCTGGCAGATGTTATCTCAGAACCACTGCAACACATCTTTCAAAAATCCTGGAGCACTGGGGAAGTACCTGAGGATTAGAAAAGGGCCGATGTGGTCCCCATCTTCAAGAAAGGGGGGGGGGGGAATGGACCCAGGAAACTACAGACCAATCGGTTTAACATAAATACCTAGGAAGATCCTAAAAAAGATAATCAAAAAACAAATCTGCAAACAACTAGAAGCAAAAAAAGTTATATCCAGTAGCCAGCATGGGTTTGTTAAAAACAGATCATGCCAAACCAATCTTATTTCACTCTTCAACAAAGTGACTAAACTAATAGACCAGTGAAATACTGTGGACATAGTATACTTAGACTTTGGTAAGACATTTGATAAAGTAAACCACCTACTCCTTGGTAAGCTATAAAAAGGTGGAATAGACAACATCACCACCAGATGGATCTATAGCTGGCTGACAAACTGTACCCAACGAATAGTCCACAATGACACTACATCCACATGGAGAGAAGTAAGCATTGGGTCTTAGGCCCAGTACTCTTCAATATCTTCATCAATGACTTAGATGAGGGAATTGAAAGGGAACTCATCAAATTTGCAGATGATATCAAACTGGCAGGAGTAGCCAACACCCCAGAAGACAAACTCAGGATCCAAAAAGATCTTAACAAATTTGAACAATGGGCCATATCCAACAAAATGAGTTTCACTTTGGAGAAAAGCAAAAATTTACATTTAGGCAGGAAAAATCAAAGGTACAAGTACAGATTGGGTGAGACCTGGCTTAAAAACAGTAACTATGATAGGGACCTTGGAGTCCTAGTGGACAATCACTTAACCATGAGCCAGCAGTTTGCAGCAGCAGCCAAACAAGCTAATACAATCCTGGGTTGTATAAATAGAGGCATAGAATCAAGATCAGTGAGGTACTAGTACCACTTTATAAAACCCTAGTAAGACCACACCTGCCCCTTCATGGATTACAGCCTTGTCGTGGCGAAGGGGCTTGCATAATTCAATGAAGCTATGAGCTATGCTGTGCAGGGCCACCCAAGACAGACAGGTCATAGCAGAACATGATCCACTGGAGAAGGAAATGGCAACCCACTCCAGTATCTTTGCCATGAAAACCCCATGGACAGTACCAGAAGGAAAAAAGATATGACGCTGGAAGATGAGCCCCTCAGGTCGGAAGGCATCCAATATGCTACTGGGGAAGAGCAGAGGGCTAGTACTAGTAGCGCCAGAAAGAAAGAAGCGACTGAGCCAAAGCCGAAGGGACGCTCAGCTGTGGATGTATCTGGTGGTGAAAGGAAAGTCCAATGCTGTAAAGATTTTTTCTCCATAGAAACCTGGAATGTAAGATCCATGAATCAAGGAAAGCTGGACATTGTCAAACAAGAGATGACAAGATTTAACATCGACATCTTAGGAATCAGTGAACTAAAATGGACAGGAATGGGCAAATTTAATTCAGATGACCATCAGGTATACTACTGTGGGCAAGAATCCCTCAGAAGAAATGGAGTAGCCTTCATAGTCAATAAAAGAGTAGGAAAAGCAATACTGGGATAAAGGTAAAGGTAAAGGTAAAGGTTCCCCCGCACATGAGTGCTAGTCGTTTCCGACTCTAGGGGCCGGTGCTCATCTCCGTTTCAAAGCCGAAGAGCCAGCGCTTGTCCGAGGACGTCTCCATGGTCATGTGGCCAGCATGACTACACGCCAAAGGCGCACGGAACGCTGTTACCTTCCCACCGGAGTGGTCCCTATTTTTCTACTTGCATTTTTACATGCTTTCGAACTGCTAGGTTGGCAGAAGCTGGGACGAGTAACAGGCGCTCACTCTGTTACGCGGCACTTGGGATTTGACCCGCCAAACTGCCGACCTTCTGATCGACAAGCTCAGCGTCCTAACCCACTGAGCCACTGCGTCCCTGTCAATACTGGGATACAATCCCCAAAATGACAGAATGATCTCAGTTCGAATCCAAGGCAAACCATTCAATATCACAGTAGTCCAAGTCTATGCCCCAACCACCAGTGTTGAAGAGGATGAAATTGACCGGTTCTATGAAGCCCTACAGCACCTTATAGAACTAACACCAAAAAATGATGTCCTTATCATCATGGGGGTTGGAATGCTAAAGTAGGAAGCCAAAAGATAACTGAAATAACAGGCAAGTTTGGCCTTGGAGTACAAAATGAAGCAGGGCACAGGCTGATAGAATTTTGTCAAGAGAATACGATGGTCATAGCAAACACTCTTTTCAAACAACCGAAGAGACGGCTCTACATATGGACATCACCAGATGGTCAACACAGAAATCAGATTGACTATGTGCTCTGCAGCCAAAGATGGAGAAGCTCTATACAGTCGGTAAAAAAAAGACCAGGAGCTGATTGTGGCTCAGACCATGAGCTTCTCGTTGCAAAATTTAGGCTTAAACTGAAGAAAGTAGGGAAAAGCACTAGGCCACTCAGGTATGAATTAAATCATATCCCTGTTGAATATACAGTAGAGGTGACAAATACATTTAAGGAATTAGATCTGATAGACAGAGTGCCTGAAGAACTATGGACAGAGGTTCGCAACATTGTACAAGAGGTAGCAACTAAAACCATCCCAAAGAAAAAGAAATGCAAGAAAGCAAAATGTCTGTCTGAGGAAGCTTTGCAAATAGCTGAGGAAAGGAGGGAAGCGAAAGGCAAGGGAGAAAAACAAAGATATGCCCAATTGAATGCAGAATTCCAGAGAATAGCTAGAAGATATAAGAATGCCTTCTTAAATGAACAGTGCAAAAGAAATAGAAGAAAACCATAGAATAGGGAGGACCAGAGATCTCTTCAAGAAAATTGGAGAGATGAAGGGAACGTTTAATGCAAAAATAGGCATGATAAAGGACCAAAATGGCAGGGACCTAACACAGGCAGAAGAGATTAAGAAGAGGTGGCAAAATTTCACAGAAGAACTATACAAGAATGAGCTTAACGTCCCTGATAACCATGATGAGGTGGTCGCTGACCTTGAGCCAGACATCCTAGAATGTGAAGTGAAGTGAGCCTTAGAAAAACTGAGCAACAACAAAGCTAGTGGCGGTGACAGTATTCCAGCTGAGCTATTCAAAATCTTAAAAGATGATGCAGTAAAAGTGCTACACTCAATTTTCCAGCAAATTTGGAAAGCTCAACAGTTGCCACAGTATTGGAAAAGATCAGTTTACATTCCAATTCAAAAGAAAGGCAGTGCCAAAGAATGTTCAAACTATCGCACCATTGCACTAATTTTACATGCTAGTAAAGTTATGCATAAAATCCTACAAACTATACTCCAGCAGTATGTAGATCGAGAACTACCAGAAGTACAAGCAGGATTTTGAAGAGGCAGAGGAACTAGAGTTCAAATTGCCAACATACGCTGGATCATGGAGAAAGCTAGGGAGTTCCAGAAAAACATCTACTTCTGCTTCATTGACTATGCTAAAGCCTTTGATTGTGTGGATCACAACAAACTGTGGCAAGTTCTTAAAGAGATGGGAGTACCAGACCATCTTATTTGTCTCTTGAGAAACCTATATGTGGGTCAAGAAGCAACAGTGAGAACTGGACATGGAACCACTGATTGGTTCAAAATTGGGAAAGAAGTCCGGCAAGGCTGTATAATGTCACCCTGCCTGTTTAACTTATATGCAGAGCACATCATGAGAAAGGCAGGGCTAGATGAATCAAAAGTTGCAATTAAGATTGCCGGGAGAAATATCAACAACCTAAGATATACAGATGATACCACTCTAATGGCAGAAAGTGAAGAAGAACTAAAGAGCCTCTTGTTGCGGGTGAAGAAGGAGAGTGCAAAAGTTGGGTTGAAACTTAACATTAAGAAAACCAAGATCATACCATCCGGCCCTCTCAATTCCTGGCAAATAGATGGGGAAGAAATGGAGGTAGTGACAGATTTTATTTTCCTGGGCTCCAAGATCATTGCACATGGGGACTGTAGCCAAGAAATTAAAAGACGCTTGCTCCTGGGGAGGAAAGCAATGGCAAATCTAGACAGCACACTAAAAAGCAGAGACATCACCCTGTCAACCAAAGTGCGTATAGTCAAGGCTATGGTCTTCCCAGTTGCAATGTATGGCTGTGAAATTTGGACCATAAGAAAGGCTGAGTGCCAAAGAATTGAGGCCTTTGAACTATGGTGCTGGAGAAGACTCCTGTGAGTTCCTTGGACTGCAAGGCGATCATTCCTAGAGGAGATCAACTCTGACTGCTCTTTAGAAGGCCAGATCCTGAAGCTAAAACTCAAATACTTTGGCCACCTAATGAGAAGGAAGGACTCACTGGAGAAGAGCCTAATGCTGGGAAAGGTTGAGGGCAATAGAAGAAGGGGATGACAGAGAATGAGGTGGCTGGATGGAGTCACCGAAGCAGTAGGCGTGAGCCTAAATGGACTCCAGAAGATGGTAGAGGACAGGAAGGCCTGGAGGAAAATTGTCCATGGGGTCGCGATGGGTCGGACATGACTTCGCAGCTAACAACAACAACAACAAGACCACACCTGGAATACTGCAGCCAATTTTGGCTACCGTATCACAAAAAAGATGAGGAGAATAATTCAGAGAAGAGCAACTAAGACGATCAAAGGCCTGGAGACTAAAACATACAAAGAATGGATGCAGGACTTGGGTTTGGCTAGTCTAAAGAAAAGAAGAAATAGGGGAGACATGATAGCAGTATTCCAATATTTGAGGGGCTGCCACAAAGAAGAGGGGGTCATGTTATTCACCAAAGCACCAAGGGCAGGACAAGAAATAATGTTTGGAAACTGATCAAAGAGAGAAGCAACCTGGAATTAAGGAGAAACCTCCTGACAGTGAGGACAATTAACCGGTGGAATAGCTTCCCCCAGAAATTGTGGGTGCTCCATCACTGGAGATTTTAAAAAAGTGGTTAGACAGTCATTTGTCTGAGATGGTATAGGTCAGTGATGGCAAACCTTTTAGAGACCAAGTGCCCCAAAACTGCCCCTGCTCTGCCTCCCACCCTACCTGCTCCACCTCCACCTGCCAATGCCCCACCTGCCCGCAGGGCCATGCACCACCTCCATGGCCTGCTGCAGATTTCCCAGGCAGCCCTGCAGTGCCATGGAAGTAATGCCCTCCACCCACACCCCACAGCATCATCTGCACGCTATGGGGCGTGAGAGCAGAGTCTTGGCCCTGCTTACCCGGCTATCTCCTTGGCTGCATTGCTCCATGCAGGCCACGCCCAGGGGAGACTCTCCTCCAGGGGGGCTGTTGGAGAGGGGGTGGGGAGGAGGCGGGGCTGGGGCGATGGCGCACATGCCCACAGAGAGGGCTCTGAGTGCCGCCTCTGGCACACGTGCCTGTTCTGTACCAGCCTGCTACCGGCCCTGCAGAAAAGGCAGGGACAACCCCTTTTACAAGAAGGCAAGAGGCTGGAATTACGCCTGCCAAATTTATTGCAACAAAAACAAACGGAACAAGACAAACCAAGAAACAGGAGCTTTAAGAAACAGGAACTATCCAAGCGGTTGCCTTCAGCAAACCAGCCCTCCCACACATTCCCCTTATATAGAGTTCAGGGCGTGGCTTCTCTCTGCCTCCTTCCGAGGAGCCCCATTGCCTTCCTCTGTTTACTCCTAATTGACTGCCTCCTGCGTCGGGCGTCCTTGAACAGGGCCAGCTGTGGGTCATCTTCATCCACGCTGTCAGGCTCACACAGCTGGGTCTCCGTGGTGACCAAGTGGGAGGGGCCTGGCTGAGGGCTCTCATCAGCAAGATCTTCAACCCCCTCAGCAAGGTCTTCAACACCCCCCTCCTTCTCTGAGTCGTCCGACCCAACTGCCGAACCCACAGGCTGACCCTGAATCACAACAGTGCCATAGGTTCACCACCACTGGTATAGGTTCTCCTGCTTGAGCAGGAGGCTGGACTAGAAGGCCTCCAAGGTCCCTTCCAGCATTATTCTATTTTATAAATATAAAGGAAGAGAAAAATAATCTTATAGTATAGCATTTTAGGTGAGAAATTAATTGTTTCTGGGTGATGTTTTATTCAAGGTTCTCTAATTAGAAATGGAAACATCAAGAATATTCCTCTGGACTTTAGGCATTAAATCTCCCTTCCTCCAGATCCTCTTAAGTGAAATTAAAATTATCAAGCAGAAAATGCCAGCAACCATTAATTCGCTTCATTCTTCATTTGAAGAAATGAAATATTGCACAAATGAATACTTTGGGGAAAAGAGGTTGTTAAGAGCAGAAGAAATCTAGATGTTTGTCTTTCATTTATTTATTTTTGGCTAAAAGTCCACTTTTTGTCACTCCAATGTGCAATCTGTGTCCCAAAAGATCTCCTTTGTGATTTTTCTATGTTCATGATTCTCTAGTTACTTCCTGGTTATACAGATGACTTGTTTATGTTTGACAAGACCATGCATGCAATAAATGCTGACCACATTAGTACTAACAGTAATCTTACTATCCAGGTATTAAAGGCTTTAGTTTTTCTAAGCTGTCTTTAATGGCAATCCCACTCAGAGAACCTGATAATCATGTAGTCTGGGTCTCACTAAGTTAGCACTGCTTTTTCCAGAACCAGTTTAAGATAATTAAAAGAACCCCATTAAACTGCAACTAATAAAATAATCCTTAAGCTTAATACTAAGCTAATTCTGCTGTAAAGACTTGTAGACTTTGCTTCACAGCTGGGGAACTATTCATTTGTTATCAAATATATAGATCAGTGGTGGCGAACCTATGGCACGTCTGCCAGAAGTGGCACTCAGAGTCTCTCTATGGGCATGTGTGCCATCACACCAGCCCCACCTCCCCCTGCACCCCCTCACCAGCAGCCCCCCTGGAGGAGAGTCTTCCCTGGGTGCGGCCCGCATGGAGCAACGCAGCCAAGGAGATAGCAGGGTAGCAGGGCCAAGACTCCGCTCTCGCGCCCCATAGCATGCAGATGATGCTGTGGGGTGAGGGTGGAGGGCATGGCTTCCATGGCGCTGCAGGGCTGCCTGGGAGATCTGTGGCAGGCCATGGAAGCAGCGCATGGCCCTGCGGGCAGGTGGGGCATTGGCAGGTGGGGGCGGAGCAGGTAGGGCAGGAGGCAGAGCAGGGGCAGGTTTTGGGCACTCGGTCTCTAAAAGGTTCACCATCACTGATATAAAGGTAAAGGTAAAGGTTCCCCCGCACATGCCTGCTAGTCGTTTCCGACTCTAGGGGCCGGTGCTCATCTCCGTTTCATAGCCGAAGAGCCAGCGCTTGTCCGAGGACGTCTCCGTGGTCATGTGGCCGGCATGACTAGCACAGAACGCTGTTACCTTCCCACCGTAGTGGTCCCTATTTTTCTACTTGCATTTTTACATGCTTTCGAACTGCTAGGTGGGCAGAAGCTGGGACGAGTAACAGGCGCTCACTCTGCTACGCGGCACTCGGGATTCGATCCACCAAACTGCCGACCTTCTGATCGACAAGCTCAGTGTCCTAACCCACTGAGCCACCGCGTCCCTAATCACTGATATAGATAATTCCAAATTATTATGAATCTGGATGGGTTACTAGAAAAAAATACAATAAAATTTAGAAAGGAGGAGTTTCAGGAATTTGGGAAAAAATAATCATACAAAGAGATCATTATCTTCACTAATCTTAAATTTCCATTTAATGGAACAGTCTCCCTCAGAAATTAACTTGGCTCCCAATTTCCTGGTTTGCCAATATCAAAATTGAACTTTCCAAAGAGACTATGGGGAGCATAGGGTACTCAGTCTGATTTGTTTTTATGATGATTTTGGTTTTGATTACAATGTCTTCAAAACCAGAATAGATGTCAAACAAAAGAAAGTCAGTTTTATCTGAATGTTAAGAGACACAGTAAGAGAAGTTCAGCAGAGGATACTGTTAGCTAGACTATTGGCTTGTTTTATTTGACAAAAGTTAATTGATCTCTATGAGGGTTAAATTAAATCAATCAATCAGAAAGTCATGACTGACAGATCTACTTGGTAAAAATCAAATGTCCAATCTCTCCCTTTTTTTCTATTCAATTGTATCTGATTCTGGGAGACTATCAACACAAATTCTTTCAAGTTCTTTTCCTGGCACTTTTTAAGAAGTGATAGCTATTGCCTCCTTCCTAAGATTGAGAAAAAGTGACTTGCCCAAGATTACCCAGCTGACTTTGTGCCTAAGGCAGGACTAGAATTCGTGATCTCCCAGTTTCTAGCCTGATGCCTTGTCCATTACACTAAACTGTTTCTCACAAACTCAAGGACATTAAATGGCCAGCAGGAGCTGGGCAGATCTCTGCCCCTGTCTATATCCTTATCAGCAGTGATACTAGTGTCCTTCAGATAAATGATATGGGGTTATGATTCTGTAACTGTGTTTTAGAAAATGAATTTAAGGATGGATATCACAACCATTAAAAATAAAAATTTTGCATGCAAAATGTGGAATTGCAGGTGCCAATTCAGAAAAAGCATGATTCATGATTCAACAAAATCAGTAAAACGTATCTATAAACTATGCTAAAATGTGGTTGTTTTAAAATGTGGTACATCAAGATTTCACACAACTGAAAATTTTGGTTTGCTGGGCACTTATTTTAAAACTGGCTTACTTTGCAGAAAGCTCAGCAACAAAACACAACTAGATTAGTTTCTTCATTACAAATAAGAATGAAGCTCTTATGTATGTTACGTACACAGGATTAAAGCCTACATATCATCCGTTCTCCAAGGCTTAAATTATAGTTCTCATCTCCTAACTGTACAAGTCAACAGATAATTGGCTTTTCATTTCCTAACACTGAAAGAGACATATATTGACATAATGGTTCTCTGTAATAGTCCAAGAGCCCTTCTCCCATATTGCCAGCTTCTGTACTCCCAGAAATGAACATTAATTACTAACTCAAAAAAGAAAAAAATCTTATCATCCTTAAATTCAGATGGTATTTCAGGGCTAGGTAATTGAATCAAGTCTCAGTTCTAGAATCAGAAAACTAGAACTAGACAAGATCTCTGATTTAGATTTGATGACTAATAAATATTGAACATGGAAGATGTTCAATAGAAAATTAATTTTACATCTCTGCTTGGTCATCAAAAATTCTGGGATAATTTAGAAGCCATTGTCTTTCACCCCAACATACTTCTCAAGAATTTCTCAGATGCAACGTGGGTACTATGGCAGGAACACAATCTTCTTGAAAATTGCCATATACAATAGACCTACCTTTCTCAGAAAATCACTGGGATGACTAGTGAAAATGGAAGGTATAGATGGTAAATTTTAATTCCAAGTCAAGGACTTGTGCTTCCTTTAGATACTCTATGCCTGTGGTGGCGAACCTATGGCACACGTGCCACAGGTGCATGCAGAGCCCTCTCTGTGGGCATGGGCACCGTCGCCCCAGTCCTAGGCCTTCAGCTGGGTTTTATAAAACCTTTTCGCTTTAGGCCTCCACCACCGTGTGCAAAAAAAAAAAAGTTCAACCAGTCAATTCAACTTCTTGCAAAAAAGATCTCACAAAGTTGGAATTGATTGACTGAACTTTTTAGTCCCACCCAGTCTGCCATTACCACTGCAGCCACGCCCACCCAATGGGATACGCCCACCCAATTGGCCACAACCACCCAATTGGCCACAACCACCCAATGGGCCATGCCCATCCAGCACCCGATGATACATAAGTGGGTTTTGGGTTGTAGTTTGGGCACTCGGTCTCTAAAAGGTTTGCCATCACTGCACTATGCAGTTAACTAGAAAAGTAACAATGTCATCAAAAATGCCAAAACATATTCTTATTGGCTAAAACTAAACCAAGCTTTATTTCCTCCCCCCCCCATTAATGAGAAAGTTTGTTTATACTAAAAGCACTTTCAAGACTTGGACAGTCCTTCTCCTCTGCCTGATTTCTATGATCATGTAGTTTTATTTTTTCCATGTCCCAAGGAATGGCTCCAACTATATAAAAATGAGTTAGGAAAATTGAATTCTCTATACAGTATGCTTTAACTAATCTGTTCAGTTTGATCATGTCATATACTGAACCATACTTTGGATAAAGCCCTATTTGTCTATATGGCTTAGGAAAGCTCTTGCATAAATCTCTTTTATTTATGGTGGAATAAAAATACAACTTTTCTTGTAACCCATCATTTATGTTGTAGTGTATAATGAACAGTCATGCTTCCAAACGTGTGGAGGGTATTTCCCTAATCACTCATATTGCTGCAGCCTCCCAATACAAATAAGTATCCAAATGTAGCCTACTAACTATAACTATTGTTTTGCTGAGATGTTCTTTAGTTTATTAGCATTATGATTACCACTATAATAATGTATAATAATGTAGCGTTATATTTTCTATATGCCAGTCCTCTTCCATTCTACTCCCAACAGCTGCCCTGTATGGTAGATCTAATCCAGAAGCAACGACAGACCCAACTGGGTTCCCATGACTGGGAGTGAATTTGAAATGGGGCCTCCTGCATTTTTGCCCAACACCTTAACTGCTACTTATCAGTTCCTCCTCCCCCTTTTATGTGCTGGGCAGGTATCCAATCTGGGCGGGCCCTTTAAGAGATCATAAGCTCTTGTTTCTTTTCCCCCGGAAGAAAAGTACAGGAGAAGCAGCCGATTAGAGTGCGTGCAAGGTGGAGAGAAAGGAGAAGCTGGAGAGTGGTAATGACGCGCGCTTCCCTTTAACTACCCGCTCAGGCAAGCAGTAGAATCAAAGCTTTGGCGGGGAGAAAACAGGGGCGTCTTCACTGCGAGCGAGGATCGGAGCAGCAGCGAGAGAAAACATTCCTCAACCAGCAGCATTATTCTTTATCGGCTTTCCCAGCAAGCCAGCCACATTCTGAACGGGCGCTTGCTGGCAGGAGGGAAATTCATCTGGCAAGCTATGGCCACTACGCACTTTCAGCTTCTCCGGGTAGCCTCTGGGCAAAGGAAGCGGATTTGGGGGCGCCCGCTTTTGCTTTTGGGATACATGCTGTGGCTGTCTCTAGCCCCTCTAAGATGTGCTTCCTTCAACTTGGACACTAAATTCGTGGTTCTCAAGAAAGGCAAAACTCCTGACAGTTACTTCGGGTTCTCGGTAGCTCTGCACCATCAATTCCATCCTGAACGATACCTGTAAGTGGAAATGAAACCGAACATTGGGGGTGGGGGTGGGGAGGCAAAGCTGTTTCAATATCTTGGTGGGGTGGTGAGAAATTGCTGGAAATGAGCTCCTTTTACTATGGATTTCCCTACCACCACCACCACCCTTTCTGAATTGGGGCTAATTCTCTTATGAGCAACTATATCGGAACTGAGGGAGATGCAGGTTTGTGAGTTACACAGGCTCATTCAACGAGCACAGTGATGGTAATTAAAAATCATTTGGATTTCAGGATCGTCAGAGTTTCCTGACATCTAAATGAATATCAGTTATTCTTTATGGACTTTAGCTTGGTTCTCCCATAAGCAAGTCTCACAAAATTCAATGGGACTTCCTTCTGAATAGAGATGGGTGGGATTCTGCTGGATATAAAGCATTCTTCTCCCCCCCCCCATTTTAACACTTTGTTTGAACTGTAAAGAAAAAAAAGCTATGCCAACCCCCCTCTCCCCAATTTTGCATTCATTTTGCAAACATAAAGGCAGATAGTCTCTCCAGTCTGCTTTCAATTAAAAGCCATGCTTTTGATTCCTTTTTTGGAGGCAAGCAGTCTGTTTCTAGTCTCTTACTAAGTAACAAGCATGTAAGTACAAAAGGATGTGTGCGCGCACAGAGACCATAAACTTACTGGTTTATATATATTCTGCACAATGCACCTGTTAGGCTTATTCTAGTTATTTAGTTGGAGTTTTATCTATTTATCTTTTTTATACTTAGTGCCCACCAGATGTGTTGAATTACAATTCCCATAAGGGTGTTGAGGATTCTGCTCCAGGACATCTCAAAGTAGCCATACTGAATAAAAAGATTTTATAGCTTTAAATTGGAAATTGGTACATCTCTGTCCATGTGGTGCAGAACTGGATATGAGATATTATAGTGTCATATTAGTTTCATGAATACATGTAATATTTTTCTGTAGTTTATTTTATCCTTTCCCTGTTTCTGCATTAAGAATTTTCTGAAAACCAAGAAACTATTGTAAATACTGTACTGTTGCAATATTAACAAAGAATTTATTCAAAACCGCTGCTAGGGACATTTAGAGAAATGCAATTGAACAGCTAGCATTAGCTCTGAAACCTTTTTAAGCAGGAATTTGTGAGTGGGGTAATATCATATAATTTCCATTTAAATTAAGTCTGAGCTAACTTCAGCCAAAGTGCTTCAAAATATGTACTAATTTATTAATTTTTTCTTGTGTATGTCTTATTATTCAATAGCATGCAAGGTATTCTTCAGCCAAGTTTTTCCTCTTGTGTGCATATAATGATGAATGTTCATTAATGTGCCTGTAAATCTATTTCTTCAACACAGCTCTTCCTTTGGTTTACACTGCAATGCCCATCTTCATGATTTTTGTGTCTGTTGGTTGAGCTCATAGCAGTTGCAATCCCAAATATTTGGAGGATGCAAGGCTGGAAACAATCAGTTTAGATAAAAGGCCCATCAATCTTTTGTGAATATAACTGCCTTCTTGTTTCACTAACACGGAATGTCATTACGTGTGAAACTAACGTGAATCACCTAATCTGGCGACTGCAGTTTATAAATTAATACTGAGTTTTATAACTAGATATACTCAGCAATCAGTATTGGGTTTTTGAAGCTTCAGTCAAAAGTTGTAAGATGTCCAAAAATATAATAATGAAAAAAGAAGCAATAACTATTGATATATATGCATTTAATTTAATTGCTTAATTTTAAATGTATCCTGCTTTATCTTCAGAAGACAACCAAAATGGCTATTAGATCTTTTAGTTAAGAAGTAACTTAAGGCTGGCTAGTTAACAACTCGATAGGAGTTTGGCAGATAGGAATATAAGAAGATAGTAGCAATCATTTCTGCATTATTGTCCTGAAAACTGCATGGGTTTGTCCATAAAATTACTATGGGTTCAACTCAACTTGGATACTCTAGTATATAATGAATCAATAAAGCCAGTTTCATTTAGATAATATACTTTGACCATAAAATGTGGACTAAGAGAGAATTTAATGTGGCAGATCAAAAACCTGATAGAAAAAAAATATTTACCATTCATTGGAAGGCCAAAAGTGGATTACAGTCTTTTCCAAGAAATGAACTCAAGATTTACTGTTGCAAAGAGAGGGACAGCTGTATATATCTTGCTTGATGTTTCTCACATGAGAAAGGAAAAGATATATAGAGAGAAGTATGATATTGTGAAACTATCTCTTGTCTGTCTCAGGTCCTATTTAAATAAATTATTCCCAGTTAAACCCAGAGAAAAAGAAGTCCAGGGGGGGGGGAAAAGGGGGGGAAGACCATTTTTCTTCTGAACTTTTTCTGTTTCCTGAATTTTACCTTCATGCTAAATTATTGTACAGGTAGTCCTCGACTTACGACCAAATTGAGCCCAAAATTTCTGTTGCTTTTGTTAAGTGAGTTTTGCCCCAGTTTACAACCTTTCTTGACACAGTTGTTAAGTGAATCACTGCAGTTGTTTACTAACACAGTTGTTAAGTGAACCTGGCTTACCCATTAACTTTCCTACAATGCCCTAGAATGTTTTTACCTTAGGAATATTCTGGGAACTTAAATGGAAGCCAGTGTGATGCCCAGTGCCAGTAAAGCTAAATTAAAAACAGGGCACAGAGCACAGGGTGCCTTAGTGGGCACGTTAAGGACGTGGTCAGTGTCAGGCCTATTTTGTTAATCTCCTGAAGGATTTCAGCTTGTTGCTGAGTATTGCCTTATTTGAGGATGTAGGAAAGCACTTTCCCCCAGGGCACATGAATTGGTGGCTCTTGGCTGGATTCTAGTGGGGGTTGGGGGGGCATTCCAAGTAGTAATGTGGCAGTCACCTTTTTCACTTTATTCCCTTGGCTTTGTTGTAGCAAATGCAAGTCTCATCTTGCAGATGATTTCCTGGGATTTGTGCACTCTCCTTTATTCCCTCCTGCTGACTGCATGTCTAATGTACAGAAGAATCATATTTGATAGAGCTAAAGCACCTTTCTCCATCTTACTACTTTCCTTTTGTCCTTGGACCATAACTCCATGCCTGGGCTGGGCTGGGCTGGGCTACGATGGGATGTTTGATCAAATACTTCTGTAAAGAGATAAAAAGCCAGCTGCCTAATCTTTTCAGGTAAAGAGCTGCATTCCGGAAAATAGGTGGGGCCTGGTACAAATCTAAAAATCTAAAATTAATGTAATTGATTACTGTGTATAAATTTAATTTAATGATATCTTCCCACATCTGTTAAAACACCCTTTCTGGTACCTTTATAATTATAGTATGACAGCAAATATTCATACTAATGGTCTCAGTATGTACAGTATACCTATAGGATAAAGAATTTATAGGTTAAAGTAAAAAGGTAAAGGTAAAGGTTCCCCCGCACATGCGTGCTAGTCGTTTCCAACTCTAGGGGCCGGTGCTCATCTCTGTTTCAAAGCCGAAGAGCCAGCGCTTGTTCGAGGACGTCTCCGCGGTCATGTGGCCGGCATGACTAGACGCCAAAGGCGCACGGAACGCTGTTACCTTCCTACTGTAGTGGTCCCTATTTTTCTACTTGCATTTTTTACGTGCTTTAGAACTGCTAGGTTGGCAGAAGCTGGGACGAGTAACAGGCGCTAACTCTGTTACGCGGCAGTCGGGATTTGACCCGCCAAACTGCCAACCATCTGATCAACAAGCTCAGTGTCCTAACCCATTGAGCCACCGCGTCCCTATTAGGTTAAAGTAGGGGTGTCTAAACTTGGCAACTGTAATGCTTGTGGACTTCAATTCCTACAAGTAGAAGTTGAAGTCCATAAGACTTAAAATTGTCAAGGTTGGACATCCTTGCCTTAAAATCTTGTTTTTCAACTTTTGCAATTTCACTTGCCCAAATTTTCAGTAGGGGAATGCTAGATAGTGAATTTATTTATTAATCTATATCTCCCAATGGCTGTAGGACTTGAAATCTACCCATCTGGAACTTGAGAAACTCTGATTTAAAGAAATTGCTGCTGGAAAGCAGGCTTAAGAACAAAATAGCCACTTATAAGACACAGAAGGAAAAGAACACAGGTTGGGGTAACATCTGGTGCCAATTTGATCCACACAGTCCATGTGTAGCAGTAATTAGTGTCATTAAAAATATAGCCCTAAATTGGATTTGGAACTTTTACTTACAGCCAATGTATGCTGTTGTTTTTGTAACTGAAAATCTGGTTCATTTCCCTATAAAGTAAAAATTGGGCCAAACAATTGGTAAGCCTCAAAAAAAATTCATTGTTTTATAGGGTTCATTTATAAGAAATCATATTCAAATTTGTTTAGAAGTATATCTGTTCAGAAAAACATATTTTTTAACAAGTATATAAACAATTGCAGCCTTAATATTCATATAAACCATGGGACTCTTTCTCTGATTAACTTTTGCTTTTTATATTGGTTTAAGTGCAACTTACAGTTTCTGGATTCAGCCTTCGATGCTTGCTAAGTCCTAATATTTTGTATGAGCAGAGATGGAAAATAAGCACATTTAATTGCACCTTTTATCATATTTCCAGAACTTTTTTCTACCAATGAGATTAAAAAAAGGTAAAGGTAAAGGTTCCCCCGCACATGCGTGCTAGTCGTTTCTGACTCTAGGGGCGGTGCTTATCTCCATTTCAAAGCCGAAGAGCCAGCATTTGTCTGAGGACGTCTCCGTGGTCATGTGGCATGACTAGACACCAAAGGCACACGGAACGCTGTTACCTTCCCACCGTAGTGGTCCCTATTTTTCTACTTGCATTTTTATGTGCTTTCAAACTGCTAGGTTGGCAGAAGCTGGGATGAGTAACAGGCGCTCACTCTGTTACGCGGCACTCGGGATTCGACCCGCCAAACTGCCGACCTTCTGATCGACAAGCTCAGTGTCCTAACCCACTGAGCCACCAAGTCCCTTTTAATGAGATTAAACATGTGTCTAAATTAGACCACTGCAGACAGGCTGTTTTAAAAGTTAGGAATTATAGAGAAAAATGAGTGTAATTGGTTCTAGCTCAACCTTCACAATGCAGTATTTTTTAACACTGAGAATGTTTTTGTTTGTTTTTAAATGGATAAGTCATTTAGCTCCCTCTCTTAAAGTCTGGAATAGGCAGATTTATTTATTTATTTTGTGGTTGGAGGCTACACATTTTTTTTTAAAAAAATAAATCTTCTAACATACAGGTAGTCCTCAATCTATGACAACAATTGCCCAAAATTACTATTATTAAATAAGAGTTGTTAAGTGAATTTTGTCCCATTTTATGACTTTTCTTGCCACAATTGTTAAGTGAATTACTGCAGTTATTAAGGTTGTTAAGTGAATCGAGCTTCCCCAGTATCTTGTTGGAAGGTTGCAAAAGGGGGATCATATGACTTCAAGACACTATAATTGTCATAAATATGAGTCATTGCCAAGTGTCTGAATTTTAAACACATGACCTTGGGGATGCTGTAACTGTCATAAATGTGAAAAATGGTCATAAGTCAACATTTTCAGTAATGTAACTTTGAACAGTCATTAAATGAACTGTTGTAAGTCAAGTACTACCTGTATTTTCTCAGAAACAAAAATGAATATACTGACAAAGGAGCAATTTGACAGAGGTTCATAAGGATTTTTAAAAAAATTCTTTATGTTTATAACTTTGCTTTAGAAAAGCAAATTCAAGAGCAAAGCCATGAAAATAAATAATTAAATCAGTCTGTAGATAGCTTTCTGGAATAAAAGATCTATGGTCATTGTACTCTAAGAGGATGCAGTGATGATATTACTAGAAAGGGAACAGATGAAATGTTTAAGCTGGGCAAGTGCATGCATGCGTGCTTAATCCAAATATATATACTTCAGCCCTAACACACCTTACATCAATTTGTAAAAACAAGCACACCAAAAATCAAAACTTAAAAAATTGTGCTGTTAGAACTTGATGATTTGCTGCTGAATATTAGTTACGGCGACTTTAACAGGTAGGGGAGATCACAACGGGCTTCAGCTGAACTTTACTATCCCACTTGTTTTTGAAAGAATTACATCTAAATGCACACCTATACTTTTTCTGTACAAAAACTCTTGAGGCAGAAAAGGAACAACTTTGGAGTTTTTTGAAAGTTTGATTCTCCCACGAATGCATCATTGTAGCATGACAGAAAAACGTGTCTTTGTTGGGTCTGCATGTATGGCCAGTTTGGGCTTGTTAACTAACAGGGAGGCCTAGACACAAGCAAGGTGTGATTTTTTTCATGGCCATGTTAACATTCTTGCAGTTCTTTTGCTGGATTGGCCAACCATTATGTGGTTTATAAAGACCTTTACAAACCACTGGATTTTTCCTCTTGATTAACCAACTCCCTCTCTTAGCCCAGGCCTCTGTTTCCATGGAGACCCATATTATGTTTAAGAGTGAGGGTTCTCTCCCCCACCCCTTTTAAACCTTGGTATAAATCAAGGCTAGTTTCACTAAACTTAATTGAAGCAAGGCCTAGTTTTCTAGATTATATTTATGGTTGATGGCTTTTTTAATGTTTTGTTTGGTTCTCATTTTTAAACAAACGCTACCATATCTCTGTGTCAAAGGGGTGGACTGCTCTGTTGTTTTTAATGGGTATCTCCAGCCAGAAAGAAAATTAAAGCCTTTTCTGGTGTGGACAAGAAAAGTGACAGCTCTAATTTCCTGTGTCAGCAGCTCTTAAAATGATATAGTGACCTTGCCAGGGGAAAAATGACAACTATAAATATGTTTAATATAAAATATAAACCTAGGCAGATCCTAGTCAACACTTGGATGGGGGACCACTGGAAAATCAGGGCTTTGTACATGAGTTTAAAATTGAAAAATCATCCCAGAAGAAATAATTGATTTCTACAGTATAGCTAAGAAAACTAGATGGAATATATCTGGATAATCTGTACCCCTTTAATTATTACCAGTTGGCTGGCATAATTAGGATTTTTATTTATTTTTATTGTATTGTGTTGTGTTGTATTGTACTGTATTGTATTGTTTTGCATTTGTTTATTATTTATGCCACCCACCTCACTGATAAAGTGATTCTGAGCTGCTGGTGGTAATCTATATACTAATAAAACCTTCCTGGTTTTTTGTAACCTTTACTTAGATGAAATAGTGCATAATAGGGCAACAGTTTTTGAATCAGTGTACTCAAATGGGCTAATTTAAAGAATGCGCCCAAAATTTGGGACCCCTGATTCCTGTGGGATTGACATTAGGCAAAGTTGTGACAGCTTCGGCACTACTGCACTGTCACACCACCTCACTGTGGCAAACATACACAGTCAGGTAATTGTCATGGACATGTCCCTGCCCTATTTTCAGCCTCCCTTTGGCCACTGTGTCCAAGTGGCTGGCAGCAAGGTGCCTCTATTGGCTGCTTTGGAATAGAGGCTGAAATGTAAAAGCTCTTAACTGCGGTGGGTAGTGAGGGAAGGCTGAGGGAGCAATACCAATGCTTGATGGTGAGGTAGGGCTGGCTGAGGGACACTGGTGGTCAATAGGTGTCTTCTTCCCTGGAGCGCCCTTGGTCACATGATGGAATGGGGAGCAGTCCTTGTGGTCCATGGCTCCTTTTGTTCTTCCCCCACCAGCAAAGTTCAGGCAATCCCATGACTTAGCCAAGAAGGAGGGGGCAACTTCACTTGGCCTCTGTTGAAGGAGATGATGTGAGGGGAAACTACTATGCTGTATTTTCTATGGAAAGAAAGATGACGACTCATGGATTGTCTAGTCATCTATCAAGGCCTTCCTAGTCTGTTGACCTGGAATTAGGGGGCAGTATAGGAAATATCAATTGCGAATGTGCAGATGGCCCTACTGTTTTTGGGCTCTTGCAAAGTCCTGGATGCAGGGTCATGAAAGGCCAGCAAGGAAAATACCCCATGTCCTAACCCACCTGAGAACATACGATATCTTTAGGGAAACACCCAAAAGGGAACATGTTTGTTACTTCTGCTCTCTTATTGCAAAATCTCAGGCAGTGATGAGAGAGACGGTGGCTTCAGTTCAAATGGTTTATTTAGCTCAGCCCGGGCAACGTGAACAGTACAATGAGCCTTTATATAGGCAATGGTCAAACTTGTCAACAAATCAGGGACGGGTGTTTTCCCGCTGAGGGGTCATGCCCAATGATCAGCTGGCAGCTTTTGACATTCCCCTAGTGATAGCGCATGCGCCGCTGAGCCGGAGAAACCCGTCAGCTGGCTGGCGCTTCAGCTGGGAACCCATGTAACCTAGCCGGTGTTCTGACAGCTAGTGGCTGTCAGTCGGCTGGTGGTTCTGCGCCTGCGTGGCTTTTGACAGCTCGCGGCTGCTGCTACGCACGCGCAGCCTTTGACAGCTGTCAGTGTCAACGGCGGGGTGCGCGTGCGTGTTGGGAGCGGCGGCCTTATGACAGCTGTCAGTGCGGCCACGTGGAGCGGTCTTTGACAGCTGTCATTTCTGCGAGGAATATAGTACACTTATCTACAGTATGCGAGACTTACTGAGTGAAATCTTTTATCGTATGCGTGTCAACTTTGCTGGATGCTTGCTTATGTAACCAGAAAGAATAAATACAAGCATTTCTTGTCTTTCGAGGCTGCTGTCTTTTAGAGGAGCCCGTTTTTTGTTCAGCCGAATAAAAACATAAAGTTCGATGGCAACTTCTGGTTTCCTGTATCTTTTACCAGCAAAACCTCAGAACCTGCATATCAAGTCTCGGACCTGGTTTTGAGATTCTGCCTATTTCCAATATTTCTGCTTGCCCTATAAGATCAGGCAAGATGGGCCTACTTCAGATCCTTCAGTCAATGTCATCTATCAGGACCATGGAAGCACAGTATCCCTCCTGAGATCTGAACATCTCCTATCCTGTAAATGTTCTGAAAGTTCTAGCGATAGAAAATGGTTGAGTCTCTTAACAGTCTTCTTTCAGCACGTTGGGCTTGTTTGTGTCAGAATTCATGTTTTTCACTTATTTATATGGAAGACTTCTAGAATTGCTTGGGAATTGGGAAGCCCTAAATTAAATAAGTAATATCTATTTGTCACAATTATCTTTTTTCTGCAATTTTCAATCTCATTTTACAAAACATACATAGAAGAAACAACATAAATTAATAATCAAGAGAAAAGATAAAAAGAGAATAGAGATAGAAGTACAAAAAACAGTATTAAAAAAGGAAAGGAAAACAAAAATATATACAAAAATGAACTTCTACAACTTATTTTAAGGATGTAAGAAATACATTTAGTTTAAGGTAGTAATATAATGTCCATTTTCTTACAAAAAAAGAAAAGGAGAAATATTTTTTTATTTTTTGTTAATAATCCTCAAATCCATATGTCAAATTTTGGGTTTTCTCCATCTCCTACAAAAAGTCTACAAAGGATTTCCAAATATAGGTGAATTTCTTCAGTGATTTTTCTCTCACGAGGGCCATCATTGCCAATTTTGCCATCTTTATTAACCATTCCTCTTTTGTGAATATTGTAGGGTTTTTCCAATGTTAAGCATATAGACATCGTGCTGCTGTTATCATACATAACAAGAAAAAACCATATGATTTTTTTTCAAAATTTTATTCCATAAATGTTAACAAAAAAGTTTCTGGTCTGAATTGTAAAGTCTTTTCAAGCTTTTTGAATTACATTACTAATTTTATTCCTATATTGCCTAGGACTTTTGCAAGTCCACCAAAGGTGATGAATATTATACTCAATATTAATATTAATATTAATATTTCAATATTATACTCCCAGCAAGTTTCTTATCTTTAAATCTCTGTGTGAGCTGCAAATACAAAAACCATTGTCCATTGAAGCCTTCTAGTACCAAGTCTTCTCTAGACTTTAATTTTATATAATCTGTAGAGTATTCTAATAAATCTGCATATCTTAACTATTTTTGCCTATTCTTCATTTTCTTTCTGTAATATAATATGAGTGATATTAAAAGATATCACTCTTAATGAAAACTATGATTTGAGATTTGAATGGCATGAGATGATGCCCCAAAATACCTTTATGGCTTTTTCCCCTCTTTGCAATTTTTGTCAATATTTTCTGCAATAGCTTCAGTGGAAAAAGTGCAAAGTGATTTTTTTAATTTAATTCTTGTTACATTATTTCACATTCATTATTGTAGAAAGGGCAAAAAAATACTTTACATTCAGTTGGCTCACTAGTGCATCTTGGCTGGGTTGCAGAATGTGCCAAGCCAGAATTTATTTCAGCCATGGTTTATTAACCAACATTATTGATCACATAAAATGCTAAGCAATAAATCATAATTGACAGATTGCAGTGGCTGAATATATTGTTTTTAATGATCTGATGAGGTTTTGCTTTCTTTATGTTTATACATTTCCCCGATATGTTGTAGACTATAGCACCTTCATTTTTAAATTAGGCTATAAATAATGGGAGTCACTGCTGTGCAGTCATCTGTCAGAAATGAAATTGGTTCTCTCCTCATAATATCTTATATTTCAAATAGAGTTTCTCTCCAAGGGATCCTTTAGATCCAGGGTCTCCAATCCCTGGACCATAACCCACTACCTGGCCTTGAGCCATTTGCATGCATCATGTAAGCATGTGCATATCCTTACTTGCATGAGCAGCAGGCAGGTCTGTGCACGTATGCTCCATTTGTACAAGCAGGGGGCACATGTGCCTGCTGCTTGTGCAAATAATGCTGTGCACGTGCTTGCCCGCTGCTCGCACAGAATCTTCCCCTCCCCTCCCTCCCCAGGCTGGTCTGCAATGCTGGAAATAATGGGGAATTATGCTTTAGATGCTGAGGAGAGAAATGGGGTTCTTCAGTATGTAAAGGTACATGCTATAACTGAGCTGCTATCTCTTGATGCTTCTTCAGATGCTGATCACGTAGTTGACTGAAGAGCTTTTCTAACTAGCAGTTAATCCCATGTTGGATGTTCAGCTAGGAATTGAAAACCAAATTTGGGGTTCAAATCCTTGCTTCAGATGACATGTGGATAGATCAGACTGCAACAGAATTACACTAACCTGCAGAGATCTTGCAAGGAAATGTCATTGAATCTCCAATTTGTATTCTATACCTAGAGCCATTCTGATCAATTCCCTAATTGGCTTAGTTTTTCCTAAACTGTTAAAAAAAAAAGCAGAGGGAAGCTGAGACTTGTTACTTTTATAATTTTGAAACAGCTGGAGATTTTTTTTCCTCCTTCCCTTTTTAACAAGGATATCTTGTGCGCTGCAGTGATTTATGACAGTAGCAGCTGCTGCTCAACTTGAAGAAGCCTCCATGGAGACATTCCAAAGATTTGATGAACTTCTGGAGTTCTCTGCTGGCATAAAAGCAGCTTCCGGACAGGCCAAAACTAGCTTCATAGTGAATGTACTCCCTAAGAACTAAAAAGGAGTATTTCCTTGCTTGGTTGGTGGTTGCATTCTTCTTATGTTTGTGCCAAGAAGGGACATCCCCAGAGTTTAATCTGAATCAAAGCAAAGATTCAGAACCAATTTTCTAAACTCAGATTTCTCTTCCAATTTTTGATTTGAATTAAACTTGCAGATTGTTGGAAAGGAGGCTGCTGGGCTGATTATGGGTAAAATCAACAATAATGAAGCATTTTTGCCACCTGAAATGTGTCATATTTAATAGGACAGTTCTTTGATCAAGTAGGACAGGGGCACTATCCAAACGTGAAGTGCCCCCCAACCCCATTTTTGTAACTACTTCTAAAGATTATGCTTTTGAAGTATGTAAAATGTGGCAGTACAATTGGGTGGGTATTTTTATTCTCAAAACATGTAAAATAGGGGTTTTTTTAGAAAGCTTCTGCTATTGATTATAAAGGAAGGCTAATTTATAAGCATTACAGTAAGTCTTATCCTATTCCTGCAAACACAGTAAATATTGCTATTCTCAGAAGTTACTTAAAAGTTTCTATCTAAACTCAGAGCGCCATGTGTGATTGTCCTCTAGATTTTAGCCTAATGAAAATCATGCAAAGCAAGTTAGACTGAATCTTTGAGCTTTCTTTCCTACTTCAGTGATCCCAATGTAACGCCCACTGATTCTTTGCATATTTGTCCACAAGAAGGGTATTCTTTGAGTGTGGTAGGCCTCATTCCGCCATCACAGTCATCACCAAGGGATAAAACTCCTTTTGAAACTTCTTGGTTTAAAACTCTTGAAAGAACTAACTCCCTGAGAAAATACCTAGGTATAAAGGCCAAAGTGCAAACAGAATTGTTTGCAAAGCATAAAACCTGCATCTGCCTTTTGCTCTTCTCCCACAAATGCTGGTTTACCATATTTCTTTTTTGGCAGATGTCTCTGAGAATGTTTGCATTTTGGGCTGAATAAGAGTGCTAGTCCTCCTGATCAATCTGAATTAATTCAGTCAGACTGCTTCTCCTGCCTGTCACCAGGGCAGTCAAGCCATGGCTTTCAATTTAGCTAGGTTTTATGGGTGATCAACATGTCCTTTTTGAACACTTAATCTTCTTTGGGAGCCGAGGGCCATAGTAGGTGGGATGATAATGCAGAATAGATGCTTTCATTACATCGCATGATTGAGGCCTGGATTTTCCAGATTCCCAGATTTAAAGGGATTAGGGAGTTTTCTTTTCAAATTTAAGATTACTTTAATGTACACACTACTGTTTCTACAGCTTTCCTTAACTTTGTTTGGAAGGCAACTTTTGACTTATTATGTTCCATCAAATCATTGTCCATTCTTATCTACATAGATAGATAGTTTTCCTAAGGCTATAAAAACGGTACTGGAGCAATACGTATCCTGGAGCTTCAGCTTGCTCACCCTAGCTGTACAATCGCTTGCACATGGGGAAGTGCCAAGGAAAGGTCAGGAATTAAAAGATGAACCTGGTCCAGACAATGTATTTACACAGAAACTGAAGTCTAGACGTGGCTGCAAAGAGGAAGATTTAATGACCAAAAAATGGGACTTTGTGGCGGCTTTTACATTTATGGTCCATGTACTACTATCTCTGGCAGCAATAACAATGCTCAAATTCCTTTAGAAAGCACTATTCTGGCTCCATCAAAAAATCCTTTGCAAAATGTGCTGTCTTTCAGCAAAAAAACAGTTTATCAGTGTCTTAACATTTCTTGGATGAAGTTTTGGCTTAAAAAGCAAAATGAAAGGAGCAGGTGCTTGGAAAAACTGCTGCAATTTGACCAGCATCTTTTGGAGTGGTGACTTAAAAAGAAACCCAGTAAACTGATGGCTGCTTTGTAGTAAGTAGCTGTGATTCCTCGAAAGGTAGCTTCAAAAAGAAATGTGTGCCTCTCTCTGGTGGCTCTCAAGCTGCAACTAGATGGAAGTTTTAATACCAAAAAAAGAGATAGAACTCTCATCAAAATTCAAGCGAGCAGGTATCCTTTCACATCCAAGAAATAACACTATGGGTGGTTTGCCATGAAGATTAGATATTTCTCTCCTGAGGATAAATATGTCAGTTTCTCCCCATCCAACTGGAGGATTCTGAGAATTGAAGTTCACACATCTTAAAGTAGTCAAGATTGAGAAGTGCTGTGTTACCAGAAGAGTGCTTTGGGAGCTCATAAAAAGATAGAAGTGTATTGTGGGTACACTGGCCAAAAGAGTTTCAATAGAAGGTTTGCCCATTCCCCCAAAAGCTGCAATTGTGAGCATGAAAATTTATGAATACCAAAATCATTACTTGATTAGTAAAATCATGAAGATGATGAAGATTTTTCCCTCCTCTGATAACAGCAACAATGACAATGACAATAATAATAATAACAATAACAATAACAACAACAACAACAACAACAACAACAACAACAACAACAATAATAATAATAATAATAATAATAATAATAATAATAATAATAATAATAATAATAATGTCAATTGCAAAAGGCGGCCTTACTGGGAACTGCTTCCATCCTCTCGACCTTCGCTCTTTCCAACGGGACCTAAAAACACATTTATTTGAACAAGCCGGCCTGGTCTGATGAGTTTAGGGGTATTTTATAGTTTTGTATTAATTTATTGAATAGGGCTGTAGTATTTAATATTTTTAAATTTTGTACATTGTATTTTATTGCATTGCCCTGTACACTGCCCTGAGTCTTTCGGGAGAAGGGCGGTATATAAATTAAATTAAATAAATAAATAAATATAATGCCATCAAACATCCACATCTGCCTATCCCACGTCCTTGGTAAGGACTCAATAGGTAGACAAAAATGCCAAATCCAGTCCATCTGGCTGACTGTGCAATGAATAATAATAATAATAATAATAATAATAATAATAATGATGATGATGATGATGATGATGATGGTGGTGGTGGTGGTGGTGGAAGGTACCTTGGAGGTCTTCTAGTCCAACCCCCTGCTCAGGCAGGAAACCCTATACCATTTCAGACAAATGGTTGTCCAGTCTCTTCTTAAAAACTTCCAGTGTTGGAGCATTCACAACTTTTGGAGGCAGGTTGTTCCACTGATTAATAATTGTTCTAACTATCAGGAAATTGATTCTTAGTTCTAGGTTGCTTCTCTCTTTGGTTATTTTCCATCTGTTGCTTCTTGTCCTGCCTTCAACTGCTTTGGAGAATAGCTTGACTCCCTCTTCTTTGTGGCAACTCCTGAGATATTGGAACACTGCTATCATATCATCTCTTCTTTTCATTAAGCTAAGCATACCCAATTCCAGCAACCATTCTTTATATATTTTACCTCCAGTCCCCTAATCATCTTTGTTGCTCTTCTCTGTACTCTGTACTCTTTCTAGTGTCTCAACATCTTTTTACATTGTGGTGACCAAAACTGGATGCAGTATTCCAAGTGTGGCCTTACCAAAGTATTGTAAAGTAGTATTAACACTTCACATGATCTTGATTCTATCCCTCTGTTAATGCAGCCTAGCATTATGTTGGTTTTTTTGGCAGCTGCAGCACACTGCTGGCTCATATTTAAGTGATTGTCCACTAGGACTCTGAGATCCCTCTCACAGTTACTATTACTGAGCAAGGTACCATTTATACTGTACCTGTGAATTTGGTTTTTCTTGCCTAAATGTAGAACCTTACTTTTTCACCATTGAATTTCATTTTGTTAGATAGCACCCAATGTTTAAGTCTGTCAAGATCCTCCTGTATTTTAAGCCTGTCTTCTGGAGAGTTGGCTATTCCTGCTAGCTTGGTGCCATCTGCAAATTTGATGAGTTCCCCAAATATCCCCACATCCAAATCATTGATGAAGATATTGAAGAGCACTGGAAGAGAAGTTAGGTGTGGGAGAGTCCCATCCATTTACTCACAACCCTACTAAGCTTTGCAAGCTTCCATTCTTACACAGAGAGCATGTGGCGGATGCAGGGCACTCCTTTTGTCTATTATTGCTTTAATCTCTTCTTCCTCCTTTCCTTCACTTAACTTTAGCCAAGCCCAGCTTTCAAGTAGTTAATTGATCAATGGTTCTGTTTCATGTCCATTTCTGATGAATATTTTGGTGAGACAGGCCTATTTGGCTCTTCACAAGTGACACTGACCTTGTTGTAAATCCTTTAGCCCAGTAATAGATTTAAGGAGTTGGGTTTTTTTCCATTCTGCCACTGTGGTACAAGCTCTGTAGGGATTTGAATGCTTCTTGTAATGCTCCTTTTCTTATCTTCACTAACTAACAAAGTCTTGTTCATAGAGCAGTCTGATTCTGGCAAGTATCACCAATTGTTGATCTTGACAGTCCTTAATGTTATTCTGCCTTTGGGGAGAACTTTGCTCCTTAATTCTCTTCTGGAACAACCCAGCAAAAACCAATCCCCTGCCCTTAATTTCAAAGAGAATGAAACCTATTCTTAAAGAGGATTTTAAAGTACTTAATTAGAGAAGGTTGTGTCATTGCTGAGCAACTCTTGCAAGTTTTTGCAAAACTTACTGTACTTTGGCAAAAAATAAATGCTGCTATACTTGTACTCTTATTGCTCCTGTTTTCTTGGGTTCCCAACTATGGAAAATTATGTTTTGGAGATGTTTGTTAACTTATTTTTTAGTGCAAGTTCCTAAAATTACTATTCCTAATAACTCAACATTTTCTTTGGGAAATTGAAGTTATTGCATATTTGCCTCTTGCCTCTAGTGCACTTATGGGAAATACACACAAATAGATGGAAAGAGGTCTTTATATAAGATGGCAAATATAGCTCTGTGACTTTTTTCAGAACAGTATTGATGACTTTTATTTGCTAAAGCATTTAGAAAACCAATACAGACAGGCTATACTAAGAGAATGAGGACATAACAAGGCTTTCAAGCTTTTTATTTTCTGTGATGCTGTTAAAGAGACATGAAACCAAAGAATGAGGAAAAATATCAAGTCTATACGCTGTTCCTTTTATTAAAATTCCTGCAGCTGAAATTGTAAAACAGGGGTGTCAAACTCAATTTCATTGAGGGCCGCATCAGCATTGCGGTTGCCCTCAGGGGGCCGGGTGGGTATGGTCAGGGTGGGCGTGGCCTACTGGGTGGGCGTGGCTAGAGTGCATATGGCCTACTGGGTGGGCATGGCCAGCTCTACATCATTCGTATCAAGGGTGCCTATGGGAGGCTGGGCAGGAGTGGGACAGATCTGAGGTTCTGTGGCAGAAGGAGGGTCTCTGGGCCAGGGCCAAGGCAGTGGGGGCCGTTCCCTCACTGTTTCCAGGATGACTTTGCGGGCCACATGAAACCACTTTGCGGGCCGGATCTGGCCCCCGGGCCTTGTGTTTGACATGTCTGTTGTAAAATGTTTAAAATTAAGAACATGATGCATTTTGGCTGGTTTAACCTAGTATGTTTGACAAGCTTAATTTCTGCAATTAACTGCAGAGTTCAAGAGTGCTCACTCTCAGTTTACCTTGTATTGTACGTGGTGATGTTGTGTAAATCTAATTGTGTAATTGATTAGTACTTTGTTGGAATATCTTTGTTAAGGAGGAAGGAATATCGACTATTGAATTAAAATAATTAAAATAAAATTGGATATATATTTATGCAAATATTTTTTCTGTTTATTCTCTCGTCTCTGCTTACAGTCTTAAAAATCAAACTAACAAAAATGACCAGTTTACTATCTTCATGACTGGAGATGAAGGACCATGCTAAGATTCTGACCATGAGGGAGTTAGGCACCCTTTTAGGGGTGCTTATATCTAAAAGCCTATTATGGTATCTCCTAGGAATGGTTTTTGGCAGTACTGTATGGTGGTGGAGCAATTAAAATGAATTCCAGTCTTTCAACATCTTACTGGTTGCATTGCTACCTAAAACTTTGGGAATAGATTGCCCATCACTTCAAAACTGAAGTGGTCAAATTAAGGTTTCAAAGGTTGAGTAATAAATTTATAGGCCACATATTTGGAGGGGGGGTTGGACTGTATTTTTAAACAAAGGAACCTCCACTTTTGGCAATGGATACTGTGCTTAGGAGGGAATGATAAAATTGTATAGAGGTACTTAGCGGAGGCACTAGAGAATATGGAACTCACAATTATTCTTGATTATGGAATGTAGTGTTGCAAGCACATTGTATGCATCTCTGAAATGTTGAATGTTATGATTTTGTAGCTACATAGTCAGAAATGATTAGTTTGAAAATGAATATTCATTCTTCACTCATTCATTCATTCATTCATTCATTCATTCATTCAGTCAGTCAGTCAGTCAGTCAGTCAGTCAGTCAGTCTCCCCTTCCCTCTCTCTGTATATGTATGTATATATTTTGACCTGAGACTTCATTGAGTTCTTATAACTAGCCAGAATCTCCCTTCTTCTTTGTTCCCTGTATAATCTGCTGCATTCTTTTTTTTAACAATTCCTGTGACATAGCATTCCTTTTATACAGTATGAAGTGTTGCAATCTCAGCTCCCAGTGGGTTCATACAGCAGTTTGTACTACTCCACCATTGAGATTAGACCTGATCAAAGGGTCAAATTTTAGTATGTTGCTGGAAGATATCTCAGACCGGAATCCAACCCTGGTTTGGTTACATTTACAAATACTATTATTTTTTCTCTATTACCTAATTGTAATATTATTCACCTTTGAATCAGCATGAAACTATGTTCCAGTAAACTGTACCTGTTGCCAATCACTACCAGCCATCTGACTTCCCCCACAAAGTCAAAAAATCTAACAGATTTCATAAAACTTGAGGCAGTCTTTGGAGAGTACTGTAGTAAAAGAGAAAACATACTCATGAGTTGGGAATGAGATGAAGGCCAGGGAGATATGACAGAAGAAAATATTTGCCAGGACGTGTTTGGGTTGTGGTTAGAGGCAGGTGTGAACATGGCTTTGATTTATTCATGAAGTTTTAAGGGAGAGTAGTTCAGAAGGCTAGCAATTCCAGATTTCAACTCTAGGAACTAGTATACTATAATTGACAAGGGTTGGGCAGACTTAAATACAACTCTATATGATATAGATAGAAGCTCATCTTTGAGCTTTGGGTACTCTCCCTTAGACTAGTCAACATCACAGGGTGGTGGTTGTAGAATTAAGTACAATTATCTTCTGGGATGGTATGGGCTATTTGACATTTTGAGAATGTGTTATTCATAAATATTGGTTCTCATAAAAGGGCTGCCACAAAGGGATTGTTCCCAAAATAGCTCCCCTAATCGGAGCTGCTAGGTTTCTCCATGCCACCTTTAATATGCTGCCATCCCAATTTATTACTGTCTTTTTCTCTCACAAAAACAAGTTCTAGGCTGCTACATTTGTTACTGTCGTTCTGTATGAAGGCCCATATAGAGTACAAAAATCATTTTTTAAAATATTTGATCTTAGCCAAATGCTGAAAACCAACAGGAGTTTGGCTATCCTGCCACCATATCCCCCAAATTAAGACTCAGATGAAATAATGGCATATTACTGGTATACATTGTTACCCTCAAAATGAAATTAGTCCCTTGGTTTCTTTATGGAATCATGTTATAGGATCTCCTCATAATAAAATCTGTTTTTCAAAACAAATTCATAAGAATTATTTGGAATTCTCAAATAGCCTCCAGCTTATTAAAACCTAATAGTTGGAGCTTTTAAGTACTGGAATGTAATAAAATCCTTTTTGGATTTCTGATTACCCCAACTTTGTTTATCAAAGCAAATAAAATATATTTCCAATGAAATGTCCTTCTGGGTTCACAATTCGGAGGGGGGGGGGCTTTATATCTGTCTGTGGATATTTTCCAGGATTTTTATTTTTTTGTTTCTGGGGATATTTTGATAGCTGCACAAATTTTTAAGTGACATTTAATATCTCTGCAAAGGTTGATGTAACATTTACATGCCAACTAGGTAAATATCATCAGAGATGAGTAATGAAATGTCTGCAAACAGGCACTAAGGAGTCCACCGTTCAATCTGATCTACATACATTCTCTTCTATTGGATTGCCTTCAGCATCAAGGTTATTCTGATGCACTTACTAGTTACATAGAACATCTTCAGAGAGAGAAAATATTCTGTCTGAATTCCAATAAAATTAAATTGTTACCGAAAATACAAAACTTGATTGTTCTATAGGGATTGATAAGTTTGTTCAAGAGGCAACAGAAGTTAGCAATGCTTCCTCTATAACTTCATTTCATAAAGGTGATTTTGTTATTATGTTTTTCCTATTTCTTTTAATGGCTACTTTCCTGGTTGTATAAAAGGTTAAAGTTGTCCCTTAGTCAATGTTTATTGTTTTATGACTCACCTGATAAACTATACATTATGTTATAACCTACGGGCTAGAACAATAAAATTGTTAGTATCTTCTTCTTAACATCTCCAGAGACACTTTTGGAAATAAAGTTGATGCTAGATCCTGATGCCTTGCTTTGCAGCATGCCAGCTTCCCATTTCTTTCTATATGATTAAAAGAATCTATTAATAAATTTAAAGCTAAGAGAGGCAGAGAGCCAAAGGCTATGTCCAGGTCCATGATACCTGCTTCTTAATTCATAATGAATATGTCTAGAACTATTGCCTAAATATTCACTTACACATCATTATTTGGGGTTGCAAATCTGCAATATTCAGCAATTTTAAAATGTTCTAGAAAAAAGTTTGCATCTAGTATTCGAAAATTACTTAATGTCCCTCCAAAGACTCATTGCTTTTAGTTTTAGTTTAGTTCAGTTATTTCCCTTAAAATTTTCCTCTTCCTAAATCTCCACTCATCTTCTGCAGTCAAATATTTGGGACAGTCTTGTTTAGGTTAGCTTACTTAAATGACATTTTTCATATTTGGAATGTATCTGGAACAGCTCACAGTAAACATGAAATTACAGTATCCTACTTGAAAATAATTCAGTTTGACAATGCATGACAAAGCATCAAACAAATGTCAACAAAATAACTATTTTGAAAAATAAATCTTGAAAGAGCCTTTATGTTATAATGAAAGTTCATATTTTAAGGCAAAGCATTTAAAGCAACAGTCCACGATTTCATGCAGTCCTGTTTAGAGATGTCAAGCCTAAAAGGTAGAACCATGTATGTGCAAAGCATGTTTTCCAGTCTTTCCTGGTTGTTTTATTTATGATAATTTGTTACACTGGAGCATGTCTCTTTGCTTAAAATAAGTATCCGGACATAAATGGTTTTACTGTTGAGCCCACTAGAGAACTGCACTTGTGTACTTTGGCAAGGCTTAGTGACTGCACTTGAACATTATAACCTGAGATGTGCATGAATTTCTGACTTCTATATTCTCTTCTCATACAGTCCATTTTTTATTTTGATTTTTTGCTGTTCAGTGAAGACTTTAAACATGTGAACGCATCTTCAAACAACAATTTTGCTTCTTTTAACTAAACAAGCATTGGAACAAGTTAAAAACAGTATTTTGTAATGCCTGTTCTAAAGGAGTTGAATAGATATTCCATTAAAAAAAAGTAATTGCTTGCCTGGTTACTTGCAGCAGAGAATTTATAGATAAAGACAAATGCCTATTATGTTCTGAAAAAGGATATCATGAAATCAGTGAAGTAGTTATTTGAGCCAAATTACAGAATAAGTGGCAGGAGTAGCTCTTCTGCTGGTTTGGAATAGAAAACTAACAATATTTTAAATTGTTCTACCTTGTGTCCAATAAATGATCATCAGAAGTGTTTAAATTTCTTATAAAAACATTTTGGGGGAGCAGGACTTGGAAATTAACTACTAAGGGATTTGCATAACCACATTTGGTCAGAGCTACAGCATAATAGTTATCATTAATGTCATCTGTATACAAGAAAAGTAGGAGATATCTGTTCCCAGTTTAGGAATAAAATAAATCCATAGGTTTTACTTCCTGACAGAACAATTAACCAGTGGAACAACCTGCCTCCAGAAGTGGTGAATGCTCCAAACTGGAAGTTTTTAAGAAGAGACTGGCCAGCCACTTGTCTGAAATGGTATAGGGTTTCCTGCCTGAGCAGGGGGTTGAACTAGATGACCTCCAAGGTCCCTTCCAACATCATCATCATCATCATCATCATCATCATCATTATTATTATTATTATTATTATTATTATTATTATTATTATTATTATCTACAGGATAAGGAAATTAATCAGAATGGCTGATAACTTTGGCTGAATGTCAAAATAAATTTGGACTGATGACTTGCAAAATTACATCAAACCCATAGTGAAGATCTTTGTGTAAGTTATAAAGGAGGAATAGAAGGTATTTATCAGCTGAGGTGTTGCTCAGTTGCATGACATAGAATTCAGTGCTGCTTTAAGAGTCAACAAAAGAGGTAAATGTTATTGGGTCTAAACTCCTGTTTCTCAGTAATCCAGGGAGTGCTTCAAGCTATTGTTTGTTAATTATTTCTAAGATACTCAATGTCACAATCTTTCAGTATTTCCAGCTGTTGTATATTAGATGATAGCACTACTTGGGAGAAGGGAGAATTACTTTTCCCCAGCAATTTGTTGGAGCAACATGTCATTTTTTCCAGCATACACAATCATAATGGTATTGGTGGAGATATTAGCATCCATCACAACAATGATATTACAATGGCTCTGCAGACTATACAGTTTGGAAGATCTTCTTGTACTTGAAAACTTATTTTTAGGGTCCACTTTTCTAATCCTGAGATTTATTCCATAGTCTCTTTTTTTTTCCGTTGCCCTTGCACTGAACTGTGAGTGGTCCTGATGGACTAGAAAAATAAAACGTATATAGGCACAAAATAGCTCCACAAGGAATGAGGGCAGTGTTCCCATGCCAGGATTCCAGAACAGTTAATTTTAGCAGAAGCTTGAGGGAAAAAAGGAAATGATAACTAATATTTGATGCTTCAAAGCTGGCATGGGCTGGAAACTTCCATATCTCTTTTGAATTCTGAATAGAAAAAATGCGTCTTAAAACAAAAACTTAGTTGGGAGAGGATATTGCTGAACTGAAACTTTCCTTTCAATCAACTTGACCTGAAACCTGCAAAATCCTCTTAAATTAGTGGGCAGATGAACTGAGCCTGTACATAGCTTGAAAAATAACTAAATAAAATGCTTTTATTTATCACGTTCAAGTGTTTGAAAGCTTTTTAAATTGCTAGCAGGCCTTTGGAGATTCAAAACTTAACTAATACAAAGATCATGTTGTGAGTTCTGATTTAGAAAAATCCATCTTGCTAGACGTTTTGCCAGGCAATCCTTTGCAATTCTGAAAAAGGATAAAATTAGCATGAGAATGGAAAGTGGATCTTCAAAACAGGACAGCTGGGCAGGGTAATGGGATTAATTACTCCCCCCCCACAATGTATGTTTGTAGCACCAATATATCCAGAGGGCAGAAAATTAGATGCTGCCTTATTATATTCTTAAATTAACCCCGCTACCAGCTAGGTTGTTTCTTTGGAAACCAAACTGAATAGCCTCTAAAAGTTAACTTTAAAAAGGTTTCAGATGTACAGTTTCAACAGATGAGAATACAAAAATATTCACAATGACCAATCCTGATAATGATGGACCCTGTTTTATTTGCTTATAAAGAAGTGTAATCTTTAGAGAGTCTACACTTGAATTTCTAGAGTTAATACAACTTTTCTTAACTGTTTTAAATGTTTTTTCCCCATCAATTTCTTTCTCTTGCCAGAAATAAACAAAAAAAGATGGCTGAGGGGCTGGGATAGATTTGAGGGAGTGGCTGATTTTACACCCTCCACAAAGATAATCCTATAGCAAGGAATTATCTGAATAATGTCTCTGCAGACCAGACTGCAGAAATTTGAAGGAGAAAATCAATAGTAAAGGTAAAGTTAAGCTATGTAGACATCATTTTGAAAATCAAATCAGCTAAGGGTGCAAAGCCCCCCCCTCCCCCCAAATCCTCAGTGATCTCTAAAGTTCCTTCCAGCCTGTACATTTTATCATTCTAAAATCCAATCTGTAGTTTATTTTTTTATTTATTTTAATTCCATTTATATCCCACCCTTCTCTGAAGACTCAGGGCGGCTTACAAGCTTAGCAGTAGCCTTCATTCTATGTATATGCCTGCTTATTAGGGCTTTCACACACACACCCAAGCGGCATTATTACAAAGTCAGCTTAATTGCCCCCAACAATCTGGGTCCTCATTTTACCTACCTCGGAAGGATGGAAGGCTGAGTCAACCTTGAGCCTGGTGGGACTCGAACCTGCACTAATTGCAGGCAGCTGGTGTTACTTAAGGAGGCATTACCCCACTGCTCCACCAAGGCTCTTATAAGTGAATAGGGTTAACAAAGAGAAATGCCTATTTATAAAGAGTGGTTTTCGAGTATAAGATGGAGAAAAACCAGGTAATGGTTTAAAATAGAAACATTGGGCCATAAAATACATACAGCTTTTTTGAAAAAAACGGAGAATGGAACTTTAGCCAGTGACTACATATGTTAAAGGTTGACTGATTAATCACAAATGTTTGCCTACATGCTCCTGTTATTGTGGAAGTTCCTTGCTTCTAACTTAGTATATAGCCAGCTATGATTTGCTTGTCCTTAAAACACACACAAAAGTCCTTTTTTTGGGGATTATCCCATCCTGAGTACAACACAGTTAAATAAAAATGTACTCTTTGAAACTGAAAAAAGCAAGAACTAGGGCTTAGGAATTTCTTATGTTCTAAGCCACATCTATGTTCACTTGAATATGTGAACTGCATGTAAACCAGTAAGAACAGAGTGTCAGATTCTGTTAGAACCTTTGAGCCTATTTCTTCATAAGGCTGAACTTTGGAAAACCAGTTTCTCTTATGAAGAGGGAGGGCAACGTTGATATCTCACTTTTAGATGGAAAAAGATAAAAAACATGTTTCCTTTTTTTGTAGAGAGATAGTGAAATTGGACTGTTCTTGCTCCACGTTCTTTAGAAAGGATTTTGTTTTGTCTTATTTCTTTTCCAGCAGGAGGGAAAAACTAAGCCACCATGCTATGTTTTCTGTTTTTGTTCAACTGATATGCAGGGTTAAGAAGCATGGATGTATGGCTTGTCCTGGTTTCCTGCTCTGCACATGCCATTCATATTTCTCTGTTTAGTTTTTAAGTTTCTTCCTCCTCTCTTTGGTATGGAAGAAAGGCATTCTAATGCCCAAGCAGATTCCTACTCAAGCTTGAAGGCAGACCAGCCTCAGAATGAATGGGATAAGGAAGAATGGCATTTGTTCAGAATTTGGTACCTGGAGGTCCATCTTGATGAAGCTCCTTTGCTAAGTTTACACTTGGTTTCCTTGGGGGTGCTCTTCAGTCCTATAAATGGGACTTCCCTCATTTGTTGTTGTTAGTTGCGAAGTCGTGTCCGACCCATCGCGACCCTATGGACAACGTTCCTCCAGGCCTTCCTGTCCTCTACCATCTTCTGGAGTTCATTTAAGCTCACGCCTACTGCTTCAATGACTCCATCCAGCCACCTCATTCTCTGTCGTCCCATTCTTCTCTTGCCCTCAATCTTTCCCAGCATTAGGCTCTTCTCCAGTGAGTCCTTCCTTCTCATTAGGTGGCCAAAGTATTTTAGTTTTAGCTTCAGGATCTGGCCTTCTAAAGAGCAGTCAGGGTTGATCTCCTCTAGGACTGACCGGTTTGATTGCCTTACAGTACAATGTACAAATTAAAATAAAATAAAATTAATAGCCCCAAAACAGTTTAAAATTTAAAATTTAAAACCTTAAAACCCCTCAGTCCAGGCCGGCTAAGTCAAATAGCCAAGATTTTAGGTCCCAGCGAAACGAGCGAAGGTCGGGGGCGATCCGGAGTGCCACAGGCAACTGATTCCATAGGGCAGGTGCGCCCACCGAGAACGCTCTCCCCCTGGGGATTGCCCACTGGCACTCCCTGACTGGCGGGACCCTAAGGAGGCCCTCCCTGTGGGAGTGCACAGGACGATGGGAAGTGGATGCTGGCAGCAGGTGCTCCCTAAGATAATCCGGACCCATGCCATTTAGGGCTTTATAGGTCATCACCAGCACCTTGAATATCACCCGGAGGGCAACTGGAAGCCAATGCAGCTCGCGGAGAAGAGGCGTTACATGGGAGTATTGGGAAACCCCCATCACAACTTGCGCGGCCGCATTCTGCACCAGCTGAAGCCTCCGAGTGGTCCTCAAGGGCAGCCCCATGTAGAGAGCATTGCAGTAGTCTATCCGGGAGGTCACAAGCGCATGAGTGACTGTACATAGGGCGTCTCAGTCCAGATAGGGCCGCAACTGGCACACCAGGCGAACCTGGGCAAAATTATGCTTCAGTCTTCTTCAATCTGGGGCTTTACGGTCCTGTTGGATCATTTCCACTGGGCATAGATAGAGACAGTTTTCTGCCCAGCATTAAGTTAGAAAAAGTTTGTACACCTATATTTCAATATTTCTGTATGATTGTTAGTAATAAAACAAAACCTCACTTAAATTAGCAAAATAAGGAATCTTGTTTCTGTCAGTGTTTGTTTTTATTAAAATAGTTTATGTCCATTCCCCCCCCCCTAAGGAGTTCCAAGTGGCATACTTTTGGGGGATAGAGAAGAGATCATCAAAGCAATTTTCTGAGTTGGTTTAGGTTTAGGTTGAATGTGACTGACTCTGGAATCTTCAATGAGATTAGCGCCTGAACTGAGTTTGAATCTCCCTTCTCCTCCCCACCATTTGAAAGGTGATTTTCCAATCTCTATCTCATGTAGGGTGAGCAAATAAAACAGATTTCAAAAATAATTTATTTATATTATTCCCTGCTAGGTGACCCCAAAAGCTGTGGAGAGTTGGAATAGGACTTTCTTGATCTCTCCCATCTCTAAGTTCCCCATCAGTTCATTGTTGTGCCTGATTTCTATACTCTTTTCTCTCTGGACTTCTTTCAGGATCATAAACATTGATTATTTCCTAGGTAAGTTTAAAAGAGGAAAAACAAAGTAGAGCTCCTTCAGGAGCCCAGGCATTCTGTATGATGGATCTTACATCTTCTAACATCCTAACATCAAAAAAACAACAAAGGACTAAAAGTGCCCTGTTATAAGACAGGAGTCTGCAGCTCTCTTATATTTTGCAATAACCATTACCTGCTGTTTGGAAGAATAGGGAGAAGAGGCTACAGCACAATAAGCGCACTGTGTTATGCTTAACAATTCGTGATAATGCATTTAGCTGGGATGAGGATGAGGCCTTTGGTAACAGTCCAAACTGTGAATCTCTTTTAGGAGGCAAACAAGCTCTATAACAGACATGTCAAACACAAGGCCCGGGGGCCAGATCCGGCCCGCAAATTGGTTTCATGCGGCCCGTGAAGCCATCCTGGAAACAGTAAGGGAACGGCCCCCACTGCCTTGGCCCTGGCCCATAGACCCTCCTTCTGCCAGAGACCCTCAGATCTGTCCCACTCCTGCCCAGGCCCCCATAGGCACCCTTGATGCGAACGATGTAGAGCTGGCCACGCCCACCCAGTAGGCCATACACACTCTGGCCACGCCCACCCAGTAGGCCACGCCCACCCTGGCCATACCCACCCGGCCCCCTGAGGGCAACTGCAATGCTGATGCGGCCCTCAATGAAATTGAGTTTGACACCCCTGCTCTATAACCTTTATCTGTGTGGTGGTCTTTTCCTCCAGTGCAATAGACTTAGACTTATACTTAAGTAATTTTATATTTATTGTTTTAGTACTTTTCCTGAACTTTAAATTGCTTGTTTTAATGCCTTTTTATCTGTTTAATTAATTGCTAGCCTCTTGAAAATATGGACTATATGATTTCTTTTTAATCCAAATGGAATTTTAGATTGTGTATACAAGTTTGATAAATTATGGTTGGTTGCACAGTCAGCAAGATGTTTAAGACTGCGTTGGGCATTTTTATCCAGCTATTGAATCTTTCTCAAGGACCATAGGCAAGACCATGTTGTTTGATGGTATTAAAGGTATCGTTGCAAATCATAAGCTATTCCAAGTAAAGCTATGTTTTGCAATTGACTGATGATGAATTTGTCAATGCCAGTTGTGTTCAAGTGGTGCTCTAGATGTTGGATTGCACTCAAGGTGTCTATTACTAATTGGTACTATCTTTGCTCTCTTTTGCTACAGTCTTTCTACTTCTAAATGCAGGTCTTTGTATTTTGAGATTTTCTTCTGTTCTTTCTTTTCTCTTCTGCTGTCTCCAAGTATTGCAATGTCCACTATCCAGTCTTTTTTTTTACCTTTCTTATTGACAGTTGTTAAGTCTGGGGTGTTCTGTAGCATGTGTTTGTCTGTTTGAATTCTAAAGTCCCGCAGCACTTTAGCTTCTTCATTTTCAATTACGTTGTCTGTTTTATGATCTCACCCTTTCTTGCTGGCATATAAATAGTATTTCTTGCAGATATTCCAATCCACCATTGTTGCTAATTTGTTATGCTGTTGTTTGTAGTGTGCCCAGTCTTTCTGAAGCAGCTTCTGTTTCTTCAGCTTCTTTCCAGAGGCAGCATTTGCTATCTGTTGTTATCTTCTCAATTCTGATTTTGCATCCATTTGTTCTTAAGGGTTGAACTTGTGTAGCTAGAATTAGCCCCACTGTCTCTTTCTTCAATTTTCATTTTCCTTTCCTTTGTTGGAGAACTTGGTTTTAGAGAAAGCCATGGAGGCTGCCATCATATTTGACTTGCAAGGATTAAGGTGCTGTTTAAAGCAGTAGTTATTCTTAACAACCCCCCCCCCCTTGTTTCTTCTGTTGTTTTCTTACACTTGGCAAGCGCAAAAGCCTTTTTTCAAAACAAAACCTCCAAGGCACAGAATGCCAATACAATGGAAGTTAAAAGCAAAAACATTCTGCTTTTGTCATTCAAACTTTCCCCCCCCCTCCTTCCTCTTTTGCCATATAAAGGATTAGTCCTATGTCATGCTGCCCCTCACTCAGAGCTATTGTGCTTTATCCAATTACTTCCTTGTCATACCAGTTGAACTTCCTTGAGCCTTGTCATCTGCTAGATTTATTGTGAACACAAAGCTCTTATATATTTAGAATTATAGAGTCCAAAGTAGCCTCCATTTCTGGCTTCATCTAGAGAAAAGATTGGATAGCTAGTTAAAACTAGCTTTGAAAGGTGAGCAAAATATGCTTCCCTGTTTTTTTCAGCAATACTCATTTATTTGCTTGATGGGTTAGCTTGAAAAACCTGCGTTTGTTCTTTCCTCAGCTGAATTCTTTGTTGGGCCGCTTAGCTTATGTTTTAGTACTGTAATGTTAAATATGGGAAGCAAAACATTGAAAGAAGGAAATCATTTCCATTCCTATCCTCACTCCCCTCTGCTCCCTCCCCCCAGTGATACGGTACTTCCTGAGACTTAGTTCACACGTTGCATTTAGTCGTAATAGCAATAACACTTAGACTTATATACCACTTCAGAGTGCTTTACAGCCCTCTCTAAGCAGTTTGCCAGCATGTTGCCCCAAACAATCTGGGTCCTCATTTTACCGACTGTTATGTAGCGGGTTCTTCGCACAGGAAAGGAGATGAGGCAAGTGAGTTCAACAAAGCTCATGGTTTATTGCTTGCAAGGTCTGAACTGAACATTGGGCTGCAACTAGCAGCAATTTATAGCCTAGCCCCTAGGCAGCAGCCAATAGGTTTAAAGCAATCATTGCCGCCTAGGGACAGCCAATAGCAGCACTGGAGACCTAGAGTCTGGGTAGCTGGAGAACCGTTAGCTGCTCCAGCTAACCACGTGGTATTACAATTGAGCCCAATACATAACACCCCTCCCCTCTTAGATCAGACAACATCATAGCAATAGTTGGCCTTAATACAATTAACAAGACTTAACATCATAACAACCTTAAATAAAAAATACAAGTTACAAGGGTTAACATTATAGCATCTGAATTAATAAGCTTTCATTGACAGCACACTAGACAGTTAACATCATAGCATCTGAATGAATAGGCTTTCATTGACAGTACACTAGACAGTTAACATAACTCCAGTTTTCAGTACAGCAACGAGTTACAGTATAGACAACATTATAGTTCTTTATTTTACAATGTAATCAGCAAGATAAGAAGGAGGCTTGCGTGCCCTTGTGGAACGCCACGGAGTTCCAGTCACTTTGCGATCTACCAGCTTACCCATCGGGCCAGGTAGACCATTGTCCTTTGATGCACCTGAGTCAAAGGAATTAGATGCTCTCTGGCTGGCCTGTCCAGGTTGGCCCACCCCAGAGTCAGACTGATCAGCAGAGTAGGCACAGCGGTTGTTGAAGTCTGGTTGTCTTGCTCCTTCAGGGGATCCATGTTGCATTTCTGGACTCCCCTCTTCTACGCCCAGTTCCTCATTGGTTATAAAGGAAGAGTCTTGAGGGTCCATGTATGGGCTGGCTTGACTGCAAGTTTGGGGACATTGGGAGGAACTCATGACGCAGTCCTCACTTAGTGGCCATTCTGGAAACCGTTTTCTGAGTTGATCAATGTGGCGTCTGACAACTCGCCCTCCCTCCAGCCCCACTTTGTAAGACAGGCGCCCAGATGATTTGGTAATTTTACCAGGAACCCACAGATTCCCATGTCCATAGTTTCTGACCCTAATGGTCAAGCTGAACGAATGGTGAGGACCACGAAGGAATCACTCAAATGCATCGTAACAGGTGACTGGCATCACAGATTGGCAGATTTTTTACTCTGCCAACATTCTATGCCCTGCACTGCTACAGGCAAAAGTCCGGCAGAACCTCATTGGGGGAGGCGACTGATCACTAAACTGGACAGGTTGCATCCAGATAGAGTGGCAGCAGAAGCCTCTCGACCAAAACCCCCAAGGGGGCTGCAAGTGGGCGATTGGGTATGGGATAGAAACTATGGACCTGGGAATCTGTGGGTTCCTGGTAAAATTACCAAATCATCTGGTCCCCTTTCTCACTTGCCTTGTCTTCTTTCCTGCACGAAGAACCCGCTACATAACACCTTTTCCCTCCAGACATGAGCTAGTGGACTTCCCTAGTGGACTTCAGCTCTTTTGGGGAAGCAGGATCCCATCCTCGTCGCCAGTGTTATGTAGTGGGTTCTTCGCACAGGAAAGGAGACAAGGCAAGTGAGTTCAACAAAGCTCATGGTTTATTGCTTTCAGGATCTGAACTGAACATTGGGCTGCAACTAGCAGCAATTTATAGCCTAGCCCCTAGGCGGAAGCCAATAGGTTTAAAGCAACCATTACTGCCTAGGGACAGCCAATAGCAGCACTGGAGACCTAGAGTCTGGGTAGCTGGAGAGCCGTTAGCTGCTCCACCTAACCACGTGGTATTACAATTGAGCCCAATACATAACACCGACCTTGGAAGGATAGAAGGCTGAGTCAACCTTGAACCAGTGAGAATTGAACTGCCAAATTGCTGGCAATCAGCAGTCAGCAGAATTAGCCTGCAATACTGCATTCTAACCACTGTGCCATAATAAAGTGAGATTGTTTTCAGCTTGGCATAATGTGTGAAGCCAACCATTTAGTTTATAGATTTTGGCTTATGGCTTTGCACAATTTATGAATATGTGATTTCACAATATATGAAATAGACTTCTTTAACAAATTTTGATTTAGCACTGTTTGTGTATCCATGTGGTAGATATAAATGCTACTCTTCTATTTAATAGTTGTTGAATATATAGTAAGTGTTGCCATTCTCTTGCCCTGTTGTTTATTTATCATATCAAATTTCTGATGTAATTGCACACGCACACACACACACACCCTCCATTCCTTCTTAGGCATATACATACATTTGGGCTGGATGTAAGAAACAAAATTTCTAAGTGCTTGGCAGGAGTGGAGGAAGTTAATCTTCATAAATGGTCTGTTTTATTCACTCACAGCTACTGGATTAATCAGAGCAGGATTAAATCATGGCTGCTCATTCTTCCTTACCATGTCTACTGTTGGAAAAGGAAGCTGATCTACACTCTGCAACTTTGCAGGCATCCCCAAAGCAAGCTTCCTCCTGTGACTCAGGTTTTTCTTCCCAGGAAGTGAAATATTTTCCACCAAAGTCATCTTATCCTAGAACAAAGCTAGGATGCTTGCGGGCATCCTCATTTATGAATCATGGAGATGGTATCTTCACACTCATCATGATCTAGATTAATCAAGAGACACGGGTTAATGGTTTCTGAATCCTTTGTATAGTCTTTTCCTCCTAGAGCTTGGGTTATTTGGCTTTCTATTCCTTGACAACAAGAATGTCATATCTATTTTCTAACTTGGTGAATCAAGCAGCATGCCCATGTTTCAACTGAAATAAATCCTTGCTCCTACCCTGCTCTTTGTAGTTCCTAGTCCTTAAGTGGTCTCAATTCTCATTATGGCCTATCTTTTGATCTTGCAGGCCAACAGACCTGGGCAAGGAGTCCACACAATAATATAGGCACTAATTGTTTGAGAGGTTTTTTATGAAGTCTTTTCTGCTCCAAGAGGTGTTTCCAGTACTGTAGAAGAGTTTGTACGATCATATATTCTTAAGAAGAATGGAACAATCATCCCAGAAAGTTGATTTTAATGAAAGAGGAGCTCATTGTTACCTATTTAATTCTGATGGCATTTTTACTGCTGAAATAGGGAATGCTTGTTGGGTTTTCTTCATCTGGTGCTGAAATAACTTGTGTGGCTTGGGCACAGGTTTAGATGAAGAGAAAAGGTGGATCTCAGTGGAAAAACACATGCCTGGGTCCAGTCCTAGCCATCACCGAGCATGGGCAGGGAAAGATAGTTGGGCTCATCCACTGCACTGAGCTGTAATCTGTAATTTGCCATCCAGTTTTCCTGGCTTTATGCCTTTGTTACCTCAGCTAGCATAGACCATCAGATGAATGGTCTTATTCTGAGTTCTGCTGTATTAGTGGAAATGTGTCACATTCAGAGGAGCAGCAGGAACTGCTTTGAATCTGGCACAGAAAAGTGGTTGGAAAGGCAACATTTGCCCCTTCTGCCTCACTCTGATGCCTCTTTTTTCCAGTTTTTATTTATTACATTTTTTTTGCCATCCTGCAGTTTGAGGCATTACAGTCTTGCCTGGCTAGGTGAAGCCTGCTGAAGCATGTAGAACCTGAGCCAGAACAGGAAATAACTCAGAAGATTATGATGAAGATATAATTATGAAGCCACCAAATTAGTACAAAGTCATTGATCCTGTTTGCTGTCTCCTTTATTATTGGAACATACATTGATCTGGTTTCATGGCTCTCCCCTAATGATTCCAACTTGTGGTGACCAAAGCAGCCAATAAATTGAGCAATTTAGAAAATGAAAATAAAACAAGAGTGCTTCCAGAAGGTGGAGCTTGAAGAGGTGAAGAAGCCTCACTATCACTAGTAGGGAGAGCTGTCCCCAACCCTAACAGTAAAAAAAGGCAAGCTGAAGGGATGAAGAACTTGATCCTATTTCCCCCAAGGTAGGAAGTTGTACAAAGGGTGCCTCAAAGAGTGAGGGTTAGGGTTAGGGAGGCCCAGTGCAGGCCATGAGTGAACTGAGAGGTGCTGCAATGCATGTCTGATAACCATGTGCGCCTCTTAAAGGACCCTACTTAAAGGCTTTACAACTGCAGAGCCAGGATTATGATAATTAAGCGAGGTAATTACATGGACACCTCATTTAGTGACCCAGTGACTAACAGCCATAATTCCAGGCTCAATTGTGATTGTAAGTGGGGGATAACCTATGCAAAGGTTATCAGTGAAAATCACACGGCCTCCAAGAAAATGAATGGTCCTTGCTTTCCTGGTATAGGTAAAGAAGCAAAGAGGTTCATCAGTCTGGGGAGTTTGGTAAGCACAATTATGCCAGCATGTGTGGCCACAATGGAGGATAGATTGTAATTCATAAAGGAATTTCTTAAAACCATCTTTTTTTATAGATATTTTATTAGTTTTTAACTATAACAACCTCCAGTGCATGGTGTACAGCGTGTTATCTTGGTTTATATATTTTAACAAAAAAAAGGACAATAATAATTAATTAACAATAATAATTAAATTTGATCATTCCATAATTAATATATTAATTAATGATACATTTCTTTGATCTTCCCTTCTCGCATTTGTATTCTCCTTCTTCAACCTTACCCAAAATATAATTCTTAATATTTTCAATATATAAATGATTAGATATAGGCATTTTTTATATTTATACAAATAATAATAATCTCTATATGTAACATTTTTTCAGCTTATATTATTCTCATAACCATCATCTCATTGGTTCAGCATACATCCTATTTTTATAATTTTTGTTCACTTAAATTCTGTTATATTCAATCCAATTCTTATTAGTCATAATTTCTTCATGCCACAATTTATTTATTTATTTATTTTATTAGATTTATATACCGCCCTTCTCCCAAAGGACTCGGGGCGGTGTACAGGGCAATTAAAACATGGCATACAAAGTTAAAAATAAATTAAATTAAATTTAGCCCCAAACCAAGTAAATCAAATTCTAAAATTTAAAATCCCAATCCCTCAGTCCAGGCCGGCAAGCTCGAATAACCAGGTTTTCAGGTCACAGCGAAAAGAGCGAAGCTCGGGAGTCATCCGGAGCTCAACAGGGAGCTGACTCCAGAGGGCAGGCGCACCCACAGAGAATGCTCTCCCCCTGGGGGCCACCAGCCGGCACTCCCTGACTGACGGCACCCTGAGGAGGCCCTCTCTGTGGGAGTGCACAGGACGATGGGAAGTTGACGCCGGCATAAGGTGCTCCCGTAAATAATCCAGACCCATGTCATTTAGGGCTTTGTAGGTCATCACCAGCACCTTGAATCTCACCCGGAGGGCAACTGGGAGCCAATGCAGCTTGTAGAGAAGAGGTGTTACATGGGAATATCAGGAGACCCCTATCACATTCTGCACCAGCTGGAGCCTCCGAGTGGTCCTCAAAGGCAGCCCCATGTAAAGAATATTGCAGTAGTCTATTTGAGAGGTCATGAGCGCATGAGTGACTGTACGTAGGGCATCTCGGTCCAGATAGGGCCGCAACTGGCGCACCAGGCGAACCTGGGCAAAAGCCCCCCTGGTCACGGCTCCTATATGATCTTCCAAAGTGAGCCGTGAATCCAGGAGGACGCCCAAGTTTTTTTTTAAATTCCATTTATATCCCGCCCTTCTCCGAAGACTCAGGGCGGCTTACAAGCTTAGCAGTAGTTGCGGGCCCTATCAACAGGGGGTAACACCTCACCCCCCATAGTTAAAGACGGACAAGACTGGTTCATCCAAGATGCCGGTATGCACAGCCACTCAGTCTTGGTGGGATTGAGTCGAAGCCTGTTTCTCCCCATCCAAACCCGAACCGCCTCCAGGCAACGGGACATCACGTCAAGGGCATCACTGGGTTGATTTGGGGTGGAGATGAAAAGCTGGGTAACATAAGCATACTGATGATCTCACCCAGCGGCTTCATATAGATGTTGAACAGGAGGGGTGAGAGGACCGACCCCTGAGGAACTCCACAAATGAGAGGCCTTGAGGCCGACCTCTGCCCTCCTGCCAACTCCCAACCCCCTTCATATTAGTCATCTAACTGTCCAAATTTTCCCATTTACATATATCCTCCCAATATTTTATATCATGTATTATAAAAATACTATACTTTTTATCTATCTTATAATACCTAGATATAACATATTTTTAATCAGTTTATATTTCACTTATATATTAATAAAAGTTACATCAACCTACTATTTTAACATTCAATATATTATAAAACATACTATATTACTTAAATCTCTTATCCTTCTTGTTATAAGGCCCCTTTGTGTTCAAAATTCTCTGTTCTTTTAGCCATATTCAAACAAATGTTTATTCATGTAATAATCCATCTGGTAGGGCGAGTCAAATCTCTTGTATCTGTCTCTGGTCTTCTTTTGCCGAGTAATTTTCCAAGTTGATGTAATCCGCTTACCCAGCAGTTCCTGTATTTTTATAAATGTTGGGAATACAAAAGATGAAGTAAGAAAGATAAATACTTTCTGTTTCCCAAACTTTGATGGTTCTCCTGATAATTCCATTTTTCTTGTTGTATCAGAACCTTGAAGATTTTTTCCTGTTTGTGTCAATTGTAATTCTTTTCCTTTCTTATTTCATCAATTTGATCATACTCTTCTAATTTATTTATTTGTCTGATTTATTTGTGCCTCTCTTGTTATTTCCTACATGTTTTAATTGTAAATTTAGGTTGGAAATATGCTTATTTAAATCATCAAAGTTGTTTCAGATTTGTGGTTTGAGTCTATTGTCAGTATTTGTCCTAATATTACATATATTTCCTCCTGGAAAGTATTCATCTTGCCTTGAAGTATTGCTTCTGGAGGCCCTTGATTTTTCCAGGCTACGTCCTTCAGAAGAAAATATTGTATGTGGCATCCTGTCATTTTTTGATACGTATGTGATATCCATGTTGTCTCCCCCCTTCAAATAATCTTTCATCAGTGTTTTAATTCAAAAGTCAATTTATCAGTCAGTCAAAATTACAGTTCAGTATGTTAAGCTACTTTAAATCCTTCCTACAAATTCTCCTTTAAAAGATTAGCCAAAAAGCCAAGGTTTTTCTTTTCCATAAACAGTTAGATTTAAGCAGCAGTCCAGGTGTTTTTTTTCCTTTGAAACACTTTTTAATCTTGTAGCTGGCTCTTCCTTTGTTCCCAGCTATCTTCAAGGTTATTTGCAATTCAAAGGAACAACTTTTTCTTTGTTTCTGGGCATTCGGCCAATTTCTGGGTCCTTATTGTTAGTGTTCTATTCTCTGAGTCTCCACTAGATATCAGCAGTTACTGCTTTTTTCAGTTTTTCTTTCAGTCAAAAAGTTATTTTTGTTATATATTTTTATAATTCCATCCAAAAAGTTTTAGGGTATAATCTTGATAGTTTTTTAGTTCCTAAATTTGTCCAGACTGAAGTATTTTAAATCAAGTTTTAATATACATCTTCCCTCCTTTAATATTAATTCGCCGCTTCCATCTGTAAGGGAATGGGGATATAGTCTCCTCCCTTCACTTCTGGAGGTCTTCTTGTTTTGGAGATCTGTTCAAGGATTTAGATGGTAGATAGAAGAAAGGAGATCAGTACTCTCACCAATTCCAAGCATGCTGTTCACCGATGTTTAGGTTCGTGCTCTGGGACTTTGGCTGCAAGCAGCTTGGGTTAGATGCTGATCTCATGCTAGCCTTTCTCCTGTCGGGTTTGGAGGACTTTCCCCAGATCAAACAAAGTGATTGCCATCACTTCATGATCAACGGGTGCCCCTTCTTCACGGTCACCTATCTAGGGCAACTTTGGACCCATCTAGGGTACCCCAAGCAGGAAGAAACTAGCCATGGGGAGCGGAAGTCCATTCTCACATGGCCATGCGCTGCAGGCGCAAAACCGGAAGTCTGAATTTCATAAGCCATCTTCATTTCTAGTTGGAATATGCACTATATAGGAGTCCATCAGCTTAAGACTGCAGCATGGAAAAGACTGGAACATTGTTAGGGCTGAAATAGAAGTAGCATTCTGTGAGTGATTCTGTATTTGTTTGCCAGATATTGATATAGGCAGTTATGTAGATAGACAGGTTTAAGTAAATAGATAGATACCGACCTCAATAGCTAGCTATTGGATCCTCTGTTCATCTGCTGCTTTTGAATGTCAAATCAATGTGTAACAAAGCCATCCTTATCTGTGGTCTTATCTTGGATGAGGCTGGCACCCTGGTATGATTTATAGAAACCTACTTGGCCCAGAGGGAGTGATTCCCTTTTCAGAAATATGCCCAACACTCGGTGTGCCATGTGGTATGACCATATAACACTCTGCTTCATAAATTGTATTAGTTGCCAGTCTGCTTCCACGTACAATTCAATATTCAGGTTGTCATCTATAAAATTCTACTTGGTATAAGGCCAGGTTATTTGAGGAGCCTCCTATCTCTGAAAACATCTGCCCCTGCCAATTCAGTCCTGCAGGGTTGGAGTACTCTGATTTCCTATGATTAAATGTCATCACGACCCAGAAGCTCACCTTCTCTGTAGCAACATCTGCTCTCTGGAGTGAGGTTCCCCCTGAGATTTGGGTGGCCTCTGCTGTTGTTTAGAAAGACCTTGAAGATTTGTTGCTGTTGTTTTTTTGCCCAGGTCTTTGATAAGGGAGAATGAAGAAGCTTTGCTTTGTCCTTATCCAAGTTACCATTTTTTGCCATATTTTATTTATTTATTATTTGGTATAGTAGTTAAGGTGTTGGCCTAGACATGAAGAGACTAAGAGACTAGAGACTATTTATAGAAAATAAAGTTGGGATAAAAATCAAATCAGTTAAATAAATATTCAGTTTTAAATTTAATGCATAATCAGCAGATTTAGACTGGATCTGCATTTTTATTCACTTATTGAGTCCTTCAAAAGCTCTGGATAGGCAAATGTTGGTTAATGGTATTAAAAGTATGTTGCAAGATGTAGTTGTCATGGTTGGTTGCACAGTCTGCCAGATGTTTTGACTCATTTGGCATTTTTGTCCATCTATTGATTATTACAGTGCTGTGTGGGTAATCTACAATTAGATTCAAAGTTTAAGATTGGGGAAAACTTAAATCATTCAAATCCTAACCCAAATCCTAACATTTATTAAGATAGCATCTAAGAATCAGGCAATCTGAAGCAGGATGGTAATTGTAAAATTAGGGTATTCAGGTCTGATAAATTCAGTATTTCCAGATACTGTATCAAGGATTCATTCCAAGGTCTCCAGTCACAGTTGGTATAATAATTGATTACTTTTTCCGTAAGTATTCAATCTGCATGTCCTATATTTGATCATTTTTTCTGTTGTTTTTCCTCAATTGTAACATTACCTAGAATAGCAACATCAGTGAACAATCTTCTTTTCTATAACTGTCATATCACACAGGTTATGAACTAGATCAGGGGTGTCAAACTCAATTTCATTGAGAGCCACATCAGCATTGCGGTTGCCCTCCGGCTGGGTGGGTGTGGCCAGGGTGGGCGTGGCCTACTGGATGGGCGTGGCTAGCGTGTGTATGACCTACTGGGTGAGCATGGCCAACTCTACATCATTCGCATCAAGGGTGCCTATGGGGGCCTGGGCAGGAGTGGGACAGATCTGAGGGTCTCTGGCGGAAGGAGGGTCTCTGGGCCAGGGCCAAGGCAGTGGGGGCCGTCATGTCTACCTTCGGTTTGTTATAGACTACTTAGCCATGATGGTGGATACAGGAGATTAACTGATCTTCTAACACATTTTGACTAAAATGTGGTAGTAGTTAGGTTATAGAGTTACATGAAGCAAAGCACGCTAGAAAATTCCAGGCTCTTGTCAAATTCAGGGTGGAATGATACTACAGGTAGTTTTTGAGTTACAACCATAATGGAGCTTGCCCATCATGGTTGTAACTCATGATGATTATAAATTGGATCTCCAATATGACCACCCTGTTTTTATGACCTTTTTTTGCTGTGATTGTTATGTGAATGTTGTGGTCATTAAGCAAACCAAAATCACTATGGAGTGATTACTGCAGGCTACTTCTGCTGACTGCCAGCTGCCAGCAGTTCGGCAGTTTGAGACTCACCAACTCAACGTTGACTCAATCTTCCATCCTTCCAAGGTCGGTAAAATGAGGAGCCAGATTGTTGTGAGCAATATGCTTAGAGAGGGCTGTATAGCACTATGAAGTGATATATAAATCTAAGTGCTATTGCTATTTTGTCAAGTCCCAGTGACCATGGGATGCTGCAAACAGCCATAAATGCAACCTGTTTCCTGAGCACCTGAAGTGCGGTCATGTTACAGGAGGGGAAATGGAACTTTGAATCTATGTTGTAAGTAACTCCAGGGAGGTTCATTGTATCTTTGAATGATCGCTAAGTGACCTGTTGAAGGTTGAGGATTATCTGAACCATAACATGCTAGAAAGTTCCAAATGTATGTGAAATGCAAGGTGGAACTATAGGCATATACTTCTTAATTCCAAATTAATTGACTTGGTGGTTGTGTTTTCTCATAATGCTATATAGGTATTATGGCTTGTGGAATAAGCTGCTGTGACCTGGTTTGTATTGAAAACTAAGTCATAATCAGTGGCTTCACACTGTATAATCAGAAATGAAGCAGAATATAGGTGAACAGCTTTCAAAAGTAATAAAATACAGTAATAAGATATGGTAACTTCACAAACATTCCTTATAGTCTAGGTCTAGCTTCACATTGGCTTATCCTATCTCATAATAGCTATTAAGATCTCGAGAAAAGGCCTTGAGTGGTATAGATTGTTTTGGAGACGGTGCATTGTTAATTATACATTAGGATTTTTATTTTATTTTAATGTGAGCCACTTGGAGCTTTATTTAAGACCAGGCGGGATTAAAGATGTCTTTTGAAACAAATGCAGAGCGGAAGAACTATCAGGATATAAGTGGGGCAAGTAGAAAAGGTGTCTTTGACACTAAGTGGTGTTTAATTTCCAATGATGTTCATCCTGGCCTGGAAGTTACAATTTTTGAATTGGATCTCTCCCCATCTCCCCAGTCCTCCACCCCACCACGCCCGCAAGATAAACACTAGGCATGCTTCAACTAGTTGGGCTTCCTCAGTGACACGAGAATGGCATTTTGCACTTTCCAGAAAGTGCTTTTCTCTTGTTCCAGAGGGATTCTTAACCACTGAAAGAAATCAATCCCAGCATTATTTTTTCTCCTGATTATAAAGCCTTGTGACCCCTTGTCTGAAAAATTACTTTTGTAATTTTCTCATGATCAGCATCTATACTCAAGAAGTTTTATTCATGAGAATTAGTGGCTCTATCAAATAATTGAAGGTACCAGAATAGGAACAATGAATGTAAAGTATACAAAGATTTGTTGCTTTCAAATTTGTTATAATTTGATATGAAGAATCTGTCTTTAATTTCTTGTAATCCCAAATAATGTTTCTGCCTTCTTTAGGATGCTTGCTGGAGCTCCCCACGATGTGGCTGTCAAGATGGATAATAAAACACGGACAGGTGCTATGTATGCTTGTCCTTTGACTGCAGATCCGAATGATTGTACACAGGTGGACTTTCAGGTGAAAAGTATGTAAATGTGCAAATGGAGAACTTACCTGAAGTAGGGTGCAATGCTCTTATTTAAAACAACGCAAGCTAATGATTATACCAGAATATGAAATATCTTCAGAAAGGATAGGCTTGTTTTATTTTGTTATGCAAAGTAATAAAGAGCCTTGTGGAATTTTTAAGACCAACATCAATCCATAGTAGCTGTAGCATGATTGACTTCAAATTCATTCTGAAGCTGGACTTCCCTTAGTATAAGAAAGACTTGAGGAAAATTAATTCTAAAGGACTGGTTTGGGGTTTGAAATTTGGCAGGAGGGTGGCTTTTAAAATACAACAAATGATATCTTATACCCATATCCTATTTCTTATCTATAAGCAAATCCTTAAAGCAAAATCTATTAAGAGTTACCTGTGATAACAACATGACTGTTTTAGCCTTGATCAAATAAATAACTTTATAAACCTTTATTTTATTTCTAACAGTATTGATTTTAGTCCCTTCAAATAATATCTTAGCACTTGATTTCCTTTCATTTTTCTTTGACTTTTCTCACCAAATGCTTCAAAGCTTTACAAGTCTCTTTGGTAACTCTAATATAGGAAAATTATCCAGGTCACTCTCTTGGTTTGTTATTTGTATATCGCTTTTAATTATTAAGACATCAACCAGTTTGCTTTTGTATATCTGGTGTAACATCTTTTCCCATGTCATTCTTATGACCTGTCTTTAAATTCACTTTCAAATAAGACTCAATCTTGTAAGTTAAAACTTGTTTCTCTTCTTTAACATCTTATAAGCAAAATTTATCTACATTGGCAGAAAATCTTAAAATTAACTTCTGGTCCATAGTTCAAAAATATCCTTCAAAATGTTAGAATATTTTGCTTCATTTTGTATTTGTAAATTGAATTCCAATGTTCTTCTTTAATTGTATTCTTTACTTCTAGTTCCCTCTAGTGTCCAATTTTTAATCTTATAGGGTTTTTTAAATTCAAAGCAAAAGCATTTTCCTATAGAAAGGATTCTTACAATTCCCACATTTATTTCAAATTTAGTCCAAGTGTAGCTTTCTAAAATCAGTCCTTTAAATGATCTACATATGATTTTTTTATCATCCTTTTGCTGTTTGTTAAATAATATTTTTAAGTCCTTACACTTGTATTTAAAAGTTTCTTTAAGTAAGGATTGAAGGAAACTCAGCCAATATTGTAAAACCTGTTGATGCAAACATTAGCTGAAAAGCAGAAAATAAACAATTTCCAAAAGTGATTAGAAAAGGAAATATGCAAACCAAAGTGACCTTTGATAAATTATTAAAATTGTTTATACTTGTGATAAAGATAGAAGTAATTTCTTTATATATTGCTTTTTATTTCTTTCCTATATTTTTTTTCTACTTCTCTATTTTTCTTTTTTGCATCTATTTTTTTTTCTTTCTATTCTTTTATGCTTTTAGTTTGTATTAGTTTTTATTATTCAATTGTGACGTTTAATAAAATTAATATAAAAAGGGAATATGGCAAGAAGGTGGATCCTTTTCTAATCATATATTTCCTTTGGGGGTTTTGTTTTTGTTTTGGCTCCCTGTACTTTTAGGTGATCTGCAAAGTAATATTGTTGAAGACATGTGGCTGGGGGTGGTGGTAGCAAGCCAACGTAAACCTTATGGGCGAATAATGGTGAGTATAAAATATGTGAGAGGAGATGATTTCTGCTGCTTTTGAATCCTCCTTTCTGCCTTAATGTTATCTACTGAGCTAATGATATCAATCAGGGAGAATCAGTGGTGTAGGAAACTGGACCAAAAATATTATATGCTGTCCAGTTTTCCTATGCTTTCTTGCTGTTTATCCCATGTGCTGCTGTGATACATTTCCTCCATAACTACTTCAGAACTCTTATGAGGAAAACCTGTAGGAATTTTAATAGAAGCTTGTTGGATCTAACCAAAGGGTTTCCTTTGTGGACAGAGAACTTTGTTTTCTTAGGCTTAGAATCCCCTTCTACCTGCCCTATACAGTATGAGGCGACCCTTGAAGTTGATTTGGAAGTTGCAGTTGATTCAAAATACAGCAGGCAAATTGCCGACGGGAGAAGATAGGTTGAGCAATGTGACGGCTATGTTGAGGTTGCTGCTTTGGCTACCGATAGGTTTCCAGGGCCAACTCAAAGTGCTGACTTTAAAAAAGATGTCGAGACTAGAAAGGGTACAGAGAAGAGCAACAAAGATGATTAGGGGGCTGGAGGCTAAAACATACAGGGAACGGTTGCTGGAATTGGGTATGTGTAGTCTAATGAAGAGAAGGGTGAGGGGTGACATGATAGCAGTGTTCCAATATCTCAGGGGCCGCCACAAAGAAGAGGGAGCCAAGCTATTCTCCAAAGCACCTGAAAGCAGGACAAGAAGCAACGGATGGAAACTAGTCAAGGAGAGAAGCAACCTAGAACTAAGGAGAAACTTCCTGACAGTTAGAACAATTAACCAGTGGAACAACCTGCCTCCAGAGGTTGTGAATGCTCCAACACTGGAGGTTTTTAAGAAGAGACTGGACAGCCATTTGCCTGAAATGGTATAAGGTTTCCTGCCTGAGCAGGGGGTTGGACTAGATGACCTCCAAGGTCCCTTCCAACATTATTATTATTATTATTATTATTATTATTATTATTATTATTATTATTATTATTATTATTATTATTATTATTAATTATTATTATTATTATTAATAATAATAATAATAATAATAATAATTATTATTATTATTTTTAAAGCCATACATGACTTGGAACCCATGTGTTTGCAGAAGAGTCTTTTTCAATCAGAACCCACCAGCCCTGTGCTTTCATCCCAAGAATGCCTACAATAGGTTCCTATCACAAGGTGGTGAAAATAGGATCCCAGAAGTGTACCTTCTTAGTAGCAGTCTCCACAATATGGAATATTTATTCCTGGGATAAAAAAGTCTGATACTGTTTAGGGACCAAAACTGAGAACCTTTAGGGTAAGTATTCTAAGCCAGTCAAGAGAAGAACCCTTTCTAGGCCTAAGGCCTGAGTTTCTGACCTTGTCTTAGATAATCTGAGCCCCTTTCAAGAAAATACAAAAAAGTAATCTAAGCAGATACCACTTAGGCCAGTTGTTTCCCATGTAACAGAATATGTCATCTGCGGAATTCCTTTGCAGGGAGTTGAGCTTTCTCAGGAAACTGACATAATTGCTCTTCCCTTCCTTTCCCTTTCTTCCCTGGTGCAATTCAGTGAATATAGCTGATGCTTAAGTTGTTTGTGTAGAAGGATTTCTAGGACTTTCAAATCACAGTTTGAACAAAGTTCAATAAAATTAACAGTGGATAATCTCTTTGTGTCATTTATTCCTATGGAAAAGCTTAATATAATGTTATGGTTATCTCAAGTTTGATTATGATCTGGATTCAGTTCCATCCCATATGAATGAGGATTTTCAAGTCAGAAAGCTTTTTTCCCCCTAAGCCATGATATGGATCTTTTAGTTTTGAAATAGGATACTGTAAAAATCCAAGCATTGTGATTCTTAAACTCTGGTTTAATACTTAATATGAAGTACAAAGTCAGAGATAGTTAACAAATTTAAAAATATGTGTTATGGTGGGCTGTGTAAACCATACAGAGTGTCTTTCACAGAACCTGGAATTCCTCACTCTTTCACTTTGGACTAAAACCTTGCTTAATTTTATTTTTCAAGGCTTGTGCTCACCGATACACTCGGATTTTTGGCAGTGAACATCAGAGGCGCATGGTAGGGACATGCTATATCCACAGCAATGACTTGCATCGTCAGGTGAATGATTCGTGGCAAGCTTATAATGAGATGTGTGCTGCCAACTCAGACTTGGAGAATACAGGCATGTGCCAAATGGGCATCAGTGGTGGCTTCACAGACAACTTTGTCTATTATGGAGCTCCAGGAGCTTACCATTGGCAAGGTTTGTGGCTTTAATTGCCTTATTCCCTACTTTGTTTTATGCCTTACATACGTGTCAGTCTCAAATAGTTTTAGGGCATTATCTAGTTAGAATAAATTCTGATATGAACTAATGATTTATCAACCAAGTATTATTATTGTTGTTGTTGTTGCTGCTGTTGCTATAAATGAATGGACTAAGATGTTTAAAATTAAATATATTTGCTTGAAAAAAAAGGAGGAAACTAACCACAGTCAACTGTCTTCTGAATAAGCACTGACTGAAATGTTGGTGTTTTTTTTTTCACCTGTTCCAAGATAATTTGCTAAAACAGCTCTGCAAGTAAGGACTTCTTTCATATGCCATCTTTCACATCCTTTTCCTTTTCCTTCCTCACAGCCAGTTGGTTGAGGGAGAAAAAGAGGCAGAAAAATGAGATAAAGTCATTCTGACCATTAGTGGCTACATTTTGTTTGTATTGCTTTGAATTCCCCAACCATTTTTTTCGGCTAAAAAAAGTGGAAGAGACAGAAGAAGATTGTCTCCTTTACACATTTAGAAAATGACTGAACATCCACTGCAGCTTATGGAAGCTGATTAAGTGTAGCAGATTCTGATTCTGACAGTCATATTGTCCAAGCATAGCCCAGTTAATCACCCCCTCTGCCTTTTGCTTTCAGTTCAATCCCTTTCTTTCTTGATCTCAGCTTTCTGCTCCTTCATTTCATTTTCCTTTTTTTTCAGTTTTATATCGCCTGAACTTTCTTTCCTACTATCTCTGGTTCTTGCTTCTGAATCATCTCCTCCTCCTCCTCCTCCTCCTCCTCCTCCTCCTCCTCCTCCTCCTCCTCCTCCTCCTCCTCCTCCTCCTCCTCCTCCTCCTCCTCCACCTCCTCCATAAATCTCCCAATCCGTATTCTCTCTGTATTCCAACAAAAAGCAGCTGAGAGAGAAGAGTTTGATTATCACTGTCTCTGAGTAATGCAGGAATTCAAAATAATGCTGAATTGTTCAGGCCTTTTCTGGTGTTTGAAAATGGACATATTGAAAGAAGTATTTTTCTTTTCCATCTCCTTCCGTATACAGGGAGTGTCTATGTCAGGGGTGTCAAACTCAATTTCATTGAGGGCCACATCAGCATTGCGGTTGCCCTCAGGGGGCCGGGTGGGTATGGCCAGGGTGGGCGTGGCCTACTGGGTGGGCGTGGCTAGAGTGCGTATGGCCTACTGGGTGCGCGTGGCCAGCTCTACATCGTTCGCATCAAGGGTGCCTATGGGGGCCTGGGCAGGAGTGGGACAGATCTGAGGGTCTCTGGCAGAAGGAGGGTCTCTGGGCCAGGGCCAGGGCAGTGGGGGCCGTTCCCTCACTGTTTCCAGGATGGCTTCGCGGGCCACATGAAACCACTTTGCGGGCCGGATGCGGCCCCCGGGCCTTGTGTTTGACATGTCTGGTCTATGTGGACATGACAATTGTTCAACACAACGTGAAAGCATTCTCCACTGTTTGGAGCATAACTGCCTAAGGATCTGTATTTGTGTTTGTGTGAGTGTGAGAATGTGCGAGTACCATTGGGGAAGACATCACTCCTCCTTTGCTTTAACACCTAAAACCCCTTAGCCCCTCATGTCTCTTCACAAAGCAGAGACAGAAGCTTTTAATCATACTTCCCGAATGTGACTGTGAGGTGAAAGCCTGGGAAGAAAGGAAACAATCTTTTCAAACAGCATTAAGAGGTATAGTTGCTTTTGATTTGTATTTTATCAGAAGGCTAACGATTGTATGCACCTTTTTTTTTACACAGGAACGACTTATGTGAGCTACCCAGGAATTTGGGACCAAGTGGATTTATCTTATCCAGATGAGAAAACTAGACACATTTACCTGGGTAATTGCAGTCAAGTCTCACTTTGTCAGGCTGAAAGTGATTTAGTGCAGTGGAGTGCCTCCCTCTCCTGCATTTCATTTTTATTTTCTTTCTTTATTAGACTCTATATATCCAATATGTATCCAACTGAAACAACATAACTGCCCAGTCAAAACAACAGCAATGAAATTCGAAAAGACAGTGGCTCCACAGAGACTCTAATCCCGGGCTTGAGAGCACCGCCAGGGCTTGATTGAGATGAGAGCCATATGTATCCTGGGGAAGGGGGGGGGAAGGGATATTGTTCCAGAGAGCAGCAGCTATGATACAGAAAGCACGCTTCCTGGGTCCCATCAGACGTGAACATGTAATTGACAAGAACACACTGGACTAAAAAAAGAAATCACAGAAATAATGTAGTATCATCTGTAGTATCTTCACAGCCAATGTCACTCAGCGTGCTGAACCTAGATAGCACAATTTAAATATATGACGGGCCACACATGCTTAACATCGATTCATTTTTAAGCACTGGGTGATTTCCTGAATAGAAAGGCCACCAGAGAAGAAGCAAATATCGTATGGGTCAAAACTTAATAGCCTCCTTTCTGACGATCACTGGGATATTCAGGATGGAGATTTATTAACTAAGACATCTCATTTGAAACTGACTTTGAACACTGGGTCTGCGCCTTGCTCCGTCTAGAGAATTACGAGGTCAGGAAGGATTAAAGTGGAGAGCTTTCCCCATAAAAAGGTCTAGTTGTCACCAGGTTTTGCTTCAGAATCAGAGAGACTGATGTGCAGGACAATATCATGGTCAGGTTCAGTAGATTTAGAATGTAAATAGATTAATATAGTGCTTGGCCAAAGAAGAAAATTTAATATTTTCAGAAAAGCCAAACCAAGAATGAAATCATGATTATATTTACATATATATTTAAAGCTTTTCTACTCTGCTTTTTTATAATTAAAAGCAATTGCTTAATTTTGGAATAAATCAATAAGCCATTAGATTACAGCTTTCTTCAATGGCTTACTCGAAAAGGGAAATTATAATTAATGGAAGAATGCTTAATTTGCATGCACTTCACAAGCAAAGATTATGAATACTTCCAAGAAGCTTGTTCATTCCTAAGTCTATGCACTTGAAAATAGGATGATCTAAATCTGACCAGTGAGTGTGTAAATTGATTGATTTATTTGTGCTGGAGCCTATCTTGCACCATGCTGGCTGCTCCAAGTCTCTTCTCCATTAAACACTGCTATCTTTTGGGACCTCGGAAGTGTGCCTTCTCTGTTGTGGCCCCCGGTGCTCTGAATCAGCATCCCCCAAGAGATAAGAACGGCACCCTCTCTCTAAGGTTCTGGCAGTTCTGAAAACCTGGCTTTGGCCCAGTCCTGGGATTGATGTCTATGTTTTGTTTAAGGCCCCTGTCTATTGATTTTGTTGTTAATCAGATTATTTTAGTTCGGTCTGTCTGATTTTATGTTTATAACTGTTTTTATGCTTTTTTCTAGTTAAATATGCTGCCTAGAATCCACAAATAAATAAAAGTGAGGCAATCTCTATCTTTCTCTTTCTTTCTCTCTTTCTCTCTCTCTCAGAGGAGAGATCAAAGATATAACCTGTTTGTTATTTCATGTTAATAGGATATACCACAGAAGCAAGCACCAATGTACTGCATAAAGAAGAGTTTTCTTTTATTATTGGGGCCCCCCGCTATAATCACACTGGAGCTGTCTTTGTGATGGCAAGTGATGGTCGCAAAACTCTTCTGAAGAGACTGCTGCTCATTGGGAAGCAAGTGGGTTCTTATTTTGGCAGCTCCATTGCTGTGGCTGACCTCAACAGTGATGGGTGAGTCAATAGAAGGGAGAACTTGAAAGAAATATTAAATGGATTTTTTGATATATAGGTAAAAATGACTCCTCTGCCTTTCCCCATTAATAGGTGGCAGGACTTAATCATTGGAGCACCACACTACTTTGACCAGAAGGAGGAGAAGGGTGGGTCTGTCTATGTCTACATGAACCTTGGAGGGGGATTTTCCAGCCATCCCAACCTCACACTGACTGGACCCAGTGGTTCTTCCTTTGGTTTCTCTGTGGCTCACATTGGCGATATTAACAAAGATGATTTCCAAGGTTAGACTTGTTTGCTCTTGCCCCAGTATTATGTTTTACTATTTACTGAGGCACATCTTGTTGGACTGTATCCTTTCTTTTTTTTCTTTATAAAAGTTTTTATTGAATTTTATAAGGTTAGGGAGGGGATATAACCAGGGTAGGGATTAGGGTTTTGGGTGGGGTTAGGATCGGGATTGGGGCGGGAACGGGGTTGGGAACAATGTTGGGGTTACCCCCCCAATAACATTTTCAAGCTTTAGCAAACAGACTATTGTCCAGGTACATATGTTCAATTAACGCTAATTAATATAACAGTAAATAGCTGTGATGTATATGCTAAGCGATAATCATAAACTGTATCAGTTAGTCAGTACATATCATTTGCCTTACTAATATATATTCAAAATAACATATCACATTCATTTCTTGCTAGTTCATTTTCCTAACCATTGGTAAAATTTATCCCATGTTTTAAAATAAATTTAATCTTTCTCTTTAATCTCTAAATTTAATCTGTTCATTTCTGCACACTGTAAAATTTTCTTGATTAAGATCTCTTCAGTTGGTAGGTTTTCATTTTTCCAGTATTGGGCAAATGCTATTCTTGCTGCTGTCAATACATGCAATATTAGATACTCATTCTCCTTCTCATACTTAGCTCCTAATATTCCTAACAGAAACAGTTCTGGTTCAAGTTCAATCTGTATTTTAGTCATCTTTTCCAACCATGTGTGTATCTTAAGCCAGAACTTTTTTGCTTTAGGGCATACCCACCAGATATGGTAGTAAGTACCTGGCCTTTGTTTACATTTCCAACAATTATTCAAAGTATTTTTGAACATTTTAGCTAACCTTACTGGTATCATATGCCATCTATAAAACATTTTATACAAATTTTCTTTATATGAAATGCTTTAGTCAATTTAATATTTCTATCCCATAATTTTTGCCAGTCTTCCAAATCTATAGAATATCCAAAGTTTTTTTGCCTGTTATCATTGTTTCTTTTACTTGTTCTTCTTCCATCTTCAAGTTTAGCAGAAATCTGTAAAATATCTTAATCGGGTTTTCATCTGTTTTTAATAATATTTGATCAAATTCTGTCTCTTTATAAAATCCAATTGTCTTTGCATCTTTTCTATATCTTGTCTGAATTTACATATATGACCACCATGCTAAGTCAATACCTTGTTGATGTAAGTTTTGTCTGTCTTTCAGTTTTTCTTCCTTATCTAGGATATCTTTGTAGGTAACGACTTTGTCATAGTTAATTAAGTTTGGGTAAGCAAAAGCTTTCATTGCTAAAAGCCACTCAGGTAGTTTAATGTAGATTTTCTGCTTTATTCTTTCCCATTCTGAAAGAAGTACATTCCTTATAAAGTGATTTTGGAAGTATCTATGTATTTTACTTTTCTCGTACCACAGAAAGGCATGCCAACCAGTTTATAGATCATGCCCCTCTAAGTACAGTAGTCTTTTATTTCTCAGCGTATCCTTTCCTATGGCCTAAAGCAATGTTTGTGTTGGGAAATTGTCAGTCAGGTAAGGAAGAAGGATAAAGTGGGGAATCAGCTTTGAGTCATTGTACAGCCATGAGAGACTTACACTAACCTCCCCTAGGTTTCATGGAACTTTATCTGTTTATTTCCAAGGGAAGGCAAGCAATCTGGAAGAATCTAGTATTATAGGTAGAACACAATAAAGTAGACAACTATTAGAATTTCAAGGACTGGTTGTAAATTCTGCTCATTCAGTGCAATTTATAAATTTGAACAGTGTCACAGAATGTAGTCTGGAATGGAAGGAGGGAAGCATTCACTCCCAGAGGGTAAAGAGACTGAACTTGGAATGTTTGGTAGGCAGAAAAAGGGCAGTTCACAGTCCCCTTAGCAGTTCACAGAGTATATCTATAGTTATGCAGATAATTGCTTTAGTCTGGCAAGACTCTCTGTAGGCAAGTAACTTTACATATCATTCTTGATTCTTTGGGCCTGAAAAAACTGAATGAAAGCTCATTAAATAAGGACCATCTGAACTCTACATCTGATACCAGGAAAAGAGAAATAAATTCCTTTCATAGCTATAGTTCAACCACACACACAAACACACACATTGATTTTGTCTTAGTTAATTGTCAAGAATCTATACTGCCCACCTACAATCACTTCCTCAGCAGAATTCCTTCAAGCTTTCCTTTGAATAATGACTGAACTATTATAAGGGCTAAACCAAAAGATTCCTTGTTAGATTTTTGACTAGTGATGGGAAGCAGTACAATTACTTATTTTGAAAAGTTATCTTAAAAGTACATTTGATACATTTCCAGTGGGAAGAAACCTATCTAAGAGAAGTATAATGAGAACTGTGAGATCTCATAAAAATTGAAGTTCTCTTCTTTGTACTCTTCACTTTCAGATATTGCCATTGGGGCACCCTATGAAGGTTCGGGGAAAATATACATCTACCAGAGTGGTGTAGGTGGCCTTGCTAATAAGCCACAGCAGGTAAAGGCATCTTTATCATCTTATCTCTTTTATCATCCTTATCTCTTTGGGTAAAGCATATATCTATGATTATGTGTGGCACGTCCCCATATTGTTCAATCAGTGACAGGAAAGACCACAATGGGTAGGTTAATAATGTTGTTGGATTGAGGTAATTATAGCTTCCTTTTTTATTTTTGGGAAAGTCTTCAGTTTTCTAGCATGTTAAATTTAGCCAAGTTTTAGCACACCAACTGGTCACCCTTGGTATTGACCAACTTTCTCTAATCTCAAGCAGATACAAGATAAAGTACCAGTTTTCTGCAAGAATCCCCACTTTGAAACTTGGAGAAGCAGCTAGTTGTCCTTCATTTGCAGGAGATCAGAGAGCTAAAGCCCCAGACTCTTGTTTTCAATTATGGTGTCAGCCTTTCCCGGTTAAGATTTCTTTGCCTCCAATTTATAAGATATTTTTACATATATTACAGTCCCAGAACTTCTCTCCAATTAGATTGATATAATCTAATTATGTTCATAGTAGTCCTACTGCTCATTCAAATATGCTTCGCCACCAACAGCTTCATCATGGATGGCAGTATATACAAACCAATGGTCTCATTTGTAAATATCCTTCTTGCCTTATTTTCTGCACCTCTTGCAGATCATTAGTGGGGAAGATTTTAATCCAGTCATCAAGACCTTTGGTTACTCCTTCAGTGGTGGAATAGATGTGGATGGAAATTCGTATCCTGATCTCCTAGTGGGAACTCTCTCAGAAAATATCTTGCTGCTCAGGTAAGTGAGGTAAAAGAGGTTAAAAGCTGTCATGGTTTTTTTTCCTATTTATTGATTCTGATTAATAAAAAGGGGGATCTTTTTTAAGAAGGAAATTCCAATCTCTCTGTTGGGACAGCCTTTCCAGCCTGGTGTCCTTGCTATTTCTGGTCTGGTGGATTGATGAATATGGAAGTCAATGTGCCACTCATCTAGGGAGCATCATTTTGAGGAAGACTGTATTGTCAGTTACCCTGATTCAAAAGGGAATCATGTCCTGGGGAAGAGAACAAATGATCACATGTAACAGTAAATTTTCTTCACTACCAAGTAATTGAAATCACCATCATGATTAGGGATCATTTATTTTATTTATGCACTACATCTGTACCGTATTGATTCTTTTTTGGGCTTCTGCTGTGAGTCATGACTGACTGAAGATGCCTCTGCAAATGAGCAGAAATAAAAGCTGTTGCGTAGGATGAAAGAACAGCCATAGATCGGTCCTTCCAAGCTCTCTGGAGAAGGAGAGGTTGCTCACAAATGTTCTGAAGGGCAGCTCCTTGCTAGGAGATTGTAAAACTATGGTCTCTATGGGTTTGAGTGCCAGAAGCTGAGGGAGATGACATCTTTGCTTAGCCACAGGGAAGCCTTTAATAGGAACACTAAACCAGCCAATATCATATTTTAATCAATTTTAGAAGCGTTCAATTTAAGCATTTTATGGATATTAGAGACTTTGAGAACAGCAAGCTTAATTTGATACCTGGTGAGTTTAACCTTCTCTGAAATTAAGAAATTTTAAACAAGACTTAAGAATTTAAAATGATATACATATGGCAAAAAGTAAAAAAAATGGAGGGGGGATTTTGATTTAAGAACTTTTTTAACCGATTGTAATACCAGATATTTGGAATATAGGTTATTTATCTTGTGAGGTTTGAAAACAAATGTACTGTATAATTAAATAATTTACTGAAACGGAACCAAACCTGTATCAGAACTGAGGCTTGATGAAAGTTGCAAATGGACACTAGAGGGAATTAAGTTTAAGTTTAAGTTTATTGAATTTATATACCGCCCTTTTCCCGTAGGACTCAGGGTGGTTTACAAAGTATTTAAAAACATCAATACAATACAAGAGTTAAAAACAGTTAAAATAATTAAATTTGATCCTGAGGGGAAAAAAAAACACCTCTCAGCCTAGGCCGGAAAGCTCAAAGAGCCAGGTCTTCAGGTCCCGGCGGAATGACCGAAGGTTGGGGGCAGTCCTAAGCTCCACGGGCAGCTGGTTCCACAGGGCAGGCGCACCCACTGAGAAGGCCCTCCCCTATCCACCGGCAGTCTTTTACAGGCGGCACCCTGAGAAGGCCCTCCAAGTGGGAGCGCACAGGACGAAGGGAACTTGATGCCGGCAGTAGGTGTTCCCTCAAATATCCCGGACCCAAGCCATTTAGGGCTTTATAGGTCATCACCAGCACCTTGAATCTCACCCGGAGGGCAACTGGAAGCCAATGTAGCTCACGGAGTAGAGGTGTTACATGGGAGTATTGGGAAACCCCCATCACAATTCGTGCAGCAGCATTCTGCACCAGCTGAAGCCTCTGAGTGGTCCTCGAGGGCAGCCCCATATAGAGAGCGTTGCAGTAGTCCAACCGGGAGGTCACAAGTGCATGGGTGACTGTGTGTAGGGAATCTCGGTCCAGATAGGGTCGCAACTAGCGCACCTGGCAAACCTGGGCAAAAGCCCCTCTGGTCACGGATCCTATGTGATCTTCAAAATTGAGCCGTGAATCCAGGAGGATGCCCAAGTTGCGAGCCCTATCAACGGGGGGTAACACCTCACTCCCCATCGTTAAAGATGGAATAGTCTGGTTAATCCGAGATGCCGGTATGCATAGCCACTCAGTCTTGGCAGGATTGAGACGAAGCTTGTTTCTCCCCATCCAGACCTGGACCGCCTCCAGGCAACAGGACATCATGGCGAGGGCATCACTAGGTTGGTTTGGGGTGGAGAAAAAAAGTTGGGTATCATCAGCATACTGATGATACTCCACCCTGAAACCACGAATGATCTCGCCCAGCGGCTTCATATAGATGTTGAACAGGAGGGGAGAGAGAACTGACCCCTGAGGAACTCCATAAACGAGAGGCCTCGGGGCGGATCTCTGCCCTCCTGTCAACACTGACTGCGAGCGGCCCAGGAGATAGGAGGAGAACCACCGTAAAATGGTGCCTCCCACGCCCAAACCCCTGAGACGCCGCAGTAGGATACCATGGTCGATGGTATCAAAAGCCGCTGAGAGGTCTAATAGGACTAGGACAGAGAAACAACCCCTGTCCTGAGCCTGCCAGAGATCATTCACCAGTGCGACCAATGCCATCTCCGTGCTGTGCCCGGGTCTGAAACCTGATTGGTATGGGTCCAGATAATCAGTGTCCTCCAGGAACAGAGGAAGCTGGTACGCCACCACACTCTCAACAACCTTCGCCAGAAAGCGAAGGTTGGAGACCGAACAATAGTTATTTAAAACAGCCAGGTCCAGGGCAGGCTTCTTGAGGAGGGGCCTCACCACCGCCTCCTTCAAGGCGGAGGGGAAGATACCCTCCTTCAAGGAAGCAGTTATTACTGCCTGGAACCAGCCTCGTGTCTCCTCCCGGGCCGCATAAACCAGCCAGGAGGGGCACAGGTCCAACAAACCAGGCAGAAAAGAAATAAAATGGCTAAGCTGGATATAACTGTTTCCTATCTTAAAGATATTTTTTATGGCTAACCAGTGATATTAATCATTAAAACCTCAAAAATTATACAAATCAAAATGGATAATTTTTTACAAGATGTTGAGAATTTTTAAAAAGCCTTTACCTGACATTATTGAGTTTGAAGGCAAGGATGACAACAAAATTGAGATCACCAAAATGGGAATACAAAAGACAAAATCAGAAAAGATTCTGAACAGGAAACAGCTGTCACAATTTGTTGTGGACAGTGCCTTTTTATGGGATTTACAGGCTAGCTGGTGAAAGCTTTGAAAACTCCTCCTGAATGTCAAAAATTGATGAAAGATCAAATCCTGCAATGCCATTAAATGTGGAATGTTTTAAAGTTCAAAATTGAAGAACAGAAAGAAGGGATATAAAATTAGACTATTAGATCAGGAATAAATTATTTGTTTGATATTTCTGGTACTGCCTAACGAACTCTTTGCTGAATCAGGATTGAAAAGGTGACAACTTCTGGATTATGCATAGGGGTTTATTTTTATTTGGAACTTTAAAAGTGAGTAAAAAGTTATTATATTAGCTTATGCTTGATATGGTGAAAGTTAGAAACCACTTCATTATTATTTTTCTTTTTCTGCACCTTTTGAACTTTTGCTTTTATTCTAATTTAGTTTGTATTAGTTTTTATGTTTATTAAAAACTTTAATTAAAAGGTATTGATTCTTTGCACTGTTGTTTTCCCTTATGCCTATTGTCTTTGCCTTTCTGCAGAGCCCGTCCTGTGATCAATATCCTAAACAAGACTTTTACTGTTACTCCAAGCCCTCTGGACTCGAGCAAATGTACTCAAAACTCTTGGTAATAACATGCCTGTAAATTTTCTTTTCATTTTTATATGCCTGAATACACGGATATTCAAGGTGTGAGGCAACACAAATGTGATACAACTGAGTATATTTAGCCTACAGAAAGAAGATGAAAGGGCAGCATGCTGCCAACTTTCAGTTTATTTTAGAGGATGTTGGAAAGAATTAGGAGAACAATTGTTTGCCCTCCCCACCAAGTGCAGGGAGGAGAAACAAGAGTATTTATACAAAATGTGGTGAGATTCAAGTTAAGTTTGCATGAGAAAAACATCTGGCAAACAGAGTAAAAGGCTACATTGGAACAAGCAGTATTGGGACATTGCTGAGTCCTTTTTCTTGCTTGATTTTTTTAAGAATAGAAGTTGAATAAGAGACTTGTAGGTTTGCTTTTTCAACAGGGCATCCTGTCCCAAAGAAGATATAGGACTTGATAAGATGCAAGTTATTTCAGGTTTTAAGCCAGCTGAGGGAATTTTAACCCTACAGATGTGATTAATTTCCCTCTTTCAATAGTTCTATCCAGCATGCCATTAGTTTGGGAGTTGGGATCCTTCAATATCTGGAAGTGTTAGGCATTTGTAACTTCTAAACTAGGACTTAGTTTAAGGGTGATGTGGTTTATTAATGTTGATTTTGTCAACATCTATTTTTTCCAACTTTAAATTCATGATGGTTCCTTTCTCTTTTTGTTAGCATTTTTTCCTCAAATAAGTCATTGCAGAGATGGCGCATATAAAATCATATCTGACTTGTCAGGGTGCCTTGCGCACTGAACACATTTCTTAGCTTTTCTTAAGTCAGTTTCTAGGAATATATGAAGTAGCACTGAATCAAAATGAAAATATATTGTTAAGGGTGTGAAAACATGAAGAAAAGGGGCATCTGTTCTCTAAAGTGGATTGTTATAGCATCATATGCACATAACATTTCCCTCTTTAGTTAATTATAATTATTTGCTAAAATTAGCCTTTCCTAACCTGGTATTTTCCAGAGGCTGATGGCTAGGAATTCTGAGAATCGCAGTCTAGGTACATCTCCTAGGCACCAAATTGGAAAAGCTCCTTTATAGAGTGCCAATTCTGTAAATAAATAAGATGAAATTGTCCTTGACCAAAATAGACAGAATCGCAGCTTTGACAATTTTCAGATTCAAAGCAGATGAGAGAGGGGGGGAGATCTTCCATTTGAATGAAAAAGCAATTTTTTTCTCTTCACAAGAACTGATTTTTCAAAGAAAGCTTTGGGCCTCTGAAACATCATTCCTTGCTGCAGACAAAGCAAGGACAATCCATCTAAAAGTTTGGCACTGGTTAATTATCAGAAAAAGGACATCCTAATATAAGGGACGCGGTGGCTCAGTGAGTTAGGACGCTGAGCTTGTCGATCAGAAGGTCAGCAGTTTGGCGGGTCGAATCCCAAGTGCCGCGTAACAGAGTGAGCGCCTGTTACTTGTCCCAGCTTCTGCCAACCTAGCAGTTCAAAAGCACGTAAAAATGCAAGTAGAAAAATGGGGACCACTCCAGTGGGAAGGTAACAGCGTTCCGTGCGCCTTTGGCGTCTAGTCATGCCGGCCACATGACCACGGAGACGTCCTCGGACAAGCGCTGGCTTTTCGGCTTTGAAACGGAGATGAGTACCGGCCCCTAGAGTCGGAAACGACTAGCACGCATGTGCGGGGGAACCTTTACCTTTTAATATAAGTCAAGTGCTGTTGCTTTAGTTTTGATATGCCTTTGTTGTATGGTGTAACTTTAAATTTAGGATGTTGTGCTTCTTTTTAAAAGCAAGGCATTTGGGCTTTGGGTTTTGTTTGGAGGAACCTCAGCTATCTGTCCCTGCAGATTCTTTACTGAGCACATTGTTTTTATTTATTTCTCCTTTCCCTTCTTATCATCTCATTTACAGCATGAAGGTAGAGGTCTGCTTCTCCTATTCCCAAAGTGCTGGAGATCCCAAGTACAAGGAAACTATCAGTGAGTAGCAGTACTTTTTTTCTAAAAAAATAAGGTGTCGGAACTCAGAGGTGCTGTCACTGGGAGCGATGCCGGTGTCTTGCTACAGCGTCGCCACCCGTCCTTTGCACCACCACCCCTGCGGCTCGGAGCCACATGCCATGGGGATTCCCCTCCCCACAGCTGTTGTGGGAATTCCCCTCCCTGCAGTTGCCATGCCACGGCCCATGCTGAGCCCCCACCCGCAGCTCCTCCGAACCCCGACCCAGAGCTGTGTTCCTCGTGGCAGTGGTCTCCGGCGCCAAACAGCCTCTTTCCAACCACATCCAGAAAAATTTATAACAAACATTGGAATTCTCAAGGCCATGTTTGGTATTTCCCAGCAATCTGTTACTGGAAGGAAAAAGCAATCCCTGCTGTGTTACTGATCCCAGAGAAGCATTTGCATGTATGCAGGTATCCTTAAGGTGCCATAGTTATGGATGAGAAATATTGGTTGCAAAGTTGGCATTTCTGGATGTAATACAGATATTTTGGACTTATTTTTGTTTCTTTGCATGTTTGATATTTTTAAAAAGGCATATGCTACTGACTACACTTATGCACATATGTAACATCTTTTGCTAGGATACATGACCACTGCTTGTCCAGAATGTGAAAAGTGAAAGATTGTGACTAAACAAAATTTTAATGTACAGATAATACCACCAGAAATTATTTTAGCCTTTTTTTAATAAATGTTATTATTGATGTTAAGCTCACCAAGGAATACATCATATATTGTTATGTATATACTAGATTAATTATTTAAAGACTGAAGTGCAACATAACTAGATTGTAAATAATCTATTTTTTTTTATTGAAAAGTTTTAAGGTACAATTTTCCTTTAAAAATCCCCCCTTCCCCCTCCCTCCTCCCCCCCTACCTCCCCCCCTCCCCCCCTCCCCCCCCGACTTCCCAAAGCTAAATACAAGGTATATATATAAAAAGCAATCATAAACAATCCTATACTAACAACTATAAACTCTAAAATCCAACACTCTCTAGCTTATATAGGATAAAACAAGCCTTAATAATATTGAATATATATAAAAAGAAACTAAAATAAGAAAAGAGAAAAAAAAACACGAAAGAAGACTTATTCAAATGCTACATAAAATTTCTTAACCCTATACTTGTTCTGGATAAACTCAATCCATTTTCTCCATTCCATAATATAGCGTTCTTGCGAGTGATCTTTCAAATAGGCCGAAATCTTCGCCATCTCTGCCAGGTCGGAAACCTTTAAAGTCCACTCTTCTATAGTCGGCAGTTCCTCTTTCTTCCAATATTGGCCTATCAAAAGTCTTGCTGCCGTAATTAAATTCAACATCAACTTGATGTCCACAACTGTAGCGTCTGCAATTATTCCCAACAAAAAAAGTTGCGGACAAAACTTTATCCTCTGTTTAAAAATCTTCTGCATATTCCACCAGACTTTTATCCAAAAAGCCTTAACCTTCTTACATGTCCACCATATGTGAAAATATGTTGCATCTTCATCTCCGCACCTCCAACATTTAGGCTGATAATTCGGATACATACTTGCAAGCTTTTTAGGATCTAAATGCCATCTATAAAACATTTTGTAAAAGTTCTCCCTTAAATTTTGAGCTTGAGTAAATTTTACGTTCCTCACCCAAATCTTTTCCCAGGTATCCATTGTGATAACTTCCTGGATATTTTGGGCCCATTTTATCATACAATCCTTAACAAGCTCTGTTTCTGAGTCAATCTCTATCAATGCAAGATATATCCGTTTGATATGTGCTGGTCCCTGATTTCTAATTTGCTTTATCAAATTTTCATCAGTCATTGTAAATCCATTTTTCTGGTCTTCTTTCCACCTGGCCCGTAACTGAGTATATTGAAACCAATTTTGAACCACCTTCTCTTCTCGCAAGAGGCTATATGATTTCAAACACCAAACATTCCTTTCCAAGCTAAGAATCTCCTTGTACGTGGTCACATCATGTTTGAAGCCAGCATGTATGTTTTCTATTGCGTGTTTTGGAATTGCCCACAATGGTATCTTACAACTTAACTTATGTCTATACTTCTTCCAAACTCTCAGCAATGCCTGTCTTACAATATGCACCCTAAACACGTTGTCTACCTTCTTATCATACAACAAATATGCATGCCAGCCAAACAACAAATCATGGCCCTCAAGATTTAATAACCTCCCTTGCGTCAAATTGATCCAATCACTTATTCCTGCTAATGCAGCAGCTTCATAATATAATTTAAAATTAGGCAATTTAAGGCCACCTCTCTCACGAGTATCCTGCATAATCTTAAGTTTAACTCGTGGCTTTTTCCCTGCCCACACAAATTTATTGATACCTCGCTGCCATTCCTCCAAATTAGAATCTTTCTTAAGAATCGGTATCATTTGAAATAAAAATAAAAATTTAGGCAGGACATTCATTTTTACTGCTGCAATCCGTCCCAACAAAGACAATTGCAATTTTTCCCAACTCTCCAATTCTTTTTGAATTTTCCCCCATAGTTTTTCATAATTATTCTTATATAGCTTTGTATTAGAGGGCGACAAAATCACCCCCAAATATTTAACCCTTTTAACAATCTCAAATCCAGTTAATCCTTCTAAGAGAGCCTTTTGCGAAACTGTCATATTTCTGGCCAAAATTTTGGTTTTCTGTGTATTAACTTTAAATCCAGAAACCTTCACATATTGTGTTATTATCTCCATCAGGTCCACAACAGAGTTCTCTGGCTGGGTCACTGTAACAACCAGATCGTCTGTGAATGCTCTCAATCTGTAGTCCTGATCTCCAATTTGTATCCCCTTAATTTTTCCCGAATTCCGAATTTTAACCAATAATATCTCTAATGTTAACACAAATAACAAGGGCGATAACGGACACCCTTGCCTTGTGCCCTTCTCAATATTACATGCTTCTGTCAAGCTATTATTAACTATAATTCGGGCAGTTTGTTTTTGATATACAGTAATGCCCTAATCGGTTGTAAAAATTTTTCCCCAAAATCCATTTTATCTAAAACTTTCAACAAAAATTTCCAATTCAATTGATCAAAAGCTTTTTCAGCATCTAAAAAAATTAGCGCCGCAGCGATCTGGTTGTTCCTTTCCAAAAACTCTAACACATCAACTATATGCCTCACATTATTTTTCATTTGCCTACCACTAATAAACCCCGTTTGATCCCCATGAATCACCTGTTGCAGAACCCTCATCAGTCTATTAGCCAAAACCTTAGCAAATATCTTGTAATCTGTATTTAAAAGCGATATCGGTCTATAGTTTTTAACTTGAGTAGCATCTTGGTCTTCCTTCGGAATCAAAGAAATAAAAGCTGTTCTCCAAGACGGTGGCACCTTTCCCCCCCTCTGGATTGTCTGGAACAGTTCCTTTAACGGTTTTATCATCTCTAATTGTAAATTTTTGTAATAGGCCGCAGTCAAGCCATCCGTACCTGGTGCTTTATCCACCTTCAATTCCTTAATTGCTGTGAAAATTTCTTCTTCTGTAATCAGTTGATTAATCCCCTCTTTTTGTACTTGCGTAAGAACCGGGATGCTAGCATTCTCCAAATATATATCAATATCTTTTTCATTAATTTCCTCTTTAGCATATAATTTCGAATAGAAATCCACAAAAGCATCCTTAATAAGATTCTGTTGGAACACAACCCTTCCTTTGTGCTCAATCTTGTCTATATTAGAAGCCCTTTGTTTTTTCCTCAATCTATAAGCTAACCATCTGCCTGGTTTATTAGCGTTGCAAAAAGTATTATGCCTAGCAAACCGCAGATTGGTCGCCACTTGATCAGCCATTAATTTATCAAATTGTCCTCTTAACAGTCTAATAGCTTCCTTGGTCTTCACATCCTCTGAGTTCAAAATCAAAGCCTTTTCTTTTTCCTTTATTTCATTCTCCAGTTCTTTCCTTCTAGTTTCCACTGCACGTCTATGTTTATTATTCATATATATCAACACCCCTCTCATATAGGCCTTGCTAGCATCCCAAACCATATCCATAGAGGTACCCTTATTCATGTTAGTCTCAAAAAAATCCTTCATCCGCTGTTTGCATTCTTCCACATTTCTCTGATTTCTAAACAGATTCTCATTTACGCGCCATGAGCGCCTATCTCTTTTCTCCTTATCAATCTCTAACCAAACTGGACTGTGATCAGAGATAGTTCTTGCACAAATCTTCACCTTTTTAGTCCTCAAAAAGAAATCATTAGTCAGCAAAATAAAATCAATCCTCGAAAAAGATTGATGTCTATCAGAATAAAAAGTAAAATCCTTCTCCTGCAAATGTCTCTCACGCCAAATATCTCGCAATTCCAGGTCATCCTTCATTTCAAAAAAAGATTTAGGCAATCTAGCATGACTTGGAATGCGCTTGAAAACTCCAGCCTTGTCCAGCTGTACATCCAAAACACCATTCCAGTCCCCCATAAAAATAAAAGATTTATAATCCAACTGGGTAAGCTTTGTGTGTAGCAAACTAAAAAAGTCAGCTTGTTGTTGATTAGGTGCATATAATCCAACTAAAAGCGTCTTTTTACCTTCTACCAGCAGCTCAATCATAACATATCTTCCATGCTTGTCTGCTTCAATTAAGTCTGCTGTTAAGGCACTTTTAACATAAACAACCACTCCATTTTTCTTATTCTCTGCAGAAGCAACAAATTGCGTACCCAACCTCGAGTTCGATAAATACTTTTGATCCAAAACTCTAATATGCGTTTCTTGCAAACATATAACATCTATCTTAAATTGTTTTAAATATTGAAAAACTTTCTTCCTCTTCTGTGGTGAATTTAGTCCATTAACATTCCAGGTTAAGAATTTAGTTGCCATGCATATCCTCCCAAAGCTCTTGGAGCACAGCTTTGATAGGACTATCTTCTTTAGGCCGTGCTCCTCCCACTGCTTGGCTATGAGTACGTTGTGAAGATTCTGAAGACTTTTGCTGGTCTTGTTCGTTTATTTTCTTTGCTCGTTTTAAAGCAGCACGCGTTACCCTTTGCTCTCTAGGATCCTCCAAAGAAGTTATAGCTTGATCTCCTCCAGCACCATTATCCTCTGTTTCATCCTCTTGATGTTCTCCTTCTCCAGATCCCTTTGCAGCTTCCAGAAGTGTTGATGGGGTTGCTTTTAAAACATTATTGTAGAAATCACGCGCTTGCTTCACAGTAATCAGCCGATACCTTTTACCTTCATGCATCACCATCAGCCCGTCTGGAATCTCCCATCTGAACCTTATATCTCGTTGCTTGAGCTCTTGCACAAGAAATGTAAAGTCCTTCCTTCTCCTTAAAATCTTTGGAGGGATTTCTTTTAAAACCAAAACTTCTTGATCAGCAATCACAACTTTAGCATCATAGGCAGCTTGTATAACTTCATCTGTGATTTCTCTTTTTGCAAAGTAAACCACCACGTCTCTAGGCAGCTTTCTCTGTCTGGCAATCCATGAATTCACACGGAACACTTTATCCATAGCTGCTCTTATTTCAGATGCTGGCTGGTTCAATACCACTTCTAGAGCCTCAGAAACCAGCTGCTTTAAATCTTCCTTAATATTCTCCTTTAAACCTCTGATTCTAACAGCAAACTGCATCTGATAATATTGGGCAAGGCTTAACTCCCTTTCCATTTTGTCTCTTAAATTTTCATTCTCCCGTACTTTTACTTCTAATATTGCATTCTTTTGGGTCAAATCATCCACTTTTTCATCTAAATCCTCCACACATTCTGCCACTTTATGCACTGAAGACAAAATGTCTACCTTCATCACGCTGCACTTCTGTTCCATCCTCTCTTCTAATCTCTCCTCCAGTTTCTCCAATTTCTCCTCCATCTGTGCAAATTTATCACCCATTGATTGGTTAATTGATTCCAAAAGTACCTGGGCATGTTTATCCAGCGCATCTCGTAAATCCTTCGGTGTCAATACATCAGGAGGATGCAGTGCCTGTAACGATGATTGTTGCACCGGAGAAGATCCACCACTCCGAAGAGTTTTAGGGGGAGGTTTAGTCGCCATCTTTAACTTTCAATTGTGACGCACTTTCACTTAAAGTTTAAAAAGTCCACCAAGCTCGAGAGTAAAATAAAATAATCCTCTTCACCTTTTCCTCTTGTACCGCTCTGCCTGCTCCTTTTAATCCATAGTCCTTTCTTCAGGCAGGGGTGGTCGCAGACGGCTGGCTCTGCTCCAAGAAATCCGGAGCAGAGACGCTGGCTAGCTGGGAGCAACCCAGGCTTCGGGGGAGTTCAATCCTTCAGCTGCCCAAGCTCCAAGCTCAGGCGGCCACGGAGAACTCTACCCCTACCTGGGGCCTCACCCCCTCCTCTTCTCCCGAGGAGGGGGCTTCAAATTCGCCCGAACAGCTGATCGGCGCTGTTTCAGGCGAAAAAACACTCAGCTGAGCCGCGGGCAGCCCGGGAAGGCTGTCTCCGTCGCCGCGGAGCCACCGGAAGTGTAAATAATCTATTTTTCAAAACACACAACAGTCTAAACAGTAAAACTAAAGTCCAAATTAAGAATATTTCATTCTTAAGAATTGTTTAATTTAAAGTGGTTTAGTTGTAATAGAGTATGTACAAAAGATACTATTTTTTTCTAGCGTCAGCTAAATTAGACATATTACATTGAGAAATGTTTCTCATTTCTTTCCTGTTACCTTTATTGATTTCATTGCAGAGATGTTAACATAAGATATAGATTATTTTGTTATCTAATTTTACCTTCCAAAAGAGAGAAGCAGATGAAAAATGTGAGGTTCTTTCCTGTTGGCTTTTTTGAATTAGCGGTTTTAGATTCTAAAAGTTTAGTTCCTAAAGAAGTAACCTTGTAAATAATTTTAATGTCCTCTAGTGCAGGGTAGGCAACCTTGGCTCTTTTATGACTTAAGGACTTCAACTCCTAGAATTCCTGAGCCAGCATGGCTCAGCTTGGAAACCTCTCTCTTTCCCCTCAGCATGGCTGGCTCAGGATTTCTGGAAGTCCACGAGTCATAAAAAAGAGCCAAGATTGCCTACTCCTAAAGCCAATAGAGGGAGCTTTTTTTATTACTATTTGCAAAAAAAAGGAGCCGGAACACCGTTCTGAGCGTTCTATGAGAAAAAAAGCCCTGGTGAGTAGAAATGGGAAGATTTGTTCCATTTAGGAGAATTCATTTGTAAAGAAAGAGGGTTGGGGGACTCACTCATTGCCAATGTCTGCTGGCCCTGGAATTTTTGTCCTTAATGTACGAGAGCCAGTTTCTCTACCAGTATCTTTAGTGGCATATTTGTTTTTTGTTGCATTCCCTTGATTCAAATTAAGTAGGAGATTACAATACTGTTCTCGTACAAATAGTCCTTACCTAGCAGCTACAATTGGAACTGGTGCCTCCATTCCTAAGCGGTGTGGTGAAGTGAAATGTCACATGATTTTGCCAACTTATAACATCAGTTCCAGTTGCAGTTATTAAATCACCATAACTGTAATGTCACATGACTGGCTGCTTCATTGATTTTGCTTGTCAAGCATCTATTTGCAATCTGAGACTGCAGGGAAGCTATGATGGCTAAAACTTCAAGGACATAAGTTTCATTTTTCGGTGCCATCATAACTTTGAATGATTGCTGAATGAATCTAGGATCTAGGCTGCTGGATCTTGGTAATGTTTCTGATCCTTTTTTTATCCCTTGGCTATAGAGCTGGATTACATTGTGGAAGCTGACAAGGGCCGCCGGCCACCCCGGGTATATTTTGCTGAGACCAACTCTGCAGTCTACAAGGGACAATTTTCCATGCCAAGCAAGTGCCAAAACCTGAAAGTCCTCCTACAGGTTAGGAATACTCAATTCAAGGCATAAAGTGGGATAGCTGAGCTAAATACCATCTACCTAGAGAGTTTAAGTTTGGTTGTTTATATTTATGCAGGACCAGCAGTATAGGATTTTTTTTTAATGTAAATGGATGCTACCAAGGACTGCTAAATATAGACTAGTGACGTAATTACAGTATTATAAATGATAAGAACAGAATTTTTGCCTAAACATGTGTGGAGGTTTTGTAAAATTGATAAAAATTGTTGTGTGTAAAGCAGTTACCGTTCAGGGCTTCTTGGCTGTATAATAGCTAACGTTGGTTGAAATTCTGGATAGTTATATTTCTAACATATTTGGAGGGAACTTGGCTGGTGAAAAGCTTCCCTAACCATTGTATCGCTTGAACTTACAGACAGGGGAGGATAATTTAGCATGATAAGCTTCATTAGCTTATCATTTTAGTTTAGACTACTGCAACGCTCTCTGCATGGGGCTGCCCTTGAAGACCACTCGGAGGCTCCAACTGGTACAGAATGCAGCCGCGAGAGTTGTGTTGGGAGTCTCCCGATACTCCCATGTTACACCTCTGCTCCGTGAGCTGCATTGGCTCCCAGTTGTCTTCCGGGTGAGGTTCAAGGTGCTGGTATTGACCTATAAAGCCCTACATGGCATGGGTCCGGAATACCTTGGGGAGCACCTGCGGCCGGCATCAACTTCCCTCCACCCAATACGCTCCCACAGAGAGGGTCTCCTCAGGGTGCCACCGGTCAAAGAATGCTGACTGGTGGCCCCCAGGGGGAGGGCGTTCTCTGTGGGCGCACCAGATTTATGGAACCGTCTTCCGGTTGAGCTCCGGATGGCGCCCGACCTTCGCTCCTTCCGGCGCGATCTAAAGACGTATCTTTTTGAACAAGCTGGCCTGGCCTGATGGGAGGGGGTTGGGTTTTTATTACTTTTAAATGCGTTTTAATCTATTTAAGAGTTCTGGGCACTTGTTTAATCTTTTTTAATTTTTGTATTCTGTCTTTTTAACATGTATTGCCCTGTTCACCGCCCTGAGTCCTTCGGGAGAAGGGCGGTATACAAATAAAATTAATAATAATAATAATAATTATATTTCAACAGAAGAATGCCAAGAACAAAGAGGAAAGTTCCATAAAAAAAATATGATGATGAAGAATCAGTATGCCCTGGTGGCAAAAAATGGAGTCCCTCCATAAACTACACGAAAGCTCAGAACTGAGGGCTCTCTGAAATAATTTATTGCTCATTTTGCAGGATGGAATACGAGACAAGCTGCACCCCATTGCGTTCTCTATGAAGTACTCTCTTTCAGAGAAGCCTAGGCGATTCCAGTTGGGATTGCGCTCTCTTAATGCATTTCCTGTTTTGAATGAGGATCAGCCTCGTGAAAACCACACTGAGGTTAGTTCCTTCTTCTCTTTAGCTTTTCCTCCCATTCTTTTCACCTTTCCTCTCCTGGGTTGAAACGGCCATGTAGATTGCACAACAATCTTGCATTGTTCAGCAAATAGTCAGTGGCAGGCTTTTGCAAAAAGCAAACAGGTGATGTGTGTGTAGGAAGAGTTTGTGTGCATGTCCCTGCGCTTATTCATGCAGATGAAAATTATTTGTAAATAGACCTGTTCAGTTTTCTGTATCCCTTAATGGTTCACCTACCGAGCAGTCCTCTGGCACCATCTGGTGGAACAGATTAGTCATTATCTTTAAAATCTAGAATAAGTTTCATTCTAGAAAAAAATATTTACACACTTTAACTAGATTGAACCTAAACTGTGTTTAGAGTATGTGTATAAATATAATGTGATAATTTCAGCATCAGTTACCCTTAATCACCTTAATATAATTCTTTTGGTTAACTGAACCAAATTTAGGGAGTTGCATTTTTAGACATTGGTTGAAATCCACCTATAACAATCCGTAAAAGTCCTAGACTTGGGTGTTGCTTCTTCTTCTTCTTTTTTTTTTTTGGCCAACTCCTGGAAAAACCAGAGCTAAATAGATTGGCTCAAGAAGGTTTCACATAAAAGGAGGTTGGAGACAGTGACTATAAAAAAGCAGACTCATTGAGAGGAGAGATCATAAACAATGCCCATTAATTCAGCATCCTGTGAGGCCTTCCTATCTGACTCAAAATCTCTTCTCTTTGTATCATAGTAAACAGACTTTTAAAAGCTTTCTTTGTCCCAAAAGTCTAACTGAGGAGTGAGTGGGCAAGCATTTTTAGATATTCACACTTGGGAAGAACAAAGAGTTTATTCTGTCTTTTCTGTGTATCATATTTATTTGTTGGTTGGTTGTTGGTTGGATTTATTTATTGATTTATTGATTGATTTCTACAGCCACCCATCTCTGAAATGACTCTGGGTGATTTACTGTTCAAATATTCAATCTTACCCTTGGAAACACCCTCTACAGAAGATGATTTTTCAAGAGGCAACTGGACTTAGAATTGATCCTCCCTACATAAAGAACCCTTCTTCTAAAAGTCTTCCTTCCCATTCTAATGCAATCCAGTTTATCTTTTCAAATAGCTTCCTCTGGCCATGCTTCTTGAAGGAGGCATGAATTGAGGTCCAGTGCTTCTGGAGAGCTTCAAGTCAGAGAAAGTTGACATACACAATGCAGCCTACAAACTAAATGAACATCCTTCCCCTGTTTTTTTGTCATATTTCATTGACTCAAAATCTCTATTTTCAGATTCAGTTTCAGAAGGAATGTGGAACTGACAGCCAATGCAATAGCAACTTGCAGATTCAGGCACTCTTTCTAAATGAAAAGAACCAAAAACTGCCCAGGTGAGAGAATTTGGCTTATTGAGGGAAGGATGGGCTGAGAAAGAGAAAGAACATGTGAAATTACTCTAATCATTATAATACAGAGTTATGCTACACATATGTTTAAATAAGAGGAAATACTGAGTTTGGAAATAATTGTACACTTGGAATGAATTCTGTCTACTTTTAAATGCTTTCTGCATTATCGTCGTCATGATCACCATCACTAAAGGAAGACCCTTTCCTGAGAGTTTCTTTTCAGGGAATAAATAGCTCCTAGATCACAGGTCTGCAACCCGTGGCTCCGGAGCCACATGCGGCTCTTTCAGCCGTCTCCTGTGGCTCCCAGTCCTCTGCCATGTGCAGTCCAAAAAAAAAAAAAAAAAATAAGTGGGACTAAAAATAGTTCAACCAATCAATTCAAATATGCAGGGTAGGTGCATATCTCGCCTTGGCTCCACTCTTCAGTCAAACCCTGTTCTGCACATGCACGCATGTACGCGCATGTGCACACATTTTTTGCGGCTCCCAGTTTTTCCTTTTGTGAGGCAACTGGTTCCGAGTGGCTCTTTCACTGTTTCAGGTTGCTGACCCCTGTCCTAGATGATGTATCTGCAGAGTTTTTGAAAATCACTGGGTAAAATCATGATCAGTGCATGCTGCTGTTATAATTCAGGCAGAGGATCTGCCCTAGAATCCTTCTACTGTCTGACCTAAATAAGTGAGGTTTCATCATCAGACAATTAGAACATTGCACAGTTCTGGAAGCATTTCAATAGAAATTGTCTCTCAACTGGGGACAGAAGCACATAGCGATGTGCTTATCTTGCTGTAAGGCTGGATAAATCAGTTGGTCTGATCTAGGAGTTTTGGGTGATGATTTCAAAGAATTCCAATGTTCCCTGGAAATTATGAAGTTTATAGTTCTAAATCTTTGGGGAGTACCAAATTGTCCATTGTTGTCCTAGCCACTTTTGACCAATATTAATGACTGAATGGGGGGACATACATGCTTTTTTTATCATCCTCCCTCAATTGTACTATTCTTTTCCATTGTAGACGAGATGGTGTGCAGGTGTTACAGTACAGCTCGGAAGTCAAGAAACTGAATTTGAGCATCAAAGTCACTAATAAACCAACATCACCTATCAATGGAGAAGATGCTCATGAGGCCCTCCTCAATATCACTTTCTCACCCTCTCTGCTGCCTTCTTCAGTTCGGCCAGTGAGATATTTTTTGAAAGTTGGGATAGCATTAGGCTATTGTTCCATTCAGCTCTGCACTTAGCGGTTTTTCAAGTTCTAATAGAAGAGAATACATGTAACTTAGGGTTGAATTGTGGAGTCCTTGGTATTCTGTCACACAAATTTACTGATGTTGCATTAAGTGGTGTTTTTCTGTGAGGTGTTCTCACGAGTGAATCGTTAAAGGTGCTTCCAAGCAAAGGCATCACACAGAGATGCAATCATATTAGCTTTATTCATGATAGATCAAAGAGAAAGAAATACTTGGCATGAAAGCATTCATGCCTGCATGTGAGAGAGAAATAAAATAAAACAAAACAAGCTAGCATTACATGACTAAAACAAGAGATTAGGAGTAGAGATAGAACTGGAGAATAGAACTAGAAGCTGGAAAATGGAGAACAAAGAGCAGCCCCTCGTGCAGAGGTATTTATGGGGGGTCTTGGCCCCTCCTTGACCATAAAACTCTCTCGCCAATGGGGCTGTGGGTCCGAGACCCTTGGCTCATCAGTGGAAGCAAAGAAGCCTCTTTGCCTCCATCTGATGATCCTTTTGGGGAACTGCCAATGGCTGGCACTAAACATCTAACAATTCCCCTTCTTGCCAGCCAATGACAGGGACCAGTGAATGTATGTAAGGGGTGAGCAGGTGTCATAGACATGCATGAAAAACATTCAGAAGGCCAAACACAAACGCTTACACAGAAGGTTGTGCCGGTCAATGGGAACAGGTTTGGTGAACAGATCAGCTATCTGGTCAGCTGTGTTACAGTACTCAACATGTATAAAACCCTTTTTGGTAAGCTGCCTGACATTTTTATAGCGTATGTCTATATGGCGAGATCTGGAGCCTACTGCATAAGCCTCCGAGATTGCAATTGCGGCAGTGTTGTCCTCTAGAATTTGGATGGGCAGAGGGGGAGATGCCCAGATGTTTGTTATCAGCTCATTGAACCAAGTCAAATCATTGGCCGTGTCTGACAGACTGGCAAATTCAGCCTCGGCCGTGGAGCAAGAAATAAATTTTTGCTGCCTAACATGCCAATGTATTGGGCAGCCATTTAGCAATATGAGGAAACCAGAAGTGCTCCTAGACGGAGCACTTGGTGTCTCCAGCCCAGTCTGCGTCTGAGTAAGCGGAGAGCTGGGCCGTCTTCCCCTTCTCTGGTTCTAGCATAAGGAGAGCATCAGCTGTGCCCTTTAGGTATCTAAGCACCCTTTTAACAGCAGTCCAGTGGAATTCCTTTGGGTGTTCCACGTGCCTGGACAATAGATTCACAGCTAAAGCTATGTCAGGTCTGCTCCAATTGCTGATGTATAGCAAGGAGCCAATCACAGATCTGTAAAGTGTGTTATTTGTGAACTCAGGACCGTCTTTATGGGTGTGGTTGTAAAAGTCGCTTTGCATTGGGCTATGCGTAGGATTAGATTCTGTCATTTTGCATTTGGCCAGTAATTCCTCTATCTTTTCTTTTTGAGATAGAGCGAACCCCCCCTTAGTGGCCAAAATATGCACACCCAAGTACTTGTCAACCCGCCCCAAAGACTTCAGAGTAAACTTTTCTTCCAGGGCCTTGGCAAATTCATCACACCTTTCCTTGTTAGGCCCTACATATAATAGGTCGTCCACATAAACTAACACCCGTTCTGTGGTTCCCTTGGAATTGCGTGTGAAAACACATTGATCTGCATGAGATTCTGAGAAACCAACTCGTTCTAAACTCTTTCTAAGACAGTCATACCATAATTTCCCTGACTGTTTAAGACCATATAACCCTTTGTGGAGCAACCATGTATTTTCCCCTTCTTGCTGGTAGCCAGGTGGGGCCCTCACGTAGATCTGCCGGTCCAAGTTGGCGTGAAGGTAAGCCGTCTGGATGTCGAATTGGAAGACTTCTTCTCCCAGAGCGGCTGCAGTCACGAGGGCGGCCTTGACGCTCTCTGCCCGGACGGTAGGAGAGTAAGTCTCCGAGTAGTCTTCCATATAACGCTGAGCGAAGCCCTGGGCTACCAAACGGGCCTTGTACAGGTAGAGACCATTGGCAAGTGGTTTGGCCTTGTAAACCCACCTTGTGCCAATGACTTTCCTTTCCTTTGGTGGTTGCTGGGGGGTGAAGACCTTAAGTTGTTTTAAGCTCTGCATTTCCTTCTCCATCGCGAGCTGCCATCTCTCCTGCTCCTCGATGGGCAGCTCCTGGATGTCAGAGAAGGATTTTGGGGTGACCACAACGCTGTTGACAGACGCGATGTGGCCAATGTCAATTCTCTTTGGTGGGACCCCTTTGTTGGACCGCTTTGACCTCCTTACCTTCTGCCACTCACCGCTCTTTTCTTCCGTGGGTTTCTGAGGTGTCGCTGGGGGTGAAGACGGCGTGTCTTCTTCCATGGGACTGGACGCATCTTCGTCTTGTTCCTCACTTTCGTCGGTGGCAGGGTATGTGGTCGTCTCAGGTGATGTCGTGGTCGATGTGTCTCTGCTGGGTCGGTTGGCATATGGGCTCAGATCATTTGAGTGGATCTGGGTCCAATTGGAATCCTCTTCGAAAGAGGCAGATTGGGAAGTCACAGGCCTGCCCCCTTCTCCCAGGAAACGATAGGCCTTGGAGCCAGGAGCATAGCCCAAGAACCTTAGTCTCTGGGAAACAGATCTCCCCTTCTTCCGCAGCTGCTTGGGGATGTGCACCCATGCATAGGTACCAAAAACACGCAAATGTGCCAGATTTGGTTTCCTACCGTGAACCAGGAAATATGGGGTCTGGTTCACAACACTGCTCCAGGTGCGGTTTAAGGTGTAATTGGCATAATGGACCACCTCTCCCCAGTATGACTCTGCGACATTAGCGTCCGCAATCAGACTACGCATCATGGTTTGCAGGATTCCATTCCTTTTCTCAGCTACACCATTCTGCGAAGGGGTGAACGGTGCAGTTAGAAAATGGCGGATGCCCTTACGCTTTACCCAGTCCTGGAACTTCTGAGACATGAACTCAGCCCCGCGATCGCTCTGCAATTGTGCGATCTTGGTCTTGTACTGGGTCTCTACGAAGTTGTACAGCGACTTTATGGCGTCAAAGGCTTCAGATTTTTCTGTGAGGGTATACACGTGACCGTAACGTGAAAAATCATCAACGGCAGTGAGAAAATATCTTTTCTTTCCTAGGGAAGGTGTAAAAGGCCCAACTAGATCAACATGTACTAGTTGGTATGGATATTGAGTCTTGCGTAATGACACCTTTGAGGTCGGGGCAGCCTTCCTCTTTGTTTTCTTGCAAATGGCACAGTCCAGAAACACGTCACAGTCCTTGAGCTGGACTCCCTCAGCAAATTCTCCCATCTTTTTAACTACAGGGAAGCTTGCATGACCCAGCCTTCTGTGCAATAAGTGGGCGCACTTATCATGAAGCCGCTTTCCCACTGACACCCTCTTGGCTCTAGTTGCTTTGAGTGGTGCTGTAGGTGCCTGCTGAGATTCAGGCTCCTTGCCCACACTGCCCTTGGAAAACCTTGGGGCAGGCTGTGGTGGCTTGGGAGAAAAATATGGTAAGCCGTTTATGATTGTAATATTTCCAATGACCTTCTGGTCCCTGGTGACATGACCTCCCCCCTTGCGAAATAAAACTTCCACTTTGTCATCGTCACACAATTTGGTAATGCTCAATAGGTTGTTGGCTATGGAGGGAGCGTGCAAGACACCCTCAACTTTGCCAAGCCCAGGTACAGAAACAAAACCCTCCCCAACAACTCAAGCAGTATCACCGTTTGCAACCTTGACAGATGAGTTAATTTTCTTTAACCTTTTAAAACCTTGACTCATATTAGTAATGTGAGAAGAAGCTCCAGAGTCCAGTAACCATAAGTCAGTGGAGCTATCAGCCTTTGTTGTGGGGGTGAGGGAACAAGTATGCAGTGAATTTCCCTTGCCCCTGCCACGCCCCCTTCCTTGCCCCTTGCCTCTTACTTGATTGGGACCACGTTTAGGGGCTTGATGTTGATGGGGGCAGTCTTTCTTGAGGTGCTCCTCAGAGCCACAGATGAAACATTTAAGCAGAGCATTAATTTGCTGTGAGTTGTGGCGCCCCCTTCTGGCTTGCTGAGTGGTGACTCTGGCGTATTCTCCAGCATCCCGTCTCCTTCTATCTTCCTCGATCAGTCTCCCTGTGAGGTAGGACAGATTTAAGTCTTCCCTCTTGACTGCTTCGAGTGAAACAATGAAATTGCTCCAACTCCTGTCTAGAGAAGTAAAAATTATGGAGAGCATGTTCACATCAGACACAGGAAAATCTCTGGAAATCAATTCTGCCCTGAGTGCCTTTAATTTTGCAAGATGTTCAGGCATGCTGGCACCAAACTTCAGTTTGGTTGTATAAAGCTCAGTTGTATATCTGGTGATGGAACCAATGGTATCGCTGTTGAATAATTTGTATAACAGTTCCCAGACCTCAGCAGCTCTGAGACCAGCTGGGATGCTAGGGAACAAGTTATTGTCCAGAGAACTGAGTAGAGCAGAATAAGCCTGCAAGTGTCGCAGCTCTTCTTGACGTCCCCATGGGGGAGGGGGGGGGGGTTCTGAACCATTTGTAGAATCCCATTCTTTAAGAGATATAGCTGTATATCTTTACTCCAACTGCTGTAATTTTCTCCCCCCAGTTGTAGTTTTTTAAAATCTCTAGGAAGATCTGTGGCTAGAAACTCAGACCCATATTCAAAGAAATCTGAGATGTCCATTGACATAAAGGGAAGCGGAAAAGTGGTTCCTAGAGTGGTTGAGGAGGGAATCCTTTCAGTTCCTTTATCATTAAAAGGGAAAGGTATCCCTCTAGTGGACAAGGAGGGATTTTTTTCTTGTTGCTTATTTAGTAACTCCAGATGGGCGTGCCCGGAAGCCATGTGACCCGGGGGAGGGCGTTGTTCAGGATTTCTCCCTTCTTCCCATGAGGCACTGGGGGGGCGGAGCCCAGATTTACCAGTTCGTAGTTGCCGCAATGGATCCTCCCGAGAATCAAAGGCACATGGATTTTCATCATTGCCTGGCTTGCCTGGCTGGTCCTGAAGACCTGAAGAGAAGGTGGGGGGCCGCAGGGGTTGATTGTTGGGAGGCTGCAGGCTGGATTCCCCCCGGCAGTTGGGCCCTGGGGAGAGGATGGGAGGCCTTGGGGGGGTGTGGGCACCCCCGACGTCTGCTTGGCCCCCAGGGCCGTAGTCAGGACTTGGATGGCCGTTTTAATTGCATTTGTACTAGTATTAGTATCGGCTGGGCAGATCTCATCGCCATCATAGGCCTTTAGGCTTTGTGGTGGGGAGAACTCAGGATTTTGCATGCTGTTTTGGCCGGAAGCCAGGGATTGCATGTCATTTCTGCAGTATGCCAGGGACTGCTGGCTATTTTGGCTGGATGCCAGGGACTGCTGGCTTTCCAGACTTAAAGAAATCAAGTCTTTGTTAGACCGCGTGGGGTTATAGGGGGCCGCCATCTTGTTTCCTGTGCCAGACCACGTGGGCGGAGCCATCTTGTTTCCGCTTGCCCCAGGAAGCTGTAGCTCACAGCTGGGAGGGGGGGTTCGCGCCAAAAGCCCTGGGGTCCCGGGGTCACTAAGGGTGGCAGGCGCCATGTTTGGAGCCCTCGTGGCCGTTAGGGAAAGACTCACCAGGGTTTCTGAGGCTCCCTGCGGGGTTTCCTGGGCTGCCCCCTCCTTCTCCTGCATTGCAAAGATCTCTTTAAGCAGCTCTTCACGTTCCTGTGCAGTCAGTTTACTCACGCGGCGTTTGGTTTCAGCCAGGTCCGTCTCTGCAGCATCTGAGCAGTCTTGGACAGTCTGCAAACCTTGTATGCTCTCCTCTGTGGCGTTCAGTTGTAGAGAGGCATGTGAAGGGGTCCTGGACGCTCTGCTGGATCCTCTGACGGGATGAAGGTCATTTGCGCTCTCATCTGCAGCTGAGGTTGCTTCAGGAACTGAAGACTTGGATGTAGGCAGGGACGTTGTCTTCGATCGATGACTCCTGGTTACAATAGTAGAAGTCCTGCCATCTGTTATAAATGGATTTGAGCCGGGTCTTCCAGACATCTTGTTGGCTAGTTCCTGGCTGGCTTGGAAGCTTTCCTTTAAACCATCCTCTGGCTACCAACTTGTGAGGTGTTCTCACGAGTGAATCGTTAAAGGTGCTTCCAAGCAAAGGCATCACGCAGAGATGCAATCATATTAGCTTTATTCATGATAGATCAAAGAGAAAGAAATACTTGGCATGAAAGCATTCATGCCTGCATGTGAGAGAGAAATAAAATAAAACAAAACAAGCTAGCATTACATGACTAAAACAAGAGATTAGGAGTAGAGATAGAACTGGAGAATAGAACTAGAAGCTGGAAAATGGAGAACAAAGAGCAGCCCCTCGTGCAGAGGTATTTATGGGGGGTCTTGGCCCCTCCTTGACCATAAAACTCTCTCGCCAATGGGGCTGTGGGTCCGAGACCCTTGGCTCATCAGTGGAAGCAAAGAAGCCTCTTTGCCTCCATCTGATGATCCTTTTGGGGAACTGCCAATGGCTGGCACTAAACATCTAACATTTTCTTTATTAATTCATGGGTAAAAGCCTTTCTAACAAATCGAAATAATATTCTTCAGGATTCATGATCTCCAATTACTCTGCAGATAATAATAATAATAATTTAATTTGTATACCGCCCTTCTCCTGAAGGACTCAGGGCGGTGAACAGGGCAATACATAATAAAAAACAGGATACAAAAATTAAAAAGTGATTAAACAACTATTAAAAATTAAAACTAATTATAAAAAACCCAACCCCATCCCGTCAGACCAGGCCAGCTTGTTCAAAAAAGAAGGTTTTGAGATCGTGCCGGAAGGAGCGAAAGTCGGGGGCCATCCGGAGCTCGACCGGTAAGCGGTTCCATAGGTCTGGTGCGCCCATAGAGAACGCTCTCCCCCTGGGGGCCACCAATCGGCATTCTTTGATCGGAGGCACCCTGAGGAGGCCCTCTCTGTGGGAGCGCACTGGACGGAGGGAGGTTGACGCCGGCCGCAGGTGTTGCCGTAGGTAACATGCTAGTGACTTGCCCGAAAGTTAACAAGTATTGCCATGGTTGAATTGTATCAACTAAGTGAACAAACTAAGATATGTCAAAGCTTTAAAAGGGAATGCAGCATTTTTATGCAGTAAAGCCATATCAAAAATCTCAGAAAAAGGGAGCAGGACAAAAATGAAATGGGGTTCTAAAAACAAGAGTAAGATTCAGTGTTGTACAAGACTTAAGAGCATCATAAATCTGAACTGAGAAATGTAGTGGATTAAAGAAACAATAAGGGTTACTTAACGAGGAAAGGAATCTCCCATAGCAAATAACTGCAAAAATATAAAAAAGAAAGAAAGACTCTGAGAGAGATGACAAAATTTGAAATTTGTATATAGAATGAAGATAATTAATTAGGATGTATTTATAAACTGTTACTTAAAAAAGACCCGGAGCTAGAACAAATAACAAACTGCATGATAAAATGGCTACAAAATTTCAAAGAAGTAATAATTGTGATCAATGAAATAATTGGGATCAATGAAATTTCCAACCTGCTACAGTTTAAAGGAAAATTGGTATAAAATAGTCTACAGATGATATATAGGTAAAGGTAAAGGTTCCCCCGCACATGCGTGCTAGTCGTTTCCGACTCTAGGGGCCGGCGCTCATCTCCGTTTCAAAGCCGAAGAGCCAGCACTTGTCCGAGGACGTCTCCGTGGTCATGTGGCCGGCATGACTAGGTGCCAAAGGCGCACGGAACGCTGTTACCTTCCCACCGTAGTGGTCCCTATTTTTCTACTTGCATTTTTACGTGCTTTCGAACTGCTAGGTTGGCAGAAGCTGGGACGAATAACAGGCGCTCACTCTGCTACACGGCACTCGGGATTCGACCCGCCAAACTGCCGACCTTCTGATCGACAAGCTCAGCGTCCTAACCCACTGAGCCACCGCGTCCCTTTGATGATATATAACTTTGTCAATTATTGCCAAGATAGATAAATCATACAAAATAAATTTTAGAAGCCATGACAAATAGATGGTAATTATGAAGAAACCCAAAAGTACTGTAAAAAATACATTAAAAAGTCAGAAAATTTTGAAAATAAAATTTGGATTAAAACCCAAATATTTTTATTAGGCATGATCCCAGAGAAAAAAATGAAATCTTTTCAGTTTATTAAAATACATGCTGACAATGGCAAGAGTTAATGCAGCACAAAATTGGTGGAGATAAATCTTGCCATGAATGCAGGATCGGGAGACTGAAATTTAAAAATATGCAGCAGTGGAAAAATTTATTGTATGTATTCTCAGTAGAAGTCTAACCAATTAACAGTTGGGATTTTTAAAAAGACATTTTTGTATGTTTTTTCTTAGTGCATTTTTTCTTTATATTTTTGCATGTTTTGCCTTTTTGAAATTGTTTCTAAACATCTTTTTATGACCATCATTTTCATTTCAGTCTTTGATTTTCTGTAAAGTTCATATCGTGTATATCAACACATTCTTTTCCTTTTTCTTTCCTTTTTTTGTTTGGTTTATTGATAAAAAATATGACAGCAAAAGGGTTTTTCTTTCTTCCTGTAGTACATTGAATTTGAGGGATGTTGGGGCTACATCAGAATTCTTATAGCCATATCTAGGCCCTGGCTAGATAACTTACTTTGTTTCATAATTGCTTAAGAACCAATTCATTTCTAGTGGAATTGCAAATAGAGAAGGCATGGGAGCCAAAACACATTCTTCCATGTGTATGTATGCATATATGCATACACACACACACACACACACAAATATGTGTGTGTGTATAGTATAAACATATAAGTGTGTATGTATGTATATGTATGCTTGTATACCATATATATGAGTTACACATAAGTAAAATAAAGGTAGTAAGACAATGAAGTTCATCTTTTATTCCTTTCAGAGTGGGGCCTGCACTGTTAAGGAAACAGTGATATGTGAAATGGGCAATCCCTTCAAAAGGAACCAGCAGGTATATTGTTTCTGATTTGTACACTTTTGAAAGTCTCTGTTGTGTGAGTCTCATCTATGGGGTGTTTTCCTAATTGCTCAGGACCATCTTATCCCTTTCAGCCATAAGGTTTTTTTAAAAAAAATAGCAAGCATCAACAGCAGTATTTTTTAAATTATTGAGATTATTCACTAGATTAAATACACATCCTAGTTTTTAACACAAATTCTTAGCATTGAAATTACAGTAGTTCACTGTAAATACCTATTGGTGAATGTTGGCAATGTGGAATGAAGAAATTCTACTTTCAGTTTTATCAACAGCTATGCATCAAACACCGAACTTTTTATTAGCAAATTCACTGCAATAATAGTACATTTTGTTTGATAATTTTGACAAAGAGCTCTGGTTGTTCTTCAACATGAATTAATAACAATAGATATTGGTACTGAATAGGAATTTATTTATCCAGACTAATATTTGTCTTGAAAGGACAAGTCCATAGTCTGGGCTTGAGGTTAAGAGTCACCAAAGCCAGGTCTTGCCCTTCCAGACAGTTATGCATCTATTTTATCAGCTGATGCTGATAAAAGATCTTTTTTTGCCACAGATGTTTGTGTAGTTAACCAGGGCAGTCTAGTGAACCTCAGATTACAAACTTTATTAAAATATGTCTTCCAAATCTTAACAAAATATTGCACAATCTGACTTCTCTTCCAGGCAGAGCTGATTATCACATTTGAAATTAGTGGGATTACCTTAACTACTCAGAATATCACTGTCCAGGTTCAACCTTCCACGTGAGTCTTGTCCTTTTATCAATAGTCATCAAGGATGACTAAGATAGTTCCTCTCCTATTTCTCTCTAAAACAGCTTGCACCTGCACGCACACGCACACACACCAAACCTGCCTCCAGTGAAATCAGATGGATCAGCATATATCTAAGAGAAGAAAGTCACAAAGGATCACACCACTTTGGAATGTTACTTATATTAAAGATGGGGGGGAAACTTATAAATTACATTTTTATTATGAAGATTGACATAGGAAGGAGGAATGTTCTATATTTCTATTTTCGGGCAGGCTGTTGCTATTATGCTTTATTTTGCTTAAGCAAAACCAACAAAGTATAGATTTAACTATAGTTTACCTGTACTTTGTACTTGTAGTTTAAGTGGTGCAGTCCACTCTATTTTTTTTCCTAAGGTCTGTAAATGATGTTTAACTGCATGTGTGGGACAGATAGGCTTTGGTGGGAAAAAGCCAATAAACTAAGTAGTCTATAACTATGAACCATGCCTGCTGTAATATTGGATTGTTCTAATATATAAAGTTCATAGGAGAACCACACTAATATTTTTTCTAATTTCTTGTATTGCACTAGGTAGTAAATAAAAAGGCAACACTAGTATCAATTGATGGGAAGAGGAACCACTGTGTGGACTCCTTTCAAACTACTAAGATAATTAGATTCAAACCTCTAGGATAATTTACAGTGATGACAAAATGTAATAATAGTTTATGTTCTTTGGGGTTATTTTAAAAATAATCTGATAGACCTTTTGACTATTGTATTTTGTACAGGATAAGCTATCAGGAAGATCTCCAACTAGTGACAGCAGCTTTGTTAGTGGACTACACAGTTGATGCATCACTAAGCATGTGCGTATCTTAAAAGTGTTGACATAAGTTAAGAAAGGAAAATTATGGAAAGGGGGTTCTATGTCAAAATTGGATGAATCCCAATTTATGTCTACCTTCATAAAGAAAACCCAGCCTTTGAGTATAGCTGGGCTTCTAGGCTACTCTTCCTCAACATGTTGTTTGTTCTCCAGATGTATCACAGTTGGAGCCTTCAGACTTTTCAGCTAAAATGGTCAAAGGCCAAAAATCCATAGGGTTCCAGTCCTAATATGTCTGCAGGAAAGAATAAGAATAAGACAGTAGAATAGAATAGAATAGAATAGAATAGAATAGAATAGAATAGAATAGAATAGAATAGAATAGAATAGAATAGAATAGAATAGAATAGAATAGAATAGAATAGAATAGAATAGAATAGAATAGAATAGAATAGAATAGAATTAACAGAGTTGGAAGGGACCTTGGAGGTCTTCTACTCCAACCTTGGAGGTCTTCTACTCCAACCCCCTAGGCAGAAAACCCTAAACCATTTCGAAGAAATTGTTGTCCAATCTCTTCTTAAAAACTTCCAGTGTTGGAGCATTCACAATTTCTGGAGGCAAGTCATTCCATTGATTAATTGTTCTGACTGTCAGGAAATTTCTTCTTAGTTTTGGTTGCTTCTCTCCTTGATTAGTTTCCATCCATTGCTTTTTTTATTGCCTTCAGGTGCTTTGGAGAATAGCTTGACAGTTACCAGGAAACTATGGACTAATCATTTAGCTTGTTAAAAAAAAAACCAAGCCTGGTAAATCTCTTTTCCAATTTTTCAATTCTTTCACGGTAGAATCAACCGGTGGCTTCAGTCATACTTTAGTGGGAAAGTCATAGGAGAATCAGCCATGAAACATGAAGAAGATGTTGGCAGTCCCATTGAGCTGGACTTTCAGGTAAGTATCTGCTGTGATCATAAGCAAATCCATTTATTTTAATGGACATTTTTGTCCAGAAACTGGCAAAAAATGCCAACCTACCCACCCCCCAAAAAACTATGAATCAGTCTCAGTCATGTGACCAGGGAACACCACAGCTGGTCATAAAACTGACCTGCCTGACAAGTGGTCACATGACTACAGAGAGAGATGCACGTGACTGTGATTCATGATGTTTTTTATGGGTCTGGAGCATTTTTTGCCAGTTTCTGTAAGAAAATAACTGTTAAAATGAATGGATTTTATGGAAGCACCCATTTTGTTGTGTTCGCGGCGGGTTCCCGGTAAGAAGGAGGACAGCAGGGTTCAACTCAAACAGCTTTTTATTTGCCTCACAGGAACAAACAAGCAAGTGACATTTCCCCCCTTATATAGGGACGCCAGTGGGCCTCTAGCCAATCCCCGTCCTAGGGTACTTCCCACCATTTCGGGTCCTTCCAATCCACGCGGACCATGTGCGCGGCTGTCAAACTCAGCTGTCAACTATAGCCGTGTGTGGAGCTGTCAACAGAAACCGCGTGTGCGGCTGTCAGCTGTCAAAGGGAGCTGTCATGCGTTTCTTATATTGAACAGTGTTAACATTCACATACACTACACATTTCATGGCTGTTGTAACTTCCAGCAGTTGTAAAACATGTTGTTAAGCAAGGACCACTTTTAGTCAGCACTCCATTTGGATAGATTTTCTTGATTAGGATCCCATCATGAGAAAATTGTACAAGGGTTTCTGACTTCAAATTGTCCAATACTTATTTATTTACCATAAGCTCCACCTGTGGTGTTCAGAACCTCAAGCAATGATTGGTCCCTGCCTATTTCAGTCAGACCTTAAATTGCATCCTTTGTTTCCATAGCTGTGCCTTTTTTATTTAAAATTAGTAGCCCAATATCCAACCTTTGTTCCTTCTCATCTGGGTTTAGGAGCAAACAATGGCTACGTCTAAATTATCTAATAGAAACAAGTAAAAACTTTCTCTCCCAAACCAGGCTACTAAAAATGAAGACTTGAGGAGAGGATCAGGAGTAGATTTTTGAAAGAACTTGTAGACTTCATTTTTGTATGGATCACAGAAAGTTGTGTGTGAGAGAAAGAGGGAGATGATGGGAGAGACAGGGAGAGGGAGAGAGAGAAAGAAGAATGTCTGAAAATTCCCCTTCATTTATGGTTAAAATTCTGACCCTTTCCCTTACTCTTGTTTGAAGGTGTGAGAATAAAGAATAAACTTTTTCTTAAGCTATTCTTCCTTCCTGCTGTTGTATAAATTATCAATGTATGTAATCAACTGAAGCCAACATTCTTGGCTTTATTATAGAATGGAAAATGTCAAGGATGAACTTTCTTTTATGGCTATAATTATATAGATATTAAACATAAGATCTACAAAACTAGACTCAGAAGACTACAGTTTTTAATGAAGAGTACTATGGCATAGGAGTGTTTAACCCCATTCCTTTTTGTCACTTTTCTAGTCACAACATATTTTAACTCTTAAGCAAACTTTGTTCAGAAATTGCTACCTCTTGGGTTCATTTTCATCTGATGAGCAAGTCAGTGGAAAGATGAATGCAAGTCCACCGGAATTTTCAGCCTAATCATGAAGTGTTACCAAAAATTTTCCAAATTGAATTTTGAAAAGGATTATCAATATGTTATCAATATCTTTGTTGTTATTTGTTTAAGGTGACTACAAAGACCAAGTTTTTAGCCTCTCTTGGAACAATCATATTAGGCTTTGAATGGCCTTATGAAGCCAGCAATGGAAAGTGGCTGCTCTACCCCACTGAAATCTTGATAAAAGGGAATGAAGACTGGTATTGTGAACCATCTGAACAGGTCATCAACCCCCTCAAGCTCACCGTGAGTCTAGGGTTTATTCCCAGCCTCTTCACCTTTTTGCTCTATCCCTACAATATAAATATGTATATTTTGATATCAACCCCTTGGTTGCCCGTTATAGGAATACCAGTGTCTGATTCATGGATAGATACTAGGTTTACTTTGAATAGTGTGCTTGTGAAGATTGCATTTCCCAGAATTTCTTGCTAGTAGTACCAACAAGCAGGCCTTCTTAAAATTGCATTCTCAAGATAATTTTGAAAATGAAGATTCTTGATTAGCTGTCTTATTTGGCTCTGTGTGAATTTGGTACAATGTTTCAAAAATAAGATAACTTATTATTAAAATTGTTATATACATAATTTGTTTATCAAGTGAAATGAACAGAATTTCAATTAATGAACTTTTTCTGGCATGCTTAATGTTACAGCATACGATCTTAGCAAAAAAAAAAGTGTCCAACAGTAACAACAGGACTCCCAATTCCTACAAGATGAAGAATCATCCCCTGGTTATGAGGCACCTCAGTGGGGGCAAGTAGTTTTACACTTCTTGATGTTCATGGACAGAATAACAGCTAATATTTCTTCCTTTTCAGCAAATAGATCACAGCACTTCCCCAGCCCGGAGAAAGCGTGAGTTGCAGGCATCTCCAAACGCTGAGATTCCCATCACCTTAGCATCTTCAAAGAAAGCCAGATCAGAAACAGCACTGGTAACCATTTCATCATTAAGATATCCTTTCTGTTCTTAATAAGAATTCCTTCATCATGAGCCTCTCTAGGCCAGCCAATATTTATTTATTTATTTGTTTTTTGTTTTTTTTTATAAACCGCCCTTCTCCCGAGGGACTCGGGGCGGTGTACAGAGTAAGATAGGCAACAAAACGAAACAGTATTGAAAAACAATAATCAAAACAAAACAAACTGGGACCCCAATTAGAGCTATCAGGCCAGGCCGGACTGCTGGAATAAGTAAGTCTTTATTCCTCTATACCTGTGTTTCTCAACCTTGGTAATTTTAAGATGTATAGGTTTCAATTTCCAGAATTTTGGGAGTTGACATCCACATAACTTAAAGTTGCTGAGGTTGAGATGCACTGCTTTATACTGTCCCAAACTGATATTAGTAGCACCTACCCTTTTGAATGGCTGTTTGGGAGTGGTGGATAAGGGCAGATTGTATACGTGTTTTGGGTAAAAAGATAAAATTATCCTCAAATCAAGCAGTTCACAATAACTAAATGAATATACCCTTGTATTTTTCTTAGCAAAATTCTGATATTTGTTTGCTTTCATCCAGAAACCTTTTTGACTTAGAAACAAGGTCATAGGAATTGGATCTAGATATTATTTTTTTACCACTGAAACTATATCCATTTATATTTCAAAGAACCCATTAATCCCAATTCTCCCAAATCATAAGAGCAGGGATGCACAATTTCATTGGCTTTAAGGACAACAACTCACTCTCCTGAATATTTAGCGAACTGTAGCAGGCCTTTTGGTGTCCCTGAAAGGAGCCAGATAGAACTATTTCAACCTGTATCTTAATTTTGAAAAGTGTTATCGGTAGGAGTAATAATGGCTTCCATTCCTACCTTTTTAAAAATATTTTCACACAAAAATGGCAACAACATTAATATGTCATTTTGTTGACAAATTTCTGCTCTTTTTTCAAGGGCTCGTAAGAGGATCAGGTTTCTTGGACCTCTTATTCCTACTTATATTCTCGCCATGTTTTTTAATGCCAGCATTATACCCCTGAAATGTTGCTGTCAAAAGTTGGTACTGGAAGCTTGAGATGTTTTGGGAATATGATATGATATGATCCTGCTTGTTTTAAAATACCATTTAAAAGAAAGAAGTGAAAAATCCATGCAACTGTATATTATACCAAATGTCCTTTGAATAACTCACCAGGGATTGTTTCCCCTTGCCTGATTCCACATTTTCTTTCCAGAGTTGTTTCAAAGGAACTTCTCGTTGCATCTGGTTTGAATGCCCCCTGTGGAATATTGGAGCAGTTACAAATGTGAAGGTCAGAGCAAGAGTTTGGAACAGTACTTTCATTGAGGTAAGTGCCGTTTATCTCTTCTGCTCCCATTTAGTAGCATGTTGTTTGTACTGGTGTGCTAGAGGCAAACTGATATATATGAATGTTTAATGTATATATTAACGTTATTATTGGTTATGTTAAAATGGTTATTGGTTAATAGTTAATAACGGGTTACATGAGGTAAACGCGGCTGACAGGGAAACACGTGGCAATTTGACAGCTGTCAAATTGCCGCCGGCTACCGCGCAAGCGCGAAGGCTGACAGCTCAGCACGAGGACTCTAGCTGTCAAGAAGCCGACTCAGCCGATTGGCCCAGCGGCCCCGGCGGGAGAAGCCGGGTCGCTGATTGGAGGAACCAACTTCCAGCTGGCTATATAAGGAACTCAAACCGGCAGACTTTTCGCCGGGTGTACCTCAATAAACGAATGTAACCGAGCCTGCTGTCTCCGCGTAATCCTTGCCATCGCAGCCACTTCACAAACAGTTTTCTTTTTTCTTTTCTTTTCTTTCTTTCTTTCTTTCTTTCTTTCTTTCTTTCTTTCTTTCTTTCTTTCTTTTTCTTTCTTTCTTTCTTTCTTTTTGCAATCATAGACGGCTGCAAATTAGTCTGGTAGCTAAGAATCACTAAGGCACTAATATAATAATGGTGCCAAAGGAGGCAAGATTTTATTTTTCCCCATGGTGGCTGGATTTATTTATTTTACAGATTAATTGGGCTCATTGTCTACTATACACAGGCATACATTTCAGAGTCAAATGTATAGACAAATAGAAGTTACTGCTTTGGTTCTTACAGGATTACAATGACTTTGATCGTGTCAAAGTAGATGGACAAGTGACTCTCTTCCTCAGGACAAACTCCTCTACAATCAACATGAAAAATCAAACAGTGCTGGTGAGTAAAAAAATGAAGTAGCTCCAAGAAATCACCAAGATCTTTCCGATTCCAATTGTCACACTCCAGGCCTGGCCCATCCAGTTAATGAAATGATCCAACTGCTTTGGGCTAGCTCTTCATTTACTTCTGCAGTAGCTTTTTTATTGCAGCTAATCCCAATAGCTCTTAGAGTAGCTCACTATTCAATTTTACTTTTTTTGTGTGGTAGGGGTGGTGATTTCTCATACTACACAAAACCAATCTGACTGGTTAGTTTATAGTTCAATATATTATATGATTCCAGAAAATAGGTTAAACAGTGCTACCCAGTAGAACCAACTCACAATAAATCACACTGAGGGTCCCATCAAAGTGATGTTGAAAAGGTTGCTGTCCAGTCAGAAAGGAATGAAAGTATGCAGGGAAGGAAGACATGGATTGAGGCTGGAGGCATGGCAGATCCTTTTGCCATGGCCTATTGCTCTCTTCCACCCTGCATAATTATCAGATTCTAGCAATACTCCTGGAATTTATTTTCAAAGCTGACTCTGGCCTAGTCCTGCCATGCTTTTGCGGACTGATGAAATCATTTGACAAACAATTGAGACATCCTTGGAAGGTTGGAAGGAGAGTTGAACCTTGTCCTCTTCCTTTGTTAGGGTGAGCTATTTGTCAAGTTCCCTCAGAGTATGACACAAAACCATGGGCAAGTTTGCAGCCTTGTAACCTGATAATCTACATTTGGCATTCTACCATGCTTTCGTGAAACTCTTTAGTTTAGTGTAGTTTACTTAATGCTCATTCACTCAGTCCCTTGACCTGGCTTAAAGATGCCCTATTTACTATTTTGAAAGCTTTCACTCAAAATAAGAGTTGCATTCTCATTTGCAGCCTGCAGGAAAAGCAGGCTGTAGATGATCCAAGATGGTCTGTGGATGGAAGTCGGATTTTTCCTGGGAAAAGAAACAAAATCACCCTTACAGACATCCTAGGTTGCATGAAGGAAGGATCTTCAGAGGTGGGCAGTCTATGGACATCCAGGTGGGCCAGCGCATGACTACCATCTCTCATCCAGCTGTTCTGGGCTCTGGGCTTCCACAGCCATTTGTGCTTTGGCTTCCAGAGAGAGAAGAACATCACCGAAAATTTAACCCAGTCCATCTCAGTTCATCTGTGGAGGTCAAATGTGTATTCTACCTCTGCCCACCCTTGTTAAGTACAAGAAATGTCTCCATGCTTAAAATAATACAGGTAGTCATCACCATGGTCATAAGGCATGATGCTAAATTACTGTGCCAATTAACCTAGTTGCCCTTGTTAGGCGAATCCTGCATCATTGCAATGTCCCATGGTTATGTGATTGCCATTTGTGATCTCCTGTTGGCACGCCCATTGGCTTTGTTTGTTGGAAGCTGGCAGTGTTGACCATGGGATGCTGTAATTGCAAGCTGAGTGCCCAAATTACAATTCCTTGACTGCAAGGACATGGTGATGGATGTAACTATGTGGACCTTCTGTAAGTGCCCCATGTTCAGTGCCATCATAACTTTATATGGTGGCTGAATGAATGGATATTAAATCTGGACCTACCTGTAATGATAAGTATAACGGTAAGCAAGTCAGGAAATTATGCTGGATTGCTCCAAGGAGTATTGCTGTTTCCCTGTGAAGGGAAGGTTGCCATTTAAGTTGACAAAATAAGTTGGATAAAATAACAGCATTTTCTTTTTACATGGAATGCAACTCAGGAAGATATGTGCTGCCCTTCCCTCCCCCCTCCCCCACCGCTGTAAAAGACCATGATGATAGTAACCTCTCTTCATAGTTCCCAGAACAGCTTCACGTCAACTCTCTTCCCACATCACAGCTCCGTTTTCTCTCTCTGCCCTTTGCCCTCAGCCCACTCTGATCAATTACAGCAGTTGGTAAATACACACCTGCCTGCAGTCCAGTGAAACTAGTGATGGCAATGAGAAGCTTTGCTGCTGCTATTGTTTCTCTCTCTGCAGGTAGACCTATCACTCTGCTGAAAATAACCGGCATTACTTTCTATAAGGGCAGTAACAGTATTGGTGTCATTAGTGTTGGGGCGGATTCTTTTTTTTTATTGACCTACTTTCCTTCTATCTAATATGAATGTGTAGATGCAGTTTTACTGAGATATTAGCATGTTCAATGCTTTTTAATTTGTTTCCAAAAGGAGTGAGAACAGGATTATGTTCCTCATCTCCCATCTCAGCATCTGTGCATTTAATTGAAGGTCTGGAAGGTGATTGTAGAATTATAAAGGTAATTAGAAGTCCTACTTTTTGGATTTTTGGGAAATAGATAATACGAAGGATAATTAAGAATAAATATGTGTATCCGATGCATTGAATTATATCAATGGCAGTGTGCTAATAGCCGTGTATTGCTGTTCCTCTGTTTTTTTTCCATTGGTATAGCTCTGAGCATGCTGTTCTTCAAAACCAACTTTGCATTTATCCTGTTTTGTTCTCTGCAAAGACCTGTCCTGTTTCTTGTTTCTTTGCCCTAATTTCAGTTTACTGTAGACATCGACTCGGAACTCAGTGAAGAGCAGCAAACTGAGATTGAGCTGTGGGTGGTGCTAGTTGCTGTTGCTGCAGGACTTCTGCTCTTGGGTTGTATCATCTTACTGCTGTGGAAGGTAAAAAATGAAGCCTTAAATAGTGGTCAGGGACAGTCCTGCTTCTCTCCCCCCACCTCCCAACTCAACCTAGATAAAAAGATCCTTGAAAGTTGCTGGTCCAAAGTTGCAAACAATTATTAATGGCCTGTGCCTACATGATGCAAAGGAACAAATCAACCCACACAGTCCAACTGATTGTAACAACTCTGAATATCCAAGCAATATGATGAAAGTACATATAAAATTGTTTTCTTTGATAATGAATATACCAGTCTCACCTGGTAACAAAACGTTTACTTATTTGGCTGCAGCAAAACTGGCCAGGCTAGTTCCAAATGGGCAGGTGGAAAGTAACTTTATCTCTCCAACTTTATCCAGAATGACGTAAACTGTACTGAGTCACCTCTGGTATGTAGCTCAAACACATTACCCTGGAGATCAGCCAAAGAACAAACAAACAAACCCAAAAGGCTCTGCTGGGCATTTGATTCGCTCTTTTTTACCATAAGGAATCTGGCTAGATAGCTAAGAAACTATATTTAGATTCTAATTAGTGCAGGAATTGGGTGAATGCTTGGGACTCCATAGTATTGATGCCTTAGGACAACATAGCAATACCAGTCAGTTATCCTTTTCTGTCCAGTGACTCATTGTGATTTCTTAGGCACACTGTTGTGCTTCTGAGGTACTAGTAGAGCATTCTGCATAGTGTACATTACTAAAGCTTTAGGAAAACCTCTGCCTGATCCCTATTTCTGGAATCCACTATCAGACTAGAGAGTCTTAAGTATTCAGAAGCTCGTGAGATGATTGTGACAGGACTACCCTTCCAAAATGCATTCCTGCATTAGGCAACCTGATGATTTTCAGATTAAAGTTCTTATGGTCCTTTGCCATGTCATTAGGATATGGGAATTGAAGTCCAGACCATACAGAAGGCATGAGATGGCTTATTCCTTGCTTATCTCCATAGGTTTAGCCAAGGAAAGTTTATTCTGAATTGCAACCACCATAACTGACTATTAGGGTTTTCCAAAGCTTTGAAGACATACCCTTGCTTAGAGCAAGTTACCCTTTCAGAATTTATTTGGGAGGCACAGTGTCCTCTACTTCTAATGAGCAAGCATTTACATATTTCCCTCTGGCTTTTCTGGTGAGCTGTTGCTAGTGCTGGAGAGAGCCCAGAAGAAACCTAAAGTGCCAAAGCATGCCACTGCTATATTTCAGTAGGGTTAACAGCATTTTCTCCCTGGTACGAAGCACTTTGACAAATCCTTAAGAGTAATGGGCCATCGCTCCGCTAGGGCATTTTCTAGTAATTATTTTTGAAGCTGTTACAATGGGACAATAGCCTCAGACAAGTCAAAACTGTAATAGAAGGTTTTTACTTTTAGGGATTCATTTCATCTGACCTTATAGTGCAGGGGTGTCAAACTCAATTTCATTGAGGGCCGCATCAGCATTGCGGTTGCCTTCAAGGGGCCGGGTGGGTATGGCCAGCGTGGGCATGGCTACAGTGTGTATGGCCTACTGGGTGGGCATGGCCAGCTCTACATCATTCACATCAAGGGTGCCTATGGGGGCCTGGGCAGGAGTGGGACAGATCTGAGGGTCTCTGGCAGAAGGAGGGTCTCTAGGCCAGGGCCAAGGGGGCTGTTCCCTCACTGTTTCCAGGATGGCTTTGTGGGCCACATGAAACCACTTCACGGGCTGGATCTGGCCCCCAGGCCTTGTGTTTGACATGTCTGTTATAGTGCCTGGAGTGAAAGAACGAAACAAGCTTTCTCCAGCACACACACTGAAGTTGATCATTATTGGACCATAGGCTGGATACTTGAGTTGTGTTTTATATTTCCTACCCCCATCAACCCTGACCTTTACCCCCTGCTTCCTCATAGTGTGGCTTCTTCCGGAGGGCAAGCACACGAGCCTTGTATGAAGCCAAGGGCCAGAAAGCCATGATGAAGATCCAGCCTTCTGAAACTAAACGGCTGACCGACAGCTACTAGTTCCTGTCTTGGGGGGGGACACTGCCCACCCCTTTACCCTGTATCTTGGTAAATGATTGTGGGTTGGTTGGATGGGTGGGGCAAGGTCTGCCTTTCATTCCTTGTGTTCCTGCACTTTTGAAACTTTCCCTGCACTTCTTCATTCTTGCTTCTAGATTGGTAATTTAGTGTTGAGTTAGAGAATGTAGAGGATTGATACAGCTGGCCACAGGTGATTGCCTTATTTTGGTGGATGGTTCATCTCATTCAGGATTATATACATGACTAGGAATGGTTCTCCAGAGTCCCTGGCAGGGAAGTAGCTCATTACCTGCTACTTTAAAAAAAAATACTTGAGTTGGTCTTGCTGTCAAGATGATATGAAATATTTGAGTGCAGAGAACTTCTTGATGATGATTATTATGTTGAAAAAATATCAAGTCGCCTTTATTATATTACAGAAACCATGAAGAGATGAAGAACTTTAAATAATACGTTCAAAGTATGTGCTAGCTTAATGCCAAAATCTGAAATCCTACAATATCTGTAGTTTAGTCAGTAAGACATTTCAGCCACTCTTTCTGTTGACTGTATTTACATGATCAGTTTGAAAAGATCTGCCCCTACTCCTGGGTAAGCAGAAACAATTATTCCTCAGACCATTGGCAGCATCCATATTCATGGGAAGTCTGGCCAGGGCTAAAATTGAAAGCCGCCATTTCCTGGTATTTTGGTGGGCCAGTCATCTTAGTGCTGAGAACAGGAAGAGATAATTGACACTCTATTAATCCATTTTACCATGTTCCACAACATGGCTGTCTAGAGAATGTCAGAGTAGCTCCAACCAGTCTCAAATCTGATTTAACTTAAAACCAATCCATTCTAACTGTACCACTAACATGATTTACCTGAACTGCCAAGTATGCTAATCCTGTCCTTAGCCTAGCTAAGCATGTGCAAATACAGCTATTGTAAAGCCTGATCTGGACATTTGGCTCTAATCTAGTAAAATGGGGTAAGTGTTCAGACATTAGAGTTCAATTTAGATGTGAAAAAATCTATTTGTATGAAATATCAACCTCTGAGATTGGACATAAGAACTAGAAGCCTCTCATCGGTCAACAAAGAAGCGCTTTCTGCCTGCTCATCTCAGGTTGACAAACTTAAGGATGCTAAATTGAAGGATCTGAGTTTAGGTGATCTGACCCTGACACTTTCCCATCTCTTTATTAGAGGCTCTTTTCTGCTGAGACACCATATTCTAAAACTCAGCCTGCCTGTTCTATTTAGCAGCCATGCAGCATCTCTGTCTTCAGTTATTCTCAAAGCAGATTCTTCTCAACAATGTTTCATACTCTGCACTAGATTTAGAGCAGCTTCTCTTTTTACCTGTTTGCATTACTAATTCAAACTTCTTTTCCTAGGAATTACCAAGTACTTTAAGGGTGGCTTTCAAGATGGCACTAAATAATGACACATGTATCTTTTCTTTTTGTTTTGACTCTGTTGTGTTTTCACTTCCTGGGCCAATACAAGTGACCATTGTTGGGATGGCTAAGCCGACGCAGCAAAGTAATACTGGTAAGGTGGTCAGCCCTGTTGAAATACACTGGTGCAGACTGGGAAACCCACCTGTAGACATAGTTTTATTCAAGCGGAAAGAAAAGGGAGAAAAAGAGGAGAAATAATATTGCAAAATAATGATCCTTTTTATTTTTACTATTTAGATTTCAGTCTTGTCTTCTAAATATAGATTACTCCTGTGGGAATTTAACCTTCAGCAGAAAAGATATTTGCAACTCCATGTTAACTTATGATACATTGGGCATTTTCACTGTACAGTATTGCCAGTATCAAGGTTTAGGATACCCAAAGTCCAGATTGTTGAACCATTTAATCTGATCTTGCTTCAGCATACTTCCAGTGAGTCACCATGAAGAAGTTTCTGAGAAGCAACAGCTCCCACAAAATGTGAAGCACAGGAGGTATCCATCTGACATGGTTGCTGAGAATGTAGATGATTGAAGATATAGAAAAGGTTGCAAAGGAAGGGGGTAATTGTTTTGCTTTCTATGGATGAGCTAAATCTTCAAAATGGAATACAAAGTGGAAAGTTTAGTTGCAAACCTGAAGAACCTGGCAGAATCACATTTGTAGGTTGAATGCAGTATTCCGAGTTTAATTTTACTGTAGTGGTTGGGACCATCCTTGAAAGTCTGTGCCCTGTGCGAAATTATTTTGGATATTCTTTTAAGGAAAGATGCCTCAAGCAATAGTCAGGAATGCCTACCCGTCACCCATATCTGACAAATTCTACATCCATTGGGGGGAAAAAATAGCTTCCAGCCAGGCAGTAATTTCTAAAATAAGCTGTGCTAAGATTAAAGCTTGGCTTCCAGCATCTAGGCTCTACACTGCACTCATATTTAGAGCTATTGTGGCTTAGCACTGAATTGCAAGTGTTTCCCTGTTGCTATTTCAGCATCACAGCTAGCAGAGGTTTGTCATAGGAACAGAACAAATGGACTTTCAGCAGAGTAGACACCCCTCTCCCCATTTTAAAAAATAAAAAGCAAGCTGTCATAAAAATGTAGTGAGGGAAGTTGCTCACAGTACACTTTCTTTTGTATGGTGTGTGGTAGAGAGATAGCATTGGTTGTGCTTGTCAATCCATCGTGGAGCCAATTATGATATCCTCAGCAGGAGGTGGACGTTCACAGTGGTTCCCCTCCTTTCTTCATTGTTCGTTCCAGTCAATGTTGATGGGGAGGGGAGATTGAGACTGCAGCATCTTATCTGTCTTGGTACTGTATTTGTTCTTGGTGCTGTATTTTTACCCATTTTCTTTCCCATCTGCATGAAGCCACTAGGTAAGGTTATACATTGGTTCGGGATCAGGTTTCACCAGTTTATTAATAATATCCAATTGTATATTTTAATCCCAGTAGACCAAGTGATACTTTTGAGGTCTCAGTCTAGGGGTTGTACAGGTCCGTGGAGGGAGAGGGAAAAACTCAATCCTGCTGAGACTGGTTGTGGATACTTTTCCAGCCCCAGTTCTAGGGACTTACATCTTTAGTCTTAGAGAGGGTGGCATTTCACCAATAAAAACCTGCCTCCAATCTGGAGTTTGTTTTGGGATTTAGTTGTTGCTAAAAGAGCAAGTGGCAATTGTGGCCAAGATGGCCACAATTCATCTAGTGTGTTAGTAGCACCTGTTCCTGGATTCGGAGGCCTGTGAGGAATTACTCATGTCCGAATTAACTCACAATGGATTACTGCAGTGTGCTGTACATTTGACTGCCTTTGAAGACCATTCAGAAACTACAACTGGTTCAGAATGCAATGCTGCAGGAGTGATGGACATGTCACGTGCCCGTGTGATGCCATTGTTTTGCAACCTGCACTGGCTACTAGTTTTAGTTATGACCTATAAAGCCCTTTATAACTTAAGACTTGGCTACTTGGAGAACCACTTATCTCTGATTGTCTCTGATCGACTGGTGAGATTAGACATTGTAGGTATGCTTTAGGTACAGTTCCCACTATGATAATATTTGAAAAGTCATTCAAGACTTGGCAATTTCCCAAAGTCTGAGGCAGAGGTTTGGCTGTTTTATTGTAGAGTAGTGAATTGTGATTGACCTGAAATGGCATCCACTCCCTGGATGAAACCACATGGCCTCTGTACTATATAGGGAGACCAAGGAGCAGAGCAGCTGCTCTGTGTAGAAGATCTATGGAAAAGGTAAGCACCCAACTCATAATGGGTTGTGAGAGGGAGTATATGAGACCCACTGGGGTAAAAAGCAGAGCACAGGGATGCCTTGGGATTTGGGAGGCCCAGGGCAGACCATGTGTGAGCTGGGGAAATGCTGCATGACAGAGCTGGGCCTGCTCTAGGCCTCCCAGGGATTCCCCCACCCCAGGCACTTTGTGTTTTGCTTAATGACCACCAGGGGGAGAAGAGGGATTAGAGTCATTAGGCAAGATGATTGAGTGCCACCTTTAATGACTGTCGCATCTCACAACTATAATGGGCAGGCTCCTTGGGCCCCAATCAGCGTCTCATTCTGAAGCTGGCTAGAAGGTTGGGTAAGGTCCCACTTCCACCCCATTTATGCATTTTATCCTTTTATTCTTTTGTTCACACAAAAGGGCTATGCCAAGAATCAAGAGTTTTTCAGTTCCCAAATCAGCCTGTCCCTGATAGAATGGTCAAATGTATTGGCTCAGGTTGTTCTTTTTCTCTCATGGATGAAAATTATCTCTCGCTGCTCTTTTGTCCTCTCCTGTCTCTGAAACCTTTTCTCTCTCAGGTTCTCAGCTGAGGTTTCTCTCCCACTGTTGGCTTCTGCTACTGAATGTATTTATCCTCCCCTCCCCCTTTCTCTTCATCCACAGTGCAACTTTTTCAAGCCAACCCGCTACTACCGCATCATGCCCAAATACCATGCCATTCGTATCCGGCAGGAGGACCGCTACCAGCCAGCTGGCGGTTTCTTGCCTCCAAAGCACAAGAAGCGATGGGTGACTAACTGGCAGGAAACGGGAAGATACTACTGACATCTGCCTCAGTTTCCCCCTCTCCTATGCTCACTCCCAGGCTGCTTGGCTTGCCTTTGTAAATATTGCTGGACCAACCAAGGAACTCTTATTTATAGTAAGTTATATGTCCTTGGTCAGTTACGACCCAAACATTTCTCCAGACACTTTGATCATGGGGAGAAAACTATTCTTGCAAGGTGGACATGGTAGCATTTATAAAATTTTAGGCACAAAGGAGTAGCTTTTTCATTTGCACTGCTGGGTTCTTCCCCTACCCCCACCCCCCACTCCCAGTCCACAACACTCCAACACCACTACCAGCATTCTTGGAAATATAGTTCCATGAAGCAGAATGAAGGGCAGATTTGAAAATCAGCTTCATTTTGCACTAAAAGGGCATAAGCACTTGTGTTAATTGCCTATATGGAAAAGTTGTGATCTAATGAAATTGCTGTTTATTATAGCCCCACTCTTGACTATTCCTCTCATGACCTCAGTGCAACTTCTGTGTGATTCCCACACAGCCTTCCATTTTAGCAGCTTATAAAATCTAATCTCAGCTATCAAACTGCCTTCAGGTGAATCCCTGGGCTTCCAAAAGATGTATCTTGATTAAGCCAACACGCAGCTTCTCTCTCAAATTCCCACATGTATACTGTCTTGATATAAATGAACTTGGGATGATTTATCTTAGCAGAGTCTTCAGGATTGGCAACAGCTCTCCAGGGTTTGGGGCAGGTCTGTCCAATGTCCAAAGATTTTTGGGATTAAAAAATCCTTCTCATGCACAGCAGATATTGTAGAGTTAAAATTCCTCCCAAGATGTGCCTATATATTTACTCAATATGATAATCTTGCAAAATCATCTTAATATGTTTATGGGATGCTTTATTGCAGAAGGCCCTTCTGTTTTCACGGAATCCTCTTTCAGTAACCACAAACCAAAGTTCTTGTCTGTGTCCTTGTCAGAGGCTTACACTAGGACAGTTCTCTTTGAACATCCTGTCCTTACACAAGAGCATCTGACCAGGGCATTTTGGGAGATTCTTTTTTAATGTAAGGTTATATATACACTTTTCACAAGTATTATTTTTTTTCTAATGCAGGCATACAGCCATATTTTTTTAAAAAAAACAACAAAAGTCCTTTTATTTGCTGGTTTTCATTTGCTGACAGTTGTAGATGCCTCCATGCTCTCTTTTGATCCTTGTTAATGCTTGCCTCATTTTTCCCCTCAGCCTTTCATCACCTGGCACCAGTCAGATATAATGGACTACAACTCTAATCATACTCTGCCATACTTCATTTAGAGGGGAGGTTGAATGAATTTTGCCTTCTATAACTGCAATTGCCATATTTCCTGACTCCAGCATGGAAAACTTGCAGGATGTATAGGGCCTGCAATTGCTCCCATAAGATCTTCAACCGATTTCCCCAGGCCTAACCTCTCTTTTTAGGTCCTAATTAGCCAAGGTGGTATTTCCCTTTTCCCTAGAAATAAGGTTTTATCAAAAACCTTTCTTGAATCTAATGGTGCAGCTGAAGCCTGTTTAGTTCTGGGCCAGTATCAGTTTTCACCCTTCCTATAGAATTACGTACTGGATATTTCAGCACTGGAGTTTGTACTGGACTAAGGATTACTGACTATAATTTAGTCCTTCTATTTTTAATTCTCTTGCAGGAAGGGTAGTTTCACGAGTATTAGTACTTTTCTTATCTTATTGTTAAGAAACACTAAGAAAGCTTGAAATGAGAAGGATAGCATTTTATTTTATTTTTAACTTAGAAATTAGTTTTAATGATTTTGATCACTGGCTGGTTTTGAGACATGCCAAGGAGTGGTTCATTGCAGGACTAGCTCCCAGCTACAGGAGGCATCCTTGATAGCATCCTTTAGTGGGTTTCTTCCTGCATCAGCGAGACTTGAGAGGATCTCCATGCTTTTCACAGCATTTGACAACAATGCAATGTCAGTGAGACAGAGGGATGTTTATATAGTATCTTGATCCCATCATCTCCCAAGTACAGATTTTGTTTTTAAGAGCAATTTTAAAAAAAGATAACCAGGTGGGTCAGGTGTTGGCATCTGTTCTTTCACTAAAAGGATCCCAAAATTTTCAGCTAGAACTTACTGAAGCTAGTAGTCCTGCATTCCTGGGTGAAGTGTGAATTAATTAAAAAGAAAGTCTAAGGCATGGCCTTCCCTCATAACTGAACTGGATCAAAGAGCAAAACGAACAGAGTCTTAAAACTAGGCAATTCCTTCTCAATATTAAGCAACTTTTAGAGAAATCCAGTGGAATGGGTAGTGGGATGAGAACGGCTGAAGCTAGCTGGGCAACTAAGAGACAACAAGGTTCACCCACACACTACCTCTTCCCTGGCTACCATTTCGAATCAAGAGGAGAAATTAATGCCTTATTCTTCACATAAGAAAGCTACGGATTTATGGGGAACAGCTTCTGCAGAATTAATCTTGCCAAAAAATGCTCCAGTTTTCTGACTTGGGCTGTATCCAGCAATTCACTGTTTAATAAGAAACAATACTGGACTTGCCAGCTCAGAGAAATGAAACTACCATTGGAGTTGATGATTTTTATAACAGCAAAAGAAAGAAAAAGTCATTGTGGTACCTTAAAGTCTTGCTTTTAGCTCACATCTAATTATCCATCATGCTGGTCAACATTTCAGCATTGTATTTTAACCTAGGCCACGGGGAGGCAACCTCGGCTCTTTTATGACTCATGGACTTCAACTCCCAGAATTCCTGAGTCAGCATAGCTGACCTAGGAATTCTGGGAGTTGAAGTCCATGACTCATAAAAGAGCCGAGGTTGCCTACCCCTGACCTAGGCTCTAGGCAAATATACTAGTATTTGATGTGATGGACTGCAACTCCCAGTATTCCCAAACAGCATGGGATAATGGTACTTGTAGTCCTTTGCATTTGGAAAGCAATGGGCTGGAAAACTGCCTTAATTTATCTTGTCTCCATAAGTCAAGGATGGATGCTGACTTCTGCACTAAATAAAATTGAACCTAGACTACCAAAATTGGGGCTTTTTTGATGTGTAAAAGCTCCCTTAAAAGGAATTGATCTTCTCTGGATTCTGTTCCACACGTAATTATCAAGGAAATTTGGTTTCATTCACTATGTATTCATCCCTGACAATAGTCACATTTAATTTGCCCATTCCTTCCCATCTCACAGGCATGTTTTAAATTACAAAGAATGTACTTATCTTTAGTGATGTGTACATAAATACATTCATATATAAATGAATCTATATATATTGGATGTTTACTGGATTTTCCCACTGTTTATGGTACTGGAGGTCTTGAATCATTGTGCCTTGATTGTAAATAAGCTTGAGTGTCTATTTTATGAATAAAAATATTATGATTTGTAACTTGTGATTTTTATTTTCTTTCTGCTTTTCAAAGTACACTGAATTAAATTCCCCAGACTTCAGCTTTGGATATTTGTTACTATCAAACTATATCAAGGATGAAGTCCACTGGAAAATGGATCAACAAGCTGTTGGATTCATTTCGACATCTGATAGTGCTATACAGAAATCCAGATTTTGAAGCGCAAAATGTGATTGATAGAGCACATGAATATATGCATGTAGCCTCATAAGGAACCCTTTGAAGCAGCAGTGTGATATCAGGAAAAGATGTGCTTGGTTGAACATATTCTAGATAGGTGCTACATTATCTCATCCCTACTATTCCCTCATGACAATACCACAATTATACTGGAGGCAGGGATGGTCCTCTTCCTTCTGCCTCTCATGCCAGTATAATAAGTACTGTATCTGTATCAGTACTTAATAGTTACCAGTAACTTTCTGATAAATTAAATGGATTCTAAAGCCACTGGAGAAGATTGTGTTTCTTATCAGTTTAATTGGGAAGGCTTTGTATCTTGTGCACAAATATGGTCTCTGTCTGCAACCTACTGATAAGATAGAAAAATGTGGGTTACCATCACAATCACCATCACCACCAGATGGATTCGTAGCTGGATGAGCGACCCTACTCAGCATGTGGTCCTCAATGGAACTGCATCTACATGGAGGGAAGTGTGTAGTGGGGTGTCCCAGGGTTCTGTTCTGGGCCCATGCTCTTCAACATCTTCATCAATGATTTGGATGGGATAGATGGGGAACTCATCAAATTTGCAGACGACACCAAGCTGGCAGGAATAGCCAACACTCCAGAAGATAGGCTTAAGATACAGAAGGATCTGGACAGACTTGAACATTGGGCACTATAGCAAAATGAAAGTCAATGGTGAAAAAAGTAAGGTTCTACATTTAGGCAAGAAAAAACCAAATTCACAGGTATAGTATAGGTGATACCTTGCTCAGTAGTAACTGAGAAGGATCTCGGAGTCCTAGTGGACAATCACTTAAATATGAGCCAGTGGTGTGCAGCAGCTGCCAAAAAAGACAACACAGTGCTAGGCTGCATTAACAGAATCAAGATGACATGAAGTTTTAATACCACTTTAAAATGCCTTGGTAAGATAAGATAACCTTTATTGTCATTTTTTAACTGTGGGCACAATGGCACACATCAAAAAAATTTAGTTGCCCACTCTCAAAGTGAAGCATACATGACACACACCTAAACTATACAAAACATATGTATAGACCCACACCCCTACATATACATAACAAATAAATATTAAGTACTGTCCATCTTGAATATATAACGGAAGGAGGAGGCTTGAGAGTTCACAAGGTTAATGCTGTATGGAAGGCCACACTTGGAATACTGCATCCAGTTTTGGTCACCACAGATGTTGAGACTCTAGAAAAGAGTATAGAGAAGCACAACAATGATGATTAGGCGACTGGAGGCTAAAACATATAAGGAATGGTTGCTGGAATTGGGTATGTCTAGTTTAGTGAAGAGAAAGACTAGGGCGTGACATGTTAACAGTGTTCCAATATCTTGGGTTGCCACAGAGAAGAGGGAGTCAAGCTATTCTCCAAAGCACCTGAAGGCAGGACAAGAAGCAACAGATGGAAACTAATCAAAGAGAGAAGCAACCTAGAACTAAGGAAAAATTTCCTGACAGTTAGAACAATTAATCAGTGGAACAACCTGCCTCCAAAAGTTGTGAATGCTCGAACACTGGAAGTTTTTAAGAAGAGACTGGACAACCATTTGTCTGAAATGGTTTAGGGTTTCATGCCTGAGCAGGGGGTTGGACTAGAAGACCTCCAAGGTCTTTTCCAACTTCTTCTTCTTCTTCTTCATTATTATTATTATTATTATTATTATTATTATTATTATTATTATTATTATTATTATTATTATTATTATTATTATTATTATTATTATTATTATTTTCCAATCCTGCAGAATACAGTGTCTGTCTATTCCTGAGTTAAATGATATTAATAGGAAGAGATTGCTTTTTTTAGAGTGGGTTATAATTCAGTAGTTAAATAAGTCAACACAACTCAACACTCTTAACCTTACATTTGACAGAAATATCTGAATTCTCCTAACTACACCAATAGAATCATATTGTACCATAAGAAGGCACACTTCCAAAATAAGGATGGAGAACAGAGTTGCTACTGTTATCATTTTGATGTTGAAACCAGAGACGTTTGGTACAACTGGAAAACTAAACAAAGGAAACTGTAATGGATTATTACATTTGGGCCATGGGGGGGAATATAAAAGGGTGTGTATGCACACACACACACAATCATCCTGCTTCAGCACAATTAGAAAAATGGGATCTATTTTCCAGCTTGTTCAGTTTGCTATTCAGGTATTTGTTGTCAATGAATAATAATGTTTTTAAAAAGTAGGGAGGGATATAAGACTATACTACAGGTAGTCCTCAACATAGGACTACTGAACTCAAAAATTGTGTTGCTGAGCGACATAGTTGTTAAGTAAGTTTTGCCCTCATTTTATGACCTTTGTTGCCACAGTTGTTAAGTGAATCACAATTGTTAAGTTAGTAACAAGGTTGTAAAGTGAATCTAGCTTCCCCATTGACTTTTCAGGTCACAAAAGGTGACCACATGACCCTGGGACACTGCAATTATCATATGAGCCAGTTGCTAGGTATCCAAATTTTGATCATGTGACCATGGGGATGCTGCAAAGGTCATAACTGAAAAATGGTCATAAGTCACTTTTTTCAGTGCCATTGTAACTTACAAGGGGTCATTAAATGATTGTAAGTTGAGGACTATCTGTAGAAATATATGGTCAGTGTTGGGATTCAAATATGTGAACAACCAGTTCTCTGCGTAGATGCTGCTTCCAGAAGTCCATAATGGGCATGGGCAACAAAAAATTAACTACCCGGCTGAATCCCACCACTGTATATGGTCTACATATTATCTTAAAACAGAATGTAGAAAGAGGTTCCAGGCATTTAAAATTAGCAATTTAAACTTGACAGCTTCAGAGGGCATCTAGGAAAAAATAAACTAAATTGATTTGCCAATTTTGAGAATACAAAATTATGTTCAATAATAGGAAGAGTTTTATAACATCTTAAATTAAGAATTGGATTTATAGAATATATTTCAAACAAAGGCCTGTGGTGTTTGAAGAGTTTTGTTTTCAAAGACAAGACAAACCAAGGCTGAGACGCTCTTTAAAGTTATTATATCGCCAAGCTGCGGGCAGGGAAAAGTTAAATGGGCGCATCCCAAAAGCCATGAGACCCCACCCCCTCCCCTTGCCACGTGGTGATATTCTCTCCCCATTGGCTGAAAACGTCTTGTTTTTCTGCAGCGATTGGGCTGCGGCTGTCGGAATGCGAGGTCTTTGCAGCTGGTTGGCCGACAGCTGGCGAGGGGCGGATCGTCAGGGGTCTAGGTCTGCCAGCTCTTTTAGCAGTCGGTGGTCTTGCTTCTCTGAGAGGCTTGGGAAGAGCAGAGGTGCTTGTTGGCTTCCGGGTACCGGGAAAGGGGTTACCGCCGCTAGCTTTCTCCCCCAAAAGTGGCCTGTCAGGGCCAGGCGGGGCCGCGATGCGTCTTTTGCGATGCCTGATGAAGGGCCAGTCGGCGCTGGCCGGGGCGCCCAAGTATATCGAGCACTTCAGCAAATTCTCTCCGTCGCCGCTCTCCATGAAGCAATTCCTCGACTTCGGTGCGTGGGAGCTAGAGAGGGAGAGGGGGACGCAGCCGGTTTCTTGGATTTGTCACCTTCGAAGGGGTTGGGCTACAAGTCCCATTCTCCACACCCAGAGTACCCTGGGGCCCTGCCGTTGCACGGCGATGTTGGCAGGTGGAGTACAACCACCCTCCCCCCCCCCACTTTCTCATGCACACCAACAGCCTGTTTCAGACAGGGCTGGGACGGTATCCAGGGCTTTTGAAGGGGGCCAAGTAGGGGGAAGGTTGGCTGAAGCCATCAGACTACTCTTACCAGAAGACCCGAAATTCTAACTGAACACCTGCTCCCAAATCCCTGACACATCTTTTTGCTTTTAGGGGTGATGGGGTGATTGCCCTAAAATTGCTTTCTTCCATCTGGAAGGATTTTTCTCGTTGTATTAGTTCGTCTGCTTTTTATCTTACAGGTAATTGACTTCTGGGGAGTTTTAGAATTAAAGTGACTTTCAAACGAAGACACTTGTCCTGTACATTTTAGCCGTATGCCAAATCCCACAGAGTTCGCTGATGTTATAGGAAACTAGCGCAGGGATGTAGCTGTGTTGTGGTTTTATTACTGCTGGTGGTTGCTTGTATACCAGAAGTTCAAATGGGACAATTGAGCTTGAAATTAATTAATTAATCAGATTTTAACCAGAATTAACTCTGGGCAGTGTACAAGGAAATTATTATTATTATTATTATTATTATTATTATTATTAATAATAATAATAATAATAATAATAATAATAATAATAATAATAATAATAATAGAATGAAGGCTACTGCTAAGCTTGTAAGCCGCCCTGAGTCTTCGGAGAAGGGCGGGATATAAATGGAATTAAAATAAATAAAATAAAGGAGGAACCAGTGGCCTCTTTTATTAGTTCATGTAGATTGAACATCCAGTTCCAATTTTTTGATTAAGATTAAAATATTATTCATCAAGGTTGACCTGAAAAGATTCCTGTGACTTTAAAAATTATTTACATATATCATACTGTTCATATTTTCCCACAGATAGTCTCACTGAATAGAGTAGGATGATTGCCAAATATATATGAACGTAAAAATGTGCTTGTGTTGTTGCATTAAATTTAACAGTGTAGAGCCTGTTATATGAAATGCATGTAATGTTACCCTTTGTGGATTAAATTTTTATACAGATTGTGTAGTTCTGTGGGGGAAACAGCGATAGAAATAAGAGATAGTGAACAATAATGAAATGAAAGAAGTTTGTTAATATGTGCAGGGTTTGATGTGAAGCTTAAATGCTCATAAGCTATTTAGAGTGACAACTTCCCCTGTTCAATTCATTTCTGGATCATTATGTTTCTTCTGCTGTGTGCTGAGGGTTACTAAGTGTATAGTATGATGACCTTAAATCACCTGTTTCTCTGGGTGAATATGCCAAATGGTTTCTCAATTTGACTTCCCAAACATGGCATATTCTTCAGCTCAGTTTCTTTCTTTCATTATCCACTGGGGAAAAAATGCCTAATGAGCTTTTTTTGGGATCACATACAAAGGTTGCAAACAGAGGGCCCCAGGTTTGCTTCTGGTCATCTCCAGTTAAAATGATGAAAAAATAGATAAGGTAGAGAAAAAGAGAACCTGGGACTTCTGTTAGCTTCCACTACAGGAAATGGTTAGGGAGAGTCATAAATTAACAGCCCCCAGAGAACTCTAGGCTTCTCAACCCTGGAGTCCATAGGTATGGTTCTGAAATTTGTAGAAGACTATTTGCAGTATTTATTTATTTATTATTTATTTTAATTCCATTTATATCCCACCCTTCTCCGAAGACTCAGGGCGGCTTACAAGCTTAGCAGTAGCCTTCATTCTATGTATATGCCTGCTTATTAGGGCTTTCACACACACCCCAAGCGGCATTATTACAAAGTCAGCTTAATTGCCCCCAACAATCTGGGTCCTAAATTAGTAGGTTCCATTGCATAATCTTGAGGAATGGATTTTTATGTAGTAAGCTTATGTGGTTTAAGGAATTGTTACCTTAAGCTTCATGCTCCCGAACAGTTGATTATAGACCCAATGGTTCTGTCAATATAAACCTGCCTCTATTGCTATAAATACTTAATACTAGGAATTCACTAGAGTTTGAAATAGAACCATACATCAGGAATGGGAATGTGTGGTTACAGCTCTCAGTAACCCCACTCTTAACCAACTGATCAGAGCAACTGAGAATTTGTTAAGGTATATATCCCATTCTCCCCCTGGGAGCTTCATGTTGCATTCATATTTTATACCACTCTTATCCTATTTTCCCCCACAACAAAGCTGGAAGATAGGTTAGGCTGAGATATAACAACTGGCTGAAAGTCACCTAGTGACCTCCATGCCTGAGGGTAGATTGTAACATTTGCACTATAATCATTGTACTATCTAGATAACTCTAGATGTGTGAAATTTTAATATTTCCAGCCAGTGTGACCCTTGCTAAGAATATTTCTCAACATTTTCCAAATGTGTCACTATGTATGCTGTCTCTATTCAGAAAGTCTTAAACACCTCAGTTACATTTACCAAAATATTGCAATTGTTCATACCATATTTTTAACCTAAATTACATTAAATTTAATTTATTTGAATTAAGATCCTCCAGTTTTTGAGTGGCAAAAAGCAAGGATTTTAAGCTGAAGGAATGAAGGGATAGAAGATTTAACTTATGAAGGGGAGAAGCAAAGGAAAATTCTGCTCAATAAAATTGCGTCTCAGCTGCCAATTTGGGCGGAGGGAGTTTTGCAGTGTCCTTTGAAGGAGCTGAAGGACAACAAGTGCTGATTGGAGGTCTCAGTGTCAGAAAGATTAAAGCCCTCCTCTAATACTCCACCCCCAAGCTATATTCTCTTTGATTTTCCTGCACTGCTTTATCTGAACTGTGGTGAATATGTTCTTCCATGCAGTGTTGCTAAATAAAGAACTTACGGAATCTGATTGGTAAAATTATGCAACAGGACGTGGAGTGGGTGAACTTTCACCCTTTATTCCATTACCTTTCTTATCATTTTTTCCTAGTTGTCAGTTATATGTCATATGTAGCTTTTAAAGGGATTGGATCTCTATAGACTTTATCAGAGAGGTCAGATAGAAACATAGTAGGGAGAACTTAGCAGCTGCCTCACATTTGTTTCATTTGCCTCTGCAATTCTAAACCTCTCAACTCTTGTTGATGATCATGTCTTCCTGTGCCTAGCTGTCATTCTCTACTGATATTTACCATATGTATACATTTCTGTGCTGCCTCAACAGTGAATAACAAGATAAGTTGCCAGATTTGGGGGGGAAATTGGGATACTGATGTTATATATGTCGACAGCAGCAAGATTACTTTATGGACAAAAATGGAACAATACTTTGATTTCTATAATGGACGAATGCCTGCAAAAGTTGATGGAGTTAGCAAAGTTGGCCAAATTGACTGCTTTGATTAAGGCAAATAACACAATTAACTTTGTTTCTGCTTGGAAACAGCTTTTGGACTTTGTGTTTGAAATGGAAAAAAAGAAACTTTGAATTTCAATTTTGTAGATTACATAGGTTTGTTGTTATAAAAATTGCTAGTTTGTATTATATAAAAGTAAGGGACGTGGTGGCTCAGTGGGTTAGGACGCTGAGCTTGTCGATCAGAAGGTCGGCAGTTTGGCGGGTCAAATCCCAAGTGCCGCGTAACAGAGTGAGTGCCTGTTACTCGTCCCAGCTTCTGCCAACCTAGCAGTTCGAAAGCACGTAAAAATGCAAGTAGAAAAATAGGGACCACTCCGGTGGGAAGGTAACAGCGTTCCGTGCGCCTTTGGCGTCTAGTCATGCCGGCCACATGACCACGGAGACGTCCTCGGACAAGCGCTGGCTCTTTGGCTTTGAAACGGAGATGAGCACCGGCCCCTAGAGTCGGAAACGACTAGCACGCATGTGCGGGGGAACCTTTACCTTTACCTTTATTATATAAAAGTAAAAAGTGGAGGTTTGATGCTATTATCTTATTCTACTGTAACAAAAGGAGTCAGAAGTCAATGTTTTTTCTTTCTTCTAACCCTTTGCCCTACGCTTTCCCCTTCTCCCTTATTTTCCTATTATTTTTCTTTATATTTTTATATTTTGTATTAATAAAATTTTGAATATCCAAGAAAACAAGATGAGTTGCTTACCTGCTAGTTAAAAAAATAATTATGCAATACTGTGCCTTGTTTGTATAATCCAGCCTTGCCCAAACTTTTAGAAATGTTGGATCTACACCCCATCTTTTCCTCAGCCAATATGGCCTTGCTGCCTGGTGATGGTAGGAGCTCTGATGCAATAATTAAAGAGAATAGTAGGTTGGCAAAGGCTGGTTTGTATAAAGAAGGTACAGCATTCCCTGCAATTCAGGCCTTCTTGAAAATAATCTTGGTTTTTTTTACTTTCTGTGGGATTAAAGTGGATTATTTTTCCGTCAGTGCTCCTGATTTTTTAAAAGCTTAAGACCTTTGTAAAATAAACTGGTTGGGTTTGTTTAATCTTATATTTCATGTTTGAGTCCTTATAGGGGGTAAAAGAGTGATCAGGTTTGCAAGTGATTAGTTCTTGAGTCTGCGTGCCTCCTTCTCCCTGCTCAGAGTAGTTTTCTTCTTGGACAGTCTCCTCCAGAAGTGCTGGACTATGAGCTCCATCATCTTAAGGCAATTGGAGATAAATAAAACAACCTTTTGGAAAGATGCCAGCTGGCAGGAAGATATTCTATACCGTTACAAAAAGCTTGCTTGCACTGAAATGGGAGATTAACCATCCATGTTGTTTTTTCTGGTATTTGGATTAGAAGACTTAAAAACATAAAAATCTCAGACCTGAATAGACTGTGATTTGATTTCACACATTTGAATAAATAAAAGGCAGAAAGGAAAACTGTCTACATATTGTTTAAAATTGTCTAAAAGCTCTTCCATAATTAAAATATTGCATTGAGAGGTTACTGTGATCATTAATCTAAATGGAATAGTAATTTTAAAATGAAGATAATATGTACTTCTCTTACATTGTCTCCATACTAAAAAAGTGAAAAAGTATGCTCTCAGAATCAGAGCTGGAATGGAGCTTTGAGGTCTTCTAGTCCAACCTCCCAGTCAAGCAGGACACCCTATACCATTTCAGACAAGTGACTGTCCAGTCTCTTCTTAACCTCCAGTGATGAAGCACTCACAACTTCTGAAGGCAAGCTGTTCCACTGGTTAATTGTCCTCACTGTTAGGAAGTTTCTCCTTAATTCCAGGTTGCTTCTCTTCAATAAACTTAGAGAGACCATGGGAAGAATTCCATGGATGAGAATCCTAAAGGGGAAAACAACTCAAGAAGCTTGGGAAATTTTGAAAAGTGAGATAATAAAGGCCCAGTCTAGTACAATACCAACAAAGAAGAAAAATAACAGCTCTCAAAAGAAACCAGCATGGCTGCATAAAGAACTCTCTGATAAATTGAAAGATAAAAAGGACAAGTATAAGAATTGGAAAGAGGAGCACATAACTAAGTCAGAATATCAGCAAATAGCCCGTGCCTGCAAAGATGAAGTCAGGAAAGCTAAGGCTCAAAATGAACTAAGGCTTGCGACCAAAGTCAAAAATAACAAAAAAAGCTTCTTTCAACATATAAAAAACAAGAAAAAAGTTAAGGAAATGATTGGTCCATTAGTGGGGGAAAGTGGCAAGAAGGTGACAAGCAATAGGGAGAAAGCAGAACTATTTAATTCGTTTTTTGCATCTGTCTTTACACAAAGGGAAAAAACAGTCCAACCTACCCAAACCAGTGCCATAAAAAACAGAATAGAAACGCAAGTTAAGATAGGCAAGAAAATGGTAGGTGAGCACCTGTCCAGCCTAGACAAGTTCAAATCACCAGGACCAGATGGATTACACCCCAAGGTTCTCAAGGAACTGGCAGACGTGATCTCAGAACCACTGAACTATATTTTTCAAAGATCCTGGAGCACTGGGGAACTACCAGAGGACTGGAAGAGAGCTGATGTAGTTCCCATCTTCAAAAAAGGGAAAAAAATAGATCCAGGAAACTACAGACCTATCAGCCTGACCTAAATACCTGGGAAGATTCTGGAAAAGATAATCAAACAACAAATCAGCGAACACCTTGATGCAAATAAGGTCATCACTAAAAGTCAACATGGGTTTGTCAAAAACAGATCATGCCAGACAAACCTTATTACATTCTTTGACCAAGTGACAAAATTAGTGGACCAGAGGAATGCTGTAGATATAATTTACTTGGACTTCAGTAAGGCATTTGATAAAGTAGATCACAACCTACTACTTGATAAGATAGAAAAATGTGGGTTGGATAGCATCACCACCAGATGGATTTGTAGCTGGCTGACAGGCCGTACTCAGCGTGTGGTCCTCAATGGAACTGCATCTACATGGAAGGAAGTGTGTAGTGGGGTGCCCCAGGGCTCTGTTCTGGGCCCAGTGCTCTTTAATATCTTCATTAACGATTTGGATGAGGGGATAGATGGGGAACTCATCAAATTTGCAGACGACACCAAGCTGGCAGGAATAGCCAATACTCCAGAAGATAGGCTTAAGATACAGAAGGATCTGGACAGATTTGAACACTGGGCGCTATCTAACAAAATGAAATTCAGTGGTGAAAAAAGTAAGATTCTACATTTAGGCAAGAAAAACCAAATGTACAGGTATAGTATAGGTGGTACCTTGCTCAATAGTAGTAACTGTGAGAGGGACCTCGGAGTCCTAGTAGACAATCACTTCAATATGAGCCAGCAGTGTGCTGCAGCTGCCAAAAAAGCCAACACAGTGCTAGGCTGCATTAACAAAGGGATAGAATCAAGATCAAGTGAAGTACTAATACCACTTTACAATGCTTTGGTAAGGCCACACCTGGAATACTGCATCCAGTTTTGGTCACCACGATGTAAAAAAGATGTCGAGACTCTAGAAAGGGTACAGAGAAGAGCAACCAAGATGATTAGGGGGCTGGAGGCTAAAACATATAGGGAACGGTTGCTGGAATTGGGTATGTGTAGTTTAATGAAGAGAAGGGTGAGGGGTGACATGATAGCAGTGTTCCAATATCTCAGGGGCTACCACAAAGAAGAGGGAGTCAAGCTATTCTCCAAAGCCCCTGAAAGCAGGACAAGGAACAATGGATGGAAACTAGTCAAGGAGAGAAGCAACGTAGAACTAAGGAGAAACTTCCTGACAGTTAGAACAATTAACCAGTGGAACAACCTGCCTCCAGAGGTGGTGAATGCTCCAACACTGGAAGTTTTTAAGAAGAGACTGGACAGCCATTTGCCTGAAATGGTATAGGGTTTCCTGCCTGAGCAGGGGGTTGGACTAGATGACCTCCAAGGTCCCTTCCAACTTTATATTATTATTATTATTATTATTATTATTATTATTATTATTATTATTATTATTATTATTATTATTATTATTATTTATTATTTTTTATTATTTTTTATTATTATTATTATTATTATTATTATTATTATTATTATTATTATTATTATTATTATTATTATTATTATTATTATTATTATTATTATTATTTAGTTTCCATCCATTGTTTCTTGTCTTGCCTTTTGGTGCTTTGGAAAATAAATTCACCTCCTCCTTGTGGCAGCCTCTTATACTTCTTCTCTTACACACTTGGAAATCTTGAATTATAACTCTAAAATTATATAGCCTAAATGTGACCTTTTCCCATTAGTATTGACTGTGAAACTATGGGGAAAGGAATAACATTGAGAAAATGTCTCATGGAAATTCCATCCTTGGAGATGACATGAGTCAGATACTAAAAATCTCAGCAACTAAGTGTTGGTGAAGCATGGAAAATATATGGACTTTGTAGCAGCCATAAAAGGGAAGTGCTTTAGATATAAAACTTCCATTCCTGAAAGCCAGTGTAAGAATTAATGTGCTGTAATGATTGATGTGTTGAGTAGAAAGAAGATTTGGTCCACTCTGTGCTGCAAAATCTCACTGTAGGACTTTGGATAAATTAATAGGCCCAAGCTACTCACACTGTTACTATGAAGATAAAATAAAAGGAAAATCCTCATATCATTATCGTCCAATTACACTCTTCACATGGGAAATTATAGTAATGCATAATAATTTTGGAATCTCGAAAAAGGAACACATTACCTGAATAATGCAGATTTATTAATGGCTTGGTGTGTCTTTTTGTTTCTCTTTCACTTAGGATCCAGCAATGCCTGTGAGAAGACCTCCTTCATATTCCTTCGCCAAGAGCTTCCTGTCCGACTGGCCAATATTATGAAAGAGATCAACCTTCTCCCTGACCGTGTACTGAGTACTCCCTCTGTTCAGCTGGTGCAGAGTTGGTGAGTTCCTGCCCTTTTTTCTCATTCTTTTCAATAATAATAATAATAATAATAATAATAATAATAATAATAATAATAATAATAATAATAATAATAATAATAAGAAGAAGAAGAAGAAGAAGAAGAAGAAGAAGAAGAAGAAGAAGAAGAAGAAGAAGAAGAAGAAGAAGAAGAAGAAGAAGAAGAAGAAGAAGAAGAAGAAGAAGATGGAAAGGACCTTGGAAGTCATCTAGTTCAACCCACTGCTCAGGCAGGAAACCCTATACCATTTCAGACAAATGGCTGGCCAGTCTCTTCTTAAAAACTTCCAGTGTTGGAGCATTCACCACTTCTGGAAGCAGGTTGTTCCACTGGTTAGTTGTTCTAACTGCCAGGAAGTTTCTCCTTAGTTCTAGGTTGCTTCTCTCCTTGATTAGTTTCCATCTGTTGCTTCTCGTCCTGCCTTCAGGTGCTTTGGAGAATAGCTTGACTCCCTCTTCTTTGTGGCAACCCAAGATATTGGAACACTGCTATCATGTCACCCCCTCATCCTTCTCTTCATTAAACTACACATACCCAATTCCAGCAGCCGTTCCTTATGTTTTAGCCTTCAGTCCCCTAATCATCTTTGTTGCTCTTGTCTATACTCTTTCTAAAAGAGTCTCAACATCTTTTTTACATCGTGGTGACCAAAACTGGATGCAGTATTCCAAGTGTGGCCTTACCAAGGCATTGTAAAGTGATATTAATACTTCACGTGATCTTGATTCTATCCCTCTTGTTAATGCAGCCAAGTACTGTTTTGGCTTTTTTGGCAGCTGCAGCAAACTGCTGGCTCATATTTAAGTGATTGTCCACTAGGAGTCTGAGATCCCTCTCACAGTTACTATTACTGACCAAGGTACTACTTATACTATACCTGTGAATTTGGTTTTTCTTGCCTAAATGTAGAACCTTACTTTTTTCACCATTGAATTTCATTTTTTTAGATAGTGCCCAGTGTTCGAGTCTGTCCAGATCCTCCTGTATCTTAAGCCTATCTTCTGGAGTATTGGCTATTCCTGCCCGCTTGGTGTCATCTGCAAATTTGATGAGTTCCCCATCTATCCCCTCATCCAAATCATTGATGAAGATGTTGAAGAGCACTGGACCCAGAACAGAGCCCTGGGGCACCCCACTACACACTTCCCTCCATGTAGATGTAGTTCCATTGAGGACCACACACTGAGTAGTTTTATTATATATTATAATTACAATAGTGAAAACCAATATAAACTAACAAAATAGAATAAAAACAAAGAATAGAAGATGCAGAAAAAAAGAATTAGAAATACTGTGGAAAAGAAAGAAAACTAAAACTATAGAAAAAGGAAAGAAATATATAAAGAAGTGACTTCCCTCCTTCAGCTTCACACAATAGTTTCCCCACCTTTTTCCTTCAACTTACAAGGGATTGCAAGTGGCCTCTTTGCACCTCACATCCAAAAAATCCTGTCGCTCTGTAAAGCAGGGACAGGTAAAATGATCCCAGTGGACAGATTTTACTCACTGGGACACAAGTTACCTGTTCTCCTCTTTTTATTTTTAGGTAACTTTAATTTTGGAAAAAAGATTACATTAAAAACTGGCATTGCTCAGAGGAAAACACCAACTATTAGCATTACCTAATTTTACTGGAATTCTTCTGAGTCTTATGGCTATCTGAAAACTATATATAGTCGCAGTCCAGAGCTTTGTCCAAAGGTTCATCTATCAGTTCCCTCCCCCCAAAGAAATAATTTGTGGTTGTAAGGAAAGTCTAGCAGCGAGCAACCTCACCATTTTGAGACTGGTTACAGTGGCCATGAGGGCCATTTTGTGAAGTAGCAAACGTCTCTGGGACAACCCATTTGTGAAAATGATCACAACAAAACTTCAAGGCTCTCCATTCCTCTCTCCCCAAATCATCTGTTTCTATATTGTGCATAAACTTAAGGCTGCAGGGTTCACTTGTTCAGCTGCATAAGAGTTACTATTTTTCTTAAGCAGAATTGTTAAAGGAAATTTGTTCGCTGAGATTACCAGAGATCATAAAGATCTCATATATCAGTGAGCCATGGTTTCATAGATCCTACATAAATCCCCTGGCCGTATTGGGAAACAATAATAAGAATAGCTGGAAATTTCAGTTCCTTATGGGCACCATGTTTGTGTCCATTGCTGTAGTTGTGGTTGTCCAGCATCTTCCACCACTTTCAGCCTCATCCAAACAATATGAAGTTAACAATGGCTGATGGTCCATGCTTAAAAGAAGACACCACCTCTGCACGTAGAACAATAGATGCACCTCTAGAGAAAGAAGATTATAACTAAACAGTGGGAAGCCTGGAGGCCTTAAATGCCTTTTCTTTCTCTTTCCCTACTTATCTTCTCTCTTGCTGTTTATTTTTCCATGGTTTTGCTAAAAGAAACTGTTGTTTTGAATGAATCTCTCTTGCTGGAGTTTTACATTAGCATGGAAGAGGCAAAAAAGCATGACCCTTGGCCTACTTTGGGAAAGTAACATGTGAGAACTTGTTTGTTTCTCTCTGAATTTCTCTGTTCTTTTCTGTCCACATCCCACTGCGGTTGTCAGGGAAACAAGCAGGTGCCAGGGAGAAGTATCAAAAGGCACATAAGGAACTGAGAGCCAAGTTAATTCTTATTTGCCCTTGATCCCAACCCTGAGCTGGTTTTTGTTTTCCTGTGGGAAAGCTCTGATTGCTAATCCTTTGCAGCCTGCAGTTCCATGGCAAGACTTCCTCATAGCAGCCATCCTCCAGAGGTGTGGTGGGTCATAATTATTGGCCTTGTAGTCTTGAACACCCAGGTGTTTTCCAGTCCTGTATAAGGTAATCCTTGCATCAAAATCATAAAATGCTTTAAAAAATATCTCCCTTCAAAGGATGAATCACAATACATATTTTAATGTGGCACAAGAAAAGTAATTAAATATAGACATTGAGGGACTAGCTACATTATTTGAATTTAATTACATATTTATGAATTAGTCACACTATTCCCCTTCTCGTGTAAACAACAGTCTGAAGAATGCATAAAAAAGAATTAACAAGTAGTAAGCCAAAGGGATAAAGGCATAAGATATAAAAAGGAAACACAAATGTAGCTGAAACTTCTTTACAGGTAGTCTCTGTAAAATTCAAAATTTCCAAAATGCAAATATGCCAATCAGGACTGTTCTATGCATGTATAGAACTGTTCAAGAATCAGAGTGCAAACTCTGCTGAAAGCATCAAAATGCAACACAATAAGACTGGGTGAGAAAATCCACATGACCTTTATTCCCATCCTGTTAAGTCAAATAGAGGAAATGGACTATTTATAGTTTTTTTCTTAAATAAAGCATCATGTTTTTCCTGTTTATTTCTGATAAGGCATTAGGATGAAATATTCAGAAAGTCATACAATGTATGATTTAACTAAAAAAATAAATTTGGAAGAAAGCCACAGGGTTTACATTCTGATAATGGAATAGAATTTCTATATGTACAGATGTCTTATGATTTAAAGAAAAAAATAGATTATTTATGAGACATCTGTTCCCTTTATACTGTAACAAAGAAGGAAGGAAGGAAGGAAGGAAGGAAGGAAGGAAGGAAGGAAGGAAGGAAGGAAATAAATCCCCATTGCACATATGCAGAGCTATGTTAGGCAACAGGCCTGATGAGAAGATTTCAGCAATTGACTACCTTCCAAATGAGCTATAGTTAAAGTCATAAGAGGCATTCCTTAGAAATTAGGAAGGCAAAAGTATTTAAGGAAAACAAGGCTGATCCTTTGAAATTAAAAACAAACAAATGAACCTTTATCATGGCTCATTCTAATGATTTTAAAAAGGAAGAAATCTCTTCAACCAGGAACAGATTGCGAATAAATTGATTCTGTGCAGTAAGAGAAATAAGGCTTGCATAACGGGCTAATCCATTGCAGGAGGAAAACAATATTATAAACTATAGCAAAAAAATTAAATCACCTTAGGATTTTTGGATCTAAGTCACGGGTGTCAAACTCGCCACATCATGTGACATGTCGCAACATATTGCAACTTTTTTCGCATTGCCGGAACTGGGGTGGATACAGGCTCCATGTGATGCACCCGGCCTATGGCCGGCAGTTTGACACACCTGATCTATGTGTATGCTTATCTTTCCAAAGATAAAAGAAAAAGAAAAAAACATTGTACCAATAGAATAGTTGTAGCTTGGAATTGAATTGTGGGGTCCTTAGTGTTCTTTAAGCTTGTTTGTTTTCTTGCAGATGTTTCATTACCCAACTAGGTAACATTTTCAGTAGCTAACTGAGCTGTAGAAATGAACAAGATATCATGGTTGGATATATAACAGAGATCTACCCACTAGGTTTAAAGTACAGCAGTTAAAATGGCTTATTTTGATGTGAGACTAAAGCAATAAATCTGAACTGAGCAACCATGGAAATATGTACTACAAGAAGCACAAGTAGATCTTCAGAATCAAACATAGGACACATAGTAAAGTCCAATACTACAAATACAGACCAAGGGATTTCCAGAAATACTGAGAAGACTTTAAGGAAACCTTCAGCCTACTTGTGCAACATATTTCTGTCAGAATTCTCTCAAGCATAGAAACAGCTACAGACAGGGCAACTAATACATGAATATAAAGACTGTTTCCTATATGGAACTCGGGAGAAGAAATTTACAGGGAAAAGTCTGAAGTTCATTCAAATTGGAAAGGAGAGTAGTGTAAGCAAACTGCAGACAAAAACAGGCTTCCAGGATGCAGAATGAAAAACAAAATGTTGCTTTCAAAAGGATTTAAGGAAGGCAAGGCTGATACTTGCCTATGCTTGAAATATAAAAATAACAAAAAAACCTTTATCTTGGCTTATCCTGATGATTTCAAAAAAGGAAGTAATCTCTTCAACCAGGAACACATTGTGAATAAATTAAATCTGCACAGTAGAAGAAATAGGGCTTGTGACTAATCAATTGCAAGAGGAAAATAATATTATACTGCCATTAAATCTAGCTTATCCCTGATATATTGATCTTCTATCTGCAGAGTTTCAACTGTGAGGAACGAATTGGAATAGACAGTGCATAGCTTACATCGGCGATGTCGTCTCATGATTAAAAAGGATTTGCAACAAAATGCAGCTCTGTTCTATATTATTCTTCAAGGTTCCATCAGCTGATCTCTTCCAGGATACTCCACTTTATTTTCTCCCTCTGCTAGTTTTCTTTCTATGTATGTGTGGGTATTTCTAATAAATAGTCAGCATGCAGACAGCACCCATAGAGGTAACAAAACAGTTGCTGAGTTTTTTGCTCCTAACTATTTTGGATTTTTACAAACTTGAGTATCCCCAAACCTGCTGATAAGAACCTTATTTGAGAACATCATGCTAATCTAATCTAGCATTTCATTCTTATAAGAATGAGACAGATGCCTCTGAAAATTGTAAAATAGGATGCAGGATAATGCTGCTTTTCTCCTACTCATGTTCTGTAGCAACTGAGCTTTATATGGAGACAATATGTGACCATGATTTGGATCTATCCACCAAACCTTCTTCAAAATACTTTTTATGTCAATGATTATTTCTGCATTTCATGCTGTTATTTTGATACTTCCCACTTAATATTGTTTGGTTTGCCTGTAGACTTGTAGTGCTTGCATAATTGTAATTGTTGTCATTATATGTGCTCCATAAATACAAGTCAATTGTCGAGTTCTAAGGATCCACCAAAGCTAGAGCAGATAATGTTTAATATTATATATGCATATTTATTTATTTAGAGATACTTGGAGAAATGGAGTCACTGTTAATATGCAAGAAGCTAGAGGAGTAATCCTAACCTCATTTTTTCCCCTGAGACATTCCAACCTGTCATAGATAAAAATGGTTTCATTTTGTAAGACTTAATTGTCAGATAAGCTTGATTTTATTATCTCTTCACAACAATGCCAATTCTTCAGCTGGTGTTGGGTTTCATAATCACTTTTCCCTCCAAGAACTTAGGATATTGTAATGTATAGTTGTAGTATCTGTGCACATCCAGCAATAAGGCCTTTTTGCAAGTGACAGATGGAAATTTTCTAAATGCCATCCAAGAATTTTTTGTATGGCATCCAGTGTGCTGATATATATATATATTAAAATCTAATTGATGATTTACTTTCTTCTCAGGTATCTACTTTTAAAACAAGAACTTGCACCGTGCTAAATCTTCAAAGACATGCTCTTTCTAATCTCTTTTTTTAATTATTTTTTTTAAATTACAGTCTTTAGTGCTTAGTAAACAACATGTTGTCTGGGTTCAAGTATTTAACATTAACTTCTTCAATATAAATCTGTTCAGTACTACCCAATCCAGTATATTTTCCCTGATCCTCCTTTCTTCTCCATATTTTTTCCATTTTCCCATCATTACACTTTTTGGAACTGTTAATGTATACCAAGTTAGATATAAGCATCTTCATCATGTTTTACAAATTTCATACAAATAATAATATCAATTTGTAAATCAATAATGTCAGTTCATTAATCTATATCCTGTTTTTCCATGCTCTTAAGGTTTGATTTCCCATCAGTATTTGAAACATCTTTATCAGTTATGATTTTCTCAATATTAATTACATTTATATAGCTAAAGGTTTTATTCAAATCAATCCTCCACTTATCTTCATGTTTCCCATATCAAAGAAAAAGAAAAAAAATGTTATCTTAATTCTAAATTCTAAATTTCATTATAAAAGTTTAATTATATCTAAGGGTCATTCATTCTTTTAATCTTATTGAAACTAGTATTTAAACATATAATGCCCCCTCTAAAAGGTAAAATCTTCTGTTTTTCAAATTTGACTCTTTCTTTCTTTCTTTGCCAAGCCGCTTTCCAAGCTAGGGCAATTAGATCGCCCAGGAATTTTCTTTTAATTTTTGTAAAAATTGCTTGGCATGAGGAACACAATTTAGGTAGGGTATTTTGGGGAGAGAATTCTGCCCATTTATATTCCTTAAACAGTGCCCATTCCTTTCTCCCTCCATTTCTCTTTTCATTCCCTGTCTCCCAAATTGTGACATTTCCCTTAATAGTTTTATATTCTTTTTAAAAATCTTCCTTGCGATCAAATATATTCTGCAGGCCTAAGGGGTAAAAGGTCTTTTGCATTTTCATTGTTATAGCTAAATCTTGCAGTACTTTGTTTGTATATAGTTGTTTATATTTTCCTTCTTTTATCTATTCCTTCTCTAAATCCCTTTCCTCTGTTTCATCGTCTGATTTCTGGATTATTTGTTCATACTTTGTAGTTATCTGGGAACTTTCTAGTTGTAGATTTAATATGGAGATTTGTTCATTTATATTGTCTAAATTGTTTTTAGTCTCATTATGACTTCTTTTTATGTCCTCTTTTATTAGTTGCGAAGTCGTTTCCGACCCATTGCAACCCTATGGACAACGTTCCTCCAGGCCTTCCTGTCCTCTACCATCTTCTGGAGTCCATTTAGGCTCACACCTACTGCTTCAGTGACTCCATCCAGCCACCTCATTCTCTGTCGTCCCTTTCTTCTCTTGCCCTCAATCTTTCCCAGCATTAGGCTTTTCTCCATTGAGTCCTTTTCATTAGGTGGCCAAAGTATTTGAGTTTCAACTTCAGGATCTGGCCTTCTAAAGAGCAGTCAGGGTTGATCTCCTCTAGGGCTGACCGGTTTGATCGCCTTGCAGTCCAAGGGACTCGCAGGATGTCCTCTTTACATTCAACAATTGTTTGATGAATTACTTGTAGCATAGAATATATTTCTTTCTGAAAGGTGTTTATCCCCCTTCATTCCTGGATATCCTCTAGTATCACCAGATTCAGTAAGAGTAGATCAAAGTTTCCTCTAGTTTTCTGGTATTTATATGTATCCTTTATAATCCAATAGATTCCAAAGTATAGGTTCAGTTCTGAAAGCAATATTTTATAGCAATCCTTTGTCTCAAATATTCAAAAGGTTGTCAATCAAGCAAGGTTGTAATCCACAATGTCCAAAGTGTTCAAAATATTCAAGCTTTCTGAAAACAGCTCAAAAGTCTCTCCTCGCCAGGCATAATCCAAGGTCATTTTTTTTTCTCTCCCACTAGCTCTTGAAGTTAAAAGTCCAAGCTCAGTAGGTATTTATAATCTAAGAAGGTCAGGGTGATAGGTATGCCAACATTTTTCCCTTTATTGCCAGCTGTTCTTCCAAGGTAGGAATCAGCAAGCAGCTAGGAAGCAAATTGTAGTGCTATACACAAATCCATCACTAGATGTCACTCAAAGTTCATTTTCCATTCTTAAAACAAAGGATTGATTTCTTATATTTCGCCTCAATGTTTTGTTTTGTTTTGTTTTTTTCAAAGAGAAAGTCTTAACAGTTATCTTAGCTCTCAAATTTATCAAAGTTGTAGCTTTATGTTACTTCCACTTCAATATTGTATGTTTCTGTCCCACATAAAATTAAAACACCACTTCCGTTTACGCTCGAAAGTTTTTAGTTTCTTGGGAGCCTTTCCCTGGAAATTCAGTTGTAAAATAGTAAAGAAAGGATCAATATTCTCACCCAGTTCCAAATATGCTGTTTATGAGTACTAAGTAGTGCTTTTTAATTCTTCGGTTGTCAGCAGCTAATGGCCAGTCACAAGAATGAAGCCGGTCTTTCTCATGCCAATTTGGAGGGCTTTCCTTGCATCAAACAGAAAGACCGCCATCTCTCTATGTTCAACAAGGCACCCCTCCTCTTCATCGCCTCTTTGGGGTGATTTTAGGCCCTTTTTAGGACCCCTAGCAGGTCAAAATCGGGCACAGAAGGCAGAGCCCTGCCTTCCTGTGTCCCTTCTTGCCACAATGCAAACCAGATGTCCTGTTCTTTCTAATCTTTTATGCATAAGAAAACACTATGCTTAAGATGGTTCTCATTGAAACACATATAATATACATACTTCATCAAAGTACAAAGAAAACAAGCCTTTTTCTGCAACTGCTATTTTATATTGCTACGTCTTATCTGATAACTTGCACCATCCTGATTGACATGAGGAAAATTACACCCAACACATATGGAAGGCATGTTTTAAGCACATGCAGATTAATCAACCAGCATCACATCTGTAGATAGTCCTTCACTTATGACCACAGTTGGGACCAATATTTTCATTGCTAAGCAAGGTGGTTGTTAAGTGAATCACACCCAATTGTGTGACCGTTTTTGCCTTAGTTGCAAAGTGAATTACTGCAGTTTTTAAATGAATCATGCAGTTGCTCAGCGAATCCAGCTTCTTCCAATAACTTTGCTTGTTGGAAGCCAGTTAGGAGGGTCGCAAATGGCAATCACATGACCTCAGGATGCTGCGACCATCAAAAATACATGCCAGTTGCCAAACACCTGAATTTTGATCACATAATTCTGCAATGTTTATAAGTATGAAGACTGGTTGTAAGCCACTTTTTTCAATGCCATTGTAATTTCAAACAGTCACTAAACAAATAGTTGCAAGTCAAGCAAAAGTATATCAAAGAACTTTCGGTAGCAAAAATTCAAAGATTGTAGGACTACAGCCTTGTGCTCACTTATTTTACTAAACCATCTTTGGACAAGTGAGTCAATGTAATAGTTTTGTTTTAAATGATGCACTGCTTATCTGTTATCAATTACGTCCTAACAGTATCAGAATAAATACCTGTTGTTCTTATATAATCAATATGACTCCCCTCTCCCTCCCTCCCTCCCTCCCTCCCTCCCTCTCTCTCTCTCTCTCTCCCTCTCTCCCTCCCTCTCCCCCTCCCCCTCTCCCTCTCCCTCCCTCCCTCTCCCTGTTTCTTCCTTCCACCAGGTATGTGCAGAGCTTGCTGGACATTATGGTGTTCCTTGACAAGGATCCAGAGGACCAAAGGATATTGGGACAGTGAGTTTGAATTTAGAAACCTCTTAAGATGTATACAAATGCATGATTAGAACTCTTAGTTTTAATGTTGAGCTGATACAAACATTTCCAGTCTGGCATGTTTCAAGTGTCTTATTAATGAAAATCACAAATTACAGGCCAAATGACCCTCCTTGGTTAGGAATTTGGGGAGTGAAAGTGCAAGACACCTGAAAAATCTCAGGCTAGATAAGACTGTTTGGGGTAAATTGTTTAAGTTTGAATCATCCTTGGATTATTTCTGCATGAATTCTGAAGTCAAAGTGTAACTTTTTGGACCTAAATAGATGGAAAATTAAGTTTCTGGAATGCTGCTGTCTCACTCTAGGTTCACCGATGCTCTCGTCACAATTCGCAACCGTCACAATGATGTGGTCCCTACCATGGCACAGGGTGTAATTGAATATAGAGAAGCTTATGGGGATGACCCGGTTTCCAACCAAAACATCCAGTACTTCCTTGATCGTTTCTATCTTAGCCGTATTTCTATCCGCATGCTGCTCAACCAACACAGTGAGTTACCTTAACACCCTCAGATTTGTTTCTCTTCCTTTTTTCTTCTCCCTTTCTCTTGGTTTTAGTGTTAAGGGATGAATTCTTAATTAGAGTTGTATCTTTTTATTTATTTTTTTTATTTATTTTAATTCCATTTATATCCCGCCCTTCTCCGAAGACTCAGGGCGGCTTACAAGCTTAGCAGTAGCCTTCATTCTATGTATATGCCAGCTTATTAGGGCTTTCACACCCCTCCCCAAGTGGCATTATTACAAAGTCAGCTTAATTGCCCCCAACAATCTGGGTCCTCATTTTACCTACCTCGGAAGGATGGAAGGCTGAGTCAACCTTGAGCCTGGTGGGACTCGAACCTGCACTAATTGCAGGCAGCTGGTGTTACTTAAGGAGGCATTAGCCCACTGCTCCACCAAGGCTCTTTTATCTTGGTAGGCAGCACCATCTGATGCTCCACTTGGCCTACTTTTGACATATGATGGCCCACCTCCCTTCATTTGCATCTTCTCTTTTTCACAGCCTTGATTTTTGATGGCAGCACCAATCCAGCCCATCCCAAGCACATTGGCAGCATTGATCCCCACTGCAGCGTATCAGATGTGGTTAGAGGTGAGTGTTCTTCCTTGATTCCTGCAATAGCATCAGTTTCTCCCTCTGGAATCCTTAAGAAATAAATTTTGCTCCTTAACTCGTCTCCAAAAATAGGGAGCCACAAAAAAAATGTATCTCTTGATTATATGCAGCTCTCTGGCCAGGAGTTGCCTACCTTGAATTAACATAAGATGTATGGTTTAAAAGGCTTGAAAAGGCAATTGACTAAATTCACAGAAGAAACAGTGGCTGGTTCATATGTTTTGTAGGTCATAATATTGGTTTTAAGTTAGTAGGCTGTGCTAAGCACTTAATTGTAGTTTGTTTAATAAATCATGATTAAACAAGCAATATCTAAGAAAATGGGCCCTCCCAAGTACAGAGATTTACTACACCTAAACTGTTCAATTGTAGTATCAGTATTGGAAACAGAAGTTGAAACAGATTTGTGATGCAAATTCTTAGGGCTTATCTTACAATGGAAACTTGGAGGAACTTAAAGTTCCCTGTACTCTACACCCAAACATACATGGCTTTTACAAAGTCTTTTATGCAGCCACCAGAACTTTTTAATAGTTACTGTTGAACTGTAGTTTTTAAAGTATAATTTAAATACCAGCTTAGGATGTTTTCATTTCTTTATCTTTTCCATTGCTGTTTTTGGAATTGCAAATCCCTGCTCAAAAAGAATTGCAAGCATCTATATCATGCCAATATAGGGACGCGGTGGCTCATTGGGTTAGGACGCTGAGCTTGTCGATCTGAAGGTCGGCAGTTTGGCGGGTCGAAGCCCGAGTGCCGCGTAACAGAGTGAGCGCCTGTTACTCGTCCCAGCTTCTGCCAACCTAGCAGTTCGAAAGCACGTAAAAATGCAAGTAGAAAAATAGGGACCACTACGGTGGGAAGGTAACAGCGTTCCGTGTGCCTTTGGCGTCTAGTCATGCCAGCCACATGACCACGGAGACGTTCTCGGACAAGCGCTGGCTCTTCGGCTTTGAAACGGAGATGAGCACCGGCCCCTAGAGTCAGAAACGACTAGCATGCATGTGCAGGGGTACCTTTACCTTTACCTATTTCATGCCAATATACAAAGAATATAATATGTTCCTGCATTTCTGGAAGGACAGGTGATGAAGCTGGATTTCCTGTTACTGCATGGGGTTAGCACAAAAGGGAGGAGATCTTCTAATAGTCATCTGACCCACCTAGGCTGTTCTTTCATAGTCCCTCCTGGTTGAATTAGGTGGTTCTTAAATAGAATTCAGAAAGAAATGTGGATTAAAAAGGAGGAGCAAACGCAGAGCTCTGAAAATTTGGGGGAGGCAATATATTCCTTCCCTGCCTAATTTAGTCCAAATACAGTAATTTGCATGAAAGTAATATAGAATTTTTAATCTGCTCATCAAGTAGATGATCTTTGCCAATTTATGATAAAGCTGACAGGTTATGGAATTCAACCAAGAAGAGCAGCTGTGTTTCTGTAACAATGGATGTTTTGTGTTTCTTTCTTGCTGCAGATGCTTATGACATGGCCAAACTGTTATGTGACAAGTACTATTTGGCATCTCCTGACCTGGAGATTCAGGAGGTGAATGGTGAGTTTGCAAAGCTGTGATAAAAGTGGGAAAGTTAAGAAGAGGAGCAAATAAGCCAAGTGGGAGGGAGGGTCCAAAGAGGCTGTTCAGCGGCCTCTTATACGCACAGGGGATTTTAGAGGGACTGCTAGCCTTCTCCATTTTTCCCCCTTCTATATAGCCAGTGAAACAACACCTCACAAGTGGCATAGTAAGTAGCTGATGATCCTTTGATAAGCAACTACGCTAGAGTTATTGTTGTGGCTTGGCAACTAAAGCTTTGCTAGAATCCCATTTTTCCTTTCGGCTTCTTTCTTTTTTTGCCTTACCTTTTAAAACAGATGACAGTGACTGCCCTTTTAACAGCAAAATAGTTGGACAATTCATTGATACCCCCAAAACTGCAATAAGAGGAGACACAGTTTAGTTTTAGTTTTATTATTATATTTGTATACCGCCCTTCTCCCGAAGGACTCAGGGTGGTGAACAGGGCACATATAAAAATACAGAGTACAAAAATTAAAAAAGAATTAAATAGAGCCCGAGCTAAAACAATAGATAGTAATATAAAAATCCACAATAAAAACCCCAACACATCCCCCATCAGGCCAGGCCGGCTTGTTCAAATAGATAGGTCTTCAGACCGCGTCGGAAGGAGCGAAGGTCAGGTGCCATCCGGAGCTCGACCGGCAGCTGGTTCCATAAAGCCGGAGCGCCCACAGAGAAGGCCCTCCCCCTGGGGGCCACCAGCCGACATTCTCTGACTGGAGACACCCTGAGGAGGCCCTCTCTGTGGGAACGCACAGGGCGGAGGGAAGTTGACGCCGGCAGCAGGTGATCCCCGAGGTACTCCGGACCCATGCCATGTAGGGCCTTAAAAACCATTACCAAAACCTTGAACATAAAGTGGAGAACATAAAGTGAGATTGGATTATTGCAGGTAATCTTTACCTTCCAGATATGTTGGAATCTTATCCAAGGCAACATATCTTAAATAGCAGTTACTGGAGGGCAGCAGTGGTAGAGAGATTTCTGTCTTCTGTCTGTGCTTGTGAACTTCCTGGCTGCAGCTGTTGGTCACTGCCTGACACAGGATGCTGGGCTGAATGGCTCCCTGACTTAAAGGAACAGGCATCGTCTTTAAGCTAGTTCTTTGAGTGCCTACAAATGCTGGAAATTACTGTCTGGAGACATCTGGTTGAGAAAGCACAATTATTTCTGGTTTTAATCAACAAATTTCACATGGGTAATAGTAGCATTCCAGCATTTCTTCCGAAATTCGTGCATACTAATTAGTGAATGACAGGAAGCTAGTTGAGAGCTGTGCATCATTATTCTTTGCCTCCTAAGTTTGTAAAACTTTAATCCTTGCCTGGTGCTTAATTCTTTACTACCTCACTTTCAAATCAGTTGCTACCTCTTTCTTCTTTTTTATGGCGGTAGATAAATGATATGAAAGTCATGTAATCCATCCTTCTCTAAGTCTACAGCTTAGTTCAGCTTCTGAAAGTTAAATATATCAATAGTTTCAGTGATTGTTAAATAGGTAAATGAAACCCTCATGTCCAACGGTATCATGACCTTAGGTATCTGTGCCTGGAGCAACTGCATGGAATCAGGGTTCACCATTGTCTTCATGACTTATATGCTTGTTGGCTTTCTGAATGTATCTGGTTGGCTCACTTCAAGAGCAGGCTGCTGCATTAAATAAGCCAGTGACCTTTGCACAGATATACAGTATATATACATACATATATATATATATATATATATATATATATATATATATATATATATATATATATATATATATGTGTGTGTGTGTGTAATATATATATATATATATATATATATATATATATATATATATATATATATATATATATATATATATATATATATATATATATATATATATATACACACACACACACACACACACACACACACACACACACACATATATATATATATATATATATATATATATATATATATATATATATATATATATATATATATATATATATAATATCAGGAAACCAGACTGCAGTGTTGGGGAGTGTATCTGAGTGTAAGTGTCTTTGGAAAGATGATTAAAATAAATCAAGTAAAACTTTTCAGAAAGTTAGGTAAACCTGATAATTTACTTGCCCAAAAGAAGTTTGAGAATTTACAATTAAACAAAAAGCCTGGGGAGGCAGAGGACCAATGATGTTTGAGGAAGCTGTCCATCTTGTGAGGTTTTCTGCACTTACTTATATGGCGGAGGTAGCTTTACTTTAGCATGAAGATACTATAGTGTGCAGGTAGTCCTCGGCTTACAACACTTCATTTAGTGAGCATTCAAAGTTACAATGACACTGAAAAAAAGTGACTTATGACCATTTTTCACACGACCGTTGCAGTATATACATGATCACATGTTCAAAATTCAGAAGCTTGGCAACTGACTCTTATTTATGACAGTTGCAGTGTCATGTAATCACTTTTTTTTTTGCAATCTTCTGACAAGCAAAGTCAATGGTGAAGCCAGATTTGTTTAACAACTGTGTAACTAACCTAACAACTGCAGTGATTCACTTAACAACTGTGTGAAGAAAGATCGTAAAATGGGGCAAAATTCACTTAACTGCCGCACTTAGCAACATCAATTTTGGGCAAAATTGTGGTCATAAGTTGAGGACTACTTGTAATGGGACCAGTCATGACTGGTCATACTGATGTGATTATGAACTTCAAATTTATGGTGAAGAACCCTATTTTTTCTATATTATTGCAGCAAGCAGCATGGGTGTTTTGCATGTGGCAAAAAAAAAAGAACAGAAACAAAATAATAAAGCAGCATCTTAATTACCTTTGTTCTGCTTCTAGCTAATCAACCCAACCAACCCATCCACATGGTCTACGTTCCTTCTCACCTGTACCACATGCTCTTTGAACTGTTCAAGGTAATCCTCAGAGTTGGAGTCTGTTTCCATAGAATGTTTCGGTGCTGTATTCAAACCAGAAATCAGGTCTATAACTTGAGGTCAAATATTACGGTGTGTGTGTGTGTGTGTGTGTGTGTGTGTGTGTGTGTGTGATGAATATTGGATCATCCTAGCACCTTGGGGAATTTCAGTCTTAGCTTGATATTGCCCAATAGGGAGTGACTCAGGAATTCAGGTACTCCAGGAAGATCATAGAGCTATACCAACTCATATATGGTCTCACTTGTGTAGTGGATACTCAAAAGTATTTGATTTTCTGTTCAGTCATATTTTCTATTTGGGCATTTGCAACTTCTGACAAATGCTTCAGGCTAGTAAGCCTGCCTTCCAGTAGCCACATAATAAATTTTTGGAAGCTTCCATCCATTGCCCATAGAATGTTGAGATGGGATAATTAACTAGTTAATTGAGCCAAAGGCCTAATTAACCCATCTAACATTTTGCTTCATACATCAGCTCTCCAATTCCTTCTAATTGGAGTAATTGAAGTAATTCCTTCTCCAATTACTTTGAAGTGATGATCTCTAGGAAAGCAGGACTTGGTATCCAGCAGTCAGGGGCTCTTCTATTTTGCAGAAAAACAAATTTATTTTATTTTTATTTTAATTCCATTTATATCCCGCCCTTCTCCGAAGACTCAGGGCGGCTTACAAGCTTAGCAGTAGCCTTCATTCTATGTATATGCCTGCTTATTAGGGCTTTCACACACACACCCAAGCAGCATTATTACAAAGTCAGCTTAATTGCCCCCAACAATCTGGGTCCTCATTTTACCTACCTCGGAAGGATGGAAGGCTGAGTCAACCTTGAGCCTGGTGGGACTTGAACCTGCACTAATTGCAGGCAGCTGGTGTTACTTAAGGAGGCATTAGCCCACTGCTCCACCAAGGCTAAGAAAGAAATAGTAAGTGGAAGGGTACCACGAAAATAGCTTACTGAGGATTGGATCTATCCAATGGCTCTAGAATGCTGAACAGTCGTAACAACAACAACAGAAAACCAATGGAGCATAATGGGAAGTTGCAAGAGATAGATATAGATTAAGCATTAAGACAAGAGTTCCTGACAGCAAGATTTATTTGACGATGAAGCAGAGGATGGCTTCACACACAGCTCTAAGCTGTAACTAGAGCAACAGTCTCAGTGTGTCTGCATCAGGCCAGAGACTAGTGTAGAAGAGATTATCCTTTTACTGGAGGTATTCAAGCAGAGGCTGGAAGGTGTTCTGAGCTGCTCGCCATATTTCCAGCCTGTGTTGCAAGCCTGGACCAAATGATTTCTATATTCTCTTCCTGTTTTTTAATTCATTATTTTAAAGAATAAGTATATAGAGGACCTTGCTGTAAGTGGGGATGTTCACTAGAGCATTCTTATGCCTTTCTTTTTTTTTCTCTCCTGTTGTCTTCCAGAATGCCATGAGGGCCACTGTCGAAAGCCACGAGTCCAGCCCCACATTGCCACCCATCAAAGTGATGGTGGCGCTAGGCCAGGAGGATCTCTCCATCAGGGCAAGTGAACTGATAGAAGAAGAAGGATGTACAATAGGGAGGAGGCCAGGGAGAAGCTGCAGCTACTGGTGGTTTGCTAGGCAGTAAAATAACATCACTCTGTTTCATAGTTTTCTTACAATTTCTGGTCTCATATTCAAAAGTTTCCAGGAGAAGAAGGTTTCCCCACCACTCGCATCCAATTCTCTCCAAAGTGAGAAAGCAAATGAGAACAGAAGTATAGTTATTGACTATTATCCCTAGTCGTATTAAGTAGCGAAATCTCTAAGTAGAATCTGACCGAGGTTGAAATGATTTAGTCCCTGAGCTTTAGATTTAGCTTTTTGCGTCCCTTTGCGTGCATAATGACTTCTGGTGACAGGAAAGACAGTTCACACTTACACCAGAAGAGCCAAGATGACCTCGATGTAGTGCTTAGAAGTAACAGACTAAAATTATGTGGGTCCAGGTAGAGCTCTTTAAAGGTAAAGGTAAAGGTTCCCCCGCACATGCGTGCTAGTCGTTTCTGACTCTAGGGGCCATCTCCGTTTCAAAGCTGAAGAGCCAGCGTTTGTCCGAGGACGTCTCCATGGTCATGTGGCCGGCATGACTTAGACGCCAAAGGCGCACAGAGCGCTGTTACCTTCCCCCTGTAGTGGTCCCTATTTTTCTACTTGCATTTTTACGTGCTTTTGAACTGCTAGGTTGGCAGAAGCTGGGACGAGTAACAGGCGCTCACTCTGTTACGCGGTACTCGGGATTCGACCCGCCAAACTGCCAACCTTCTGATCGACAGGCTCAGCATCCTAACCCACTGAGCCACTGCGTCCCTTTACTCAGCTACAAATGCTGGGTGATCGTGACCCAATTACTAGTTCTCAATATAATTTCAGTTACAGGGTGATTGATGGTGAGGGTAAAATAGAGGAGAGGAGAAAGAATCGTAAATGTTGCTTTCCCAACCAGACATCCTCTGAATGTGTCAAATTCATCCTCAGAATTTCCCAACCAGCGAAGCGACTCCCTAAGTAGCAAATGCTGTTTGCAGGACATTCTGGTTGGAAAAAGCATCCTAGAGGAAAAACCAGAATATAAACATAATACTAAAAAAATATATACAACTGGATGGTTTGTATGTGGAAAGGAATGTATATTGCAGGCTTCTGTGATTGGCCGTTTGAATGATAAAAGGTATCAGCATAAACAATTTGATGACAAGTTTTGGATCTGGGCCAGACAGGTCCTGAACTGCTGCTCTGGTCATTACATTGGAGTCCGTTACTTCTAGCCACCACATTACTCTAGTTTCTGTTCAGCTTGTACTGTCTTGGATTGCTCATGATATCAAGATATTTTTACTTAATTCAGTACTGTCAAAAAAGACAATAAAGAAGAAAATTAATTTGCACAAATTTACATAAATTAAATGTAGACATGCAAACTTGGAAATAATTATTATAATTTAAATAGGAATGCAAAACACATTGTAGGAAAAAAGGCTGGGTCCATATACTCTGTTTGGTTACTTAGTCTGGTGAAAGACAAATTCATTTCTGGTTCTCTCTCTCTCTCTCTCTCTCTCTCTCTCTCTCTCTCTCTCTCTCTCTCTCTCTCTCTCTCTCTCGTAATTTACCGTATTTTCCGGCGTATAAGACGACTGGGCGTATAAGACGACCCCCCAACTTTTGAGATGATTTTCAAGATTTTTTGTCTTATACGCCGGAAAATCAGCGAGCCTGGGAAGGCACGCCCTCCCCTCTCACTGTGGAGGAAGCAGGGCAGGCTGGCATCTGGCAGGAGCACTCCTTAGCAGCTGGGGAGTACGCGCGTGTGCAGGACTGCCCTGCCGGCTCCCGCCGGACGGCTCCGCCGATGCTGCCTCAAGAGGGAAGAGCGTGAGGCGCCTGCCATGGCTCCCCGAGGACTCCTTAGGAGCCGGGGAGCGCGCGCGTGCGCAGGACTGCCCTGCTGGCTCCCGCCAGACGCCAGCCTGCCCTGCTTCGTCCACAGTGAGAGGGGAGGGTGTGCCTTCCCGGGCTCGCTGACTTGCAGCCAAGCCGGAGCCGAAAGGGGCTTTTCCTTCCACCCACCCTTTGGAATAGACGCAAGAGCTCCCGGGGTCTGGCGTTTGCAAGGGGGAGGGGAAGGGGCTGAGAGGCTCTTGGGGGTGGGAAGGGAGAGTCACGTTGGAGGGGGGACTGGACTAAGGAGGCTTGAAGTTGCTTTGCAAGAACAGGGGCACTCGATTGATTTATGTACTATTTTCTGGCGTATAAGACGGCCCCCCAACTTTTGAGATGATTTTCATGGGTTAAAAAGTTGTCTTATACGCCGGAAAATACGGTAACCTTTAATTGGACTTCTTAGTTACCTCTTTAAATATAAATGTAAATTCTGATTAGAGTCAAACCCAATAACTGGAGAATTCATTGACACAATGAGGTTTTCTGGGCATCAGTATGCAATGATTTGTCATTTTGTGTGTGTAGTGTGTGTGCGCGCGTATTGTGTGTGTGTGTGCACACGCACCTGCCTTCATTTTTGAAGATTGGCTATAGCCAGTTAGGTACTGCCAGCTAATTGGTTTCCTTAAAGAAAAGCTCCTCAAATGAAGATCTGGTCCGTGAAAATAAGGGTGCATGGCTTTCCTAACTCCCTGCCTGTATCTGTTGTTTGTTTTTTCTTAATCCTTCTGTTGTGGAGCAGATGAGTGACCGAGGCGGTGGGGTTCCTCTCCGCAAGATTGATCGACTCTTCAGCTACTTATATTCCACAGCACCCAAACCAGAGCTGGGCTCCGGGGGGACGCCCCTGGTATGTGTTATAAAGTGGGCCAAAGTTGTGGATGTCTAGCCAATTAATATTGCAAACAGTCTTTGAAAAGGTCATGGCAGTTGGCTTCAAACAGTTTGGTTTTTTTAAATATAAATGTTGCCTTAAATTGTCCTTTGCCGTGTGTGTGCAGATAAAGAGGAAAAGTGACCAGTAGAAATCTGTGCTTTATCAGCCTTAAGAGAGATCACTGCAGAAATGGGATCAGATATAAAAAGGTCATCAAAGGGACAAAGTGGGGATCACTTCTGATGTTAGAGCAATAGGACTGTAAGGAAAGAAAAAAATATTATTTATTTCTAATTGCTGAGAACAATATGTGGAAGAAAGTCACAGTAAAATAAGACTTAAAATTATATAGGTGAAATTATATTTCACCTATATAACAGTTAAAACCATTTCTCTGTTTATTTTATTATTGAATAAAATGCTGGTTAGAATAGCCCATCTGGGGGAGGGGAAGTTCATTATCTCTTTTTTTCACGCCATCTTCATGATTTGAATTGTTAAGAACTTACAACATTGTGAGGGAAAAGAATAAAAGTAGCTACTTTTTCTCCATGACAAGACTAAAATTAAGATTGGGGAACCATTTATAACAGAAAGGGCTCGCAACTTGGGTGTCCTCCTGGATTCACGGCTCAACTTGGATGATCATCTAACGGCCGTGACCAGGGGGGCCTTCGCACAGGTTCGCCTAGTGCGCCAGTTGCGCCCCTTTTTGGACCGAGATGCCCTATGCATGGTTACCCACGCCCTCGTCACTTGTCGTTTGGATTACTGCAATGCTCTTTACATGGGGCTGCCCTTGAAGAGCACCCGGAGGCTTCAACTGGTGCAGAATGCAGTCGCGCAGGTGCTTATGGGAGTATCTCGGTACTCCCATGTTACACTACTCCTGCACAAGATTGAGATTGAGATTTATTAAATTTATATGCCGCCCTTCTCCCCAAGGACTCAGGGCGGCTCACAACAATAAAAAATTAAAAAACATAAAGTACAAAATTTAAAAAAGAATTAAACAATGGATGTAATAAATAAATGACAATTTAACCCAATAAAAGCCAAATTTAAAACCATAGTCAGTCCAGGCCCGCTGCATTGGCTTCTGGTTGCCCTCCGGGTGCGATTCAAGGTGCTGGTTATAACCTTTAAAGCCCTACATGGCTTAGGCCCGGGGTACTTGCGAGACCACCTGCTGCCATTGTCAACCTCCCATCGCCCAGTTTGCTCCCACAGAGTCGGCCTCCTCAGGGTGCCGTCGGCCAGGCAATGCCGGCTGGCGACCCCCAGGGGAAGAGCCTTCTCTGTGGGCGTGCTGACTCTGGAATGAATTGCCCCCAGAGCTACGGATGACTCCTGACCTTCAGTCCTTCTGCCATGACCTGAAGACGAGGTTGTTCCAACAAGCGGGCCTGGACTCACTACGGTTTTAATTAGCTTTTTACTGGTTTTTAAATTGTCATATAATTATTGTATTTATTGTTTAATTCTTTTTAAATTTTCTATTTTATGTTTTTAATTTTTATTGTTGTGCGCCGCCCTGATTCCTTAGGGAGAAGGGCGGCATATAAATTTAATAAAATAAATAAATAAATAACATGAAAATGGCAAGGAAGAGAAGGACTAAACATCCCCTTTCCCTATCACCATTGCTCAGATAAAATTTTGAATCCCCTGGTCTCCTTCATTTCTTTATATTTCTGTAAGTGGGTGTGTTTGTGGTGGTGAATCACCAGTTGTGACAACCATCTTGGCTCCCGGTGTGCTTCATGCCAGCAAAGTTAGGGATGCATAACAGGACTCATAAGACTGCACAGAACTAATTCTTCAAAGCGGTGTTTCTCAATTTCAGCAACTTTAAAATGTGTGGACTTCATTTCCCAACATACCCAGCATGCCAGCCATGATCTTCCCCTCCTAAGATCTGGCTAGGGAATGCTGGGAGTTGAATCCAAACATCTTAAAGCTGCTGAAGTTGAGAAAAACTGTTCCTGAGGTAAGTAACAAGCATGCTTAAAAATATGGTGTTATTGACAATGAGTAACCCGTTTTTTCTTCTTTCAAAAACAAGGCCGGCTTTGGCTATGGGCTACCTATCTCTAGACTCTATGCCAAGTATTTCCAAGGTGACCTTCAGTTATTCTCCATGGAGGGATTTGGAACAGATGCTGTCATCTATTTGAAAGTGAGTTGGTGTCTTGCTCATTTCCTGCTCATATTCCCAGTCCTATATGGACTATTTCCTGCTCATTCTGCCTCTTATTCCCCGAGATCATTTGCCCTACATAAAAATAAAAGCAGACAATCTTCCAGTGATACCAGGTGGGTCGCTGCATGTGATTTTATCGAAACTGCATTCTAACCTATGTTACATTCTTCTAGGCCTTGTCAACAGACTCTGTGGAAAGGCTTCCAGTGTATAACAAGTCTGCATGGCGTCACTATCAGACCATCCAGGAGGCAGATGACTGGTGTGTGCCCAGTACGGAGCCCAAGAACACATCCACCTATCGAGTCACCTAAGCTAGCCTCTCTGTTACCAGAAAGGGCACTACCCTGCTTCTAAAGGGGAGAAACCAAACTTTGGTGAGGGGAGAAAAAGAAACAAATGATAATCACCAGCATAAATCCCACCTTGTATTGTAAGACCTCTGTGGAGTGTTCCCCTTGGCTGCCTGGCCATTTCACCTGTTAGACAGCATCCTGGTCACTTTCTCAGATTTCTTTTCAGAAATGTGTAGTCTAGATCAACATAACTCTGCATGGAATTTATTTGCCTCACTACAGTCCTGGCTTTTCATCTATTGGATTGGAAAGGTCTGAAGCATCTGCTTTTGTTCCTATTTAATATTTGCACACATCACTTTTTTATTATGTTTGCATTGTAATCATGAAGCAGAGAGTGTTGTGATTCAGGGTCAGCCTGTGGGTTCGGCAGTTGGGTCGGACGACTCAGAGGAGGAGGAGGGGGGTGTTGAAGAGCTTGCTGAGGGGATTGGACAGCTTGATGAGAGCCCCTAGCAAGGCCCCTCTCATCTGGTCACGATGCAGACCCAGCTGTGTGAGCCTGACAGCGTGGATGAAGATGACCCACAGCTGGCCCTGTTCAAGGACGCCCGACGCAGGAGGTAGTCAATCAGGAGTAAACAGAGGAAGGCAATGGGGCACCTCGGAAGGAGGCAGAGAGAGGCCACGCCCTGAACTGTATTTAAGGGGAATGTGTGGGAGGGCTGGTTTGCTGAAGGCAACCGCTTGGATAGTTCCTGTTTCTTAAAGCTCCTGTTTCTTGGTTCATGTCTTGTTTGTTTTTGTAGCAATAAATTTGGCAGGCGTAATTCCAGCCTCTTGCCTTCTTGTAAAAGGGGTTGTCCCTGCCTTTTCTGCAGGGCCGGTAGCAGGCTGGTACAGAACAGAGAAAACTTGACCACTAAGCATTAATATGTTGAGAAAAATCAGGAAGCAAGAAGAGAGAAAAGAAGAACCTAAAAGTGTGGGTGTGATTATGTTGCATTTCTTCAAGTGAATCAAGATCCAAGCAAAAGGCACGAAGAAGTTTAAAACATGACCTAGGGATGGCAGAGTTCAGTGCATCCGTTGCAAAGAGCCAAGGACATTAGAGAACATGGGCTTATTTCTTAGTATATTGCTCTGGAAGTAAGAAATATTCTCTCAGTGGTACATATTTTTGCATTATGTTCTGTGTGCTTTTCACAATGCAAGTCTGAATCTCAGACAAGTTGAGGAAAGCAGCACAAGAACCAGGAATTTTAGCCCTGGAATTTTGCTCACCATGGCTCAATTCCTAGACTGGCTTGTGATGGAATATAGATCCTTAGGTCTTGCTTATTTTGGAGGAGATACTGCCCCCCACAGAAAAAGTATTGTGACACATTTGGGGAGTGGGTTGGGTGGCTTATGGGAGAAAACTGGGAGCAGAAGAAGAAAGAGTCTGTTGAAGAGTAAATTGGGAACACTGAAAGCTTCATTCCTATCCTCCAACTGCAACAGAACAAATGGAATGTGTTTATTTTAAGGATAAATTTCTGGTTCAAATGTCTCCAGTACTTGGAAGCCATGGGCAAAAAAGGGCTTTTTAGCCAAGAAACTCACAGGCAATCAGTTATGTTATGGATACAGGGAGAAGTTCTCTCCTTTCTTCTTTTATAGACCCCCTAGCCCACTCCCCCTTTCGCAGCTGTTTGCTTTCCAGCAGCTCTTTGCTATGATCTCACTTTTCTAATCCCCTTTTCAAAACAACTGAAACTCTTCTGTAGGCGGAAAACTGCTTCTGCCTTCTATTTTTATCCTGTGCTATTGTTCTAAGCAGATGTTATGCTTAAGGGGCCTGTCCAAATCCCCCTGAGTTGCAGTCGCCTCTTTACCATTTTAAGCAGTAATCAACCACCCTTCTGTCACTGTCCCATCCTCTGTGCTGGGCACTTTGACCAGGAAAGGACCTGTGTTTATATGCTTAAATATACTTTTAATTATTTGGGAGGAACAAGATATGTGCCAAGGTCCCATTGCTGCTACGGTATTATAGTATCAATTTTTTTTGATCAGCTAAGGAAAAAAAAACACCATTACATTTAAATATGATCTTCCTGGTTGTATAACTTGATTTCATTGGCATCAATAGTAGTACATGGTAGTACAACAACATGCATTCTACTTGTGTGCTTGAAGCTCAACTTTGTTCCTGAATATGTCTCTTGATTCATAACATGTTGTTTTCAACTATGCAGGATGCAGCTGTACTCAGTATTGCTCGTTTCTGATGAGTAGGAGAGATGTTTATTACTCAAACATGTTATGATGACACCTAGTGGAGATATATGTGAATCACATAAAATTTGGATAAGAGTTGGTCTTGAGCTGTTTCTTGTAATCTTTCATCAATGGGCATTGGGCTAAGAATAATTGTAATTATGGAGGACCACATGTCACAAAGCTTTGATTTGGAAGAGGAAAGAGAAATTTTGCCCATATGAATTGACTTGCCTTTCTTCCTCCTCCTAATCAAATGATCAACAATAAATGGTTGCAAAATCCTCCAGGGAAAACATCTAGGTATGGGCATCTGAGGTGACAGCACAAGGAGGGCAAATGACAATCTATGTGTCATGATGTTGCAATGCAAATAAAATTATCTTTTGTACTTATATCACAACCTCATATGCAGGTACTAAGGGGCAGGGCTTGTCTTGTGTCATCACAATACACATTTCATTATTCTGATGAAACTTCATCTGCTGTGGATATGGCTACATCTGGAAATTGTCCGTTTTCTCCTTCGTGTAGATATCCAATCTCTTAGGCAGAGCTAGGCAGCATTTTGGCTGATGGCAACTTCACCATTTTCTTGGAAGGATATTGTAGAAGGAGAGTTGTACTAGTTTACAGTAGCAACAAATCAGGAGGAGTTTGGTAGATCCTTTTCTGATTAACAAATGTTATTAAAAGGATAAAAGACTTATATTTTGAAGGGCATGACCATGGTATAAAATGTATGGGGCTGTGTTTCATTGCAAAGCATCTCTCTGACAACTAGGTATGCCCTTCAGAATCCAGTTGCTTCCTTTATTTGGTGTTTACCACCAAGTTTTCTTCCCCTCAGCTAGACTTTTAGAAGCAAGGCCAAAAGAAGGAAAATCCCTTTCTCCTTTTCTGCTGATTAAAATTCACTGGATCACCTTCACCTCATTTACTGAAAATCACTCTGTAAAGGCTTTGTCAATTTGGTACTGACTTACAAAGCTCTTTTGTGCAAAAACTCCACCTACCATAGCTATCCCTTCTCCTTTTTCCCAAGACCCCATTTTTAAAAATATTTAGAATACTGTGTTCCCAGTGGCGTAGCGTGGGTTGTCAGCACCCGGGGCAAGGCAAGTAATTTGCGCCCCCTAACCTGTGGATTTTAGCACTCGAGTCTCTTCCACTAGCTCAGGAATTCTGGGAGTTGAAGTCTATGAGTCATAAAAGAGCCAAGGTTGCCTACCCCTGAGTTAGGTTCAAGGCAAAAAAGGGTCTCTGGAGAAGAGGGAAAATGCTAGTTTAAAACTGAAACAAGGCAACTTTAAGGTGCCTCAGCTGTGATTTAGGATGAGACAAAGAGAGGACATGGCGTTGAAAATGGTTAATGGGGCATGTTTGTTCCACTCTTAGTGGACGTCAGGATAAACCCCACGAGAGAATGACCTTACAACAGATGTGAATAGGCTTGGACTACCGTACGTTTGTAGATTGAGTGCATACATCACATGGAGCGATGATGGGCTTCATCAAGATTTATGATCCCACAATTGGCTAGTTTTCTCCATCTTGTCCTAAACCCTGGATACCAACCACGGTTTATGGCTTAGCATGTGGCGTGGGGTTGACCCAACATGTTAGGCGACAAACAATGACTTCCAACTTACAATGCCTCAGCTTTCCAAGGTTATTCCAAAGCCGGAAAAGCCAACCAACCCACCCTGCAGCTTTGCCTGCTTAGGCTGAACCCCAGGAATTCATACTTGCTGCGGCGCCCGACCTATTTTCTGCCCAGACGCTGCTTATCCAAGCCAAGCCGCCTCCTTCTCTTTGGCACCTCACCCCCCAGATGTTGCGCCTGGTGCGGCCGCCCCCCCCCTGCACCCCCCACGCTACGCCACTGTGTGTTCCCTCTTCCTTTTTGGGATGGTGTCTTTATGTGCAATCATACTGCACAGCATTTGCATTTTTTAAACTTGCAATTGGCGCATATACACCTTATATGACGCTCATACGTGATACATAATTTGCACACCAGATTCACGGATCTTGTAAGGCAGATTCCCAGATTGCATCTCTGACCAGATACCTATTTAGGTAGTGCTTAAAATTTATTAGGGATATGCAACATCAACAACAAATAGGACTGGGTGTTAGATTTAAAGCAAGAGATTGGACTTCAACAAAGGAAATGTGTGCAAGGGAAGATTAGGGAGACCTGGTTGAGGTGATGATTAGATCCCAAAGAAAAATTTACCTGCGAGGGAAACAAGATGCTTACATTGAGCACTGTACAAAGCCAGAACAAATCTTATTGCCACTTCGCCATTATTCACCACGCTTGGAAACCTGTATGGGTTAGTTTCCTTCCTAAGTCTTGAAAAATGTTGCTCCCCCATTTAGGAATGATGGATAAATACAAATTTGTATTTATTTGTTTTTATCCTCCTGTGTTGCTTTTTTATAAATAACTCAAACTGCAAATATATTTCTTCCTCCTTGTTTCCTCAAAACAACCCTTTGAGGTGGGTTGGGTTGACTTGCCCAGAGTTGCCAAGTTGGCTTTCATGCTTTACTTAACATTAATTAAAATAAGAGCAAACCCCTTTTTTATTTTGTAAAATTGTGTTCAACCTACCTTAAAAGTTTCTCAAGTTGAAATGACAAATTGGGCCACTGTTTTTTTTAGCAATTATGACTGGGAAAGCCTCTTGAGTATTTTTTTTTAAAAAAGTCTTTAGAAACCCTATATAGTCCTGAGGCCTCAGGTTGTCCACTCTTCTGGAAACTAAAGTACGGTAAGCGGCATAATAAAATCTTACAAGAAACATTTCATGCAAGGCCTATTTTAGGGAGAATCACTGTTGTTTGCTTTGTCAACTTGATCGACAGAAAAGCAGCAGCCCTCTCTTGGTCCCTTGAAGGAACACTAGAAGGCTGTCAGGCCTGCAGGCCAAAAATGGCAGAGCTTTTTCTTCTGTGGACAGAGGAACCCTAAGGAATATTTCCCACTAGCAGAGCACTGAGCCAAGCAGTTAAATATTTCTTCTTTTTTTCTTCTCAATTTGGAACAAGGTCAGTAACAAACAGCCCACCTTGTTCCATTGTTTTGGAACATCTGCAAATTGATGCAATGTTTCCTTAACTGCAGGAGCATCCTTGAGGAAGCATCTTCCCTCTGTCTCTTTTTCAAGTCCATATACTTTGCAAAATGTCTGAGATATTGTGTATCTAGGGAGAAGTATGTGACATGGTCAGTGCCAAGATATTCCCGTGCTGGATACAGTACAATAATTGAGTTGTTCTCTTTCAAAGTTTGGGGCCATTTTTCAAACGCATCCAATGCCTGCCAACCTGTTCATGAAAGGTCATGTTCAAGGGAGGAAGCTGGCAAGGTGATGCTGTTTTATTATTTACATTTTGGAACAATGGCTCACCTCTTTCCCTAGAATGTTATTTGCTATTATTATTATTTTTTAAAGAAGGAAGGTTTAAAGAACAAAGTTTTAATCTAATTAATTTCCCATAAATAAAGGATTCCTAGATGTTACAGTCTAAACAAGTGGTATTTCCAAATACACAAAGGCAGCTTATGGTGAAATGGTCAACTTCACAATGTTCAGGGACTTGAGGCAGGGATTACTAACGCATGTGTGGGAGAGAAAGAGAGTGGTTGCCTTTTTAAAATTGCATATATTAAATATTTTATACATAAGTCACAGAGCCGTTTGACATTTTAAGTTCCGAAGATGAACCAGGCTAGATTTGCCAGCAGTCCCTGCTGTGTGGGCAGAGGTAAGTCATTACATAGATTCACAGAGAACAGGAGAATATTATTTATGAATATGCAAAGCTACATATGGCAATACTTTAGAGCAAAGTAGAAATTAAAAAAGAAAATCTTGTATGCAATATGCATAAGCACATAGTGGCTTTATTGCAATATCTGTTGCTTCCCCGTTTTCCACAAACATTTAGCAGTGAAGGAAGTAAAATGTTGGGTTGAGATGAGAAGGTAAAATTAATAAAAGCATTTTATGCCATCATTGGTTTCTCAGTGATAAAACGGGCCCCATTTCCAAGTCAATATATTCCCTCCAAATATCTTGGATCTTTTGCCAAGACTCTGGTCTTTGTTAAAGCACAAATCTAGTAGTTTAGATAAGTCAGGGCAGATTTTTATTCTGTTTTTACTATCCCTATTTAAAAATGTCTGCAAAGTATTGCTTCATATTTGTCATTGTACGGTTACGTTAGCTGACAAACAGTGGTAGAACAGGAGTTGCACCCAAGGAAAGGCGGGATAGGGGCCTTTTGGCTTTCTGGCTCTTGTCAGTATAAGCACTGTGATTGAAAGGTTCTGTTTTCCAATAGGTCTGCGCTCAATTCAGAATGAACCTACAGTTCCCACAAGTGCAACAGATATCTGGGTAATGAATCCAGGGGGGGGGGGGAAGTTCTCTACAGAATGCAGGATCCTGGCAGGAAAGACTGAGTTTGGACAAAAAGAGAGAGGTTGCTGTCCAATTGCCCAAAGGCACCGACAGCTTTTCAGAAGTTTCAGAGTGTAGGGACTGAGGGACAGTTAATATCCGTAAACAACAAAACAAAACAAGAAGAGTGAAGCCTGTGATTATGGGTTGCAGGTTTCTTGGAATCCACTGAGGACTAGAAAACTGACCCAAAGAAAGTCAACTCTAGGAAGAAAACGGAATGGCCTCTTTATGAAGACAAACTCTGCAGTCTCAGCTGATCCTTCCTTCCCTCTCCAGGAAGCAACACCTAAACAAATATGAGGGGCATGTTCCTTCCACAGTTGCAAATTTTAGTACAAGTTTTTTCTGTATTTCTACAGAAACTCTTGGTAGTTAGTGGCCTAGATGGGAAGGGTTGTGCATTATAGTTATTGATTTCTACAGTTCACCTTTTGAAAAACGTACCTTGGGAGAAGCTTCCTAGTAAGAATGGAGATTTATTTTCCCCTTTGCTAACTGGGAACAAACCAGTTCTTTCTAGAGATTTAGATCCAACCCTCAATGTGGGCGCAGACATCTCTGCACAGTTCTAGTCTTTTGGGTGTTTATAGGCTTCTGTGAAGCAGTAGAATGTAATTCAAGGCTGGCCTAACACAGTTGTGAGAGAAATTCAACGGATGGCTATATTGAGGAGCAGATCTGTGCAACAACTGGGACTGGATAGTTTGCCTTTCTTGGAACAAGTGGCACTTTACAAAGTTTAAAAGCATCAATTTTAAGCCGTAGAACTTCCCCAAGTGGAAAAGACAAAAAGAGTCTAAATATTGCTGTTCTGCTGCTCCCAGAAGAGGGAAGGAGCTGCAAATATGAGCTGAGTTGTCCATGCAATTTAAAAGCACGGGAGAGGCAAAGTGCATTTTCCCTGAGCCACCTACATTCTCTTAACAGAACACAAGTTTGATTTTCATCAGCAATATCCCAGAAAGGTTTAGAAAGCACCTCCAATCCCACAAGGTTACTGCACATTCAGCAGAATGAGACAGAAAGTAAGCATGGGGGGAGGGGGAATCTCACTGCATGATGGGCTGCAGGTTGCAGACACGCACTGGTTGCCCTGTCTGCAAATACTACGTGCCAATTTGATAAAGCAAACCTAAATTTTCAGAAGGCATCTGAGAACAGACCTTATAGTGGAATATAGGCAGTGAAGTAGTTCTAATTTCCCTTCATTCTGACTTCCACTTTCATCGTAAATATGAAATAATATTCTGAAATAAGATGCAAAACCTCTGAGGTTAGTAAGTGCTCTGTTTGCCCTTTCTTTCAGGGTCAGGGAAAGCATTTTATGCATTGCTTTCTTTCTCCCATATGCCCAGCTTTCTTCCCTTCCCACTCCCCCCCCCCCCCGGAAAACTCAAAGAAGAAAATGGAATGTCCTCTTAATGAGGCAAAGAAATTCAGTAGTAAGAAAAAGATGATTTTCTCGAAGTGTCAGATTATGCCATTGCCCTCTCCTTTTGAAATGACCTTAAAGCAGTCCTGGCAGCATGAGACTATTAGGAAATAATGGGGAGGAGACCTTCCACTTATCTGTGCAATAACTTTAATGCACAAAACCAGCTGACAATGCAAAATTTCTTTTATTCCACCATGGTTCTTTGTTGTATATTGCCAGGCATCTAAAGCTCCTCCCCCCCTATAAGTTTGGTCTCTTAAGTGGTGAGCAACCTACCCATCCACTCCCAGTGACATCGTTCTGTAGGCGTATGTGAAGAATGGGCAAAGACTGCTTTGGCCTCCTGAGGCAGTGGGAGGGAGGTAGAAGGGACCCTAAAAGAAACTGTTACGCAATTGTCTCAACCTTACATTTTGAGAGTGTGTGTGTATGTGTGTGCATGCATGTCTGTGTGTCCCTTGTCCGTGTTTTGCAAGGCAGCTATGTTCCCCTGGTAACGGCAGGAGGATGTGACGTGATATCTCACTGACACAGAATGTGAACCCATCAAAGCCTTGGAGGTGAGCAATTTTGTCTAGAGGAGTAAGATCAATAGGGAAATATAGAGATATAGCCATATCATCTGAAGGTATTACACAGAGCAGGGGCTGGGGAGGTGGCATCATCACCCACCTCCACGTTGCACCAGTGGCAGAGGGAGTCTTGCTGATCCCCTGAAAGTGCAGTTGGATTGTCCTGGCATAGTAGAGGAGATACTATTTGCATCAGCTTTGTCTTTTCTGTCCCTTGTGGCCAATCCAACATTAGTGGTGGTGTGCCAAGCTCCTACTGCTGGTGTCACCATTATCTAGTCTCAGAGCAAGTTCAGCTTCGCCCAATGTCCCACCCAAACCCATAACCTTTGGTAGGACCATGCTTGCATCTTGCTCTACCTTTTCCTGGATGCTGATGTCCATCCCCTTCATTCCAGAGATGTCCCATAGGAATAGGGGAAAATGGGTCTAAGCCTATGTTGGGAAATGGTAATTCCCCCCCTTTTCTTTGCTTAACTCTTCTTCTGTTCCTGTTCTTTCTTTTTCTGTTTTTCTTTCTGCTTCTCCATCTTTTCCTGGGCTTTCTTCTCTTTCTCGACAGCTGCATTCAGCTCCTTCAGCTTTCTTTTTAAAAGAGACCGATCATGAGAGTTGCCGACACCAAGTGCCTGTGGAGATGGAGGAAGGATATAGCTGTAAAATCAAGTCATGCAGAGGAAACCCAGTGCATATTCTTGTGGTCCCTTGAATTACTGCGGTTTCTAATCAACAAACAATCCATACTTCAGCAGCAAAAGGATTGATTTGTAGACTGCATCTGAAATTGACAATCCTAGGCTAGATGGATAAAGAATCTGATCTGGTAAATAATGCTGTCTTCCTGTGATTCCTTGCATTTCAAATATGACTTGGATGTTTACATAATCCAGATCTTTTTCTAAAAGTTTGTCAACTTGGAATCCATTTAGAGAAAAATGTTTGAAACACTTGCTAATAAAAGTGCCTGTATTTAAGACCTGTGCTTACATAAATATTGAACATTTTCTACTAAAGCACAACTTGTTCTATCAGTGCTAAGTTTATACTTGTAGAACCAAAAATATGGACTAGAGCAGTGATGGTGAACCTTTTAGACACCAGGTGCCCAAAAAACGCCCCCCCCGCCCTGCCCACTCCGTCCCTGCCCCTGGTCTGCCCCCGCCCCACCCGCCCACAGGGCCACCTACCACCTCCATGGCCCGCCACAGATTGCCCAGGTGGCCCTGCAGTGCCATGGCAGCCAGGCCCTCCGCCCGTGCCCTGCAGCATCAACTGCACGCGACGGGGCACGAGGGCGGACTCTTGGCCCTGCTGCCTGGCTGCCATGTCCTTGGCTGTGCTGCTCTTCGCGGGCTGCGCCCAGGGGCAACTTTCCTCTGGGGGGGCTGCTGGTGAGGAGGGGGCTGTGGGGGGAGGCAGGGCTGGGGCGATGGTACCCATGCCCACATGTGCCAGAAGCGTGCTGCTTCTGGCACACGTGCCATAGGTTCACCACCACTGAACTAGAGGGCCTCTTTTTTTTTCAAACAGCATTTTATCTGCAATCTCCATAAACGGATCTATCTATCTTTCAAAAACCCATTTTCAGAGAATCATCTTCTCCCTTACCTTCAGCTTGGCTCCATCAAGGAGCAGCAACTGTTGTCCATCCACATCTTGAGCAGCAAATTCTGCCATGTACTGTTCCAGGTTCAAACTCTCCAGCCACTGCCCCACTTTCTGGCTGCTCCACATTGAAGCTGTACTCAGAGGCTCATCCAGAAACTTCAGGGAAGATTGTTTGTTGGGGAAGAAGGAGAAAGAAGGTGGAATCTGATGTTGTCAGTAATTCTTGTGCTTCATATGCAAAGTCTAAACTTCCTGGCACCATAGCTAGTCACCCATTTTGAGGGGGCACTTTTCATAAAGTTTAACTCCTTTTAAAATTGTTGGAAAAATGCTTATTTGCTTTCTCTATAATCACAGGCATCCACAGCAAACTACAATTATGTCAAAATGATGTCCTACAACATCTTGATAGAAATCTCTCCCCTGCATACTTGACATGTTTTATCATGACATGTGGTTCATCACTTGTCAATCAAAACCTTCTAGGGAAGCCTCCATCTACACAACTTCAAGATGTTTTAATGGAAGAATGTGGTAGAAATTATGCTATCTTTGTTGTCGATAATGTAATAATGGCTACTGATATTTATTCTTCTTCAGTAATGTATCAATATTCTATGCTTTAGATAACCCTCACTATCAACAGTTTCACATATCCAGAATCAATAAAACCCCAAACCCCAACACATGCAAAAAGGTATTTGTGTACCCACAATTATGCCTTTCTTTCATGTTTTTTTTTGCATGCATGACATGATGAATGGGGTTCTGTACAAGCTTCAAATACATTTTTCCTTTCATTTTATCATTTTTATTGAAAGTTTTAATCAATAAAAACAAATGCAAACTATTGAAAAGTAAAGGCAGAAAATAGAGAAAAGAAAAAGAAATAAAGATAAAAGTGCAGAAAGAAAGAACAAAAGGAAATCTAAACAAGCAGCTTCTGATTTCCTTTGCAGAAAATATAAGCTGAATTACAAAGTTATCTTTTACTCTACAATTACAAAAGAAAGATCACTCTTTGCAATTATCCAGGTTTTTTTTTCTAATCATACAACTTCAAGTACATTGCTAAAGGTTAGATTATTTGTGTAATGTCCCTGTATTTGCTCCTCACTTGGTTGCAGCAGAACATCACAACATTATTATATGCAGCGTACATCCTTCATCACTGAATGATTGCAAAGAGATAAGGTCTCTGCGTTTTTTTAACATCATACAGGTTATAATCACACTAATTACATCAGTTGGATAACTCTCCCTGTGGAATGCAGAGAATAACCACAGGCTATGGCCCAATTCCCATAAATTCTGCTTCTCATTATTCAGTTTTTATTACCATTTTATGCTGGAAATGACATGCAATTAAATCATGTAGTTTCTAATAACCCAAGTGATATTAAACATACTAGTATATTAATGCTTATTCATTTGTTTCAATGGAGATAGCAACTTGAATGGCTGACTTGTGGTGGGATGAATCCAGTGCTCAAAAGCAACGCACTATAAAAATAAATGTCTAGTCTGCATGAAGCATGAAGGTTGAACAGGCAAAAGAGGAATTGCAGCATTATTCTGCAGAGTTTGAAAACTAGGGGACTGACCTCATCAGATGATTGTGACAGTGTATGGTATGGATAGGAACACTTGGTCTCTGGCAGAGCCATGCTCAAGGTCTTAGGACTGCTGCTGGGAGGGGTGGAGTCATCACTTAGGGTGGATTCCTGGCAAAAAAAAAGCAGAATTAGAGAAGCTGAGAGCAGTATCTACCTCCTTAAGCACAGAGGGTGCGGATGACAAAATTGCTAAGAAAAGCAAACATACCTCTTGACATTTTGCACAGGTAGTCCTTGACTTGCAACAGTTCATTTAGTGACTGTTCAAAATTACAACAGCATTGAAAAAATGACATGTGACCATTTTTCACACTTACGACCATTGCAGCATCCCCGTAGTTATATATGATCAAGATTCGGATGCCTGACAACTGGTTCATATTTAGAACAGTTGTATTGTCCCAAGGCTTTTGCAACCTTCTTACAAGCAAAATCAGTAGGGAAACCAGATTCTCTTTTAACAACCATGTTACTAACTTAACAACTGTAGAAGAAAGGACATAAAAAGCTGGCAAAATTCACTTCATATTTCATTTAGCAACAGAGCTGAATTATGGTCATAAGTCAAGGACTACCTGTACTTCTGGGGAATTATCCAAGTCCACCTTTCATTTTTTTAATGTAAAAAAAAACTTCCCATAAGCCAAAAGCAGAGAGCTGTCTCATCTAATTGCTTTTCTCTTAAAAAGTGATGGTTTCGAAACATTTTAAATAAAAAATCCACTTCTTCATTCCCTGTTCCCATTCAGTACTGTTATTGAACAGCCTCATTGCATGAGCTCTAAGGGCAGGATCCCCATAAGATAAATAAAACACAGCTGCTGTGTTCATATGACATGATGTGCCCCAAGAAATAAAATGTCTCATGGCTTAATATGAAGCCCTGATTCGCACAATATGCTAAGGCAATGTTTTGGTTCCCACAACATGCTGGACTTATCCAACCCCATTTTAGCCTAGTCTGGCAGATAGTCCCTATGAGGTTCCAGCTCTCCCCGCCAATACATGGTTTTGAAACCTGGGAGGCAGATTTCTTGCAGCTGAAGGCCTCGTTCTTGGGGGAAGAGGTAGGAGAAGCTGTGCTGCCTGAAGAGGCTGAGCCTTTCCCGCTGTCTGTAAACCAGGAAAAAGGCATGAAGGGCGATCCCAAGGAACGGCTGGAACCCTCCATCAACTCCCTGCATAAGTCAGACAGGTAACAAGGAAAAGGGCCTCAGTAAGTTTTCTATTCCTTTTTTTTTTCCCTGAGAGTTGAATTTTACATGCATCATTCCTTGAGTGAAGTTGTGAGCTGGAATGTGCAAAATGTACCGTTCCAGCGATTGAATGTTCTGGAGAATGCCAGAATGTTCCATGTTTCTTCCAGATCATATTGATCCAATTGTTCTGGAGTCTGTTGCTTTTTGAGAAGTAAATCTGATGAGTCATCTTTCTAAAAAAAAATATGTGGGGACTGAATCACAATCTTTTTTTTTTCTTCTCAGAAGATTTTCTTCTGAAAAACAACCAGCACACCTCCAGAATTTCTATGGTTTGGAAGACAATCTGGAATGTTCTGTTCCTAGAATGGTAAATTTTGTACATCCCTTATTGTGTGCCAGCTAAGCCATGTTGAGAAATGAACAGAGCTGGTTTCAAAAGTGGCAAAATGATGCCTTTGTCAAGATTTTGAGATTAGTAGAAGGAAGCCCATCACCCTCATATTAACAAACCTGGTACTAATTTTGTCATTGGAGAAGACTGTATAACTGTTAGGCTCCAAATAAAGTACAGGCCTATCCACAGTCATCAATTGTTCTACAGTCTTTTATGTACAAATTCCAGGGGGGAAATTCTAGATGTGGAAACTGCTCTCCTAGGTGGTTGAACAAAGAAACACAGCTGTACTCTTAAAGAATACCATTTTGGGAGCTGTCTGCATTGTTCCTTGATAGGGGTTTGGGTCTTCCAGATTATTTTCAGGGCTCTACAAGAATGTAACTGAGAAGAGCTTTGGGAAATCCTAACCATTTACCTATTACCAACAGAGAGACGGTTGCCTCCCTTCTCTTTTCTGCTTTTCCCAGAAGATGCTCTCCTGAGGGTGACCCTGCAAGAGAGAAGCAACACAATTACAAGCATACAGAAATATTTGTGTAAACCCCTGATACCTCACAGTGATAGGAGCAGAAATTACCATATGGAAAACTCCAAGAAAATAAATTGGGCCATATACTGTACATTGTTTTTCTTACTAAGCCCAATCTCTAGGACTCACCCCAAATCCAGAAACTTCCGGCGTGTTTTCTTGTCAAGCCTAATTGTGGGGCTTTCCAGTTCTGGAGGACTAGTATCCCTGCTGTCATCTGGAAAAGAGGCAAGGGAGTCAGTGGCCTATTTCAGAAATGAGCAACCTAATGTACAACTGAGCTACCTGCCATTCAAAGTCTGCCTTTTATTCCAAGAGATTCTATTTAAGAAAGGGTTCTTTTGAATGTGCTTGGAGGTACATCTTATTGCTGCTCTGGATCTGGTTAAAAAGGGTTCTGAGCCTAAGTTCTGAATGAATTTACATTTCAGAAATAAGTCCCATGAGATGTTCAGGCATAAATCTATCTTGCCTATATGAAGATTTAATAGGATCTATTGAAGTGAATTTGAATTAAGTGCTTGTTCTAGTCTTGCAAATGTTAAAGAAATCATTGCTGCATAACACTTAAGCATAGCAAAAAATACACACACACACACACACATGATTCAGATTGGGTTTACACAGTGTGTCAAGACAGTTTGTATACTCATAATTTATTGAATAAGCCACAATTGTGCTAAAACATCATCTGTGTTTTACTTTGAAGAATGACTGTGTTCACTTGAAACTGTTAGCTAAAGTCTTTTTTATGACATTACACAATATGCATATCCAGCTTCAGAGCTAATGAAAGATACAGTTCCTCAGAAGACCATTGAGAAAACACTTTTTTCCTCTTCTCTACCTGTGAAACTGCCATTCATAGCTGGACATTCTGTAATTGGCACATCCAGTGCTTTTTTTGTAAAAGAAAAAGGTGCCGGAACTCACACATGTCATACAACCCACCTTGCCTACCCTACAAGGTTCTATCCAAAAAAGGTGCCGGAACTCCGTTCTGAGCGTTCAATGAGAAAAAAAAGCCCTGGGCACATCCCATTGGAGCCAATCAAGATAAGCGATGACTGATTGATTAGCTCATTGACTGATTTTATACCATCCTCATCCTTGTTAGAGAACATTATATAACTAGAATAAATAAATAATATAATGAAAGTTATAACTGAAAACAAACCCAAGTTTCTATGAGAGGGGAGCAGTAAAATAAAATTGTGGGAAGGAGTTGGAAGGGAAGCTTTAAAGAGTTAAATGTGGCATTCTAAGAAAAATCATAGGGGGGCAAATCCAAGAGTCTCAGATTGCCTAGCCAATAAAATCTTGACAATGGCAGAATGGGTATGTTCACATATATATTTGTTCCTTTTTCTTTTTAATTTGGAGAAGATTTTGCTCTTGTGAAAAGAACATACAAAGCTTAAGGCAATTACTTTGCCCCTAAAATCTCCCATAGGGCGAGATATGTTGCTCCCCACAGGATCTGAGGCCACAATTAAAATACAAAATGTCCATGTGTTAGTTGTTTCATTTACTAAATATATTTTTGTACAGCCATAATAAAGCATCAGCAGCCAGCAATTTCATGTCAAAACATGCAATTAAATCCAGAAGATAATGTTAACAAATAAACCAATAATCAATCAAAATGTAAGATATAGTTTCCTTGACACCAACAAGAAAGGCCCTTCAGCATCTTGGGAAAAGATTTCGGGACAGGTGCACCTGAATACAGACTGAAAATAGCCTAGCTACGCCCTATTTCAGGGGTAGGCAACCTTGGCTCTTTTATGACTTGTGGACTTCATCTCACAGAATTCCTGAGCCAGCCATGCTGGCTCAGGAATTCTGGGAGTTGAAGTCCACAAGTCATAAAAGAACCAAGGTTGCCTACCCCTGCCCTATTTCATAATATGATAGAACTGTAATTATAACCACAAGGGATCCAGCATGTATATGCATTTTCTTCCACTTGGAGAGAGGAATTCCAAATACTTTTATTGTTTAAAAAAAGTTAACATTTTAATTGGTGAAGAGCTTACTCAAGTGTTTTTGGGTACTAGAGACAGATGACTGGGACCCTCTTAACATTATCAGGTAAGCTGAGTAACTATATGGAAAGGAGAGAACTGTTATCTTCTAATAACAGTACTAAGGAGGACATTTCAATACCTGCTTCTCTTTCACATCCAGGCAAGAACCAGAGCAGTTTAAACTCAAAACCCCAAATATCCTTTGCAACCAATTGGTCTGAGTGGAGCTGAATTTGCTTTTCACAGTTATAGCATTGCTAGCTCTTCTTTCATCCTTCCCCAATTTCAAATGTTTTAAGCCAGGTGTTACCTTCACTGTGCCTCTCTCTTCGTGCATAGATGGGTGAGCTGTCTGAGCTGGGACAGGACCTGGGCGAAGAGCTGGTGGGCGTGCTCCCTAAGCCCTCCTGGGAGGGGGTGTTGGTCAGGGGTCGGTAACGGATGAGAGGAGAGGAGGAAACCTCTTCCTGTTCCAGGGACCTCTGTACTGTTGAGGCATCAAAGGAAAACTCAATGGTGCGAGTGAAGACTGAGGAACCAGGGAGAGATGATGAGGCATGGAGGGAGTCATGAAGAGGGGATCTCAGGTGATAGATTGGGCTTCCACAGCCTTCGCCCACCTGGAGAGGAAAGCGGAGATCAGGTTGCATGGGTTCATCTCAGAGACATCCCAACAAATCTCATCCAGGCACACCCAGGGGAGAGGGTGCCCTTCAGAAAGGCATAGAAAGAAACATGGTTTATTTCAGAAATACATTTCTAACATATTAACTTCTCCCAAACTATGCACTTTCAGTGTGTCTTCTGAGAATTCTCAGGTCTCTGGGTATCCTGGGAACATAGTCTGAATACATCCATTTCAGCTGTTGGCAGAATTGGCAACTGGTGATATATTTTAATAACATAGCTTCCCATGTGGCAAAAGAAATGGTCACATAGGACATTGTCATAACCCAATGGATTATTTGTTCAACTAAATTAGATGATCATTATGTTCTTAACCAGCTGGCAATTGTAGTCAAAATCCAACTGGGCCAATCCTTACTTTCCATCACTGCTATTCTTTCCTTTCTTTTTCTCTTTATATATTGATCATTATTGTCTTATCATCATCTAACTCATTGTTTTTGGCAGAGAGTACAGCACTCTATTTTCTTGAACAAAAGCCAGCATGCTCTAAGTACTAGGCATTCTGGATAATGTTCAGATGGATATTGAAAGAGAAGTATATAAAATGAATGAATGAAGGTTTTTTTAAAAGCCTATCTATATCCTGAGTGCAATCCCTACTGAATATAGCAAAATTTACTTCTGAGCTAACCCTTTGATTAAGCAAAGGAAACAGTTACTTAAAGCTATAAACTGTGATTAAGGCACCATGAGCTGCCCAAAATAGTTGCCTCATTGCTCCTAAAACAGGCACTTCTTCAGAGTAGAATGTCACTCCAACCTAGGATATCACTTTTGGAAATGACAGGAAGGGGACCTCAAAATGATCGCTGTAGCAGCTATAAAGCTAGCCACCATGACTGTCTCATATGGCATTGTTTGGAAGCTCTTCCAGTAAAAAGACTATTGGATAGAGGGCTAGCCAACTGGATAGTGAATAGTGGTATTGTTTTTTCTAAGAAGGGAGCATCCAGGAAAAATGCTTGGGAAGACAGGTGGGAGGAGCAGCAGATCTATATTCCCCCCTCCCAGCATTGGTTTCTTTAGGCCAGGGGTATGAAACTTGCAATGTCACATGACATGTCGCGACATATTGCGACTTTTTTTGCCATTGCTGGCAATGGTGTGGGTGCGGTTTCAGCATGAAGCATCTGGCCCGCGGGCTGGCAGTTTGACACCCCTGCGCCATCCTTCTCTCTCTCTCTCTCTCTCTCTCTCTCTCTCTCTCTCTCTCTCTCTCTCTCTCCCTGTGTGTGTGTATGTGTGTGAACCGATGTTCAAAATAAATTATGTGTGCACAAATGCATGCATATATTTGTGTATGTGTATGCAATAGTTTCTTTATTCTATGGTAGATGGTAAATATAAGAAAACCCCGGGTAAAATGTAAATTTATTTTATTTAACCAGTCTTTATTTTTATAATTAACTCAAGGCAACATACATATCTGATCCTCCTTCTCCTATTTTTCCCGTACTGTGAGGTGAGTTGAGCTGAGAGAAAGTGACTGGCCCAAAATCACCCAGCCAGTTTTCTTGATTAAGATGGGACTAGAATTCATAGTCTCCTTTTTTTAGCTTGGCGTTTTAACCACTGGACCAAATAATGGCAGCTAAAATAGTGATATGGCTTTTAAAGCCTGTTGTATCTTAATGTTTGAAACTTGTTTCATTTCTTGATTGCTCATTATCTGTAAATTAAAACCATTTCCCCGTCAACCATATAAAAATATTAAATAAATTGAAAAACCTTTCCCTTTTGAATATGGCCATCAGCTGTAGAGAAACTGATTGCAGAACACAAAGGTTCTGTTTGGGAACTTGTTTTAAAAGCCATGAAACCTGTGAAATAATAGCTCCTCCAGATGATCTCTCTGCTCTAATTCAGCTCAAGATGTTGAAGCTAGAAAGTGATCATGGGGTTTTCCTACTCAGCACATCTAGTAGCTTTGATGTAAATGTACACAGATTATCCTAAAATTAGCTATCGATCCAGTTGTGTCCATAGTGAGCCACAACAATTTCAAAATTGGGATACATACCGTGACATCCTTGCAAAAACAGCAGACCTTTCTTCTTATTAAAAACATTTTAAAACGAGAATACAGTGGAGATTTTGCCATTAAATTCAATACTTTGCACTTCTTTAAATCATAAATTCATTTAATACACTCTTTTTAGCCGCGCTGGCACAGTAGTTAGAATGTAGTACTGCAGGCTAATTCTGAAGACTCCCGGCTGCCAGCAGTTTGGCAGTTCGAGTCTCACCGGCTCATAGTTGACTCAGCCTTGCATCCTTCTGAGGTTGGTAAAATGAGGACCCAGATGGTTGGGGGCAACATGCTGACTCTGTAAACTGCTTAGAGAGGGCTGTAAAGCATTGTGAACTGGTTCCCTGCCTTGGAAGAGTGAGGAAAGTTCTCAGGGACAACTCACACCCTGGTCAGTACCTCTTTACTCTCCTACCATCGGGTAGGAGATACAAGAGTATAGCCAGCTGTAGCAGCTTCAATCCATGGGCTGTCAGGCTCTTGAACGGGAAATAACTTTATGTATGATTGACTTGCGAGGCCGGTGTGTTGTGTGCAATTAGCTCACATGGTGTAATAAGATGGTGGATTTGTTGCCCTGTGAGTTGGGGGGGGCAACGAAGGGAGGCTCAGCCAATCTCAATGTATACATGGTTGTACTTTGACAATAAAGGTTCATTCATTCATTCGTTTGTTCGTTCATACATGTCTAAATGCTATTGCTATTACTAATATTTATACTGAATAATAACTGTATATTTTCAGTAATTATATGTTCATTCATAATCATTTTTGAACACATTTTTGTTTTTATAAAGAATAAAAAGATAATAATAATAAAACAGTAGTTTTAAAATATCTGATTCCTTTTCTCTTTTAAATGGTACATCAAGAGTACACTGTATTTGTTTTATTATTAGTTCAACATGCTAAGCTGAAGTCAAAACAACCATGTTGTTAGTGTAAAATGCATAAAATATGATAAATGGCTGCACCAATAGTTCTTGAGCAATATAAGTGAATAGCATCTGGGCACCAACCTTCTTGTCCAAGATATCATCACCTTCTGCTGAGCTGACACTGTCTCTCAAGCGGGACCGAGAGGGGCGTTGTCTCCTGCCCTTGGCTGAAAGTTGGGCACGGGCCTTCTGTAAGCTACTGTCCAGCCTCTGGGTCTCTGGAATCACATCATTAAAATCTGGGAGTGAAAGAGAGAAACGGGAAGGGGAGCAGAATGGGGCAGGGACCAGAAAGAGAGGGCAGGCAAAAAAGAGTGTTGGAGAGAATGGGAGAAATGGAGGGATCATAAAGAAAAGGCAGAGAGAAGTAAGAACAGCACAGAGACAAGGAGCAAGTGTACAAGACAGCGTTCAGGGAAAATGCAGCCAAGAGAAGGAAAGGGAGGAGGCAGTTCAAATGAATCGCCCCCCCCGCCAGGAGAGGCGCAAAGAAGACGGCAATGGAATGAAGGGGTTAAAAGGGAGGGAAGATACAGAAAGAGTGTTCAGAGAAGAGAGGAACACACTGACATTCAGCATCCTCTTTTATAAATATACGATGGGAAGCTGGAGATGGCAAATTATACTAAACAGGCTTCTTATGGGATTGATGGATTATTACAGACCCTGTCTCCATGGAGATTCTTGACCATTGAGCAATGGCATCAACAAGACAATTTTCTCCACACTTCCTACCGGTACTTGCTCTCCATCAAGCATATGCTCATCCACCTATAGTGATTTCTTGCACACAAGGTCACATCCAGATGACAAGCTGTTGTGTATTAGATTCACTATATGGTGCACTTGACTTTAGCTGCATCTCTTACTCTGTCCTCATGGAAATGGTTATGCTAGAATGAGGATACATATATGATGTTTTCCAGGCCAAAGATCAGTCTCTGCCTTAGAGTGTAGGTTGGATTTTCCCTACAAAAGTTAACTTTCTGAATTAAAAGACACCAGATGGACACAGAATTGATAGGATTACACCTGAATCAAAAATGTAGAATCTGAGATCAGATGTGCTAATTAAATGTATCACAACTTTCAGCCTGCTTTGTCCCACTATTCCAGTCATATGGGAATTATCTCAATATACACTGTTTTCAAAATAGAAGAGGAAGATCAGAGGTGGAAGACCTATAATCCTTCAAATATTGCTAAATTATATGTCCCAGCATTCTTTTCCATTGCCCACACAAGCTGGAGCTGCCAAGATGTACAATTCTACAAAATCTGAACAGGTAAGTATGTTATATAGCTACATAGACATTACATTTTAATTCCAAAGAGATGGAAGGTGAACAATCAAGACCTATTTTATCTCAAAATGTACTTCTTTTGAGAAATTAAATGAACTGATGCACAACATGCCACATTTACTAATTTTGAGAAAGTCACCTTTGAAATGCTATCCTATAGGTATTGCTGTATACCGTATATACTTGAGTATAAGCCGACTCGAGTATAAGCCGAGACCCCCAATTTCACCCCCAAAAACTGGAAAAAGTTATTGACTCGAGTATAAGCCGATCCGCCGTTCTGCAAGCCTCTGCCGCCAGCAGAGGCTCGATCCGCCATTTTGCAAGCCTGAATACACAGGAATACCCTGTGTGGCCGCGGCTCGTCGGCAGGTCTCCGTTCCTCCTGCCGACCTTTGGGGAGGTTTGGGCGCCTCCCCAAACCTCCCCAAACGTCGGCAGGTCTCCGTTCCTCCTGCCGACCTTTGGGGAGGTTTGGGCGCCTCCCCAAACCTCTGCAGGTCTCCATTCCTCCGCGCAGACCTGCCGACCTTTGGGGAGGTTTGGGCGCCTCCCCAAACCTCGGCAGGTCTCCGTTCCTCCTGCCGACCTTTGGGGAGGTTTGGGCGCCTCCCCAAACCTCCCCAAACCTCGGCAGGTCTCCGTTCCTCCTGCCGACCTTTGGGGAGGTTTGGGCGCCTCCCCAAACCTCGGCAGGTCTCCGTTCCTCCTGCCGACCTTTGGGGAGGTTTGGGCGCCTCCCCAAACCTCGGCAGGTCTCCGTTCCTCCTGCCGACCTTTGGGGAGGTTTGGGCGCCTCCCCAAACCTCCCCAAACCTCGGCAGGTCTCCGTTCCTCCTGCCGACCTTTGGGGAGGTTTGGGCGCCTCCCCAAACCTCGGCAGGTCTCCGTTCCTCCTGCCGACCTTTGGGGAGGTTTGGGCGCCTCCCCAAACCTCGGCAGGTCTCCGTTCCTCCGCGCAGACCTGCCGACCTTTGGGGAGGTTTGGGCGCCTCCCCAAACGTCCCCAAACCTCGGCAGGTCTCCGTTCCTGTTTGGGGAGGTTTGGGCGCCTCCCCAAACCTCCCCAAACCTCGGCAGGTCTCCGTTCCTCCGCGCAGACCTGCCGACGTTTGGGGAGGTTTGGGCGCCTCCCCAAACCTCCCCAAACCTCGGCAGGTCTCCGTTCCTGTTTGGGGAGGTTTGGGCGCCTCCCCAAACCTCCCCAAACCTCGGCAGGTCTCCGTTCCTCCGCGCAGACCTGCCGACCTTTGGGGAGGTTTGGGCGCCTCCCCAAACGTCCCCAAACCTCGGCAGGTCTCCGTTCCTGTTTGGGGAGGTTTGGGCGCCTCCCCAAACCTCCCCAAACCTTGGCAGGTCTCCGTTCCTCCGCGCAGACCTGCCGACGTTTGGGGAGGTTTGGGCGCCTCCCCAAACCTCCCCAAACCTCGGCAGGTCTCCGTTCCTCCGCGCAGACCTGCCGACGTTTGGGGAGGTTTGGGCGCCTCCCCAAACCTCCCCAAACCTCGGCAGGTCTCCGTTCCTGTTTGGGGAGGTTTGGGCGCCTCCCCAAACCTCCCCAAACCTCGGCAGGTCTCCGTTCCTCCGCGCAGACCTGCCGACCTTTGGGGAGGTATGGGCGCCTCCCCAAACGTCCCCAAACCTCGGCAGGTCTCCGTTCCTGTTTGGGGAGGTTTGGGCGCCTCCCCAAACCTCCCCAAACCTCGGCAGGTCTCCGTTCCTCCGCGCAGACCTGCCGACCTTTGGGGAGGTTTGGGCGCCTCCCCAAACGTCCCCAAACCTCGGCAGGTCTCCGTTCCTGTTTGGGGAGGTTTGGGCGCCTCCCCAAACCTCCCCAAACCTCGGCAGGTCTCCGTTCCTCCGCGCAGACCTGCCGACGTTTGGGGAGGTTTGGGCGCCTCCCCAAACGTCCCCAAACCTCGGCAGGTCTCCGTTCCTGTTTGGGGAGGTTTGGGCGCCTCCCCAAACCTCCCCAAACCTCGGCAGGTCTCCGTTCCTCCGCGCAGACCTGCTGACCTTTGGGGAGGTTTGGGCGCCTCCCCAAACGTCCCCAAACCTCGGCAGGTCTCCGTTCCTGTTTGGGGAGGTTTGGGCGCCTCCCCAAACCTCGGCAGGTCTCCGTTCCTCCGCGCAGACCTGCCGACCTTTGGGGAGGTTTGGGCGCCTCCCCAAACCTCCCCAAACCTCGGCAGGTCTCCGTTCCTGTTTGGGGAGGTTTGGGCGCCTCCCCAAACCTCCCCAAACCTCGGCAGGTCTCCGTTCCTCCGCGCAGACCTGCCGACGTTTGGGGAGGTTTGGGGAGGCGCCCAAACCTCCCCAAAGGTCGGCAGGAAGAACGGAGACCTGCCGAGGTTTGGGGAGGTTTGGGGAGGCGCCCAAACCTCCCCAAAGGTCGGCAGGTCTGCGCGGAGGAACGGAGACCTGCCGAGGTTTGGGGAGGCGCCCAAACCTCCCCAAAGGTCGGCAGGAGGAACGGAGACCTGCCGAGGTTTGGGGAGGTTTGGGGAGGCGCCCAAACCTCCCCAAAGGTCGGCAGGAGGAACGGAGACCTGCCGAGGTTTGGGGAGGCGCCCAAACCTCCCCAAAGGTCGGCAGGAGGAACGGAGACCTGGGGAGGTTTGGGGAGGCGCCCAAACCTCCCCAAAGGTCGGCAGGAGGAACGGAGACCTGCCGAGGTTTGGGGAGGCGCCCAAACCTCCCCAAAGGTCGGCAGGAGGAACGGAGACCTGCCGAGGTTTGGGGAGGTTTGGGGAGGCGCCCAAACCTCCCCAAAGGTCGGCAGGAGGAACGGAGACCTGCCGAGGTTTGGGGAGGTTTGGGGAGGCGCCCAAACCTCCCCAAAGGTCGGCAGGAGGAACGGAGACCTGCTGAGGTTTGGGGAGGCGCCCAAACCTCCCCAAAGGTCGGCAGGAGGAACGGAGACCTGGGGAGGTTTGGGGAGGCGCCCAAACCTCCCCAAAGGTCGGCAGGAGGAACGGAGACCTGCCGAGGTTTGGGGAGGCGCCCAAACCTCCCCAAAGGTCGGCAGGAGGAACGGAGACCTGCCGAGGTTTGGGGAGGTTTGGGGAGGCGCCCAAACCTCCCCAAAGGTCGGCAGGAGGAACGGAGACCTGCCGAGGTTTGGGGAGGTTTGGGGAGGCGCCCAAACCTCCCCAAACGTCGGCAGGTCTGCGCGGAGGAACGGAGACCTGCCGAGGTTTGGGGAGGCGCCCAAACCTCCCCAAACGTCGGCAAGTCTCCGTTCCTCCGCGCCCTGCCTGCCTGCTTCTTTCCGCTGCGGAAAGAAGCAGGCAGGCAAGGCGCGGAGTTTGGGGAGGTGCGCGCGCACCTCCCCAAACCTCCCCAAACTTCGGCAGGTCTCGGACGGCGGTGGCTTGGGAGAGGTGCGGGCGATCCCGGAAGCACCAAAGCCTCGGCCGCGCACAAGTCCTCGGTAAGTTTTTTTGTTGACTGGAGTATAAGCCGAAGTGGAATTTTTCAGCCCAAAAAGTGGGCTGAAAAATTCGGCTTATACTCAAGTATATACGGTAAGTAATCTTGTCTAATATAGACTTTCACTATCAACTGGATGTCAACTGATTTTGATAAACATTGATGGCAATGCAATCTTCTCACCCAAGTATTCATTTGTGCTAAATGCATATTCTATATTGGATAGAACGACTTGTCTCCAGAAGTTGTGGATGCTCCATCACTGGAAGTTTTAAGAAGAGACTAGAGAATCGTCTGAAATGGAATAGGATTTCCTACCTGAGCAGGGGGTTGGATTAGATGACCTCCAAGGTCCCTTCCAACTCTGTTATTTTGTTCTGTTCTATTTCTAGAAGATTCAACAGAGCCTACTCACAAGCAAGCAAGTGATGAATTGCATCCTAATTATTTCAGAAAAATACTTTCATTTATTCTTTCTTATTGAACGTTTTGTTGAGGAAATAAGCATCTTGCTCCTGCTGCTCTGTTATCAGTCATCATATCCTCCCAAAGTGGTTTTTATAACAGATAAGAAGAGTGACAGGTGAGTTACACTGCACACATATTTGTGGGTAGCTCCTATTCATGGATACAGTACAATTCATAGATTAATAATACCATTGTACATCTCTCTCCCCCTCTTTTATACACACACACACACACACACACACACACACAGCCTGAGCTCTTAAGTATTCAAATTCTCTCCCACATGCAGAGACACAATTGCATCATTTGCTGTATATAGCTACCATTTCAAGAACATTTTCCCTAGGTACTATTTCGTTCCATGCACTGAATGAATCAAGTAAGCTGGTTAATTTCAGATAACATTAATTGTGTGCACACTCAGAGATTTTTCTCTGTGTCCACATATACTGTATAGTCCTATGTACAGCTGAGTACCGGTATCTTTTGAGTATTGAGTTAGCTACTATTTATCACACAGAATAAAAAATATGAAACCTTAATACTAAAGGGCATGAAATATCAAACAGCAGTGAGCATAAAAAACAAATAGGACCTGCTGAATTTTGGAAAACTAACATTTAGACTATGAATATTCTTGGCCAGAGAATTCTTGCGCTATCAGTTTCAGATGTGAGAAAATTAAATCTATGCTGAGAATTCCATGTAAATTGCAAAATTCTCAAATATTGCTACCCCAGGGAATGGTATGTTTGAATAAACTTAATGTAAGCATTACTTTTGCAGAGAATGGAAAATCTGTTTATATCTATATCTCATTCACACAGAATCAAGGAACAGATTTTTCCATCCCCTGCCAAATGATATGAGTCAATTCCTTGCCCCATTTTCCTCTTAATGCAACTGGATTTTCTGAATCTATCATCACCAAAAAAAAAAAAATACCCAGGCCATCAATATGGCAAGGGTAGTGAGAGCCAGCCTCTTAACTTGCAGGTGTAAGTCATTTGCATTAACTGAGGTATAGCCTAAGCAGGCAGAAAAGCAGAATCAAGCTTCATTTTGGTTCGTGTGATTTATTCTGAGTGAAATTGTGGTATTCTTGCCAGAGTATGAATATGTTACATGGGCTCAGAAAGAGTAAACCGAACTTGCTTACCATGCTAAATAAAATTCAGCTTTATTCTGAGTGTCATTAATTAAATTATTATGTTAACATCCACCATTTTTAAGACAGCTTTCATGTGGGTAAGAAATAGAAATAAAAATGTAATGATGAAGGAAGTAAAAAGCTAATAATGAAGGAAGGACTGTTTGGTGTTGTGTAGGATCTCATGTCCACTTTCTCAAAGTTATAGTAGTGACAACAGAAGCACACTGTCAAAACTAGAAGCATTCTTATGAAGACTAGCTCTCTTTGATTAGTCTATAGACAAAACAATGTGTAAATCTCATAGGACACAAAGATGGAAAGTAAGCAAAATAATTTTTAGTGGAGTTAAATGTAATCCAGATTAAAGACTGCGTAACATCAAAAGTCTTCAAATTTCAACATTTACATGAAGTTGCTAAAGTAAAAATCCACAAGCACTGAAGTATCATGGCAGGCAGTTATATACAGTATCTCCATCCTGAGCTGAACAGTAAATACAAAGAAAGTCTTGTTACTAAGGTCTGAATGGGTGGTGGTGGGGAGAAACAAGCTCAGGTCAACCTCTGCCAGAGTTCTCGCTGATTCTAAAGCCAGCTGACTCCCACACAGGTCCAGATTTGATTCTGAATGGAGTTGTACTCCCCATGGCAGAGCAAACTTGCAATCTAGCTGTGCTGATAGATTTATGATTCATGTGGAAGAACAGGAGGAGGCCATGGCTAGGACAACCCTCACCCAGCTTCAGTTGGTGCATTGATTGCAGCCTTTCCAGAAGCAGAAGGTATTAGCAAAGATCTCTCATTCCTTTGTCACCTCGTGGTTGGACTTCATTAGCTTACTTTCCATTGAGCTGGTCTTGAAGATCATTTGGAAATATTTAACCTGTGAAATGTATTATAGTAAACTTCTGTTATAGGAACTAGAGTTAGTTTCTGTCATGGATTTTTTTTAAAAAAAACAACCAAACTAATAACTAGATTGAACGGTCTCGATGGCTATAAAGCACTGAAAACTCGGCAGTTGGTTGAGTTTTATACTTTCTTTCAGTGGAGATGGTGGTGGGGCAGGGATGTACTTTACAAAAGAAAAGCTTAAAATAGAAGGAAAAGGAAATTGTAAATTATAAATGCCTATAATTATTGTAGAAATTAATAGTCAAACTGTTTTTTATTTTAACTATTTTCTATCAGCTCTTTTTCATTTGCTGCTTTCTATTTCTGTTAAAGTCTTTACTTTTTCTTTATATTTTCTTTTTGTTTATTCCTGGTTTGTTTTTCTTGATTCATCTCTTCTTCTGAATCTTTGCTCCATCTGAGGAAACAGACTGAAGAACCTTTATTTCAGACCGTCTGAATGAATGAAATAAATGTTTCTCTCTCCAGGTTTTTCAGCCACTCCCTTCTTTCCTGTTGCTTTTTCTCAATGGGACATTTTCGTTCTTTAACTTTTTTTTCTTTTGGCTCTTTTTATTTACTTCTTCCTTGTGTGATCTGTACTGGCAGTACTTCGGGGCACCTATCTTGTCTTCCCTCCTTCTTGCCTCCTGCCAAACACTGTGGTTTGATTGACAGTTGTGGTTTGATTGGCTGCTGGGTCATCCTGATGGTGTGGGAGGGCCAAGAAGGGAGAGGGAGGAAGGAAGGGGAACAGGTGCTGTTACTCTGCTCAGGCAGTCTGTCTTTCCACACTTGCCAGTTTGCATCCATGTGCAATTCAACTGCTATTGTCAAGCCTTAATAAATATAGGCTCAACACAATCCCTGTAGCTCTGAAGAACTATGAATACGTTGCATATAAATGGAGGTGGAGGAACTTTTTGAAGAAGTAAAACACAGCACCATTTTATGCTTAATTATACATGTCCTAATACAGAGATCTAAACAGACTAGATTATATTTTAGATTCTTAAGATCATTCCTTTACCAGAAATTCACAGTGTTAATGAACATTCTCCAAAATGAAAGTAGGTTAAATAATTGAAGATTTGAAATTAAATAAGGCCCTTGGAGTTGATTTAATGGCATTGTTGCAGCTGATTATTTTACAAAGATTGGAAATGATTGTCTTCTGTTCTTTGTTTAATTCAATATTGCAATCACATCTTTAATCCTTGGCATCAAGTCTTTCAGTTATGATGCCAAAGCCTCACAGACATGACTACTAATTGAATAATAGTGACCAACTGCAGATTTGAATCAAGATAGAACAATGTTTTTATAACTTGTTAAATTCAACATAAATTATATTAATTTTGTTCAAGATGTATTTATAAAATAGCAGATCCAAATTAGAGGACCTTTAAACCAATTATCAGAAATTCACCAAAAACCTGTTAGTTACTTTAATTACAGATATTTTTAAAACTTCTACCAGCCGCAATAGTTCTAGTTGTTTAAACTGAGCTATGTTTTGTCCTCCAAAATGTTTACACTGGTTTGAGAGTTTCCAAAAAAATGTTTATGAAATTTTAATTAAAAATTCCTGTTTGGAAATATGCAAGTTACCTCCCCTGCAACCCAGGAGAGAATATATATTTAAACTATTTGTACAGCTGCCCATCTTAAGTCCAATTCTGAATGGCTTGCATATCTATGTTTTTAGGTGCTATAATTCCAGGCAGGGTCACAGACTAAAAGGTGCCCTCCAAAATCCAACACAATCTCTCTGCCTCTGCCCTCAAACTCCACCCTGCTGAATTGAAAAGAGTAGAAATGGAAAATGCCCAGCAGGCAGTACAGAAGGTCATACCAACAATATCAAAATGTACTGGTTGGTTTCTTTACTTTCCAGCTATGTCCTAAGTTGAGCATGGAGATAATTGGCCACATCATGAGAATTGTATAGCTCTATAATGCCTAATGAATGCTTATGCACATTTTTGAATGTGCACCGTTGTTCAATGATTCTGTCAGGAATTGAAGCACATGAATTTTGGAAGAGAGCTGTTTTATGAGAATACCGACCCAAAGGTTATTGGGAGAATGGGCCACAAAAAATTAGAGCCATTTTGTTGTACTGGTTAAGATAGTAAACAAGGAACTGGGAGTCTATAATTTCTAGTCCTTCCATAGGCATGGAAGCTAGCTGGTTGAGCCAGTCAATTTCTCTCAGTCCAACCCATCTCATATTGTTGTGGTTGTGGAAAAAATAGGAAGGGCCATATGTATGCTAAATATTATAGCTAAGCCATATCAAGCAACATGGTCTAAAAAAACAACAGAGATGTGGAATTCTAACAAAAAATCAGCCACATCTTGCCCAAATTCAGTCTTCAGAAACTCTTCTGGCAAGGCTCCCACAAAGCTGAGCCTCTGCCAATCAAATTGGACAACATTGGACTAGGTCAGGGGTCTGCAATCTATGCTGGCTGAGGAATTCTGGGAGCTAAAGTCCACAAGTCTTAAAGTTCTCAATGTTGCAGACCCCTGGGCTAGGTATAATACTATTAGGCTATATGAGAGGAAAGTGTCATAGCGATTCCACCTCACTGAAAAAGTGCTACTTTGCTTTAAAGATGCAGTTCATCTCAAACCTCCTCGAAATGTAGGATATCCTTGTTTAGCAACTGCTTTGTTTTACAATGGTGATGAAGAAGTAGCTTTATGACCAATTTTTGCATTTATGACCTTCATAGATCTATACAGCAAAATTAAGTTTGTAAACCCAGTCATGGTTTCACTTAGTGATCGTTTCACTTAACGATCAACTTGCTGGTCCCAGATTTCTTCACAAACTTCTGCTGCAAGAAAAACCATTGCCAGTCTGAATTTGGCATAAACTTTAAATGACTCTATGAAGTGGATATATGGTGAGAATATCTCTATGCAAATCATATGCTATGAGTTTCCCCACCACACCAACTTGTAAACAGTGCCATCTTCAGCAAATTGCAATGGTGCTTGAAAGGACAGCACACACCCTCTGATATCATTGTACAAATGATTCCATGGCATGCCTACATTCTGATAGCTGAAACAATTATGCAAATCTCTGCATTTGCACGTAGATGTCATTTGCCCCAACTTGTTCCCTCTCACTGAAAACCTATGTTCCTGCACATCTGGGAGTGGAAGTTGGAAATTATGTGGGTTTGGAGTAACTTCATGCATCTCTTTTGCCCTTCCAGCCTTGATATCAGAATATTGTCTGCAACAAGGATCTCAGTAGGATTCATATATTTCTGCTAAGGAAGCAGTCACTGGATTGAAGACAGATGGCATGAAGATGGAAAGGCATACAGTACTTACCAAATATTTCATCTGCATCTTGGAGCTTGGAGGAAGACATGATGAAGTCAATCTGTAAAGGGATCAACACACACAGAGAGAAAGAGGGAGTACATAAAAACCATAACTGAGTCTTTCAATGCACTCCAGAATATGGAGAAATAAAGCAAAAAAAATTAGCAACTCCACCCCAATTCAGGAAACAGATCAAATCCTGCTTTGTTTCAAAATGCATCTCCAAAAATACATTCTTAGGCATCAATGTTGGCATAAAATGCAGCTGGAGGCCTATTAGCAATTCTGCTTATCTGACATGACAGGCCAACTCTTGTAATGCCATACTAACAATTACTTCTCCTATATTTTTGAATGAAATTTTACAATTTTTTTTTAAAAAAAGGTTTACTAGGTAGCAGCTCTGGTTGATGCTTTATATTAGGAGATGGCCTCAATATAAAGGTTGCATTAGATTCATTTCACTTGTTTGTGGCCCCAATGGACAGACTGAAAATAATCCTACAAAGTGGTTTATGCATGAGGATAAGGGTACCATTTCTAGCCAAAATTTTTAGAAAAAAACCATAGGTCTGTATCTGACCTTGAGGCTGTAAACACTCTATGTCTGGGATGAACGGTGGCCTCACATGTCCCCAAAAAGAGGATACAGAAAGACATAACTGTAACAAATAATCAATAGTTTTCCCATCAGGAAGCTTCAGCCTAGAGGCTGATCATTGACAGGCACTTGCAACAGGCTGTTCTCTATTTATAGGGTTTTTTTCTTCTTTAATCTGTTTTTTTTTTTAAAAAAAACTTCAAATACAGCAAAGGAGGGTAATCTATAGTTTAAATGCTGTAAATACACTTTTTTATGCATACCTGCTGAAATCTACCATCAATTTCTGCCTGCCCAGATGGTGGTACCTGTCCAGGTAGTGTGGTTTTCCACTGAATTTTCTTGTAAACAATTATAAAGGTAAAGGTAAAGGTTCCCCCGCACATGCGTGCTAGTCGTTTCCAACTCTAGGGGTCGGTGCTCATCTCCGTTTCAAAGCCGAAGAGCCAGCGTTTGTCAGGACGTCTCTGTGGTCATGTGGCCGGCATGACTAGATGCCAAAGGCGCACAGAATGGTACCTGTCCAAGTAGTGTGGTTTTCCACTGAATTTTCTTGTAAACAATTACATAAGTATGTGAATACTTAGGAATTCTTTAAAGGATTAATATGTATATGTGTGTGTGTGAAAGAGAGAGAGGGAGAATCTCTATTATATGCTTTATTTATTAGAGTTTGGACAGGCTATCAAATAATCTAGAGTTACTTATTTTACAATATTTCTAGCCTACATTTCCATTGTAAAAAAAGTCCTTACATTATTTATAACAAAGTGCCATAGCTGTATAACACTAAAAAAAACCTTAGTGACTGGGAAAAGATTAACATTAAAAGTTTTTTTTAAAAGTTTCCTGCAAACTCTAGCACTGTATCAAAACTTAGAAACCAATGGAAAATAATTCCTGAGTACAGGTTTCATAGAAACTTTGTGGGATAAAGGCTTATTGAAAACATAAAATGTAAATAACAATGAGAAATTCTTACTAAATCAGCTTTGTAATTTGGATAGGATAAAAGCAACAGCAGTGTGAAGTAAAAAGCCAAAGGAAAACCAGCAAGTGCAGAATTAAACAATGCAAAAATAAAAAGCTCTCCAGCCATTTTGAAAATGCCTTGATTTAAGCATCTAAACACGTCAACCTTTAATTTTTCACCCACCCCCACATGTTTCCCCTCCCCCCCACCCCATATGCTGCTTCTTTGTAGACTGGGGAGTGGAGGGGAAAGGAAGGCAAATCGGACTGGAACATATTAATAAAGAAGGGTGGAACATACCAATCTTAAAGCTGTGAGGCTCACTGATTCCTTTCTTGTATGGGGGTGGAAATTCATTCTGTACTGTACGTGCATTTAATATTTGCATGACACTGTGGCTTGATAGGCCTCTCCACTCCATCAAACAATTGTTAACATTAGCCAGGCTACCCCGCTGGCCAATTTTCCATATCTAACCCCACCCGTCTCTCTGACACAAAAGCTTTGTGAATTTTCTTAGCCTGATGGGGAAGCTGGAGATCAAATGGAATATAGAGGAGAAAGGAGGGGGGGGGAATCCCACATGTCTGGGCTGCATGTTAGCCACTGCTTAGGCTTGCCTGTTAGAGAAATGAGATGGAATCTCCTGGGCAGGAAAGAGAGGGCAGGAGGTGCGTTAGGGTTGGAAGAAGATGAAAAATAAACAGAGGAAAGAGGGATATCATCAAGAGGAATCAAGGACATCCAAAAAGCCTTACTAGCTTTGTCAGAGCCAGGAAAGAAAAAGGCTGAAGCCTAGAAAGCATTCCCATGTGCATCCTTGCAAACAGGAATCATTTGTAGATCTCTGTGATTGTCTCAAAATGGAGTAAGAGGTGCTCTCTTATAAGTACTTGTTGTATAATCGTATTAATGTTTATTGCAGCTGCCAGTAAAATTTTGTCTTTGTGTGTGTGAGAGAGAGAAAGAAATGGTGTAGAGCAGCTTTCCTTTGGAACATTAGTATGTCATTCAGACAAGTGGATATCCCTATAGAGCAGGGGTGTCAAACTCAATTTCATCGAGGGCCGCATCAGCATTGCGGTTGCCCTCAAGGGGCCGGGTGAGTATGGCCAGGGTGGGCGTGGCCTACTGGGTGGGCGTGGCTAGAGTGCATATGGCCTACTGGGTGGGCATGGTCAGCTCTACATCGTTGGCATTAAAGGTGCCTATGGGGGCCTGGGCAGGAGTGGGACAGATCTGAGGGTCTCTGGCAGAAGGAGGGTCTCTGGGCCAGGGCCAAGGCAGTGGGGGCCGTTCCCTCACTGTTTCCAGGATGGCTTCGCGGGCCGCATGAAACCACTTCGCAGGCCGGATCTGGCCCCCGGGCCTTGTGTTTGACATGTCTGCTATAGAGAACTGTGAATGTGTATGGGATATTGCCCTGTTTCTGGAAATGGTTTGTTGTTATCTCCTACATAACTGGGGCTTCGTCCAGACACTCTTGCTACCAAATGTATCCACCACCAAAGTCCATTTAGGCATGAGTTGTAAACAGGACGGCCTGTTGTTGTTGTTGTTGTTTTCATTTCTGATACTCTCCTGCCTTCTGTGCTTTCAAAACTCCCAGGTATCTGGCATCACTAGAGAGGGGGAGAAGCAAAAAGAAAAGACAAACAGGGAAGGAAATGCTTTGGGGACATTTGTAGCAAAATAAAGAGAGGAAAGGAAGAAAATTCGGTAAAAGGAAATGGAAGACAAACCTATCCTTTATAGAAAGCTTGCCAGAAAAGAAATACATAGGCCAGCAGCACAGACAAGGCCTACCTGTACATTCCCTCTCCCCTCCCTCATGTACAATAGCATCGAACCCATCAGCTTAATCCATGTCTTCTTTGCAAAAGAGTGCAAGCTGCTGTCCAAGAAACAGCTCAGCTTCTGTGGAACGTTTCTGCTACTGAGTTCACAACATCCTTGCAGGGCAGATTGAGAGGAAGAAGCAAATGTCAGAAAGCTACTCTGGACTTCCAAACCAGGTTCCCTCCCCCACGCCAATCCACATGAGCACTGCAGTCACTGCACCATCTCTTTCCCAATTCATGGGGGTGGGGGAGAAGGGGAGAATTAACTGGATGTTTAAAATCTCTTCCTGGATTGGTGAAAGGCAATAGAATAGAGAAGAGATGGAATTCCACCCACCAACCTGTGGTTTGGAAGCACAGCCGGGGATTTAATTTAGTGAACAGTGCAAAACTAAGCAAGTTTATTAAGTAGTGTGAAAGTACTCTGTTGATCGTTTTTTTTTGCCGGCTTCCTGCTGATTAATATAGTCATCCCTTGCAGTTGAAGAAGTCCAATAAAGCTGAGCAGAGAAAGAAAACTGGGGACTGTGCCAAAGGGAAATAAGTCGTTCGTGTTCAAAATATTATCTGCATTTCAACAGAAGTTTATTTTCCACAAGATAACAAATATAACTGGGTTACTAAAATTGATGGAGACTTTATAGTAAGAATGACTGATAGAAAGCCAAATTATAACACACCAATCTGCAAAGGGTGGGGACTTTCAAATGTAGCAAAGTACTGGTTTGTCCCTTGCCTTGCCTTTACTTCATAATAAGAAGTCAACCCTGATCGACCAATCAGAATAGAGCTGGAAAGGACATCGGAGGTCTTTTTTAATCCATTTGTTTTTTTTATTTATTTGATTTTTATCCATTTGTTGATTTGCTTTGAAATCTCCTCCAGGAGATCCGTTTCCTTCTCTTTTCCTATCAGACTTCTAGGAATCTCTGCAACTCTCCTTTCCAGGTGGGATCAGAAAGAAACATGGGGTGTGAGAAGAAACCTTTAACAGGGGACGACAGCTAAACCACAAGGCAACAGATCAGCTTCAACACAAGAAAATCAAAACCTGAGGAAGATTGGAATAGTTTAGTGTTGACTGGACGAAATATCACTTTTGAAGCTAAAGGCCCAAATGTAATTCATTGGTGATATTGTCCTCCTTCTTTATCTTCAGGCTCTTTCTCAGCTACAAAAATGTCGGAAATTTATTGTAGCGCTGAAACTAACATATAAACACAAGAGGGAAAGGTTGGGGGATACAGAAGCGTGGCTTACCTGAGGCACCAAGACATCTTCAAAAACCTAGAGATCTAAGGATCTCATCACTGCAGTTTCTAAGTCTTTCCATCTTCTCCCATCATCTCTCTGAATCCTCCACCGCTTCTGCTTGTTATCGTGTTCCTGCAGCGTCTGCATCCAAAATCAAAACCATCAAGCAAAAGAAGAGTAAAGCAAGAGAGGACGGAAACATCCAGATCCGGGCTGGTTTTTTTTTTCTTTGGAGGTGGAGCTTGACGCTTTGCAGTGCTGATTTAAAAGGCGGGGGGGGGGGGAGGAGACCCAAACCAAAAAGGGAAACAATAAAATAAAATAAAATAAAATAACCTCTGAAATAATTAAACTGGGGCTATGGGTGGTCTCAGAGAATTGGAGGCGGAGTTTAATTGAAAGCTGGAAGCAGTTTAGCTGAGAGACTGAAGCAGGAAAAAGACATAAGCGCGGTGTTGCTTTTCTAAGATCCTTGAAGCTTTTGGCTAGGGCAGCCTAGCCTGCCTGCCTGCCTTCTCTACTTCCCAGGAGGCCTGGGTCTGATCTGATGGTATCAGACATTCCTCCAGGCAGCCGGAAAGGATAATGAGCAAACAGATCGGTATGGATGGGGGCGGGGAGGAGGAGGAGGAGGGATAACTGGCAGAAGGACGCTGCAAAAACTGCAATTATTGACCGATCCCAGAGGTTCCCCCCCCCAGTCCCCGTAATCTAAAGTCTTGATAGGAGAAACACAAGTGGCATGGAAATTTTTGCCAGCTTTCAAGTTCTGCAGAATTATTTGTCATGTGAGATTTTTGCAGAGAAGCAGGATTTGCTTGATTTATCAGTTTATTTTCTTCTTCACAGAATCTCAGCGCCACTGTTTTTATATATCATAAACAGATTCAGGCTAGTTTACATCAGTGCTTTTCATCACTTGATGATTGCATCACCATGTGACGATCTTCCCTTGTGGATGGTCATCAGATATTGAATATCACAGAGTCTCTGCATAAACACATCATTCAGAGCCAGTTCCCATGTTCAGATACTGTTAAATGCCCAGTAGTTGCAGGTAGAGAATAAATGCCAAGTGTGTGCACGAATTTCCAGATCTGTTGTTCAAATTGTAAGGAGAGGATAAACATTTGAAATATGCCTTCTCTCCTAACATTCTACTGAATATTTTTTACCAATTCACATTTAATGAATGACCTGGAGCTGCTATTTAATGAAGTCCTCAAGCTATTATCACTTATAATTTCCAAAATGTGTGCTGGGAACTTGAGGCCCTCTGTCTGTTGCTAAAATAAACCTCCCAAAATTCCTCACCTTTTTATGGCCAATGTTTTGGAAATTCAGGGACATCTGTAGTGTCATAGTTTCTTCTCCCTATTATAGTTGATACCCACTAGCTTGATAGCCTCTTGATATTCAGTTGATATGCACTAGCTCAGGAAAGCAACCCCATAATAAATCCATGGCCCAGTCTCTACAATGGCCTTCTCCAACTTGGTGCTTCCAGAATTATGAGAACTATATGCTCCAAAATTCCAGGCATCATAACTATTAGGAATTCTAGACATTTCAAAATTAATTCTGGAGGGAATTAAGTTAGGTAATACTACCATAACAACTCTGGACCATAGCAGCCATTATATACTTTTCATATGACATTAAAGTGGGATTGGCTATATGTTGCAAAATTTATACAATTCCTGCTCATTTCTCATGAACAACCTATTCATTCTTATAAAAATGGAGCAGAGATCTATTCAGTCTCCCATCCTGGGAAGAGAGGAAGGATTTTAGTTTAATATACAATAGATCATGTTACCAAGTATTAAAAAGTATGTAAGTTTCATTGAAGAAATCATGATTTTATATTCTAAGAGTCTATTGTCATCAGTAAAGCCAACATTTTGATTATTAAGGGTAGCTTTAATTCCAGATGTGTGTAGTCCATGTGTGTCAAATTAGTGGCCTTTAGAAAAGGTACCAAGACCCAGCTTTTTCCTCAGCAATCTGGGTCTAGTTGAGTGGAGTCCCCTTTAATTGTTTAATTATCCTATTTGGGTTACCATTTTATATATAAGGGAAATGTCGTTTTTAAAATGATGGTGTTCTTTTAGTTGAAGTTGTATGCTGCATTGTATGTTTCATGAGTCATACTGTTTAACTGGCTGGGTCTTAGGCAGCATATAAATTTAAAGAACAATGATTGCCATCACTCAATTAAAAAAGGGCACACTGCTTGGATCCACATACTCTCTGCCTTTACACTATGACTCCTATGTTCTTGGGAAGAACTCAGTGTATATAAAGGCCAACGTCAGCTAAAGAATTAGCTGTGATTACACATTTTGTGGAATGATAATAATAAGAATAGAATTTGGGCACCCTTACAAATGTGTGGAATAAATAAATACATCACAAATATACTTCAACTTCTCAGTATAACACTGGTTTGACATGAAAAAAATTGCTCGTTTTGTTTTGCATTAAGTTTGGTTCAACCTCTGTTTGGCATCTCTGAACCATGAGGTATAAATCTAAGCAACTCAGAAATAAAACTGCATACAATACTAATACTTTATATTAATAGATCTCTTAAAACTCCTTCTCCGTAGGATAATTATTCCCTCAGTTTATCCTCTCCTGGGATGATTTCCTCACATTCCCACCTCAGTCGAAAGAAATAGTGATATAAACTTCTCCTGACTGATGTTTAACCCATCTTTCCAAATCCGTGTTATAAGAATTGGCTCATAGGAATTTTTTTAAAAAAAGGTTTATTTTGAGGTGACAGCAGGATTTGTTGAAGAGAGCTTGGTGCTGAATGGACAGCTCCAGAAATTTTGTTGTTAACTTGGGTTGAATTTATAAAATAGGATTAAAAAGAGAGAAAGCATTCTTAGATGCTAAGTCTTAAGAATACAGATTAAAGTTTCTCCAATAGGTGGTTGCCCAGCCAATCTGAGTTAATGTATGTAATTTAAAAACAATTCATTATTTTTGTTTAACAGAATTCTCTTTTAATACAGTTGGGTCATAGCTTATGGCATAAACAGTGCAGCTGGGTGATAGAAGTGATGGGGGCAGGAACTACGTAGCCAACATATGTTTTGTTCTTTCCCCCTGGAATGGATGCTTAAAAGCTTGGACTTTTTTGTGTACTTTTACATTTGAGAAGATTAGTTAACCAAAGGCTGCTTTAACATTTACAGATATTGCCTATTTCAGCCCTTATGAACCCTGTTCCCAAAATGAATTGTAGCCGTGATTGCTTTTACAATAGATGCAGACCTCACACCAATAGAAGTTGAACTTCTTAGTAATATATAGCCATTTTATTACATAGTAGAATACAGCTATTTCGTTTTTTAAAAATTGTACGTGAGTGTTAATGGATCAAAAGTATTCATTTTTTAAGTCATACTGTATATCAGAGTTTTATAGTTTTATGAATTCTACCTCTTAACAAAGATTTTTTTAATAACACTGAAATATAGAGATAATTAATATTAGAAAGACATTGCACACATTACAGATATGGTCATAACAGGATTCAAATTGGATATCAATAACAGGGTATTTCCTATGTATATTCAAATCTGTATCCACTTCATTGTAACTGGTTATCCAAATAGATAAGATCATTTTATAATGTAATATGCCTTCTAGGATATTGCTAATCATCATACAGGGAAGCACTGTTGCTCACAGATAAATAGCTCTAGATAAATAAACAATAGCATTGAAGTAATAAAATCCAACACCTTGCTCATTTAGAAAATCATTTTAAAACACTGCTGATAAATGTCTATCCAAACAGATATGTGTGTATCATAAATCAAGATTTCCCAGCTTTTTTCTGGCAATCTGCATATTTGGAGTTTTGAAGACATGTTGTGATTAATTTCATTAAATAAGTATTTCTCAACCTTGGTAGTTTTAAGATGGGTGGACTTCAGCTTCCAGAATTCCGCTGCCCATATTAAATGGTTGCCACTAAATGGTTGCCATGTTGCATTTGGTCAATTATAAAATACTTTTATGTACTAGAAGGGGAATAAAGCACAGGGCTAAACTTAAGTTTTTAAGATAGCCTGTATGGTCTACTTGAGGCCCAAGGGTATTGTAATTACACACTATGCTTGAGGCTAATGCTTTGCTGTATAGTAAGTTATCACCTATTCATTTAAGAAATAGCAATCTTTTTTCAGAAATGAATGCTGGCTGGTGAGGACCAGAAGACACATCTTTTCTGCTATAGCACAGGTTCTTCCATTACCTTCCCTCCTAAAGACCTGTGCTATGCGCCCTGGCCGGGGATCCCGAGTATGTGAGGTCTCAGTCAGTTTCTTGATTATGTATAGTTTATAATATCTCACCTGTTATTTGCTTTTCTTTTTTGTGCTGTATTTTAATTGTTTTTGTGATCATTCATCACCCATAGTCACTTCTTTGAGTTGATCAACTATATAAATTGAATGAATGAGTGAATATTTAATAAATTTCCCTTTGAATCACACTATTTTGTTTTAGCAGAAACTCTGGGCTGCCCTGAAGGATTTGAGGATCACGTGGCTTGCAGTATCAAGCTGGGCACCATGATTCTAGTTATTTAAATCAGTTTGATTTTGATGTAATTCTTCCATATCTGTTCAGAACCCATGTTTTTTTCTCAGATGTACCTTTACTTTTAGAGGTGGGTAATTTCCCAAAATAGCTATTGGGATTTGGAGTTGTTTGAGAAGATGGGCTCTCCCTTGATGGAGATCTTTCAACGAGATAGGACATCCTAGCCATTTGTTGGGAATGCAATAACTGTAAATGCCTACTATAATCAGGGAGGCTAGCTCAAATAACCACCCAACTCCTTCCCTAATCGCACAGTAGTGGTTGTAGTCCCCTTATTCCTTTTACCTTAGGTGTGGCTTCCCTTATTGCCAGGAATAGCAGTTAAATTGGAATGTTCCAAAGATGCTTTTTCAAAAGGCAACTGGACATTTCGTTCTCACCCAAGAAGCTTCTTCAGTTCTGACTGAAGACATTTAAAATGGAATGGGAAGTTGAATTCTGCTGTTTCTTTGTAACCATGCTTCGGAAAGCATCCATAGTGCATCAATAGCAAAGTTGTTTTAACAGTATTGCATGTAGGCAAATTCTAAATATATGCCTGCAGCTGATCAAACTTTCTGAGAATTGTGTTTGTGCAGGGTGTGAAATAAAGAACTTTTTCATTAGCTCCTGGATTTCTCAGCCAATATGGATGTGCTGTTAGAGAGGATGGGGAGGGTAGTTTATATAGATACTAGATCTATTTATGTACTGATTTTCCACTTCAAGAAAAGGTATTTCAAATTATGTCAAATTTATATCTTTGGAAAAGAAATGCACAGAGAGTAGTGGAAACGTGGAACCAACTTTCAATGGAGGTAGTGGGTCAGTTATCAGTAACTGAGTAAAATGTGCTTAGGATAAACACATGCCCACCACCTGACAAATTAAAAAATAAGGTAGAACATAAAGATAATACTTTAAAAAGAAAAAACTCAAAAGGGCAGAGTTGATGGACTACTAGGTCTTTTTCTGTCAGTTTTCTGTTTCTAAGAAATAGATTCTTCTAGTTTCTCTAGCATGATATAATGGGGGAAAAAGGGGATTGGCTTACAAGAATTTCATCAGCTGAACTTGTTGAGCTTCAGAAAGGTTCTCCACATTGGAGAGACAAGCCAGTCAGGAATTGTATTTATTAAAAGGGTCCTATATTGTGATTCACTATAAAGCAGGGCTGCTTGTCCCTAATACAAATACTGTAATATCTATTTATCTATATTGAAAGAAAAAGAAGAGATTGGGGAACTATTATTCTGCAATTGGTTTTTAAAGAAGAGGTTCTGGAAATCCTTTTGAGTTCTGCAGTACCCTACCTCCAATGTCCTAGCTTTCCAAATGTATCAATGAGATGAAATTTGACTGGCAAATGCATTTCTAAAGATCAGGACTCATTAATACAAGATGCATTCTTTCCCCAAACTAATGTAATTAGTTAAGCCACCAAAACTGCACTTTTGAAGTGGGAACACATTCTAAGGTGTTTTATTTTTTAGAATACATGGGATTCAAAGAGGTGGTGCTATTAATTAACCGCCTGGTAGAGCAAGTCTGTGGTACTAAATTACTGAATAAATCACAATTGATTTGATCCTGTAGTGTTCCCAATGACTAGTATGACTAAGGGCAAGGAATTATGGGAGCTGTAGTCAAGACTTCAATGGGCATCACACTATTTTAGCAAGTTGCTTGCTTACATACTGTATTATTTATTTACTTTAAGAAGAAATAAGCATGCATCCATACACACACACACATGTATTTATGTAGAATTCTGTGTAGGTCAACAGACTTGTCATCTATTTGTCTTCATATGATGGATCTTCCTTTATTTTTAGCGACTCATCTCCAACAATCATCTAAACAGTTCATTTACAGGTAGTTCTTGATTTGCAGCTGCAATTGGCACCAGAATTTTTGTTACTAAGCAGAGACTGATAAACGAGTTGCATATCATTTTTTTTTGCCATGGCAAATTAAGTGAGTAACACAAACACTAAATGAGTCCAGCTTCTCCCGTTGACTTTGCTTGTTGGAGCTTGTTGTGAAGGTCACAAATAGTGACCATATAACCCGTGGACATTGGAGCCATAGTACATACATGCTTTTTGCCAAAAAACTGAATTTTGAACATATGACTGTGAGGATGCTACAACAATATGTGCAAGGATTGGTTTTAAGTCACTTTTTTCAGTGCTATTTTAACTTCTAACAGTTGCTAAATGAATGGTTGTAAGACAAGGACTACCTGTATCATTTATCTCAGGAGAATGATTCATATATAGCTGTAGTTTAAATATTATATCACTACAAGAAAAGCTGCAAGTGAATGTTGCAATTTGGCAACAATTCCTGCCAGGTAACCATGTCCATTCCATTCTCACTCATATTTTTTGTAGCCAATGAGCACCTCCCCATCCTTATTGGGCTGTTTCCTCACACCCATCTCATAACATGCTTCTAAAATGACTGGTTTCCTCATCTTGTTTGTCAACCGCCATTTCGCTACACAGTCATCAGCACCAGTACCAGAGTTTGCTATTAGAAGTGCAGATCAATTAGCTTTTATTAATATACACATTAGACTAAGTGCTTCAGGTCTTCCAATATCAAGCCAAACTCTTGTTTTTAATAGTGAATCAGCCAAGTCTTGGAAATATACATTTGCAATATTACTTTAAGGGAGAATATTTGCAGCTCAGGGTTGAAGTGAGGGATCTTTGATGCTCTCTGAGCTTCATCGTTTTCTAGCAGATGTTTCATTACCCAAACTAGGTAATATCAATGCTTGTGACTAGCAAGGAAACAACCAAGCACAGAGAGCACCAAGGACCCCTCGCAATACTATTTTGCTTGGCAACAGCCTAAAAACACAAATGGCAAACCACATTTTCACAGCAAACCTGTAGTTTAAACCCAAATTAATTTTTTAATTTTTTTGGTGTCGTGGTGAAGATACTGGCCTAGAATTCAGGAGGTTGTAAGTTCTCATTCTGCTTTAGGCATGAATGACTGGCTCAAGGATGACCTTGGGCCAGTCATTCTCTCAGCCCAGCCCACCTCACAGAACTACTTTTGTGGGGGAAAGAGAAAAAGTATTATATACATTTGCCACTTTGAGTTATTTATAAAGTAATGAAGGCAGGGTAAAAATCTAATACATTTCATGCTTGTTTCCACTTTTTACCTCCAATTTTGATAACCTTGTTCTTTTGTGACTTTCTGATGTAGACTTTTGTTCTATTTGAAGGCATGCTTTCTGAGCCCCAAACATGTTTAATCCCAGTGATGTTGAGTGGCCTCTCCATGAATATATCAAGGCAAAATACAAGATAGTTAAGTGAATCACACAGTTCTACTCTGAATCAAATATACCCTCCCTTTTTTTTGAGGACTTCACTTGTTCTTAGATTGTCCTTGTGCACAAGATGGGCAATTTCTGGCCCATAAAATCACATGTAGCTTTGCACCTTATTTGCACTTTTTGACATTTCTGTAGCAAATTGTTGAATTACAATGGAATGTTGCTGGGGTTTTTTGCATTTAAAAAAGTAAATAGCCATTTGTGAAATCTGATAGGCTTAAAGAAGCTGCTCTGCTTTAAAAGCAACAACAAACTTACACCCAATTTCCCTACAGTGGGTGAACATTACAATGCCACCTCATTCAGAAACATCACTGTATCACTGCTGTGTCCCAACAGTGACTCTCAGATGCAAAACAATTTTTAAAGAAAGTGCAACTCTCCTCCCTAAGCTGCTTTCATTTGACTTTTATAACATTAATCTGCCTTGATATTTTCATATCTCATTTCTTCTGCAATCTAAAAGTGAGGTCTATAAAAGGCATTAATGGACTTTAATGGAAGTTATACAATCCCATCTTCAAATCATGTTAATATCTCTCAGTATATGAATTTCTGGAGCAGTCATCCATTTGTATGCATACATTGCATACATAAAAGTGCATTCCATGCCAGCTTTCTATACTTGGCTATCTTGTTGGGTGATGAATTAAATAGTTTTTGTTCAAGAAACAGAGAGAAGAAAAAAGGCCAACATCACAATGAAAAGAGGATCTTATATTTGAATCCTCATTGATGGGTTACATCCTATCCACCTATCTATACAAAAATTTCCTCTTGCTCTTCTATAAGGATTCTCTTGAAGAACATTTTTAGCTACATCAGCCAAGTGCATTCATGCAAGTTCCTCCCCTGCAATGTTTGAAAAACTGAACAGGGTTGGAAACAAAAACTTGCTATTTATATGACCAGATGGTAGGACAATTGGAATACAAAACCAGAAACAATACGTACGTACATACATACATACATACATATATATATATATATTATATACATATACATTTATATTTGTGAGATTAAATTTAAGATGTTTTCTTTTAAATCTGATCTGCTTTTCAGAAGATTACAATTCCCTGTTCACCTTTCATCCAGTTAGAACATTTTGTGTATCTTTTATACTATCTTGCTGGATGCAGATCTACTTAATCTGCTGTAATCCAGTATGGAGATGAAGGAGAGTCTTTTCGAGCTACTTCCCATGGTTTTCATTTTGTATGTATGGGAATTCCCATGTTATTAGGAGAAGGGCACAATTTCTCCTGTTGTGGCTATTTCTGCAACTTCTTCCATCTGTATGCATAAAGAGAACATAGTATATGACGTGTTATTTTGAATGACATCATTGAATCATACACATGTAAGTTCCTACCGAACCTGGATCCTTCAAGTATCAGACAAATTATCACCCCAGCAGTTGATGGAAAATGTGCTGCAACAAATATAACACGTAAAGGGGACTGAGGCTGTAAATTGGCTGAACTAGACTTGCAATAAACTTTTGAGCAATTTAAGAGCACTAAAATGCATACTCTCGTTATATGTGCCTGAACATACAGTATGATGCCTTCAGCTTCAAGAGCAATGAGCTTTAGGTTATGTAAATGTGAGAACATTTACAATGTGACCCTTTCTATGTAGAGGACCAAGGAAAGTGCCCTTCCCAAATACTTTAATTCCTCACCTCTAGGATAAAGTCTTGGATTTTCACTTTTTAATTTTTGATTAATGAATCCAAAATATTTGTCACACTGAAGTTCCTTATTCATAAACCATGGCATGTGGCTAGAATATCAAATTCCAGGTATAAATTAAACTTGGAAAATAACCCACCAAATTGTCACCGTTTGACCAATGTGAGTATATAAATGGATCACGGAAATATGCAAAGTTCCTAATTCTGGGAAGTGATCTTCTTGAATCCTCATATGTGAACAGCTTTCACCCATCAAACCTTTGAATTGCAAATCATGAAGGATAAATGAATGATTTTTATCACAAATAAACTACTAGCTCATTATGGGATCTGGAAATTTCTAGGTGGGCCCTGGAGAAATAAGTGAAATAAGTTATCATCCTTCAAAATAAACCAACTTCTATAATGCTGACCCTGATATTCAGTCACTATCTAAGTGCTATCTTTTTTCCATAACAGTATTAATCCAAGAACAGCTCTCTCAAATTATAGGAAAGAAATATCCTGGGATCTTCTTCCCCACAATGAAAAAAGTACATGAGCACATGTGGACCAGAACATAACAATTCTAAAGGAAACCATCCAGACTCTTCCTGACAAAATACTATTTTAAAATAATTAATTCCAACCTTTTGAAGTGGCATAGCTCTGTTCTTTTTGACAAAAAAGTTACTTTTCCAGCAACAACTTTACAAAATATACTATTGCTACTTCTCATAGAAGATATTAAATAATTCTGAGTGCACGTTAACAATGCCATTGAAAATACTGTCAAAATACTTAATATCCCCAGGAGCCTGGTATCATGCAATAGGTGGTGCTATGATTGGATGAGAGAAATTGATTTGAACCCCCTTTTTTACATTATATATTTTAAAACAAGAAGATAAAACAATCTAAAACAGTTGTTTCTGTAAGTTTTGCCAACCTGGTATCTTCTGGGTGTGCAGAACTACAATGCTCATCTGCTGGCTTGGAACCATGCGAATTATAACTCCACAGAAGGCGAACACCAGCAAGAGAAGGAACTTCCATTTTTTTCATGAGCTTACTTTATATGCAAAATCTTATATGGGGACTTAATTATTGGTGCATATTTAAAAACTATTAGAATAATACAACATTCAGCTAAAATCCAAGCAAAGAACGGGTCTAAATAACTAACAAGAAAAATTCTAAGAAATTAACAAGGATAGACACATCTGGTTTCTCACATCATGTACACTGTGGTAGGTTTACTGTAACTGATTGACTAAACTTCAATTGTGCTGGATTTGCACATGGTAAATGTCTAACAAACTATGGCTTGGCATGTGTGAACCAAGACCATTAACAGAGAAAACATTTTTGGAGATCCTTCTTGTGTTTTCGCATGCTATACTTCACAACATATCTTGGTGTTTTTTTCTTACTCCCTTTTAAGGAGTAATTGGCCATTACTCTCAGTTACATAGATCCTTCACACTAACATTGCGTAGTTTATAAACTGACCATGAAACTGATGGAATGCAGATTTCAAGACTTGTGGCGCTTGTTAGGACTTGCTATTCCACGGAAATGCTCTTTTCTGTGGTGTAATATTTTGGTTCTGAATGAATAGCTTTTGGGAATATTGCTTCCTAGCTCATGACTCATAAGCATGCAGGAACACAGAATAACAACTATAGCATTCCGCTTTGCTTCATTATATAGAGGGAACTGGGTAGGAGGCAAAAAAAGTTGAAGTCCTGTTGCACCTTCGACACCTTTTGTAAACCACCACCAGCATCTGATGTAGCTCAAAACTTCTGTGGCATAAGATCTCCCAGGTAGCTAAAGTGTTATAGCATTTCAGACCTTTCTGTGGTTACTGTCTACACTAATCGTTTCTTCAGAAAAGAAATGTGTTGGAGTTAAGATACTGACAGGGTAACATGTGCAACACATGACATTGTGTCACTGCCAGGGAGTACAGTATGCCAACAAGAGAGGGGAACTCTAAATCCCAGCACTAAATGGATCTGTGCAGACCTGGGAATGATGTTATGAATGAAAACAAAAGGCAATAACCCTTACCATTAAATTAAAAAGACAAGATTCATTGTACAGTTTGCTTTTGACCACCAGGGCTTTGTTTTCACGTTTTGCTCCTAATTAGTTCCAGATTCCAATTTCCCCAGCAAACCCTGATGCTGACAGTGGTGAGATGGATCCAACACAAACTGGTGGCTTTTGGAGATGCAAATAGAGAATGGCAGTTCCACGTTTTCCTAAAGTTTCTGGCTTCATTTCCTGGCTACAGCTGCCTTGATATATTTGCTCTTAGCAATTAAGCCTGAACCCTCAAGTCCTTTGGGAGAGTCCAGTTTGTTAGTCTCCAGAATGTAGATTCCCAGGAATCTTCCAAAATATGAATAAAATGTAATGAGGAAAAGAAAAACTGGCTGATATTTCTTCCCTGATGTAAAAGTCAATCGTGATGTTTTTTCAGATGCCAGCAGGGATTCCCAAAGATGGCCAACGAATGTTGGCTCACTCGTTAGAAAACTGATATATTTCCCACCCACAAAACATAAGAGAACAATGGATTCCAAGTTGTCCAAACGATGGAAAATTAAAAATCTTTCCATCTCAAAGCTAGACAAGGGTCCCACCCTCCACCCCAACCATGTCGAAAGATTAAGATTCAGGAAGCAAAATGAAAACCGCTGGTCTTATTTGTCACCATCAGAGTTTTTCTATGTTCTAGTTTGTTGCCTGCAAAACTGAAGAGCCAACAAGTCAATGTATAGACATGGGGCATCAGTCCCAATCCATAAAGATTCTCATCAGGCAGATGGGACAGAAGACACAAATCACTGGACACAATGCCCACCTCCCCGCCCTTCATGGTCTGTTTCTCCAGTTGACACAAGACGCACACCGGACATAGAAACTGACAATGATTCATCACCATCAAGAGGAGGGTTGTGTCTCTGCAGTCCATCTAGAATTTCACCACCCCACCTGGTCTTTCACAGCCTCATACTCAACAGACGGCAAGATCATTTACTACTTTTGTTGTAGTAGTTCTTCTGACATGTTGGGCTTTACAGTACTTTCCCTGCAGTAAAATAAAGGGAACGAGGCATAGGATGAGGAAGAATAAAGACTGGGCATGGGTGGAAGAAAATTCTAAAGATGTCCCTTGCGAATAATAGTAATAATAGTTAATAATAAGATGAATTAATTTCTCTGTTGGTTTATATGTTTTTCTGCTCTCTCACTCTTTTTTTAAGTCGTGTTGGAATTTTTCAAAGTCTGCAGCTTCGCCTCCAGTTCAGAGATCTGAAAAACACATAACAGAAAGGGATAAAGAGAAATTCTCCAGGCAGAGTAAGGAGTGTTTGGGATGGGGAAGAGGTAGGAGGACTTAGGAAAGAAATGCAGATAATGTGGCTGGAGACACCAATAGTCTGGCTGGCTCAGAGTCACAGATAACAATAGGAAATGGCTAAAGGAAAAGATGGTGAGAAAAAATAATTAAGGACAATGAAGGACAGTAAGGATAATGATAAAATGTATATAAATATAAATTAGGAGACCTCGTTTACTGCAGATTTCAAATGGCTTAGGTCTGTAATGTCTTTTCATATTATTTTCATTCCCTGTTGCACTGCTATACATCAAGTTCTTTATAGTTTGTTGAATTACCTTCCCAGTACTCCTCATTACTAAACATGCTGACTGAGGTTGAAGGCATGAATTAGAAAAAACTGCAGGACTGTACATTATACACATGACATAGATATTTCCAGATGACTCTGTTTCTTATTCAACAATAGAAAGAGAATAAATGAGCCCCTACTAAAATAAAATAAAAATAGACTTACCTCCCATAATAGTGCAATTATGCTTTCAGGTCATTCACTGTTATATGCGAGCGAATGTATGTAAATCCTTGACAATAATAATGGATTACTTGGATATGGGGGCCACACTTGGGGATAGGAATTCTATCTATTAAAAGAAGTGGCTGTATATCCACATCCACAAAAGATCTGTGGCTTGGCCATCTAGCTGATTCAATGGTAACTGTAGATCTTTAGGCAGTAAAGATGACAATGAACACATTTACACAACTATGCTTTTGGCATTAGAAACAAACTTTCCTGAATTGGTATAATTGTTGTAATTTGGCAACATTTACCAGTGCTTCAATTATATTGTATTTAGATTACTACAATGCAGTAAGACTACTCTGAAGAATATGAAAAACTTCAATTGATAAAAAAATGGTGGTACCTTTATAGGCAATGGGCTCCCTAAGTTAGAGTTGAAAATTTTTTTTTTCTCATCTTAGAAAGAAAGAGGTCCTTTTTAAAAAAAATACAGAATCTGGTTTAAAGCTACTCCTAATTAACAAAGGGAAAAATGCAACCTTGCTGCCAAATATCACAGTCCTGGAGAAAAGCTCTGAAGAGTCTCAAAAATGGGGCTTAGGGTATGCGTACATTTCATGAACCATGGTTTGCTTACTTCTGGAATAAATGAATAAACAAATATTTCAATTAAAGCTTAAATAGTAGGGAACCTCTGGATATCTAGATGTTGGACTACGCCTATAGTCCTTGATTTTTGGCATGCCAATGAAAGACAACATCACAAAGACCCCACTTCTGTTTTCAAGTTTGGACTTGACAATCACAAAGCTATTGTCTTAGAAACATTACTGCAGTGGGTAAATAGATTCAACATGTTTAGAAACTCAATTTTGGCTATCCTTCCTTACTAACACTTGTCCCAAAACTTCTACCATCGTGTCCTTTATTTATTTATAGCTGCCCAATTCCATCAGAACTGTCCATCAAGGTACTTGTTTTAGAAACCTTGTGAACAATTAGATGTTGTGCCAAAACAGAGAAGACAAGAAAAAAACGTTGATCAGCAACATACATCGGGAGCAGGTCAAGGAGAAATCAATGGAGCGATGATGATGATGACGATGATGAAAGAACTGCTTGGGAGAAAAGAGAACATCATGGGAGCAATCCACTGGCAAAACAGAGCTAAACCCTTGACTTTGTGGCTTGAATAAAGGTTAAACTCCTTAAAAAGGAATGGAATTATAGTGCAATCTTGTGCTTTTCATAATAATGATCTGTAATGCTTAAATTTGTTAAATAAAGGTTAGACTGTTGAGATTTCAAAAGACCTAACATAACTGAGCATAACTAGTCCTCTGCTCATAAATCTATGATTTATCTAAGCCCTAAGTCTGAATATCGCAGCAGAAAACAGGAACTAAAAAAAGGATCTATCATCTACAATCTAGATTGAAGCAGCTCATTTCTATCATTTCTGTAATCAATCACTACCTCACACAAGTGTACTTCCAGACTAGATCATCATTTTGCGCACCATAAGATCTCTCTGGGATATAACAGCTTGTATTCTTGCCTGGCCTATCCCAAGGTCATGCTCTTACTTTGTCCAGCCACCATAATCATAGCAAATGTTCCCCAATTCTGTTATTTTTCCATCTGGCAGAACAGGAATAAAAATGTTGCATGAAACTATGTAAAACTGCAGAGGGAGCTAGTGAATAAATAGCCATTAGAGTTTTCAAGATACTCACAAAAAAGGTTTTGACTTTGATTTTGCTCCCATATCAGGCATTCCTATTACAGAAACTCAGAGCCAGTCACACACACAAATGTGCATGCATGTGCACCAACATTTAACATATAGAAGCATGAAAACACCCTGACAAACCTGACATGGTCATACTGCCTGATGCAAGAACCAAGATGTGGCAGCTTCCCTATGGCCCAGTACGAAAATCATATATAGATTTGACCATAAGATCTGTTGCAGAGTCAGTGAGGCCTGGTATGTAATTCCCACTCAGAGCAAATGTATATGAAGAAGAGACAATTCCTAAATTAAGACTGAATCCTAGAGATCTATATGGAATCTGATAGGCTGGGGTAAAATCAGATAGGTTTCTCAGATTGCAGGACCTGGGGAAGAACAATAGATTTAATAGCTGATGGAAATGTTCTCTGGTGGAAGCTTCAGAAAGATACAGTTAAAGGATTTCCACTATGCAAATATAGGATTCTGTGTGAAAAGGGCATGAGATACAATTATCAATCAGCTGGAAGGATTCAAGATCTTCCCCTCTCCTCCCAGCTGCAGGATCTATGCTTAACTAATGACTGCTTCAGATGAAATCCTGTAAGATCAAAACATTCATGCCCAGCAATAAAGGAGTTCAGAAAGGTTGGTGTGTCCCCCTCTTCCTCCCCCCCATTTGTCAACCTTTTGACAAGTACTCATATTTACAGCTATGTCCTTCCAACAGCAGCCATTCTCTCATGTGTCTCCATCCCTTTCTTTCTTTCTTTCTCCTTCCTTTTGGGCTTACAGTAAGCCCCCAGCACTGTCCTTGATGCCCACCTTCTCTTGCAGCTTGTCAACTTCCTCCTTGTGAGACAATTCAGACTCCTCTTGGATGCGACGCTGAGCTGTCTCTTTCTTGAGGAACTCAATTTCTCTGCAAGTGGAGAAAGGAGGTGGGGGTTAAAAACCCGTCAGAAATGCAGACAATACCCAATGGTGAAAAAGGAGGCATCATGCTAGCATAGGATCATAACTTCTTTTAGGCAGAAAAATGACATTTGCATTTGCATGACATGTTGTAAACTAAAAGAATGTACAAAAAGGTAAGTAGGCCCAATGGAAAAAGTAAATTTTATTTAGTATACAATTACATTTTAAATTAATTAAATATTTGTCTCTATTTAAATAATAATTTTCCCTTTTGTTAAGTAAAATGGCAATTTAGTAGCAACTTCAGCAACAATTGTGCAAACTGCGCCCAAATATTTCAAGGAAGTATGTTTGATTCTGGAATCGTCTAGCTTAGAAGAATGTTCTACTTTAAAAGAAATCTAATTGGTATATTCAATATACGCCACGGAACAGACAATTTCATTTTAAATGCTTTCTCTGTGTCAAAAATCTTTACCATAAGTGAAACATGTTTCAAAAAACAGTAATATCTTCTTCTCTCTTGAAGTACTATTTGCAAGAAATTAGATGATAGATAGATAGATAGATAGATAGATAGATAGATAGATAGATAGATAGATAGATAGATAGATATAATTCCTTCATACCTATTGAAATGGACCAGCCTTTTCATTCATCTCCAAATTCCATCCCACTTATATAAATCAGACTATAGTTTCTGCCTACAATGCACATATTTTGTCAAAAGCCATTCACTACCAATCCCCAAACTGTGAAATGGTTCATATATAACATATAAGTAAGTAAGTAAGTAAGGAAGTAAGGAAGGAAGGAAGGAAGGAAGGAATATTTTGCTTAGTTACTTTTCCTATCTGCCTCACTAGAGGGTTGTGGTGGCTCAGTGGGTTAGGACGCTGAGCTTGTCGATCAAAAGGTCGGCAGTTTGGCGGGTCGAATCCCGAGTGCCATGTAACTGAGTGTTACTGTAACTGTTACTCGTCCCAACTTCTGCCAACCTAGCAGTTTGAAAGCACGTAAAAATGCAAGTAGAAAAATAGGGACCACTACGGTGGGAAGGTAACAGCATTCCATGCGCCTTTGGCGTCTAGTCATGCCGGCCACATGACCACGGAGACGTCCTCGGACAAACGCTGGCTCTTCGGCTTTGAAATGGAGATGAGCACCAGCCCCTAGAGTTGGAAACAACTAGCACGCATGTGCGGGGGAACCTTTACCTTTTATCTGCCTCACATCCTTTATCAGCTTGATTTTTAAAAAATTATATTACAACTACTAAAGATGTTTTAAGAAAGCAATTGGAGTTATGCTTATTTTGATAGATGGCTAGATCAGGCATGCTACCCATTCTCAGTAATTGTTCCATGTGCCTACCAATCCCACTGAACGATATAGTGCTAATCCCAGGACTCTAGCTTTGGGAAATGGCTTTGTAAGCATGATAAAACATGAGCTGAAGAGATGGAGGTTGAGAATTATGAAGTGATTTCGCATTCCAGTTCTTACTTCTGTTGATACTCCTTAATAAGTCGCTTAGCTTTGCTGTATTTCCTTTCCAGAGTCTGGTACTGGGCCTGGGTCTCTTTTAAGTGCTCATCCACAGCCTGGCACAAGTTCTGAGCCTCCATCCAATATCCCTCCAGCTTCTCCATCCGCTCCTTGTTTTCTTCTACACTCTGTTCCAGCTGGGCTTTCTCAATGCGCCAACGAGCTTTCTCCTGTTCAATTGATTGTAGCTGAAGATAGAGAATATTAGAGGAAATAGTTATGTGTTAATGGATAAGTTAATTACACTTGCATTGCATGCATTTCACTTAGTGTTGGATAAAATAAACAACTAAACAAATAATTATCTTAATGAAATCAAGGCCAGACAAACAAAACCAACAAAAACAAAGAACATATCAAACAACTATTCATAAGCACCCATAGCTGCATATCTTTACACTGGAATGAAAGCTTGAGAAATTCATATTGTTTGCAAAGCCAGCAACTGTATTTGAAATCTAAACATTATCTTGATAGGTTAATATAATCCAGAGTGGCATAAATTTACAAATTTACAACCAATAGTAATGTACAGCAGGATAGAATTGGAATCTGATACTCTCCTTTTTTTTCTAAATTCTGTCCATCTGCCATCATGGCAAATGGTAGGGGGTTTGTAGAAATTGCAATTAAAAAAACCTGAAAAACATTAGGTTGAAATATGTTGTGCTATGCTTACTTTCCTTCATAAGCAACCTCATACAAAAGTTGCAACTTTTCTTTCAGACATGGATGATAATGGATAGGTGTTAATTGGAAAGGGGAAAATTAGTACTCTAAGCATGACTTGAAATAGCTGTAGACAGTATGTTGCAGGCTGGATTATTCTTGCTTCAGCTCTTTTTAATATCAAACCAGCTGACTTAAGAACCTTACAGCTTAAAACAGTGTGAAGGAAGTTATAACTGGGCAGCTAGCAACTTACACAACAGAACTCTTGTTATGGAAAGAAAAAAAATGCATTGATTTATTGCCATTGTAACTATATTTTAGAAACCATTTTTGTGTGTGGAATAGCTCATCTCAAAGATAGTAAGGGCAAAGGAAAAAGCATGTAACATATTCCAATTAAAGTTCTGATGGGCCAGAAGGAATGTTCAAGCAATAAAGTAGGAGAGGCCCTCCAACTTTTGACAAAAGATCTAGACATGGGAAACAAGGAAGGGAGGCATAACAAGACAGCTACCCAACTGGTAGCATCCTAACAGTTCAGTTGGAAAGTCAAAACAACAAAGACAATAAAATTATCCATGAAAGAATTGTACTGAATTCATACAATTGTCATGGTGGCATTTTACATACTTACATCCGAGTCATTCCATTTTAACTTTACAAAAACTCCCATACCCAGTGAGCAAAAGCTAAATATAGATCATGCCCATGTCCTCCCAGTTCACTGCTTTGAAAATTCAAAGAGAAGTCCTTCATTTGTTCTTCTGCCCACCCCATTTCAAATGCTTTGCACAGCACTATTAAAAATAGTCCAGCTATTACAAGGTACATCCATAGAGCCAGTTCTTGCAGCTTTTCTGGAAAACATTCTCAAGAATGGATTTTGGCAAGTCTCCAAGAGAAGCAAAGGATTTTATGGCTGTCCTCACAGCCTTGATTCTTACCTTTCTTTTCAGCTGCTGTATTTCAGCTTCAGTCACAGCATGCTTGATCTGGAGCTGCCAAAGGAAGACATAGGGAGTTTAACTCCTTCCCTGGTTTTCATACATAAAACAAGAAGCCCCACAGCTCATGACCGCATTTCAGTGAGAAAGGGCTTGCTTTAGGATTTATTTTATTAAAACAATAAAAATTAGGCAAAACATTTTCTAAAGATAAATAAAAAAATTAGGTCAACTTTAATTTCATTTGGATATTTCTGATGTGTTGTTAATAAAACTAAGTGCTATGAAAATGACCAGGAAGAGCAGAATTAGTTTTGTAAGCATTGCCAGAATGTTTCTCTTCTTAAACATTTTAGTCATGTTCAGGCTGCAATACTTCAACCATCAAATTATGTCCTTTTCCATCTTGATCTACTTATTATTCCTTCTCTGCACAAGATACTTTTTATTTGACTTCTGTCAACATTTTATAGGGACTAAAATTAAATACAATAAAACAATGACTGCCTTCTGCAGAATTTCAGGTGTGTTTTATCCAAGTAACTTGCATCACAGCAATTTTTGCATGCCAAGATATTTTTCAACATAGACACAGGCGTACATGTTTGCATACTTTTATCAAGAATTAGAAGTGCCATCCCTGTGCCCTCTGCTAAAGTCATCAGCACCTCACAGTTAAAAAGAGAAAACTGAGCAAGCAAGATATGCAGTACTGCATTTTCTGGAATAGCCTTTCCTTAGGACAAACAGGTAGGCACCCCAGGGCAGGTGTTTACATGCACTCTCCTGTCTTTCACCATGTCAGTAAATCAACCCTGAACAGCCTTGACTGGATTGCTTAAACAAAAACTTGCTGACACAGATTCACATGTTATTGGTGGGCCAATGAAACATTAAACATTTAATGTTTTCCAACCATTTCCAAATCCTTCTCTTTTTTAATTACCATTCATAGACTGCAGATACTTGGACCTGAGAGTTAACCATCCGCAGCACTTCATAGTACCTTTCTATAGTTGAGGGAAAAGGAGGATAGATATGGATGCGCCAGATCTGCATACCAAAGCTAAGTATTCATAAAAAGGTACACAGCCATTTTGTGCACAAAGAATGCCAGGAAGAGCAATGTGAGCTGTGCAAGTGTTGTTATGACTCATTCCCAATTTCTACTGTTTTATCATTATCACTTGCAAGATGTATGACTGGAGTCATCTTGAATGGACTAATATAAAGTGCACGGTTCTTGGTCATTGCAGAGATGAAGAAAATATAGTTTTATTAGGACTGTAGCACTAATTCAGATGTCCCAGTACCAACTGTAAAGAATATTGTAGCTCAGAGTTGGACTCCTGGTTGCTCTCTGAACTTAGTTGCTTGCACTAAAGATGTTACAGGTTGGGCAATAAAGCATCTGCAAGAAAACAACCAAGGGCCCCAGATGTCTTGCTCTCTGAAGAGTGGAACTAAGAAAGGTGAAAGTAAAAGCCTTCAGAAGCACTTTATATACTATACTTCAAAACCATTCACTCCCAAAAGAAGGTTATGACTACTACTATGACTCTACCATGTCACTAGTACTTCTGTTCTGACCTCTCCTCTCAGCTATTTATTTTGCTGCCCCTTTGCATTTTACCAACTAGCAGAAAAAAACAAAACTGTCTGCCAATCAGAATACTTCAGCAGAAATGGAGGTTGTCTACCTACAGGATTCTATCCTTCATCAGTAGGCTCTTTCTTTTGTTCTTCTTCTTCTGCCATCTTCTGCCATAATCTGGGTTAGAATTCAAACTGGATTTAACAACAACGGATCAGTCATGAAGAAAGCTGAATCACAAGGTAGCACTTTCTCTTTCTTTATAAAGCTAACAAATTTTCAGCTTCCAAATGCTGTCATGTTCTGTGGAAGCAGCAACAGAGGTGGCTGTTATGCTATTTCAGCATCACACTAAATCATTAGGGATCACAGAGTTAAACGACTATTGGCACTGCTGGTTGAGTTTTCTAGTGTTATTGTACAATTCTGATAGCTGTTTACATTATCCAGTTGCCAATTTCCATCTTTATACACTGGCGATATCTACAGGCCTGATTGTCTCACATAAGCAGATAGGTAATCATGATTGGAAACAATTTGCAGGTTGCAAGAGAAAGTGTGCCAGAGGCATGCAAAAGAAAATCCCACACACAATTTCAGCTCTACTGCTCCTGCACAAATCTGAAGGACCAGAGGCACAGTGCTGCTTCCCCCAGGAAAGAAGAGAAGAATGGCAGAAGATGGGTTGATCAGGGTTGAGATATTATTGGGTATGCTGATACCAGCCTGATATGGAGTACAAATGCCTCGCTGATCCTATCCACTATTGATCCTGATATATTCAATGCAATAGGTAGCAAAATACAAGAAGTTAAGAAGGAAAAATGCAACCAAATGAACCTGGAATTTTGATCGTGATTCATCGTGGTGTAAATCAAGTCAATGACTTCATTTGATTTTATGACTGTTTTTACAATTTTCATTAAGTGAATCACGTGTTCATAAATCCAGATCCAGCTTATCCAATGGATGTTTTTGCAGGGTTTTTTGTTGGAAAATGGGGGGAAATTGCACAGTGCAATCAGGTCTGTTCCCAAGTGCTGAAATGCGATCATAAGATAGCAGAGATGGTGTGGCAGCTGTAAGAGAATGCATTGTAAGTAACTTTTACAAATTCTGTTGTAACTCTGAATGATTGTTAAACAACTGTTCATAATCTGAGTTCTACCTATATAGCTAAGAACAACTTAAGACTGCCCCATTGTGGACTGGAAACCAAATGAACAAAATTATAAGTTGCTGACAGTAATGTTCAGGCTGTGGGTGGGTACAAATGGGAAAAGGGCCACAGAGGAATATATTCCTTGAAATTCAACAAGGGCCAAATTAATTGCATCTTAAGCTAATGTAATAATTTCCTGATGAGCCACTTGATTAGTTATCTTAAAGAAATCCTGAAGAAATGGTAAAGTACTAGAAGATAGGAAAAGGGCAAATACTGTCCTTGTCTTCATAAAAAGGGAAAATAATGACGCAGGGAACTACAGCCAATCTGTCTAATACTGATACCTGGGAAGAGTTTATAGTACATCATAAATAAAGAGGTAGGTGTTTTAAATACAATGTGATGATTAGTAGAAATCAGCACAGATTTGTTAAGAACAGATTTCTCATTACTAGTCTTCTCTCCTTTTTAATTGGGCAATTTCCTTAATAGGTTTTGAAAATGCTATAGACATAACCTATTTTAACTTCAGCAGAGACATGCTGATTAAGAAACAGATATAATAAGAAAGTGATATACTGTTGACTTGGAAATTATATTCAATGAAGGTTCTGCACTGAATTGGAGAGAAGTATTAGAGGATAATCCTGAAATTTCTAATACTTTTATTAATGACTTGAATGAAAAGATGGCAGGAATACTGAAAAGATACAATATACATCCAATGAATAAATAAAACATATAATAGGAAAATCCTCCTTTAGCAAAGATGTACAAATGACAAAAACTGGGTGAGAAAAAATATATTGTGTAAGAAGAAACACAACTGAAAACAATTACTTACAGGTTAGAGAAATTGGTTCAAAATAACAAAAATTTAATAGATTCAGATCTTAAGTGCAAGGCATATAAAGAGGGATACCTGGCTTGGTACTTGTGAAAAAGATATTGGAATATAATTGGTTATAAACGGAGTATGAATCTGCAGTGGCTGGGAAAAAATGGTTGAAAAAAACCCAATGCAATTCTAAGATGCAATGGAAATAGATTTTCCAACTCATAAGAAATATTTGGCCCACTATGCTTTGCAATGGTCATATCTGACCTTAAATATTAGTCCTGTTTGGACCATCATAGTTTAGGAAATACTCAGAGAAATCAGAAAACCACAAGGATGATTAGAGGATGAAAAACTACGAAGACAAATTCATCAAGCTAGAAACTTTGAAAAAGATGCTTGAGAGAGATATGCAATAGAATTGCTCAAATACCTGAAAGAATGTCACACATGAAACCATCATATTATTTTTTGCTTCAGAATATAGAACTTAGAATTATGGAGTTAAGGTACAGAAGGTCAGATTAAGTTATAAAAAGTCAGATTCTGACTAAATGTTAGCAGAATGTCTTAATAATAAAAACACATTTATGGGTATGCTTCATATGGAAGCAAGGCAGCAGCCTGTTAGAGACAATTTAGGCTCCTGCACTAAATCAGGAGGTTATATGCCATGATTGCCTGAGCAGGGGGTTGGACTAGATGACCTCTAAGGTCCCTTCCAACTTTATTATTATTATTATTATTATTATTATTATTATTATTATTATTATTATTATTATTAATTATTATTATTATTATTATTATTATTATTATTATTATTACTATTATTATTATCATTATTTAAATTACCCTAATTCTATTAGATCTACTTACTTCTCTTTTCATGTCCCACTATCAACAATGTTTACATTGTCTTTTCCTTCTTCACATGTTTGCTTCTGATATTACAGCTTGTTTGCTGTAATATGCTGTCATTCTTTTTGGAGTACTGAGAAATTCAAAACCTTAAGAAAACAACTCTTTCCTTTTCCTTGTGCCATCCTGAGAATCAGGTAATCCTAACAGAAATATGCAGTTACTTCAGAATCCAAATTTAAGGCTGACTTATAGAAGAAGTGAAAGACATTCAGAGGTTGTTTTTACAGGCTTTCCTAGCCTAGTGCATCCCAGGTGTGTTGGGCATTTATCCCCAACTTCACAATATAGCATTTTGGTGAGCACCAGATTGGAAAAGGTTGATTTATACAATTAGAAATAGCAGCTAAAAAGGCCAATGGTTACATTAGAACTGCTGGGCATAAAGGTTTTTTAAGTCCCTTTTCTTAAGTAATGTTGTCTTTAAAAAGCTTTTTTTTTCTTCTATCCAATCCATTTTCCTTTTTTGTTTTGTCTTTCAGGAAGCCACCTTGGGGACAGAGACTGTTTTATGAATGATACAGGATATCCCTTTATAAAAAGAGCAACAATTAAATAATAAATATTAAAGAAAGTGTTTCATCTTTTATGAGGCATTCCTCTTACAGTATAAGAAGCAGTTTACAGAAATACTATCTACACTTATAGGTAAAATTAATTCTCCCTCCCACCAAGTAATAGTTTAACATTTAACTAGGAGGAGTGCCTTAATATAAGACTATGGAACTGTCTTTGTCCCATTACATGGGCCAATCCCACCAGGTCAGGTAGAGGGAGGTATATTGTGGACCCTGCCATTGAAGAATTACAACTGGTAGGTCCATTGTGGAATGTTCTCCCCACCCACCCCCAGAGGTGAGGCAGACACCACTCTCCTGACCACCCAGACAGGGGTAGAAACATGTTCTGTGGCCTTGCTTGGAAAGCAGAGAGGAGCACGCAACTGTGGGCCTGATTAGCACCCTGAAAGCCCTCCCTTCAGCTTTTAATTAATTTTTAACATTGTTTTTATGTTCTGTCTTTTTAACTTTTATATATTGTTTCTGTGTTTTAATATTTTAATGTAGGCCATCCAGAATCCCTCTGTGAAGAAGCTGGGCAGTTCCAAAATACGATAAATAAAAAATAAAAACTTCCCTGAGAATATTATAATAGAGGCTAATTAATCTTAGTCGTAGTCTTGCTTTTAAGTGAATGGGTGATCATTTAAAAGTCAATATTGCTTTTTTGGGGGTAAGTTTTGTACTTACAAAAAAAATAATTTTGGGAAAAAAAGTATTACTGGCTTAAGTCAAAATGTATTTTAGAGTCAATAAAATACTTTTCTGAACTAATTAACCTAACTGATCTAAGAATGAACAACTGTGGATTACCTTGTTTCTCTAATCATAGCAAGAAGGAAGGAAATGCAACTGGTTTCACTACTGTGTATTACCAAATTGCTGCTAATATTCATTGCAATGAAATCTAAGTCCCCCTCTTGTTTCCCATTCAGCTACCCCTCAACGAGTTTTATTTTTAAATCCAGATTTAGTGGTAGTGCTGCTATGCACACATTTAACATAAGTTGTAAGTTTCAGCTACCTTCCCACCCATCCTCCACTTTAGGAAGCCATATACCTCCTTAAATTTATGCACTAGCTTTTCAGGATCCATCTCCACTGGAGACAGCATGTCTTCATTTTCAGCCAATTCAAAAACTTCAATAGCCATCTCATTGTTGGGGAACATGGGGCTCATCTCTTCATCTTCATCTGTAGCATATTCCCCTGTCTGCAAATAACAAAAACAAGTTTTATCATTAGAGATTCTGATGTTCATCCGGACAGCACACTAAGTACAGAACTAAGACTATTTTAAATAATTCCTTAGAATTCAGGAACTAAGTAGTAAGTTAAAAAAAAATTACACTTCCTGATTTCAAGCAGGAGAAACTTTATCATTAACATGTTTAAATGTTTTGAATAGCCAGATTCATTGTGAGGTGCAAATATGTATTTATTTATTTATTTATTTGTTTGTTTGTTTGTTTGTTTGTTTGTACAGAGTAAGGTAGGTATACAGATTGAACAATAGAGAAAAACAATAGTAAAAACAACTGAGACCCCAAGAACTATCAGGCCAGGCCGGACTGCTGGAACAGGTAAGTTTTTAAGTCGCGCCGGAAGGTGCGAAGGTCGGGGGCCATCCGGATTTCGGTAGGCAAGCAGTTCCAGAGGGTTGGCGCACCCACTGAGAATGCCCTCCCCCTGGGGGCCATCAGCCGACATTCCTTGAGCGGTGGCACCCTGAGGAGGCCCTCTCTGTGGGAGCGCACAGGACGGAGGGGTGTTGACATTGGCAGAAGGTGCTCCCGTAGGTAGTCCGGACCCATGCCATGTAGGGCTTTGTATGTCATTGTTAGCACCTTGAATTTCACTCGGAAGGCAACCGGAAGACAGTGCAGCTCACGGAGGAGAGGTGTGATATGGGAGTATCGGGAGGCCCCCAAAAGTGTCCGTGCAGCTGCACTTTGCACCAGTTGAAGCTTCCGAGTGGCTCTCAAGGACAGCCCCATGTAGAGAGCGTTACAGTAGTCTAGGCGAGAGGTCACAAGCGCATGGGTGACTGTGCGTAAGGCATCCAGGTCCAGATAAGGTCGAAGTTGGCGCACCAGTCGAACCCGGGAGAAGGCCCCCTTGGTCACAGCTCCTATGTGATCTTCCAAGGATAGCTGTGAGTCTAGGAGGACACCCAGGTTGCGGGCCCTATCAATAGGGGGTAATAACTCATCCCCGATGTTAAGGGATAGAATGATCTGAGTATCCTGGCTTGGCGGTATGTACAGCCATTCAGTCTTGTCAGGGTTGAGTTGAAGCCTGTTCCTCCCCATCCATTCACGGACCGCTTTCAGGCAGCGGGACATCACGTCGAGGGCATCACTGATGCTGTTTGGAGTTGAGATGAAAAGCTGGGTGTCATCAGCATACTGATGGTACCCTACTCCAAAACCACGAATGATCTCACCCAGCGGTTTCATGTAGATGTTGAACAGGAGAGGCGAGAGGAACGACCCCTGAGGGACTCCTTAAACGAGAGGCCTCGGAGTCGACCTCTGTCCTTCTGCCAGCACCGACTGCAAGCGACCCAGGAGAAAGGAGGAGAACCACCGCAGAACCGTGCCTCCCACTCCCAGTCCCCTGAGGCGCCGCAGTAAGATACCATGGTCGATGGTATCGAAAGCCGCCGAAAGGTCTAATAAGACTAGGACAGAGGAATGGCCCCTGTCCCGGGCTCTCCAGAGATCATTCATCAGAGCGACCAATGCCGTCTCCGTGCTGTAGCCCGGCCTGAAGCCCGATTGGCACGGGTCTAGATAAACCGCTTCATCCAGGACCTGAGGAAGTTGATGCGCCACCACACTCTCAACAACCTTCGCAAGGAAGCGAAGGTTGGAGACTGGACGAAAGTTATTCAATGTAGCTGGGTCCAAGGTGGGCTTCTTGAGGAGAGGTCTCACCACCGCCTCCTTCAGGGAGGCGGGGAAGTGACCCTCACTCAGAGAAGCAGAGATGACCGCCTGAAACCAGCCTCGTGTCCCCTCTCGAGCTGCATAGGCCAGCCAGGAAGGGCACGGGTCCAGTAAGCATGTGGAGGAGCTCAACCTCCTCATAATCCTGTCTACTTCCTTCGGAGTCACAGGATCAAATTCCTCCCAGATGACGTCGACAAGACTGTCCATGTCCTGTTCCTCCAACTCTGCCCAGTTGGAGTCCAGGCCGGTTCGAATCCGAGCGATTTTATCCAACAGATATTGACCGAATTCCTCGGCTCGACCCTGTAAGGGTTCCTCCCTCACCTCTTGGTTCAGTAGGGAGCGAGTCACTCTGAACAAGGCAGCCGGGCGATTATCTGCGGACGCGATGAGGGTGGAAAAGTAATTGGATTTCGCCACCCTTATCGCTGCGAGATAAGACCTGGTGAGGATTCTTAGTCGCAATCGGTCGGATTCGGATCGACTGGATCTCCAACGGCTCTCTAGGCCCCGTCTCCGACGCTTCATCTCCCGGAGCTCCGCGGTGAACCATGGGGCTCGCTGGGATCTGCGCCGGGTCAGGGGCCGCAGGGGTACAACTCGGTCCAGAGCCTCCGTGGCTGCCCTTTCCCAGGCTTCCACTAAGGCGTCCGCCGAGCTGTGAGCAGGGAGTGCATGTGGGTTCCCAAGCGCTGCCTGGAACCTATCAGGGTCCATTAGGCGCCTAGGGCGGTACCATCTGGTTGGCACCGTGCACCCACGGCGGGGGGGTGGCAAAGGGGAAGTCTAGCCGTAGGAGGTGATGATCGGTCCATGACAGGGGCGTAACGGTCGTGGTGCCTCCACCGATATCATCACGCCACCGTCCAGACAAGAACACCAAGTCGGGGGTGTGGCCTCCCTCATGAGTCGGTCCAGAAATTATTTGCGACAGGTCCATGGCCGCCATGGAAGCCATGAACTCTCGAGCTAGTTCGGACGATCCTCCCAGGGACGGTAGGTTAAAGTCGCCCAAGACCATGAGTTTTGGGTATTCAACCACCAACCCTGAGAGGACATCGAGTAGCTTGGGCAGGGCTGCCGCTGCACGATTAGGTGGTAGTATAGTAATATAGTAATAAGCAGCACAGAAAAGGATTCCAAGAAGAGACCAGACCTCCACCAGTTATATAAAAAAAATTGGGAGCTTAAGGAAATTCATGAGTACTCCAAATTTAGCCAAAGCATAGTTTCATTACAGTAGCTAAAATGGTCTTCACAAATGTTAATAGTGGTTTAGCTTCCCTGAATTTAAGGTTGGAGCTCTACTACTTTCCTCTCTCCCCAAAGGCAAAGAGAAATAGATTGTACTTACTTCTTCATCCTCCTCTGTATATTGGGTATATCTCTGTTCCATCATTTCTCGCTGCCATCGTTCCTGTTCCAGAGTCTGCTGGATCAGTTGCGCCACTTCACTCTGCTCTCCTGGCTTCTCCCTGCCAATAAGGAACCTAAAGGAAATTAAAGTGAATAGAATGAATGCATGGCATTAATATAATAAGGGAAATCTTGATATGGTTGAATATCTGGAGTTGGGTAGTCAGGTTATATCTCTATCTCTATATCTCTATCTACAACAGAGTGAAAAGTATTCTTGCTCTTGAATAAATATGCACAGATCTGTTTATTTCTACTCTTCAACCACAGCAAATGACAAGCAGTAAAGACTAACACACACCAACACTACTTTCTGCTACTAACTCAGGGGAAATTAACTTTTTAGTGACTTGAGTTGTATTTTTTTTCTTTGCAACAAAAGACCATAATAGATATAATCCCAAATGGCCTACAACGGTAGTACAGAACTGATGACCAGTTAAAATATTTCTTTGGAATACAGGAAGCAGTACATTCAAGAAAATTACATTTCCTGTTTTCACACTAAGGTAATGCTGAAACGGTTTACATCAAGAATTGGGCAAGCTAATTTCAGTCTGAAAAAAGTCTCTTTTCAAATATCAACTCATGTGAAAACAGGAAATTCACTGGAATGTGTGGGGTCAGGCTTGGACTTCCCTAACCCACAATCATTCAAGGAGGAGCTTGTTCTAGGTATGTTAAATTTATCTGAAACTTATGACATGAGTGTTCCTTTGCTTCTGGCTGAAAATAGGGGAACTGTGCTACCACTGTTCTGGTGGTTTGCCGTGGAAATTTGGGGGATATGATCACTGGTACTCAGCGAATGCAAACAAAACAAAAATTCTAAGTACAGACTGCTTATTACCAATAGACTACCTACAGTACTAAATGGACACATCAGAGGATTCTCGAGCCAAAATAAATTTTCTTAATGTTCAGGCATATGAGACCAGAATTTTCCTTAAATTCTTAAGGAACAACTACTAAGCTTTCGTAATTAGATTAGCACCATATGCTGGATGAGGAATTGCTCATTCTTCTTTACTAGTAAGCCTCCTTAAATAGCCACTACCATTTCTATTAATTTTGGAGAAAAACAGAAATGCCTCTTTTTTCTAACCAACAGGGGAGAGGCAAGGGAGGTAGATTCCAACATAAATATGGTTCAAAGAAAGATTTAATTTGAGTTAAGTTTAGCACAACTATCTTTAATGCTGATTTTTAATATGGGCTGATATAGTTCCCATCTTCAAAAAAAGAAAAAAATCAACCAGGAAACTGCAAACCTATCAGCCCGTCATCAATACCTGGGAAGATCCTGAAAAAGATAATCAAGCAATGAATCTGTGAACATTTAGAGGCAAAGTCAAAACAAAGCCAATATGGATTTGTCAAAAACAGATAGTGCCAGACAAATCTTGTTGCATTCTTTGACAATGTGACAAAATCAGTGGAGCAGAAAAATGCTGTGAATATAATTTACTTGGACTTCAGTAAGGCATTTGACAAAGTAGACCACAACCCACTTCTTGGTAAGTTAGAAAAATGTGGGTTAGACAGCATCACCACCAAATGGATTAATAACTAGCTGACCAACCACACTCAATGTGTAGTCCTTAATGGAACTACATCTACATGGAGAGAAATAAGCAGTGACATACCCCAAGATTCTGTTTTAGGCCCAGTGCCCTTCAATATATTCATCAATGATTTATCAAACTTATCAAATTTGCAGACAACACCAAGCTGACAGGAATAGCCAACACTCTAGAAGATAGGCTCAAGACCCAGAAGGATCGTGACAGATTTGAACACTGAGCCCTATTTAACAAAATGAAATTTAATGAAAAAAAATTAAGCAAAACAAACAAACAAACAAAAAACCAAATGCACAGGTATAGAATAGGTGGTACCTGGCTTAATAGTAGTAACTGCAAGAGGGATCTTGGAGTCCTAGTGGACAATCACTTAAATATGACCCTGCAGTATGCTGCAGCTGCTAAAAAAGCCAACACAGTCCTAGGTTGTATTAACAGAGGGATAGAATCAAGATGACATGAAGTGTTAGTACCACTTTATAATTGCTAGGTAAGACCATCCTTGGAATACTGCATCCAGTTTTGGTTGCCAAGGTATAAAAAAGATGTTGAGACTCTAGAAAGAATGCAGAGAAGAGTAACAAAACATATAAAGAACAGTTGTAGGGATTGAATGTTGTTTAATGAAAAGAAAGACTAGTAGTGACATGATAGCAGTGTTCCAATAGTTAAGAGGGGGTCAACGTATTCTCCAAGTACCTGAAGGGAGGACAAGAATTAATGGGTGGAAACTAATTAAGGAAAAAACAAACTTAGAACTAAGGAGAAATTTTCTGACAATTAATTAGTGGAGTGACTTGCCTCCAGAAGGTGAGGGTGGCCTAACATTGGAGGTTTTAAGACGAAATTGGATAACCATTTGTCTGAAAGGGTATAGGGTTTCCTGCTTGAGCAGGGGGTTGGACTTGAAGACCTTCAAGGTCCCTTCCAACTGTGTTATTCTATTATTCAAGGTTCAGAATTGGGAGAATAAAGTTGAATGCCTCTGAACACATGGATGAAGTTCTGAACAATTCCATAAAGACACCAGCATAGTTGCATCAAGCTTCCAGATTACAGGAAATTACTATCAGATTTATAAAATGTTCCACCTTTCTGCTTTCACAAATTAACCTCTAGGCAGAAATTTCCAATTTTGTGAAACAACATAATTTAAAAAAAACAAACAGAGAAAATCGTGGCTAAATTGCGTCTGTTCAACAATTAAATTGGTCATCAAACACTTTATTGGTTACTAAAATCTCTTGCCTGCAAAGGCAGAATGAGCGCTATGAAATATGTTAGTTGCCTAGCAACACATTCTCATAGTTGAAGTTCCTGTCGCTTGGGAATAGAGCAGTACGTAAGTCTCAGAGTAATGGACTGAGTTCTAGATCTGAGTCGCTATATTGTACAGGTCTTCTGATAGAAAGTGTCTTCTGTAATCACTCATCATCTGTGTCTGCTTGTGCTAGATGGGTTTGGTGACAGACCATTTTCAAGCGGCTCATTCTTTTAAAACCAACATTACAAGGACGCTGGGCTAATGCCAAGCCTTGAATTCTTAATACTGCCAGGAAAAGGCAGTCCAAATGCCTCTGGTGAAATTTTAAAAAGGCCACAGAGGCAGCTGTATGGATAAAGAACAAATAGAAACACAGCTGACAGGAAAATGCAGTGAACCCAAAGCTCAATATCACTTCCCCCCTCCGAGTACATTCAAAACTTCTTGATTCATTTCTTAGAAAATGAAACGGCCCTGACATGGAACACTTCTCTATGATGCAAAGATATATATTCTGAAATAATGGGTGTTGTGCCTCAGTTTCTATAAAATGGTCCTAATCCTAACAGGGCAACGTTGCCAAGTAAGGGTTCTTGCCAATTTCATTAAACAAAATGTCTGTTTCATAAACCATTTTCTTTAAAAAGATATTTTTAAAAACAAAATCTAAAACTTCCACCTAATTTTCTCTTCCAGTTTTGATCACAATTCTTTGGATCCTCTGCATATCTATACCTATATATCTTATGCAGAGAATGTGTGTGTGTGCGCACACACAAACACACAGAGACACAATACAAATCCACAAACTTCATCATCATTAATCTGGTGGGGATGAGATGATTTTTACTCTTTTGCCTATGCTCTAAAATCCAGCAATATCAGCACACTCCCATTTGCTTTTTTGCTTTTTCAAATGGACTGTAGGTTTTGAAGAAGAAAAGGGTAAGTAACCACAGTGGAGTGTGGGCAGGGGAGAATACAGATATTAAAAAGTTGCCATAACTCTGTAATGTTCTCTTACTCAACAAGAGTTATATTTTAAAAATGCATCTGACCAGCACTGTACTTAAGCAATGCTATCAAATTCAAACACCCATTGAGAATTTATTGTAACATGTAATACTGTAATATAATATATGCAATGTAGTACTGTAATATAACTTGATGTATACAATGTTGGCCTTCAACTGGGGGTAACAGGCAGATACTCAGCACTTGATTTCCATGATGGAGAAGGATTCCACTTACTAACCTTCATCTGCATCTTCAGCATTAGTACTTTTGTTACTATTTCAAAGCACTGCAATTAAAATGCTTGTGTCTTTAAAAAGGGTGATACATCACTTAATTTAGTAAGTGAGCTTCTACCACTGCACATCCAATAGTTGAATTTGTGCCTGATAGAAAGTAGCTAAAAATCTTTATGTCCTGTCAGAATGAAAGATATAAACTCTGCCACAAACACATATAATCATCCAACTTCTTTTATCTCTTTTGTCTGATCAGTAAAAATACTGCATCAAAGGGAATCTTTATCCTCATCTGATTCATGCTGTTTGTCATGTGAATTCCTTTTTGTTTCCATTGTTCTTGATTTGCAAATAAAGGTTCTGTTGACAGCAAATGAAAACCAAATGTATTGTTTAAAACCATTAAGACTACAGTCTCTTGGCTGCCCCATGATGTAATAAATTTGCTAAGTCAATATTATCTATCTGCTTGACATATAATCTGAAGAAGCAAAACCACGGCTGGCAGGAAAACCTATCGGTGGCCCTCTTACCCCTACAATGGTTTCACAGGAAACAAAAATAACTGCTTAAAGGAATTTTTTCCTATGCTGCAGTACAAGTCCCAATAAGATCATATTTTTCCTTTTCTGTATTTTTACACAGATAAACTAGCTACATATTCTGGTCCCACCAGAAAACTAGGCTGCACATTGTTCCCCTACCGGACTCTACCCTTGGTATTCCTCAACACAGAGGCTGCAAAGCTTTGAGTCACGCCCACCAAACTGGTACCATCCACCTCAACGATAAGGTCATTCACCTGGATCCTAAGAAAGGAAAAAAAGAAAGTTAGAAATATTTATGATGGTCATACAATGAACCATCACAGTCATTAAATAAATCACATAGCTAAGTGGATCCATTCTCCCAAATGGGCTTTTTTATGGCTAGAAAATAGCAAAAAAGTGTAGCAAATTGTGATCACGTGACCATGGGATGCTGCAACCATAGTCATAAATGTGAACCAATTGTCAAATGCCCAAAATGTAATCACATGATCATGGAGATTGTGTGGGATAGTGGTATGTGGCAGTTCTAACTGGAAGGATGGGTCGCACCTTTTTCAAGTACATTGTAACTTTGAACAGTCATTAAGTGATCAGTCGTTATGTTGGGATTACCTATATTTAAAGAGTTGAATATTATCTTTAGCTTCATCTGGTTTAGACTGAAATTAGCTTTCTTACTTTCCTCAGGGCTACACAATAAGCTTTATGGATAATTGGGACATGAATTTTGGACTCTTCCATCCAAATTTCATCTACTAAAGTATGCACATATTTCTATACATGTTTTTGACAGTGAAACGGAGTACAACGTTATTTTTATTTGTATCACTCTGGGACCAGGCCAAAGGTAAAAATACTACTGGAATAATCTTTGATAAATTTTGAAGAAAATTTGTAGCCTTTTTATAAAATTAAAAGGAACATCAGGTAGAGAAGGAAATGCACAAAGGATCTTCGGTGGGTGCAATGTGCAGAGCAATTTCTGAGATTCTACTGAGCTTTCACCCATGAAGGCCTCTGTTTATATTTTGCTGGTGTTCTGGTACTGGGCAAGAAGCCATGTTGGTTGCCATGACAGCATGCAGGAGCCCTGCTGGCATTTAGTACCAGGGCTGCTTTTCTCTCCCATCGTTCAGTTGCATGAAAATACACAGGCAACAATGAAGCATTCCAGTTCAGCAAAAGATAGCAGTTCCTTCTTTATTTAAATTAATGGTCTGCCAAATCTCAGAGGTCAATTGCTGAGGAGACTAATAGGACCATTACAATATATTGAATCCAGCTTATATTCTACCCCTTCACAATGCTTCACCCTGGGTAAATGAAGTACATGAAGAATAATGGTACAATACTCGTAAAACTGAGGCACCTCAAACAATCCAAAACAATCCTTAAAGGTCAGCTCTAGAGCACCTGAATCATTGCCTCCCAAAGTCAACCTCAATTAGGTTAATATATAGCAACAGTTGCAACTACAGGATACACAAAAGAGTACTAGATGACTTTTTTATCACTGAAAATGTTTATACAATGATCAACTTGACCTTCCTTTTAAAAGACTCATGGAAAGAAAAAGATTACTGATAATTTTTTATCATATTCTGAAACATTACATAAAAACTAACAGTTATTTCTTTATTCCACTGTAACTTTGATGGTAGTGACATAATATTTTAGTTCTTCCCCACATTACACTCTGTGAAAAGGAAAACACAGGAATGGTGCTGGACTACTATATTAGGTTTAACTATCCTTTTTCTTACTGTACTGTACAATTACTTTTATTAGTTCTACTACTTTATATATCTTCATCATTTAACCCATTTTCGTCTGCTATATTTTGTAGTACTTTTACTACCAGTTTTTCTCCTACAGTAAACACAGAACATGGAAACTTAAAAATATATTTGTTGTCCATCAGTATTTAGATTAGCTGATGAGCATTTTTTTAAAATATAAAACTTCTCACAAACCTGCAAATACTGAGGTTTGGGGGCTTATAGTCTTGTAAACATTGAATCTTTGATGTTTGTACAATAATCTTGCATTTAATTGGCATTATTTATGAGATATGTAAGTTCATGACTTTTGGGGAAAAAATGGATTGACGATGCCTCCACAAAAAGCAGAGCTGATGACTGCAGTGGAATGAAGAGCTAGCAAGTAGATGATTTCTTTGATAATTTTTCTCCTTAACTATTAACTAAAATTAACTATTTTAATTTCAGATAGTCCTGTAGTCTGGAAAATGGCCTACATTCTGAAAAATGTATGTTCCATACTGTCCAGCCCAACCCACCACATGTGCAGAGTTTGTGTCTGTGTTAAAAAACCTGAAGATGGCAGCCAAGCAGCATAATTAAATCCAACTCCTTTTATACATAGATATCAATTAAATCCAACTCCTTTTATACATGGATATCACATCACAGACACACAGAAAAGAGATGAGGTTTCATTTGTGCTGCTGCTGGGATCATCACCCTGCTTTTTTCATCCCTTGCAGTGAATGCCCCTGGCTCACACATGTGTTATGCTCTTGATGTTCCCTAGTTGGGTAATGAAACAAACAAACCAACTCAGAGAATTCAAAGAACGCTATAGTTCAAACTTATACTACAAATATTCTCTTTTATTTGAATTCAAATAATTTACCACTCAGTTATCTATACCTGAAGTTAATACTGGTATTTTCCTTTTTTCCTTAAGCATTTTAGTTTCTATTTAAAATTGCCATCAGATAATAATGTTACATCAGATTATTTTAGATCAGGCATGTCAAACTGCCGGATGCATCACGACGAAACCGCACCCACCCCATTGCTGGCAATGGGGAAAAAGTTGCGATACATTGCGTGATGTCATGTGACGTTGTGAGTTTGACATGCCTGTTTTAGATGAATGAGGTCTACAATCTTCTGTTATGAGCTTAAAATATAGCAATTAAATAAAATGAGTACAGCAGTGGATACAAATTCAATAGCAATAGCATTTACTGTAGATTATATACTGTTTCACAGTGCTTTTTACAGCCCTCTCTAAGCGGTTTTACAAAGTCAGCTTATTGCCCCCAATAATTTGGGTCCTTATTTTACTGACCTGAGAAGGATGGAAGGCTGAGTCAACCTGAGTCAATAATTCATGTAATGAGCATGGCAAGACCAGTTAAATTTCATAATCCAAAAATAGATAGTAGGAATGAATGACTGGTGGTCCTCAAAAAATAGAATTTAAACTTCAATCTCTCACTATTGACTGGTGGGAGTTCCTTTACACCTAGAATATCATAGGGTCTCCACCTGATTTATAGCACTGATAGCTAAGCCTTAGCAAATTAAGTATAAAAACACTCTTTTAACCTTTAGAGAATTAGCAAAATTAGAAATTTAAATTTCCACAAAGAAGTGTTTAATCCTTCTTCTGCCTGCTACTTCTTTGCTGAATATTCCCTTCTCAATTGTTCTTTCCATCCATGGAATTCCAAATGGTTTACGTGATTGGGACTAAAATATTGTAAACAGGAAGCATTTGGACAAGATTTTCAAGGGCAAATCAACTGCCAGGTGAAGGGTTAAAGCGTATTTTTTTTCCTAATGCAAACTGTATCCTCCAAGGACAATTTGAAGTGGAAAATGAGCTTTTGAAGCTACAGATAAGATGTAGCTAGCCTTCTTAACAATTCTTTAGGAACAAAGGCTGCATTTTGTTGCATAACACTGTTTCTATTTAATGTTTCCATTTATAATTTGTTTTTGACATGTTCATGATCTGTTATGAGAATGAAAACACAGATGCTTAAATACAGTTTCTCCTATAAAATATAACAAATAATAAATAAATGAGCTAGATAGTTTTGGAAGGCTACATCTGAAGGTATTTCTATGCAATCTGGGTTTCTAAATAAAATTCTAAGGGCTTCCCCATATGATCCGCATTGATCACATTCAGTTTATTAGTTACTATTATGTGCTTTTGTCCTTGGTAAATGAGAACCACATTTAAAAATGACTACCGGTACATTTCCCTTGATTTTCCTACCAACGTGTGGAGAGAGATGAGAAACATCTTTTGGTTTGATATATGAAATATGGTCACCTTATAACTAAATTACTTTGATGTTGGAACCTGCCTGCTATTCTAAGTGGCAAATATAACCTCTGATTACATTTCATTGGGATATTTTGCTTCAGCTCTTTAATGCTTCAGCTCTTCTAATGAAGTACAGAGAGGTGAATATCTGCACATTGCTTTTCCAGATTTGAACCACAATCCTAATGTTTCATGTTCTGCAGTAATACAGTGCATTCAGAAAGTATTCAGACCCCCTTCACTTTTTAAAAAAATATTTTATTAATTTTTTAGTTTTACAATTATAAGTACTTAATAAGCAACGTGCGTCTGGGTCTATCAGTAATTCAGTGGTACATATTAACTTTCTTAATCTAGATACACCATCCAGTGCTTCCTTTCTTTTACATTTTTCTATACTAGGCAAATACAATTCTTATATACATATACAACTGAATATCAGCATCTTTGTTACATTTTTCTAATATTATATATAATATCAGTACTGTCAGTTTAAAATAACGTTTCTAACCAAAAGATATCCTAATTGCATTTGCACTTAATATCCACTTGTTGAATCAATATCCTGTTTTTCCCAAGGTTTCCGGTTTGCGCGTGCAGTGCTTGCGGACATTCAGGAACAGTCCCCTCCCTGCCATTCGATCTTTCTTCCTTGGAGGACCCTGAAAAGGGTCGAAAGTCGCCCTGGAGGGGCGACCACCGCGAGGAGGCCCTCCTTGTGATCGCAGAAGGGCAGCAGCCCTCTGCTTGAATCCGGAGCAGCTCCTTTGGCCTGAAGAAGAGATCAGCCATTAAGATAGCCGATCATTAAGCCGCTCCCTGCCGAAAGCCCAAAGCACTGCCTAGCACTACCTAGCTCTAAGAAGCAATCTGGAGGACCTGGGTGAGACTTTACCTTTCTTATTCCCCTAACCACCTTCCTGTAGGACTTTTCTGAAAATTTCCTCCCCCTCCTTTGAAAGAACAGCAATTGTATACGTGGGGAACAAATTTTTAAAGCCTTAAAGCCTTAACAGAAATCAAGTGACTAAGCAAAGAAATCAAGCAATTTTATTTGTACTTATTAAAAAGCTTCTATTTTTGTGGGGATCTACTACGTTTACGTTTACGTTTACGTTTATTTGATTTCTATACCGCCCTTCTCCCTAGGGACTCAGGGCGGTTCACAGGGCATATATAAAAATAACGGTACAAAAGTTAAAAGGAAATTAAATCAATGCCCAGTTAAAAACAAGAATACAATACAAAAACACCAAATTTAAAACCCATAATCCCCCATCAGGCCAGACCCGCTAATTCAAATAAGTGGGTCTTCAACCCGCGACGGAAGGTTCGGAGGTCTGATGTCGTCCGGAGCTCCACCGGCAGTTGGTTCCATAATGCCGGAGCGCCCACAGAGAAGGCCCTCCCCCTGGGGGCCACCAGTCGGCATTCCCTGACCGGAGGCACCCTGAGGAGGCCCTCTCTGTGGGAACGCACAGGGCGGAGGGGAGTTGACGCCGGCAGCAGGTGGTCCCTGAGGTAACCCGGACCCATGCCATGTAAGGACTTAAAGATCATAACCAAAACCTTGAACCTCACCCGGAAGACAACTGGTAGCCAATGCAGCTCGCGGAGCAAAGGTGTAACATGGGAGTACCGGGAAACTCCCAAGACAACTCTCGCGGCCGCATTCTGTACCAGTTGGAGCCTCCGAGTGGTCTTCAAGGGAAGCCCCATGTAGAGAGCATTACAGTAGTCAAGGCGAGAGGTCACGAGCGCATGAGTGACCGTACACAAGGCATCCCGGTCCAGATAGGGCCGCAACTGGCGCACCAGGCGAACCTGGGCGAAAGCCCCCCTAGTCACGGCCACTATATGATCTTCCAGGGTAAGCCGTGAATCTAGGAGGACTCCCAAGTTGCGAGCCCTATCCACGGGGGGTAGAAGCTCACCCCCCACAGAAAGAGATGGAACATTTTGAATGTCCCGGGATGCCGGAATGTACAGCCACTCAGTCTTGTCAGGGTTGAGTTGAAGTCTGTTCCTCCCCATCCAGACCCGAACCGCCTCCAGGCAACGGGACATCACAGCGAGGGCATCACTGGGGTGGTTTGGGGTCGAAAAGAAAAGTTGGGTATCATCGGCATATTGATGATACCCAACTCCAAAACCACGAATGATCTCACCCAGCGGTTTCATGTAGATGATGAACAGGAGAGGCGAGAGAACCGACCCCTGAGGAACTCCACAAACGAGAGACCTAGGGGCCGATCTCTGCCCCCCTGCCAACACCGACTGCAAGCGTCCCAGGAGATAGGAGGAGAACCACCGAAAAACTGTGCCTCCCACTCCCAATCCCCTGAGACGCTGCAGCAGGATACCATGGTCGATGGTATCGAAAGCCGCCGAGAGGTCTAATAGGACTAGGACAGAGGAATATCCCCTATCCCGAGCCCTCCAGAGATCATTCACCAATGCGACCAATGCCGTCTCCGTGCTGTACCCGGGCCTGAAACCCGATTGGTAGGGGTCCAAATAATCCGCTTCATCCAGGACCAGAGGGAGTTGATGCGCCACCACACTCTCAACAACCTTCGCAAGAAAGCGAAGGTTGGAGACTGGACGAAAGTTGTTCAATACAGCTGGGTCCAAGGCAGGCTTCTTGAGGAGAGGTCTCACCACCGCCTCCTTCAAGATGGTGGGGAAATAACCCTCACTCAAAGAAGCAGATATAACCGCCTGGAGCCAGCCTCGTGTCCTCTCCCTAGCTGCATAAACCAGCCAGGAAGGGCACGGGTCCAACAAACATGTGGAGGAGCTCAGCCTCCCCATAATCCTGTCCACTTCATCAGTCCACTACCCTATTTTCTGTTTAAGCTGTGAATTAAGGAGAAAAAGAAATGGACTAATTGTACAAAAGCTTTATATTAATTTTTTGGGGGGGAATTTACATCTTATTCTACACGCTACTGATGACATCTTCTGGTGAAACATGGTACAACAAGTAAATGTTTTTCTATTGTGAGAGCTGACTGAATAACAGAGCTGTCCTTGACATTATTTTCAAGATAAGAGTGGGAACACCTGGCACTGAAAACAACCCTTAAGAATATTGGAGGTGGATAGTTACTGACTTTTATTAAAATAGCCTCCATGGAAGACTTAGCTGTAAACACCAACGAAATGGATGAATATATCCCCTCACTTGGTTATAAACTGATACTGGACACAATCTTGGCAATAACTGAAAAAATTAAAGCCAAACTGCAAGATACGTCTGGCAACTCAAAGCCACCAAATCAAATTTTGACCTTAAATGATGAACTGACAATCCAAGAACAAACAGAGGAAGTGGAAACTAACATTAAAATAGGAGACTTCAAAGAACAACAAATGCAACTTACAGACAACCTTGAAGTCCAAACTTCAACCTCAACTACAAAACTTACAACTCAAAAAATAATAGCACCTGAAGAAAACAACATTAAGAGTGAAGATATTAAAGGCCTTCAAATATAGTACGTTGAGGATTCAGCTAATCAAATGATAACCATAACACCAGCTACTACTTTCTACCTCAGCCAGATGGAACTTGAAGAAGAAAAAGACGAGAATGAATTAATGACAACTATACTACATCAAACATCAAAAACTGAGCTATTAAAGCAACACTTCAATGATTACAAAGGGGACACTTTCTTTGCAAAACTGATATTTGGATGGCCTCCCTGGATCCAAATAAGGGGTGTAGGAAGAAAGGGAGATGCATTTGAGAATGTAAAGGCACCAATATGGAAGATTGATTGGCACAAAAAGAAGGTGAGAGTTAGATTTAAAAAATTAAATTTGTCTCTTTTTTGGGATTTGTAAGGATAGAGCTTAAAAAACTTCTTTTAATGGATTAAGGGAAATCTCAAAAAAATATAACTTGATTTTAGATTTAGGTTTTAGATCTTTAAGGGAAAACAAAATTAAGCTTTTACAATATAACCCTGAACTATATTATAGAATCTGGAATGATATGACAAAATATAGTATTTTAATAATTGATCTACTGTTAAGATGACATATAGCATATATTAGTTGTAATGATAATGATAGAAATTCATCTCATATTTAACCCTTAAAGGAAAGTTGACTATTAGAATTGATGTATATTATAGAATTTGGAAAGGTATAACAAAATATATTTTTCTAATAATTGGTGAATTGTTAAGATGATAAATAGATTTTACTGGTAAAAAATAAAAATGTTTTGAAATGAACAATGTAAGTTTTGTTGACAGGATAATTACTCTTTATTGAAAAAGGGAAATGTGGGTTACCCAAAAATTAAGTTTTCTTTGACGTATCATAGGCTACTGTAGACTATTTTATTGCAATTAGGTAAAACTTAAAAACAGGATATTGATATGTATTAGTGAAAATATATTGAAAACTCTTTTAATTGACTAGGTTACAATTAGAAATGTATTATTTTAATTAATTTGACTATGTTATAACTAAGGGAATCAGAGAGGGAATTCTTGTTGATGCAACCTGAGTTATCTACAAATAACTTGTTATTTGCCATTGTTTATTTTTGATTACCCAACCACCGTGTTGCTTCACAAATATTTGAATGTAAATACTACAAAATTAATTAAAAAAATATCCTGTTTTTTCCACTTTTTAAAAATTCTGATTTCCCATCAGTATTCAAAGTATCTGTATCGCTTATAATTTTCTCATAATAAATTATATTTGGGCAACCAAATACTTCCCTTTTGCAAACCCTCTTAGCATTTTCATATTTCCCTACTCATACAAAAATGTAAAATTCTAGTTATAAATTCTATCTTTCTAGTTCTAATAACACTTCTATTTTTAACAATTATGTATTCTTAGCCAGTGTTTTTTTTCTAAAAAAGGTGCCAGAACTCTCATCTTGTTAATCTTTTATTTATATAATTTTATTTATATTTATTTATATAATTAAAAAATTATATATTCAATTCTTAACATAAATTTATCGTATTTAAGGCAAATGTTCATAGTAAATTCCAGTTTTGTCCAATTCTCATCTGGCAAATCTTTGAAATTTGAGCCAAGTTTAATTCATAATTGCTTTTAGTTTTTTCATCTGTTTTTGGCTTAGATCAGGGGTGTCAAACTCAATTTCATTGAGGGCCACATCAGCATTGCGGTTGCCCTTAGGGGGCCGGGTGGGTATGGCCAGGGTGGGCGTGGCCTACTGGGTGGGCGTGGCTAGAGTGCGTATGGCCTACTGGGTGGGCATCAAGGGTGCCTATGAGGCCTGGTCAGGAGTGGGACAGATCTGAGGGTCTCTGGCAGAAGGAGGGTCTCTGGGCCAGGGCCAAGGCAGTGGGAGCCGTTCCCTCACTGTTTCCAGGATGGCTTCGCGGGCCACATGAAACCTCTTCACGGGCCGGATCCGGCCCCCGGGCCTTGTGTTTGACATGTCTGGCTTAGATGAAGTAATACATCTTTCAGGCATTCACCAAATAAACTAGAAGTTGTTGTGAGCATCTCCTTAAATACAAACAGCTCATAAGCTGGATCTACCTATATTAGCAACCATATTATTGATTGCTTGTACATATCATTTTAAAGATATGATCACATTGGTTCAAGTGAATGTACTATGCCTGCGTTTCCCTCTTGACTCCCTTCCGTGATTTCTGCAAACAGCTCCCTGCCCCAATTCACTTACACGTATGACTTTCTTTCAGTGCTTATCCACTGATCTTTATCTGAAAGCAAGGGCAGCATATGAATAAACAAAAAACATTGGGGTGGCTAGTCCAGGGATCAGATAAATGGCCAATCACAAGCAAGGAGGGTAGAGAAGGAGGACACAGAACAAGGAAATACAAATATCAACAGCTATGACATTGGATGAGGAACAATAAAAGAAAACAAGATCAGTTAAGGTAGTCAAACCGAAACAGATAGGGAGGAGAAAGATTTTAAAAAGGGACAGTAAGACCAGATTGCAAGGGAAGCGATGTGAGACAGTCTGAACAATCACAATTGGCTAGAGCAAGGTCCATCACGTGGCCAACGAGCAGAGCACGGAACCAAACAGGCTTACCAATGGTTTTTCAATGCTTTCTCTGATGACGCTGGCAGAGGACCAGCAAAAGCTTAGATTAGGTAGATATGCTTTAAACGGTTACTTTTTATTGCTTATTATGATCTTTTAGCAATAAACGACTGTTTTTTATCCATCCCGGTGTTCGAAGATTTTATTTTTATACATATTGATTGCAAATTAATCTTGTAATTTTCTGTTTTCCCCCAAGCAATTAATTCTCTGCTTTTCTTTTCCTAAGGGAATGGGGTGGAAATTCCCCTTCCCTCTCTCCTCGGGTAGGATTCTTTGCTTTGGGAGGGTTTTTTCCAGGAAAAAATCTTAAAGTCGTAAAGAGAGGATAGAGTCTCACCCACTTCCATCCATGTTGCTCGAAAGTTGCTCAGTGCTTTTTTTTTTTTGGTGTCAGCAGCTTCTGACTGGCCACATGAATGTAGCCAGTCTTTCTCCTGCCGGTATGGAGGGCTTCCTTGGATCAAACGGAAGGGCCACCACCCTCCCGCGATCAATGAGGGTCCCCTCCTCCTTCATTGCCTCTCCGGGGCAACCTTTGACCCTTTTTAGGGTCTCCAGTGGGGCAAAATCAAATGCAGAAGATGAAGCCCAAGATGTTAAACTGGAAGTCCCTGACCCTGCCTCCAATTTTGTCAGTTCTGTTATGCTGCAGCCTGATTCTACAGTTGTTGAAATTCATTTTTTTCTCATTAATCTACACTCAGTATCCCACAATGACAGTGAAAACAGAATTGTGGAAATGTCTGTAAATTTATTAAAAAGAAAAACTGAGATATCATATTGGCGTAAGTATTCAGATGCTTCACTCATTACTTTGCTGAAGCACATTTGGCAACAACTACAGCCTCAAGTCTTTTTGGGTATGATGCGACAAGCTTTGCATACTTGGATTGGGGGATTTTCTGCCAATTTTCCTTGCAATTCCTCTCAAGCTCAGTCAGGTTGGATGGCAACCATCTGTGGACAGCATTTTCAAACAGGGTTCTGGCTGGGCCACTTGTCCCTGTGAGGCCCTCTACAAAAAGGTGTGTGCCTTACCAAATCATGTCCAATTAATTTAATTTACCACAGGTAGACTTAATCAAGATGTAGAAGCATGTCAGCAATGATCAAGAGAACTGAGAGGCAGCTGAGATAAATTTCAAATGTTGTTGTAAACGGTCTGAATATTTATGCTAATGTTATATTTCAGTTTTTTTTCTTTTTAATAAATTTACAGACATTTCTAAAATTCTGTTTTCACTTTGTCATTATGGGGTACTGAGTGTTGATTAATGAGGAAAAACTGAATTCCAACAACTATAGAATCAGGCTGCAGCATGACAAAATTGACAAAAGTGAAGGGGGTCTGAATACTCTCTGAATGCACTGTATTTGCATGTGCATATATGGAGAGAAACAGCTATCACTGATATTTATTAAAAAAAATCAGTCCTATGCCTAATTAATACATTTATTTTTAGAGAAGAACTTGAATGAAATATCAAAAAGGCTGATATAAAACAAACACTGTCTTCATTTTGAGCTAGTTCTCCCACTGCTGTAATGTGCATATACAGATAGGCCTCGACTTACAAAAAGTTCATTTAATGACCTTTAGAAGTTACAATGGCGTGAAAAAAAATGACTTATGACCATTTTTCACACTTCTGACCACTGTAGCATCTCCATGGTCACATGATCAAAATTTGGACTCTTGGCAACTGGCTCATATTTATGCCAATTATAGCTTGTCCTTGAGTCATGTGATCATACTGTGCAACCTTCTGACACACAAAGTCAATGGGGAAGCCAGATTCATTTAACAACTGTGTTATTAAAATAACAACTGCAGTGATTCAACTTAACAACTTAATAACTAAAAAAGGTCATAAGGTAAAGGTAAAGGTTCCCCCGCACATGCGTGCTAGTCGTTTCCAACTCTAGAGGCCGGTGCTCATCTCTGTTTCAAAGCTGAAGAGCCAGCGCTTGTCCGAGGACATCTCCATGGTCATGTGGCCGGCATGACTAGATGCCACAGGCACACAGAACACTGTTACCTTCCCACCGTAGTGGTCCCTATTTTTCTACTTGCATTTTTATGTGCTTTCGAACTGCTAGGTTGGCAGAAGCTGGGACGAGTAACAGGCGCTCACTCTGCTACGCGGCACTCGGGATTCGACCCGCCAAACTGCCGACCTTCTGATCGACAAGCTCAGCGTCCTAACCCACTGAGCCACCATGTCCCTAAGAAAGGTCATAGAATGGAGCAAATAAAATTAACAACAGAAAGTTTGGGTTCAGTTGTGGTTGTAAGTTGAGGACTACCTGTAAAAGTAGAAGAAACTGACTAAAAGCTTTTTCTAATCCTAGAAGCAATTATTGCTTTTTATGCTAGCTTCTTTGTATTTCATTAGGAAATATTACACATAAACTAAGATAGCAGTCTTAAACTGGCAATTTATTAAAACATAGAACAGAATTCTATATGCTTACTCAGACATAAGTCTTATTGACTGTTCCTATGCAAATGAGTGGAGAATTAAAGCCTAACTCCTGTCAAACATAATGAACCCTATTTCTGAATAAATCACTCTGTAAAATTCTTAGTGCTTATATTCACGTTATAAGAATACGCCCAGCACCTGAAAAGTTTGACTGTGGAGTAGAATAAAAAAAAAAGTAGACTCACATAGATATAGTAAAAAGGGAGCTTATTTTTATGTGTTCCCCCTTTCACCTTTTGAGGGAAAACAGCCAAAATAAATCCTGGTTGGAAAAAGAGAGCCTAATGTTCCTTAATCAGGGTTAGTATAATTTTTCACTATCTGTCAAAGAGAAAACTTTGAATTTTTCAGCAAAATTATTTCATTCTGGTATTATGTTAACAGAATGCTACACCGACAATGATGATACAAATATAATATATGGGAGGTGAGTTTTTAAAACTTATGTTGTGACATCTTATGATCCTGAACTTTTAGGGAGGAAAAGATTTGTCAATTTTTTTACAGAAAACAAGGAAGAAATCTACAATTTTAACGATCTCTTCTACAGCAGAGTTTGATTATGATCAATAAAGCAAGAGGTCTTGTTTTGCTATATTCTTGTTCCAAGATAAGCTTCGTTCCCAATGTAATATCAGTCCTACTGACCTGCCATCTCGATGAGCTGCTCCTCCTTCTGTCACAGTCTTGACAAATATGCCAAGCTTTTCTAGACCCATATCAGCTCCAGCCCCCATTCCAATAATACTGATCCCAAGACCCTCAGAATCTGCATGAGACAAGGAAGAGGTGAATTGAATTAAAATATGAGGTGTCAAGTCTGAAGGTTACCAGAATCTGATAATATATTCAATGAAACCTGCTACTGCAAATTTCCGCCATCAGCTAGAGGGGAATTCTTCCTGGCTCTTTAAAGAGAAATTGACTGTGATCATTCAACCTGTTTAATCAGGTCAGTTAAAAAATCTAGTAGCTATATACGTACAACATGCTAAGCTTTATTGTAACTCTGATTGATTTGGAGGGGGGGGGAAGAATGGACTTAGTGTCTTGTGCAATATCAGCTCATTTCTTTTGCTTATGGTTCAGTTCCCCCCCCCCCCCCCACACACACACACACCATTACTGCTGGGCTGGCTCATTATCATGGGAGGGGAAAGGGTGGAAGAGAAAAGGGGGAAATAGTTTTTAAATAATTAAAAGATAAATAATAAAGTGTATATAAAAAGAGTAGTAAATGAAAAAGTGCAGATAAAGAAAATAGTACAGATAAAGCAAAAGAAAAAAGAATGCTTCTTTTAATCTTCCTTCCCCTTTGGAATTACATTATAGTTGCTTTCTTCCTATATTTATCCCTTTTTAATCAACAAATTGACAAATCATTAGTTCATTTTTGTCCATTTTCACCATAGAATCCATAAACAGAATTTAGAATATATATTTCCAACAGCATCTCCCAGGGCATGTAGGTCACTACACGTGCCAAGCTAAAAAAAAAGCAGACACCTATATCAGAAAGCAGTTATATAGAAAGAAGCTAGAGACAGATGATCATTTCAGTGCAATGGCAAAGGTATCGGGTCATACTATGGCAATTGTAAACCACCACTATATTTTTATCAAGAAAACCACATGAATAAAAAAATATAAAATAATATAATGCCATATGATGTGCCACTCAGGTCAGATGACATTCAACACACTACTTAGGAATGGCCAAGGAACTTTCAGAATACTAATGGCCTTTATAATGTGGCTAGATTAAAGCCTTTGGGACATCAAGTTCTTGATTTTGCCATACAGGAAAAGAAAATCAGAAGCTGCAGTCAGAATTACCTTTGCAAACATGGAATATATGAAGCATGAATATTGGAAAGCACAACTCACTGAATATCAGCCCTCCCAGATAAACCAGACAGGAAACATGACCAGATGAGCTAATTCCACTTAATTGTAAGTCTACTTTATTGTAAGGTTATATCAACAGAATCATGTCTACTTGCAAGCCTGAAAGTAGAAATTTCTGCCACCATTTTTAAGTGCTTGGTCCATTAGGGTGGGTCCTTCCTAAGTTTTTTTCTCTGACCATTAAGTCCCTGGGGAATCCTGCCTCTCTTTTCTAATTGTTTCCTAGGCAGAATCTCTTTCCCTCATTCCCCAAGGTTATTCACACATTCCATTACAATGAAAGATGAAATAAAATTGATACTTTAGGCATCAATGAATAGAGTCTAGGATTGGACATTTCATTATTCAGAACATTAAAATCAAAGTGACATTGTTTTTATAGTTAGGAAAAGTATAGCAAGAACAGTACTTGGCTGCAATGCAATCAAGGGCCACATATTATCAATCAGAATTTATGGACAGCCCTTTAATATGATGACCCTTCAGCTTTATGTTCCAAATGTTCATGAAGAACAAGAGGTGGCCAATGAATTTTATGATCAAGTTCAATTTGAAATGGACAGAATATCAAATCAAGAGGTGGAATGCCAAAGTTGGAAATATTAAAGAAAAAGGTATAGTTGGATTATTAGTGGGGCTATGTGGTTTAAGAAATTGAAAAGCACAACACTGACTTATCAATTTCAGATATTCCAATTACTTCTTCATAGCTAATACTGTCTTTAAACAACCAAAACAATTCCTCTGTATACAACCTCTCCAGATGGAGAATACAGAAGACAAATTGAATATATTATTGCTAAAAGAAGGTGAACAAGCTCACTTATAGCATTAAAGCCATGAACAGGAGCTGACTGTGGAACTGACCACAAAAACCCAAATGTAAGAAAGAAGAAAGCCAACCAGTTTCCACAATATGTGGTAAAAGTACACCAATCATTTTCAAGGAAAACAGTAGGAATTTCTTTTAAGTTCTGAACTTCATTAGAGAACCAAAGAAATGGGAAATGAACTGAAAGAAGAATAAATTTGAAAAGATGGAGAAACAGAAGAAAGCAAACTAGATCCCAGAACAAGTTAGCAAGAGGAGAAGAGAAACTAAACCAAGAAAGATAAAAATCTCAGGAAGAAGTTTTACAAAGAGTTTCAAGGAGCTGTCAGAAGAGACAAGAAGCAGTATTACAACAACATCTGTAAAGACACTAAAGATGAAAAGAAACATGGAAAAATAAGGAAGGTGTTTCTAAATATGTCTAAACCTAGAAAGAGATTCCAATCTCAATGTGGTACTTTAAAGAACGCCAATCGACAATAACAAAGGAGATCAAAGATAGGAGGTATATACTGAAATATTGTACAGCAAAGATGCCAATATCTGTGAGGGAATGTGCACCAGGAAAATTAGTGGACAGAAGTTTTGGCAACACAGAGCTTTTTCAGGGAGAAGACAGTAAATCTCATCAAAGAAAGGTTAAAATTAAGACACTGTGCAGTCCCAAAATGGATGGGGGAGAGGGCAAGAGCTTTAGGTTAGCCACATTCTAGAATATCTAAGAATACATCTAGTAGGTTCAGAAAGATTAGTTCAGAAAGATTCTGTCAATTAAGTGTAAGCAAATAAAGGATTGGACTAGATTGGATTTTGCTATGTCATTTTTTTGTTTGGGCCTTATAACATCCAATATAGCTTAGTAGTTATTTCCCAATTACAAGAAACTCTAGTACTAGAAGATGAAGTGGGAGCAGCACTTCAATCATTACTAAGTTATAAGGCTACAGGAACTGAAAAAATATCTACAGAAAGATGGCAGGCAACAGAAGAGGAATCAGTAAAGGTCCCAAGTAAAAGGTCTTGGAACATTGGAGAATGATATAGTAGTTATGAAATTGGAAGTGGTAAAATCTACATTACAATATGAAAAAGGGGACTTAAAAGAGTGTGCGCACTATTATACAATATTCTTAATTTCACAAGCTAGCAAAATAATGCTTAGAATATCCAACACAAATTAGAGCTCTATATGAAGAAAAAGAGATGCCAGATGTTCAAACTGGCTTTAGAGAAGGAAGAAGAACGTGCAACATTATTGCTGATGTATACTGTGTAATTGAGAAAGCTAAAGAGTATAAAAAAGAAGTCAGTATGTACTTCATTGCTTATAGAAAGGCCTTGATTGTGCCAACCATATCAAGCTGTGGAACATGCTCAGAGAATGGGATTCCCAGAACATTTCACTGTCCTCGTGAAAAACCAATGTACAGGTCAGAAACTCACAGTATGGACAGAACATGATGAAACAGACTGGCTCCAGGTTGGCAAAGAAATGAGACAAGGCTACAGACTCTTCCTTTATTTATTCAGTCAGTCAATATGCTGGAAAATACAGGTAGTCCTCAGTTTATGACTGCAACTGAGCCTATTAATTACGTTGGTAGGTTATGATAATCATAAAGCAGGTCACCATGTGACCAGATCCAATTCTTACAACATTTTTTGCAGTGGTTGTTAAACAAATGTGAGCAAAACAAACATGGTGTACCCGTTGTTCAGAAAGTCTCCCTGTAAATAAAAACACAGCATCTCTTGTCAAATCCATTCTCCAAGGGGAAATGAGATGCAATTGTTGGGAAAGGCCCCAAACAAAATTTTAAGTTTTATTATTAAGAATCAAACAAGGATAACAACAATCAACCTAGATGGATCAAAGATAATGATTGCAATGCTTTGTGGTAAATAAAAAGCCCCTGTAGACTTTATATGAGTTAAATATAATAATAGATTGTTAACAGAGGGCTTTGAAGTTTAACTTTGCTGTTGGTTTACATGTTAATACCTTTCCTTATATATAGTAGATACATGACAGGTTAAATTGGCTGCAAATAGATATGTAGAAGTACCGTATATTAATTGTAGACCTGCTTTGCAAGAAGCAGAAACTATTATTGCTGCAAAATACATCAGTATTCAACTACGGGGGCATAATAGATGTATATGTGTTTTTATATTTTGTCTTTTCCATTGCTCATTTTTAAGTATCTAATTTTGCTTTCTTTTTGTAAAATTTCTTTTTTTTCTTTTTTGGAACTTGTATTTTAACTTTTTGTATAAAATAAAATAAAATTATTGTGGAAGAAAGCAAACAGGGTGGTTGTTAAATGAATCACTGTTCGCTATGTGTCAGTTTTTGCCATAAACCACAATGAAATACTGGTTTCTGGCAAAGATGTCATAAATCACAGTCATGTGGCTGTGGGGTGCTATAAATGCCCAAAATACATTCAAAAGACTGGATGGTGTGGGGAACATCAGAATTTCAAAAGTCCCCCTTTTGCGGGGGTGTGTGTGTGTCATTATAATTCTGAACAGTCTCTAAGCATCCAGTCATAAGTGTAGGACAACCTATATTAAGAGAAGCAGATTGGAAGAAGATCAGTGAAGTTTTAAAGCTGGAGGGGAAAAAAACCATCAATCTGTGGTATGCTATCACTACTATGATAGCTGGAAATGCAGTTGAACTGCAAATTCTAGTTATAAAAGTCAAGGAATATAGTGAAAAATGGGACTACAATTAAACATAAAGAAGACCAAGCTAATGGAGAAAAAACAACCAATCTTAAATTGATAATGATCCTTAATACAAAGAGGAATAGCTTCTCTATCTAGGACTGTTCTGGGGTAATGTTGCAAGGCACATGGTGAGTCAGACGGAACCAAGCACTGGGTGAAACCATAGTCAAGCTTAAGTGGAGACTAGATAAAAATGCATAGTTTGTGATTTATCTTGTTGTGGAAAGCCAGTCTTCTCTTAGCATGGTATATAAACTAGGATTTCATGATATGCAACACTTCTGCTTATTTTTTCTGGGCATAGAATGTTACATGAACACAGAAAGAGAACTTTATTCACTTAGGTTTAGGGTTTATAGCATGATTATGATTCAAATCACATTGCATTTTAAACCCAGTGTTTTCTTTATTTTGTTATTCTCTTCTTTTTCTCCTATGCAGCAGGCTGCAGGAAAAGACAGATATGTCTTATCAAAGATCTAAACTGATTTCTTGCTGAACATGTTTTTAAAAATTAGGCCGAGGGCCCTTACAGCCCTGTGAACAAAAGTAGCCTATATCTGCCATAGCAGCTTATTTTTTTCTTGTGGCTTTTCCTATGCCATTCCTAAGGGGAAAATAACTGATAGGAGAAGGGCAAGAAGATAAAAGGAAATGATTGGGGGAAAGCAGTTGAAGGTGATGAGCGAAATATGCAGCAAGCTGAAAATAAGGCCCCTTTCAGAGACAAACTAGCTTATAGTGACCTATTCTTAAAATGTGTGTGGAAAATACAAAAGAAGGGCTCATGCTGCAGAAATCTGATCAAAATGCCTTATGTTCTTTCTTGATTCCTCTAAATAGCATCCCATTTCTGCAAGTTCTGAAAAGGAAAATTCATCTCCAGACACATTTTCCTATTACCTTTTTCCAGTTCCACAGGAAAAAGATCCAGCCTTTCCACTCTTTTTTCAAGTTCATACTCTGCTGAGGCAGCCATAGGATCAACATCTTCATTTCGACGGTCATATTCCTCATTGGAATAAGTGCTGAAAACCTGGAAATGAATAATACAGAAGTGAAAATGTTCTGATTTTGAGTAAATGATTAGTGTGGAATTCATTAAACCTGGCTCATCGGCCATGGAAATTAATGCTTCTGATAATGTTTATTTATATATTCAATCAATTTGTATGGCCGGCCATTTCACATTTGTGATTCTGGATATCTCACACAACTAAAAACAACCAATAAGCAAAATCCAAGAATTAGTAAAAAATATAATAATCCTCTTTAACCAAGGTAAGGTAAAGGTAAAGGTTCCCCCGCACATGCGTGCTAGTCACTTCTGACTCTAGGGGCCAGTGCTCATCTCTGTTTCAAAGCCGAAGAGCCGGCGCTTGTCCAAGGACGTCTCCATGGTCATGTGGCTGGCATGACTAGACACCAAAGGCGCACGGAGCACTGTTACCTTCCCACCGTAGTGGTCCCTATTTTTCTACTTGCATTTTTACATGCTTTCGAACTGCTAGGTTGGCAGAAGCTGGGACGAGTAACAGGCGCTCACTCTGCTACGCGGCACTTGGGATTCGACCCGCCAAACTGCCGACCTTCTGATCGACAAGCTCAGTGTCCTAACCCACCGAGCCACCAAAAGCCCCATTAAAAACCAAATTACAACTGAGAAACAGGAAAAAAAAGGCAAGTGCAAGTCATGGATCAATCAGTGTAATCATCTGATAGGCTGTGAGCCATAATTAGATCTCCAAGTAATATGCAGTTTCCATCATTTCCCAAAGAGTATAGATAGTTTTCATTTAGTGACCACAACTAGGACCAGCAATTTGGTGATTAAGTGAAGTGGTCACTCACAAACTAATGTATTAACTGTACAACTGATAAAATTGAAAGAATTCCAGATGATTGGATGTCTAGGAATGAAAATATATGATATTCTTGAATACTGAAGAATTTAATTTCCTTCCTTGCATTTCTGTCCTAAAATGTGTGTCTAAATTACAGAAACGTGTTAACCATAGGGTTAAATTTCAGTGTCTCTCATTTTAGACACCAAACAATGGGAACAAAATTTATTTCAATAAATTTGGATAAGATTAGATAAAACCTCCTAGGGACAGCTAAAACAAAGTGCTTAAAATGTGTTGCCAAACATTTTCTAGAATAGATGAGTCACCTTGATATCACATTGATGAGTTAAAATTCATTGTTACAGAAGGACTAAGTGAATATCTAGCTTTACTTTTTGTGCGATCAGTTTCGGTTCTCAGTTCTTACTCCAAATCAGAAGCCATATTTAGATATTTTCTCATGTTTATAGGAGACAGACTTTGTTGCCAGGAGGAATTTATCTGTGAAGTTTAAACTTTCATGCCAGGATCATCCTTTAAATATATTTTTTTCTAATATTTTGTTTCCCCAGTACACTACTTTGTGAGTCTGAAATATTAAAGGGGATGGAATAAATTATGTAATTTACTAAACTATAAAAGACCATCCATTTTTTTGACAGATGTAAATGGGGACAATCAGTTTTATGGGATAAACAAACAAAACATTGTAAATTCATCTAGCAAAATGGCTGGTTTAATTTGTATTTGCAAAAATGATTTAAATCAACTCGATTTAAATCATGATTTAAGTCACTAGTAAAAAGGCTTGATTTAAATCAACTCGATTTAAATCATAATTTTTAAAGAGCAACTATCATCTCTGTCCTGCAGCGACTCATCCTCTGACCCGCTGTTGACTCACCGACAGTCCCATTCACTTTAATGGGGCGGCTGGTGATGCCGCAGTGACACAACAAGGTGAGGGACGTGGTGGGCAGCAGGTGAGTGGATGGCCCCTAACAGGCACTGCCATGATGGATCTGAAATGACAGGTGCTCTTTAAATGTAAAGACTCATTCTTGCTGGTAGTTAGAATTTTTAATATTATTATTTGGAAACAAATTGAAGGTTTCCCTATTTAAAATAATAAGCTGTCAGGTTAATAAAACAGCGATATCAGAACCGATTTTATGTTAATAGGTTAATCATACAGTTGGGAGAACTACTCAAATTCTTTTATTTAATTAAAATACTTAGAGCCTGGTACAGATGCATTTCTCTTCGAAAAATCATACAATTTGTTGTGTACATAGATTTGTAAAACAATGGGATAAAGGAATATTCCTGAACTTTGTTTTATAGTTACTGTGAAATTGTGTGAATGCATCAATGCAGTGCATATTATCTCAGCTTGCAGAGCTTGGATTCATTGAACAAGTTTACCAAAAATGTAAATATTGCAGAATATACAGCCTCATGCTACATTACTAAGCTCCATTTCATGCTGAATAAACTAAATTATTAATGTATCTTAAATAGAAAACTATATTTAGATAGATATTTACTCCAAAAGCATTTTATTAAAATAAATTTGATAAAAATAACAAAAATCCAATTTAAATCAAAAAATCCAATTTTATTTTTTTTAAAAAAATAATCTATTATTTCCACCCTGATAAATATACATAAATACACACACACACATATATATATATTTGCCTTACATTAAGGGAGAGGCAAAGCTAAAATTCCTTCCTGTATTTCTATAACATTTTTAGTGAACAGCCCACATTTGGGCAGCATCAAAATAAATACATGATTAATCTGGTCAAAGACTTAGCAGTTGCAACTACCTAGAATGCTAAGCTTGATTTTTTTAAAAAAAACACCAATTTTGTGTTGAGTGAGTCCAACCTCTTTGATTGAATTGAATTGAATCAAATATGTTATTTGGCCAAGTGTGATTAGACACATAAGGAATTTGCTCTGATGCAGAAGCTCCCAATATACATGCAAAGCACAATGAATAATGATAATCCATCATCATCATACCAATAAAAGGTGGGAGCAAAAAAGATAATAAGGGCAAATAATACTACAGCCATATTACAGTACATGGATAAATACACAGAAACATGAGGCAGCATTGTGAGAATTACTGTAGGTGTTTAGCAGAGTGATGGAATGAAGGAAAAACTGTCCCTGTGTCTAGTTGTTTTGGCATGCAATGCCCTGCGGCACCTTCCCGATAAGAACAAATATAGAAGAACAAATGACAGATTCAATACAGCTAATCCTCAAGTAACAAATGTAATGGTGCTTGCCAATTACATTCGTAACCCAAGGATTCGTAGGAGTAAATCACATAACTTGAATGTGATCACTCCCTACTTTCGCCTACTCCACTAATCGAATGTGGGGGTCATTGAATACACGAGCTATCTCAGGATGGGGAAGGCCATAGGGGAGCATAGTGCTTCTGACCACCCACGGCCTCCCCCGATCCACTGAGATACTTCATGTTTCCTCCTCCCCTCTCCATCCTGCCTGGCCAAGTCACTTATCTTACCTAGATCTCGATGATCAAGGGAGCTTTCCAGCCTCTCGCCTTCAGCAAAGATTTGCCGAGGCCTACAGGGATGAGAGATTATGGCCCTATAGGCTCTGGTCATCTTTGCAAAAAGCCTTTGCTGCCAAGAACAGAAGTCCCTCCGGGGCTCTGTTCTCAGTGGCAAAGGCCTTGAGGAAATCCACAGATCTCAGCCAGGCCTTTGTTTGCAGAGAACAGAAGCCTAAAGTACTGTGAGATCTTGTGAGATCCTGCGTTACTAATATCACATGAACTTGCAGTACTTTAGGCCTTCGTTCTCTGTGAATGCACCAAAGGCCTGAAGCAGTGAAGCAGGTTAAGAAATCAAAGGCTGGCTAGATCTTCACAAGGTGAGTATTCACAGGCCCAGTGCCTGTGGAGATCCGGCAGGGGTGGGGGAAAACAGGCAGGGAGAATGTTGTAGTGCCTCTGCTGTCGTTCATAAGGATGAATGACTGTTGTGCTGCAACATTTGTAACTTCGGGACTGTGTCATAAGTATTGTAGAGGTTATGTCATAACTTTGAACAGTCCCTAAGTGAACTGTTGTACTTTAAGGATTACCTGTAATTCCTCTATAAAACTGTATCAATAGCTCAGGAAGTTTGACCTTCCTGAGTTGATGCAGGAAGAACATTCATTGTTGTGCCTTTTTAATGATGGTTCTAATATTAAGTGACCATTTCAAGAGAATTAGAGACTAGTAGTGTATTGCAAAACCTCAGAAAATGAATCAATTCTAATAGGTCCTTGATGCTGTTTGCACATGGTAAAATGTTTAAGGTGCTAGATGAGAATGATGAGGACTTGGGTTTAAAACTACTTTTAGCAATTAAACAGCTATTGAACACAGATTTGGGCCTCTGAGACCAATCTATCTCAAGGTTGTTGTCAAGAATAATTGGAGGTGGTAAAAGATACTACCATCTTGAACATCTAATAAAAACAACAACAATTGATGTACAGATAAGCACTTGATAGTATTTTTCTATATGACTGTAATCCTCAGTAGGATTACACATACATCCTTTGGCAAACCAGTTTCTAGATTCATATAAGAAAAAGCTAGCATGCAAATGATAAGAAGGAGTCCATCTCCAAAACTCTGAGTATCCATCATTGGTTTCTTTTTTTGCCATTGGAACAGACAGTTTTATATACCCTGAAAGCCTTGTGTCACCTGAATAAATGCTAAGACATTTCTTCTGTCTTTGCCAGTAGCCCCCTACCCATAAATATAAAGCTGAAATTAACAGTACTTCACTATTTTCTCCATGGCACTTTGTCATCAGCTGCCAACATTGCCTAATGCTATAAGGAAAGTTGTAAAGTTGTAATGTTGCAAAGAAGGGCACGAAACAATTGGGCAAGATTATCCATGTTTTTCCCTAATATGTGGTTTCCCAGTGCTTGGTTAGATGATTTTATATTTAAAAGCATATGGGATTCTTTCCAGATTTATACTTAAAGCTAATTATTGAAATTAATGGACTTGTTCAAAGGATCTGTTTACAGTTTGTAAATCTCTTTGATTTAAACAAGTCTATGTACAGTATAACTAAATCTAGGACCAATGACCTCTCCAACATAGTATGGGAGAAGATTCTATGTAGATAATATTTAATATTGTAAGCCATCTAGAGTTACCCTGAGGTAAGATGGAGGGGGAGTCAATAAATTTAATAAAAAATAATAATAATAAATAAATTTCTGCTGATTTGTATTCCCCCATTCTGCAATATGCAACAAGAAATATGTGATGGATAAGCACATAAAACACATACATACCTGCACAAAAACATATACACAGACCCTAGAATTCATACAGAAGCCTGTCCCACCTCAAAAGCAGTTCCCGAATTACTCCAAATACAGTGTGCCTAAAGCCCTTTGCTGCTTTTCTTTCTCATCTTCTTCTCTGCTTTGTACTTTCTTGTTCCAGGAGACCAGTAATGACCCAGACTTGGTATCCACCTGCATATCCACACCTCTCTTATTTATCCATACAAGATATTCTTCCTTTTTGCTTTTCTCTTTCCTTCTTAAATAAAAAGGAAAATATTCCTTTCCCTGTCCTTTCTTGCTCTGATTCTTTATTCTTGCTTTTACTCTTCCCATTCTAAGCCAGGAGTGGGCAACTTGCCACTCTTAAGAGTTGCTTGTAGTCTTTGGCCCAATTTCAGCTGTCTTTTGTAAGCCATTAGTTTGGACCTTTAGCAAGAGCAACGTGTTCCTATTACAACACTCCCTAGCAAAGAAGAAGAAAGAGGGAGGACAGGAGAAAGAGAAAAAGTCAGAGAGAATGAGATGGCAGAAAAAGGAAAAAAAGAGGGGTTATCTCTAGCTTCATCCATTCATGTTTTCAACTCCACCCATTACTGGCATGTATTGTTGAAGATACATCTTCAGACTATCAGTTCTCTGCTTATGTTTCAGATATAATGCACTTCTCTTGCCCCACTTCCAATTCTTCACAAAACCTTGACTTAACTGATTCCCCTATTTTATTTTTTCCTGCTGGAGAGAACCATTCCTAGCTCTTTCCACAGGCATTTACAGCAACAGGTTCAATTCTCTGACGCCCCCATCCTCAATCTCTCATGCTTTGCTCTATCCTGTAATTGAGCCACACAGGCTGTCACAGCTAGTGAAGAAAAGCAAGAGAACAGCACCCCCCCCCTCCTCCAAACTGCTACAGCATTAATTAAGTTGCCAGGGTAGCCACCTGCTTGCCTTCACCCTGCCTTTCCAATGCAACTTTGCACCACCTCCAAGGCCTGACTTCTGTGTGGGAAGACACAGAAGTTTGGGGAAATGTTCATCTCTCCACCACAGCCACCCTAGAATAACAAAACCTTTTTCACATCTCTTGAATGCAAAAATACTATACCAAGTGGACCTGCCAAGAGAAAAATCATCTGTGCTGAGAGAGAAATAATAAGAAAGGTCTTAGCACCAGGGAGATAAATATATTTAGGTATGATTTCCACAATTCTTTTCTTTCTACTCTGTTGAAAATTATTATTTCTTAACAAAAAACTTCCAACATGTTATTTCCCACCCTCACCCCCATACTCCCTTTGTACATATGTGGTTAGGAAGGAATATTTCCTCTAATCAGAAGAGATGGTACAACACAGGGCACTAAGCTACTTATTATTATTATTATTATTATTATTATTATTATTATTATTATTATTATTATATTGTTATTGTTATTGTTGTTGTTGTTGTTGTTGTTGTTATTATTGGCCTAACATGTGTGACCCTGACCAGTGCGATTTGGCAGGTATTGAGAACCTGGAATCAGGAAGCCTCATGTAGACTCTGCCTGCTTTTCTACAGATACCCAAATTCAGGAATTCTATAAATTCTCATTTGATTTAATCTACTGATGTTGGCTGAGCAAAGGAAAATATTGTTTCCATATAACCCAGACAAGTCCTGAGAAGCCAACAGCAAAATTCCCTCTAAATGGAGTTCTTCTTATGTTGATAATCTTCTGGGGAATGTATCAAGCACCAGCAGCATGAGGACTTTTCATTGTGTTCTGACCAGCCTGAAGCCACCATTTAAATCATTCCCTGGAACCAAAAGCATTTAAAATAGCAATTTCCCACAGCGACCTGCAGCAATGCTACACTGGGGCATTTTGAGGAATATTTAAGACGTCACAAATGTGCAGTGATGCAGATGAGAGGAAGACCAGGCCAGGATTTAGTTGTAGCTGTGGACTCTGGCAATTGGTAACTGCTAAATGATGACATGTGGTAATGTCAGCTCCTTCTCTTTTTAACCATTAGAATGAATCCATATGACACCTAGACTGGTTTGCAAATAGTTGGGACCTCTCTTTTTTATATATTACTCATTAAAAATATATATTTTACGTGCATTAATGATTTCATTGCAGACAACAAATATAAATGGAGCCCATTAAATATCAGTTCTTCTCTAAACAACATATGCTTCCTTGCTCTGTAATATTGCATAACGTGGCCTTCATCACACATTAAATTCCCTTTTACCTATAACTGTATACAATTCATATAAAAGAGATCCCAGATGTGGACACACTAAAGGAACAGAGGAACAGGCACAGAGGATAAACTGAATGACAGAGCAACAGGTCATTAAAGTTAAATAAGTCCTCTAAGTCTGAGATAGGTTGACCTCAGCAGCCCAGAGGCTAAACAGAGAAATGGGCCAGATTTGGCTTGGTTGTGGAGAAAAAAAATCTCAACACATTTCAACTTTCAGCTGGGGATAGGAAGGAATGCAGAATGTCCAAGAATGAATAAGAATCATGTACTGAAGATAGTGAGAAACAATTATCAATAATAATAATAATAATAATAATAATAATAATAATAATAATAATAATAATAATAATAATAATAATAATAAGCAACTGTGGTGATTCAAGAACCCATTGTTTTATTTTATTTATTTTTATTTATTTATTTATTTATTTGTTTTTATATACCGCCCTTCTCCCGAGGGACTCGGGGCGGTGTACAGAGCAAGGTAAGTATACAGTTAAACAATAGTAAAAACAAATGAAACCCCTTGATCTATCAGGCCAGGCCGGCCTGCTGGAACAGGTAGGTTTTTAAGTCACGCCGGAAGGTGCGAAGGTCGGGGGCCATCCGGATTTCGGTAGGCAAGCAGTTCCAGAGGGTTGGCGCACCCACTGAGAATGCTCTCCCCCTGGGGGCCACCAGCCGGCATTCTCTGACCGGTGGCACCCTGAGGAGGCCTTCTCTGTGGGAGCGCACAGGACGGAGGGGTGTTGACGCTGGCAGTAGGTGCTCCCGTAGGTAATCCGGACCCATGCCATGTAGGGCTTTGTATGTCATCACTAGCACCTTGAATTTCACTCGGAAGGCAACCGGAAGCCAGTGCAGCTCACGGAGGAGAGGTGTGATATGGGAGTATCGGGAAGCCCCCAAAAGTGTTCGTGCAGCTGCACTCTGCACCAGCTGAAGCTTCCGAGTGGCTCTCAAGGGCAGCCCCATGTAGAGAGCGTTGCAGTAGTCAAGGCGAGAGGTCACAAGTGCATGGGTGACTGTACGTAAGGCATCCAGGTCCAGATAGGGTCGTAGTTGGCACACCAGGCGAACCCGAGTGAAGGCCCCCCTGGTCACAGCTCCTATGTGATCTTCCAAGGATAGCTGTGAATCTAGGAGGACACCCAGGTTGCGGGCCCTATCAACAGGGGATAATAACTCACCCCCGATGTTAAGGGATGGAATGCTTTGAGTATCCTGGCATGCCGGTATGTACAGCCATTCAGTCTTGTCCGGGTTGAGTTGAAGCCTGTTCCTCCCCATCCATTCCCGAACCGCGTCCAGGCAACGGGACATCACGTCGAGGGCATCACTGATGCAGTTTGGAGTCGAGATGAAAAGCTGGGTGTCATCAGCATACTGATGGTACCCTACTCCAAAACCACGAATGATCTCACCTAGCGGTTTCATGTAGATGTTGAACAGGAGAGGCGAGAGGACCGACCCCTGAGGAACTCCACAAACGAGAGGTCTCGGAGTCGACCTCTGTCCCCCTGCCAACACCAACTGCGAGCGTCCCAGGAGAAAGGAGGAGAACCACCGCAGAACCGTGCCTCCCACTCCCAATCCCCTGAGGCGCCGCAGCAAGATACCATGGTCGATGGTATCGAAGGCCGCCGAAAGGTCTAATAGGACTAGGACAGAGGAATGGCCCCTGTCCCGGGCCCTCCAGAGATCATTCATCAGAGCGACCAATGCCGTCTCCGTGCTGTAGCCCGGCCTGAAACCCGATTGGCACGGGTCTAGATAATCCGCTTCATCCAGGACCTGAGGAAGCTGATGCGCCACCACACTCTCAACAACCTTCGCAAGGAAGCGAAGGTTGGAGACCGGACGAAAGTTATTCAATGTAGCTGGGTCCAAGGTGGGCTTCTTGAGGAGAGGTCTCACCACCGCCTCCTTCAGGGAGGCGGGGAAGTGACCCTCACTCAGATAAGCAGAGATGACCGCCTGGAACCAGCCTCGTGTCCCCTCCCGAGCTGCATAAGCCAACCAGGAAGGGCACGGGTCCAATAAGCATGTGGAGGAGCTCAACCTCCTCATAATCCTGTCCACTTCCTTTGGAGTCACAGGATCAAACTCCTCCCAGATGACGTCGACAAGACTGCCCGTGTCCTGTTCCTCAGACTCTGCCCAGTCGGAGTCCAGTCCAGTTCGAATCCGAGCGATTTTATCCAGCAGATATTGACCAAATTCCTCGGCTCGACCCTGTAAGGGCTCCTTCCTCACCTCTTGGTTCAGAAGGGAGCGGGTCACTCTAAACAGGGCAGCCGGCCGATTATCTGCGGACGCGATGAGGGCGGAAAAGTAATTGGCTCTCGCCGCCCTTATCGCTGCGAGATAAGACCTGGTGTGGATTCTTAGTCGCAACCGGTCGGATTCGGATCGACTGGATCTCCAACGGCTCTCTAGGCCCCGTCTCCGACGCTTCATCTCCCGGAGCTCCGCAGTGAACCATGGGGCTCGCTGGGATCTGCGCCGGGTCAAGGGCCGCAAGCGTACAACTCGGTCAAGTGCCTCCGTGGCTGCCCTTTCCCAGGCTTCCACTAAGGCATCCGTCGAGTTGCGAGCAGGGAGTGCAGGTGGGTTCCCAAGCGCTGCCTGGAACCTATCAGGGTCCATTAGGCGCCTGGGGAGGTACCATCTGGTTGGCTCCGCACACCCACGGCGGGGGGTGGCAAAGCGGAAGTCCAGCCGTAGGAGGTGATGATCGGTCCATGACAGGGGCATAACGGTTGGGGAGCCCCCACCAAGATCATCACGCCACCGTCCAGATAAGAAAACCAAGTCAGGGGTGTGGCCTCCCTCACGAGTCGGTCCTGAAATTACTTGCGACAGGTCCATGGCCGTCATGGAAGCCATGAACTCCCGAGCTAGTTCAGACGATCCTCCTAGGGACGGTAGGTTGAAGTCGCCCAAAACTATGAGTTTGGGGAATTCAACCACCAACCCCGAGAGGACATCGAGTAGCTTAGGCAGGGCTGCCGCTGCGCGATTAGGTGGAAGGTACGCCAGCAGCAGGCCCAACTGCGCCCCAGGACCGTATCTCAGAAAGAGAGACTCACACCCGACTATCTGAGGAACGGTGGTCTCCCGCGGGCTTAGGGTCTCCCTGATAATTACTGCCACTCCTCCGCCCCTACCATGAGGCCGAGGCTGGTGCAGCACCCGGAAACCAGGCGGGCAGAGGTCAACCAGAGGAACACCACCCTCTGGGCCCAGCCAGGTCTCCGTGATGCAAGCCAGGTCCGCGTGCTCACCTTCAACTAGATCTCGAACAAGGGGAGCCTTATTAGCAACGGACCTGGCATTTAGGTAGACCAGCCTGAGCTCACGAGGCTGCACATCTTCGCTCCCGGGTCCTCGGGGAAGAGACAGAGGGTCGGAGCGTCTCACCGCTTGTAGAAAGCGGAGATGACCCTCCCGGTTCCTACCCTACTTAATGGACTACTTGTTCTGTATTTGATGGAATCTTGTTTGTCTTCATTTGCTCTGCCAGATTTGCTATCATGGTATTCTTCACAAATAATGACAGAATGATCTCTGTTTGAATCCAAGGTAAACCATTCAATATCACAGTAGTCCAAGTCTATGCCCCAACCACCAGTGCTGAAGAGGATGAAATTGACTGGTTCTATGAAGTCCTACAGTACCTTATAGAACTAACACCAAAAATGATGTTCTTATCATCATGGGGGATTGGAATGCTAAAGTAGGAAGCCAAAAGATAACCTGAAAAACAGGCAAGTTTGGCCTTGGAGTACAAAATGAAGCAGGGCACAGGTTGATAGAATTTTGTCAAGAGAATACGATGCTCATAGCAAACACTCTTTTCCAACATCCCAAGAGACGGCTCTACACATGGACATCACCAGACGGTCAACACAGAAATCAGATTGACTATGTGCCCTGCAGCCAAAGATGGAGAAGCTCTGTACAGTCAGTAAAAACAAGACCAAGAGCTGACTGTGGCTCAGACCACGAACTTCTCATTGCAAAGTTTAGGCTTAAACTGAAGAAAATAGGGAAAAGCGCTAGGCCACTCAGGTATGAATTAAATCATATCCCTGTTGAACACACAGTACAGGTGACAAATAGATTTAAGGAATTTGATCTGATAGACAGAGTGCCTGAAGAACTATGGACAGAGGTTCGCAACATTGTACAAGAGGTAGCAACTAAAACCATCCCAAAGAAAAAGAAATGCAAGAAAGCAAAATGGCTGCCTGAGGAAGCTTTGCAAATAGCTGAGGAAAGGAGGGAAACAAAAGGCAAGGGAGAAAAAGAAAGATACACCAAATTGAATGCAGAATTCCAGAGAATAGCTAGAAGAGATAAGAATGCTTTCTTAAATGAACAGTGCAAAGAAATAGAAGAAAACAATAGAATAGGGAGGACCAGAGATCTTTTCATGAAAATTGGAGACATGAAGGGAACGTTTCATGCAAAAATGGGCATGATAAAGGACCAAAATGGCAGGGACCTAACAGAGGCAGAAGAGATTAAGAAGAGGTGGCAAAATTACACAGAAGAACTATACAAGAATGAGCTTAACGTCCCTAATAATCACAATGAGGTGGTCACTGACCTCGAGCCAGACATCCTAGAATGTGAAGTGAAGTGGGCCTTAGAAAAGCTGAGCAACAACAAAGCTAGTGGAGGTGACAGTATTCCAGCTGAGCTATTCAAAATCTTAAAAGACGATGCAGTAAAAGTGCTACACTCAATTTGCCAGCAAATTTGGAAAACTCAACAGTGGCCACAGGATTGGAAAATATCAGTTTACATTCCAATTTCAAAGAAAGGCAGTGCCAAAGAATGTTCAAACTATCGCACCATTGCACTCATTTCTCATTCTAGTAAAGTTATGCTTAAAATCCTACAAGCTAGACTCCAGCAGTATGTAGATCGAGAACTACCAGAAGTACAGGCAGGATTTCGAAGAGGCAAAGGAACTAGAGATCAAATTGCCAACATACGCTAGATCATGGAGAAAGCTACAGAGTTCCAGAAAAACATCTACTTCTGCTTCATTGACTATGCTAAAGCTTTTGATTGTGTGGATCACAGCAAACTGTGGCAAGTTCTTAAAGAGATGGGAGTACCAGACCATCTTATTTGTCTCTTGAGAAATCTATATGTGGGTCAAGAAGCAACAGTGAGAACTGGACACGGAACCAATGATTGGTTCAAAATTGGGAAAGGAGTCCGGCAAGGCTGTATACTGTCGCCCTGCCTATTTAACTTATATGCAGAGCACATCATGAGAAACACAGGGCTAGATGAATCAAAAGTTGGAATTAAGATTGCCAGGAGAAATATCAACAACCTAAGCTATGCAGATGATACCACTCTAATGGCAGAAAGTGAAGAAGAACTAAAGAGCCTCTTGTTGTGGGTGAAGAAGGAGAGTGCAAAAGTTGGGTTGAAACTTAACATTCAGAAAACCAAGATCATGGCATCCGGCCCTCTCAATTCCTGGCAAATAAATGGGGAAGAAATGGAGGTAATAACAGATTTTATTTTCCTTGGCTCCAAGATCACTGCAGATGGGGACTATAGCCAAGAAATTAAAAGACGCTTGCTCCTCGGGAGAAAAGCCATGGCAAATCTAGACAGCACACTAAAAGCAGAGACATCACCCTGTCAAAAAAAGTGCATATAGTCAAGGCTATGGTCTTTCCAGTTGTAATGTATGGTAGTGAAAGCTGGACCATAAGAAAGGCTGAGTGACAAAGAATTGAGGCCTTTGAACTATGGTGTTGGAGAAGACTCCTGCAAATCCCTTGGACTGCAAGGCGATCAAACCGGTCAGTCCTAGAGGAAATCAACCCTGACTGCTCTTTAGAAAGCCAGATCCTGAAGCTAAAATTCAAATACTTTGGCCACCTAATGAGAAGGAAGGACTCACTGGAGAAGAGCCTAATGCTGGGAAAGATTGAGGGCAATAGAAGAAGGGGACAACAGAGAATGAGGTGGATGGATGGAGTCACTGAAGCAGTAGGCGTGAGCTTAAATGGACTCCAGAAGATGGTAGAGGATAGGAAGGCCTGGAGGAACATTGTCCATAGGGTCGCGATGGGTCGGACACGACTTCACAGCTAAACAACAACAACAACATTCTTCACAGATAGGGTTCGATGCAGTGAACAAGGCACCGGCCTAGACACTGGGGGCACAGGAGTTCTAAATCTGCTTTAGGCACAAGCTTGGCCAAGTCACTCACTTAGCCCTAGGAAAAACCGATAAGAGCAAACCATTTCTGAAATCTTGTCAAGAAATTTGCAGAGATTGATCAAGAGAGGGAGAGGAGGGAGGGAGAGAGAGAAGAGAGAGACAGAAGAGAAAGAGAGAGAAAAGAAAGAGAGGGGAGAGAAAGAGAGAGAACCATCACTACTCCTAGGGGACAAGCCATGCTCTCTGCATGCTTTCCCTTCTTTAATTTTTCTAACCTTGTCATGAGACTGTATTTTCTGGTATGTGTTTTTTTACCCATATACTAACCATGTTCAACTCTGTTTAGATTTTTGTGATATCAGCTCATATTTTAAACCTATCCTTCCCAACTTGGTGTCCAGTCTCTACAAGTGTTGGGACTATAATGGGAAATCTCAGAGCTATACTTCCAACACACCTGGAAAGTTCCCCCCACTACTGAAGGAAGCAGGGCTATTTTTCATGCAAATTAAATACTTAACTAAGGATTTAGACTTAGTAGGTAATTAAGGAGATTTGCCAAAATGTAGGGATTTTAGCCAGAATAACGGGTTGCTTTGGGTGGATCCGGCCACTGTGGTTGAAAAATGTGATCCACTGAATCCAGCCAACATAGCTTGTTGAGAAAGATTAAACAAACTAGGGTTCTTATGCAATATATAAACTGATGTGATGTATAAATTTGATTAATTTTTTTAACAGCTAGATAAAACACTCTCTTAATTGGTGAAATCACATATTCTTTAAAAAAATTCCTTCCACATTTTACCTCCACCCCATTAATATATATGCACTAGCAACAGAGAAAAGCGGATAAGATAACTGTAGTGTTATAGCAGCCTTCTCCAACCAAGTGATCTCCAAATGGGCTCCAACACCCTCTAATCCCTAAACAGCCTGGCCACTAACTGTATTGCTCTAAAGATTATAGAGCTCAGAATCCAGCATTATCTACTTGGGACAGGACTGCCTACAATAAAAATACAGCCCCTTTTACTTCAATTCAGGTTGAAGCCAGGAATTTAAAGCACAAATTCCACCTCATCCTATTAAAAAATCTTAGAAATAATTTGGCGTTCCAGTGGAACTTGTCTAAGTAGTTGTTTCCAAAGCCTTGGAGTTAAAGACTTGAGATTCAGATGCATTTGGTCCAAATACTTGAGCCATCTGGTTGATGCTCAACCTTTACCTTCTGTCTTCCACCTCCACCCCAACAGTAGATTTATTTTGATTTACACAGATAAAGATAAGAATCAATCCAAGCTGTACCAAAAAAATAAATTCTGCCTACATACAAGCTGCCAAGTTCTACCAATGAACATATCAACCTACTAAGCAGTATATGACTCAACTGGCATGCATATGGTAGAAGTCACGCATGCAAGCTAGCCAAGGCCAGGATATCTGTCATAATTCAATAGGATTTCCGTTACACATATGGGGCAAAATAAAACTACAGTGTTTGGAGGAAATAACTGTACCACCTAGAAAGCATCCATCTCCTATAGTATGCTTTTCTAGAATGACTACTGGATTCAGGAACCAAAATCCAGAATACTTGGAGGAAAACTTGAGTCCTTCAATCTTTTCCAGTACAATACAGTACTGGGTTATCATCTGTGAAATAAGAAGAGAAAGATTTCCTTCACTACAGAATAATTACAACGAAGTTCTGTATCTTGTACAAACAACATTCCTATACTTCTTGGTGATCTCTGAGCTTGGTTGTTTTCTTGCAGATGTTTCATTATCCAAACTAGATAACATCATGAGTACTAGTGATTACTAGCACTGATGACGTTATGTAGTTTGGCTAATAAAATGTCTGCAAGTAAAACAACCAAGCTAAGAGACCACCAAAGACCCATCATTTCAACCCTGAGCTACAAATATTCTCCTTTATTCCTGTACACTTATAGGCAGATCTGAGCCTTGCTAAAGTTTTTTCTTTGACTAATAATGTGCTGCTTGACAAATTCAGGAGTTCTAGTTTCCATTTCATTTGAAGAGGCACCAGGTTGGGAAAGTCTGGATTAATGTTTTACTTAAGAAACCTTACCTTTAGTTAATATTACTAGGAAACTGAGTTTTACTGCCACCTTAGACACAAAGCAACCTGGTCAACCTTGGCTCCAGGAAGAAGGCAACAGCAAATCACTTCCAAAAAATACAGGTACTTATCAGAACTGATTCAAAGAAAAAAATAGTTCTTACATATAGCTTTGTACGACAAAGTATTCCTTTTTATCTCTCTTGAATTTACTACCAATCAAGTTCACATCTATGTATTATGGGAGAGGGATAAAGAATATTTTTTTCTATCTCATCTTTATTGCTATAATACATGGTTTCATCTTTAAGGTTCACATGTTTTTTCTTACTAACCATTTAGTTCACATTCACGCACTATATTTTGAAACATAGTTTTGGGCTTTCCATTTGTAAATGCTTTCTTTCCTTATTTATGCAGGAAATAAGATTTATTTATTTGTTTGCTTATTATTAATATATTGCCCCAACCTTGCTTTCCAGATGTGTTAGATTACAAATCCCATGAGCCCAATCATCACGTAAGCTAGGAGTGATAACACTGTGGTTTAGCACATCTGGAAGACTTCCAGGTGGGAGAAAGTGGGTTATTATATTGTTTTATCCTTTTGCCCTATATGTACAATAAGTGACTCTTAGTTCAATCATAAACCCAAAATACTCTTCCCTGAAGAAAAGGCACGTTTCATATTCAAATCACAATGAAAAATTAAAGTGAAACTCTAAGCATGGTTACTTGGAACTTATTTCCATTAAAATCAATAGATTTACTTGCATTTATAGTGGAGCTATTATAGTGAAATATGTCCTATCTTCTGCCATAAATCTCACAGATGGAATATTGCTCACCCCCTATACAAAATTATATGTTATGAAATAGACTAAGGAAAAGACAAAGTACTAAATGGTATCCAAAATGAAACCATATATTCCCTCTTGATCTCACTTTCCTTCAACAGCAAATATGAGAACTTACCTGAAATACATACAAGTGTAGAATTGGTGGTTTGAGCTTATTCATGTTTGTATTGAGAAAACTGGATTATTTATTTATTTATTTATTTAATGGCACTTATATGCCACCCTATCTCCCGAAGGACTCAGGGCGGCTAACAACAGTAAAATACAAGTAAAAATACAAATATTAAAAATTAAACTATATCTATAGCCCCAACTACAACCAATAAAACCTTAAAACCATATTAAAAACCCCTTATCATCAGTCCAGGTCGGCCTGTTGGAAAAGAAATGTCTTAAGGTCACGATGAAAGGACCGGAGGTCTGGGGTCATCCGGAGCTCCAGGGGAAGCTGATTCCACAGGGCAGGTGCCCCCACAGAGAAGGCCCTCCCCCTGGGGGTCGCCAGCCGACATTATGTTAAAACAATCATACATATACACAGGCACACATCAGTAACTTTTAAATGTGCTTGATGTTTAAATTTTAAACAAAAACCAGGTGCACTATTGTGCATCTCTAAAAGCAGCAATTGCAATTTGGAAAGTTACAGCTGTTGTGATGAGCTGTACAAAAAAGAGCTCTAATTCAGATCCTGTGTTAAATTTTGATGACAGGCCACAAAACTGATAAAAATATGGAACGTATCAGTTAGGGCACGTTCTTGGTTTTTTTCCCAGTGAAAGAGGCATATTTTGCTTTTGAATGTTTAGTTACTTAATTTCAGAATTCCTCTTTTTATGTTCAAGTGATTAAAATGTTTTTTGTACTATCCTTACACGTTCTGCATTGTGGTACATGAAAGTGTTCTAAATCTCACTAGATACATGCAATTGCCCATTATCTAATGCAGGGGTCCCCAACCCCCAGTCCATGGACCAGTACTGGGCCGTGGCATGCCAGCAACCGGTCCACACAAATAAGCAAAGCCCCATCCTCAGGATGTAGGCAGCACACAGGACCAGACACCCTCTGGTCTGTGGAAAAACCTCTCTCCATGGAACCGGTCCCTGGTGCCCAAAAGATTGGGGACCTCTGATCTAATGCACCATTTTATCTATTTGATAATTTCACTTAAATCTTATATATCAAAAATGGTGAACTTGTAACCCTCCATAAATTAGCTAAACTACTACTTTTTCATGTCTCACAGCTACATTTTGGTTGGGCTGCTGGAAATTGTAATTCAGCAATTATCAGATAGCAATAATTTATACATGCTTATATGTTAATATGTTTTACTTACCTTAACATAGGTTACTTTTTCAATAGACATGCATGGCCAACTGAGTAAATACCTGAAATACTAATTACCAGAACTATTAGCCTTGTCTATGCAGAAAGACAAGTGACAAGATTTAACCACATAAAAAAATAAAAACAAACCCCTATACTGAATCTGATTTTTTTTTTAAAAAAAAAATTTGCTCAGCTTTAATAAGGAATTGCTTTTTCAAACTTCATCATCATTTTCCTGACAGAGAAGACTTCTGAAATGCTGCACAAAAACAAGATGGAAGGACACAAGAGCAGAACTTCGGCTGAACTGAAATTAGGAGCAGGATAGTAGCTACTGGTAGATCTTCTTTTCTCCATTTGCTGCTTGATCAAAGAATATACCTAGCTCTGGAACAAATGCCAAGAGTTGCCTCTCCTCCATTTTGTTGTAACTTTCCCTCATCTTTTGAGATTATTTATTTTGAATGACAAACTTGAATGTATTCTGCTTTAAGTTTTTTTTTAATCCCATTTATATCCCACCCTTCTCCGAAGACTCAGGGCGGCTTACAATCTAAAGCACAATGTGCTTAGCAATAGGCTTCATTCTATGTATATACCTGCTTATTAGGGCTTTCGCCCCCCCAAGCGGCATTATTACAAAGTCAGCTTATTGCCCCCAACAATCTGGGTTACTTAAGGAGGCATTAGCCCACTGCTCCACCAAGGCTCACTTGTTTTTTCCTATACAACAAAAAAGAATAGCTAGCTTAAAGTTACCAAGTCAGCTTTATAATCAACTGGACATTTGAGCTTGAATCTGTCAAATCCAGTATATTATACTGACTGTTAGACAGATTATTGTACGCAGATGGCCTTGAAATATATATTCCAAAACAGTTACATTTACAAAAAGAACAGAAGCATTCCACAAATCTTGGTAAGTCTCCTGATCTGATCTATCTTATGGGACTGACAATTATGGATACAGAAACATATTCTCCTTGAACTTTATACTACCTGGAAACTTTTCCAGGTTTCCAAGAGGTTTTCTAAAATTGGAATTATACACATCTGGAGGCATCTTAAGATCCTTAAGTGAAAGCAAGTCAGAGTTTTATTGATAAAAGAGAAAGAAAATTCCAAAGTTGGGGAAAAACATCCCAAACTGCTTCTGCAGACAGCCTCAGTGTTTGGACTATAAGCAGTTGGATGGGATGTTTGGAAGCAGGAAGTTCCCAGCCTATCTGCATCTACCGGTTATTTTTCAAGATAAGTTGTTAGTGGGAGTTGTCACATTTTGAACCAAGAGGTGCATACAAATGTTTCATCAATGATTTAGCATTTTGGGCAAGTGATTTAATTTGGGAAAATTACAAATAAAGGAAAGGGTTTTAGAAACAGGCATTTGTGTGCATTGTTTTTCTAATTAGAATTTCCAATGGTTGCACGAAAAGCCAAAATATTACTAAGTACCGCAATCACGTTTTCCCACACAACATGCAAGTTGGCTTGAAGTGTGAATGAAAGATTACAATCTGACTACACAGAAACACACATAGAAACACATATTTTGCAAAATTCTTCACTGCATCTGTTTTTGTTTTCCACAGCAGAGGTGCACATCTTCAGGCTCTGGGCAGCCTGTGTTCCATTTTTGTGGCTGCCAAGGTCCCCCTGATTATATTGTAGGAATTTGGTGGCATAATTTTAAGAGATAGGTTTGGGAGGGACATCTACATATAAATAAAACAGATTCTGTATGCTGAGCAACTTCGATTATAAAGATATAAAGACCATGAACCAATATTTCCATGAGTACAAACTTAATAATACGATAAAAGCACAAAGGTGCACATTGTATTATTTGGAACAGCTATTGGTTAGCTCAATCATGTATGGAAAAAACCCTGATAATTTCTGATTCTTCCATAATAGCTATATTCCTGCTGTTTACATTCAGATAGTATCACCACTATGTTAACTTGAGCAGTACTACTCACATCATCTCCAATTTAGTCCCTTTGAGATTCTGACTTCAAGCCCAATCAATCTAGCAAGTAGGGCTCATGTTCAAGGATATTGGAGTTATAGTACAAAGCAGCCAAATGCAGCACTTTCTGTATAGCTGATCTGTGCTGACTGGCAGTAGCTTCCTGAATTTTAAACAGTTCTTTTCCATCTATGCCTGAGAATGCCAGGAATTGAACTTGTGATTTTCTGCCTTGAAAGCATGAAATATTTCAAAGAGAAATATTGTGTACTAAACTAAGTCTCTATGAGACCTTCAAACCATACCTACCCAACAACAAAGCCTCACATTTGGCCTTCCCTCTTCCATGTGTTTGTGCTTGTTATGTGATGCCAACAATCTTATGGGTTTTCCCCCAGCAACTTGCAACACTGAGGTGCAACACCTTGATGGTCACCTGCTGAACAGCAAGAGGAAGATGATGCACCTTGCAAATTGTAATTCATTTTTATCAAGAATCAATGAAGTACTAAAAAGAAGCAACAGCCATCCTGCCTGCACAGCCTATGTCAATAGGATGACAGCTGGCCTTACGCTTTGATACGTCAAATATTCCATGGGTGTGACCTTTAGATGACCTTCCTCATCACCCCCCATTTTTTTCCCTGTATACTTGCTTTTGTTCTTGAGCAGAGGCTTCCCCAACTACACCAACTGAGTTAGGACTGGATATATGTTATTACTGATAAAGTAAGATGGGGCTGCAGGGTTTTGTATTTGATAGATACACTGCACACAATCCAAACAAAAGGCTGAAAGAGGAGGGGGGTATTGATTTAATCCAGCTGTTAATGGGCATATGCTCCAATAATAGAACTATTCCACCCCATTTCCTTTATCACTGACACAAAACGCTGTAGGACCATCCTGCCTGAATATTACACCTACCTGTATGTTTTGTCAGTTCATGTGAATAACAATAGATTTTGGGGGGGGGGGGGAACCCAAAACAAACCACAACAAAACAGACATTAAATTCACTAGAGGATTTCCCCTTGCAATTGCTTTTCTACAGAAAAAAATTTACCCTTGTAGAATTGCCCAGAATATTCTAACACATGTGAGGACAGATTGTACAGAATATTTTTAAGGGTGTTAATTAAGACTTCATTTGAATCAGAGATTCAGCTTTGAGATAAGGCCTGGTTTGGTGCACATGTTTACTGAGAGATAGCGGAAGCCACTATCATGAATTATTCTTGTGTAATTCCTTTAATTGCTTTGAATAAATCAGTACAATCCTTTGGTTCAGTGCTTCCTAAACTTTATTTGTTCCTCATAGTGACCCATTCTCACAATTAAAAATTATGGAGGACCCCACAAGAGTTGTTTTTTTGTATGAGTGATATCTATAGATATTTATTATATTAAAAATAAAATTCATTGTTGCTATTTTTCATAAATGTTTTATGGGATTTTAACATTGTGTTAATTTTTCAGCATGGGCTGGCAAATAATTTTCATTTCATGGACCTTTGAGAAAGTCTTGTGTTGGGGCAGGGTTCCTAGGATCACACTTTAAGAAACACTGCCTTAGATAGTCATAGACTTCTGTTATGAGGAAGAGCCTTTTTTAAAAAAAACTGTTTTGGGGGCTTTTTTGGTGGTGGTGGTAGTTGAGACCCAGGGCATATTGATTTGGAAATTCCATTTGTTTTGTTTTGTTTTAAAAAAAAAAGAGGTTTGGAGGTTGTATCTTAACTTTCAGTGGCATGATCTTCAGGTGCTCTAGGGATTGAAAACTTAGGCTGAGGAACTATGCAAAGTTAGAAGTAGTGGACAAGGTGAGGATACTGCACTCTAGCATATCTCTACAAAATAATTAGTCTCTTAATTGGACGTAGAAGCTGTTCTAAAATATGAAGGGGAAATCATGATCAAGAATACTTTTGGGAATGGGCAGATTTCCTACCCTCCTTTCTCCAGCTCTGTGTTCTACTCGGGGATTAAATGGAGATAATAATAATAATAAAGTTGGAAGGGACCTTGGAGGTCATCTAGTCCAACCCCCTGCTGAGGCAGGAAACCTTATACCATTTCAGGCAAATGGCTGTCCAGTCTCTTCTTAAAAACCTCCAGTGTTGGAGCATTCACCACCTCTGGAGGCAGGTTGTTCCACTGATTAATTGTTCTAACTGTCAGGAAGTTTCTCCTTAGTTCTAGGTTGCTTCTCTCCTTGACTAGTTTCCATCCGTTGCTTCTTGTCCTGCTTTCAGGTGCTTTGGAGAATAGCTTGACTCCCTCTTCCTTGTGGCAGCCCCTGAGATATTGGATCACTGCTATCATGTCACCCCTCACCCTTCTCTTCATTAAACTACACATACCCAATTATCTACATAGGTTGCAATTTCCATGGGTGTAGACTAAAGCTACAAAAAGGGGCTTGCAAACAATTCTTTGTGTGCCCCTCAAAGTTTCCTTCTTCAGACTTGGTGAAGTCTTTCCTTCTTCAGACTTTGGAGAGCACTGTAACAAGTAAAACAGATGACTTAAGCCTTACAAAAGCTGAATTCCTTTAAAAAACACTGATCTACCTGAAAAGTGGGCAACATGACGTTGTGGGGAACAGTTCTAAACATGCCACAGGAGCCACATAAAGCCTGCAAAACTAATCCTGCTAATGTAGACAAAGCCCTGGCTGTTTTTTTTAATACACATATAAGCTGTCTTTTATGTAATTGCATATATGGTTCCAGGTGAACAGTAAGAAACAAACAAACGCATTTTACCTTAAGCATCTACTTGTGCCTCTAACAAAACCATAGCACATAGTTATAGATAGATACTTCATCTCATAAAAGAAAATTCTTCTTTCCCCTTGGCCTGACTCCCATTTTCTTCCTTCCCCTTTTCTTCTTCCTTATTTTTCTTTCTTGAATATTTAAGTTGTCACAATTTTTCTTTGGACCAGTTTCAGCAGATGACCTTCACCATCTTATTCAGGCCCAGTACCAACTCCTTCCCCTCTTTTAATAAAAAAAAAAGAAATGAGTTTAAACATGCTGAAAGCTTCTCAGTTCTTTTACCTCTGCAAATACAGGTGTAACCTCAACTTATGATCACAATTGAACGCAAAATTTTTGTTGGTAAATGAGAATTTGTTAAGTGAGTTTTGGCCCGTTTTATGACCATACTTGCCACAGTTGTTAAGTGACTCACTGCCGGTGTTAAGTTAGAAATCAGGTTGTTAAGTGAATCTGGCTTCCACATTGCTTGTCAGGTCACAAAAGGTGACCCTGGGACCCAGCAACAGTCATAAATATGAACCAGCTGCCAAGCATCTGAACTCTGATCACATGATCATGGGACGATTCAAAAGTCATAACTGTGAAAAACAGTCATAAGTCACTTTTTTAGTGCCGTTATAACTTTGAACGGTCACTAAATGAATTGTCGTAAGTCGAGGACTATCTATATTCATTTATCTTGAACAAATTCCTCCATGGAGGTGGCTCAAGTACAATGATGGCAAAACCTTTGGGCCTGACATGTCAAAAATTCAGTACATGCCTAATTTGGTTCTGTTGGTGTGTCTCATACACATACTTAATAAAGAAGAAACAATTCTCGATCTTCCCCCTATCTAGTCAAGGGGCACTTGGCAGCAGCGCTGAGTCTGGGCCTAAAGCAGAGGCAAGGACCTCTTTTCAGCCCTAGTTATACAGGGATGCGAGCCTTGGAGAACAATGCAATTGACCCAGTGGTCCACAGAAACTTGTGTGAGAACAGGGCACTGCTTTCTAGAATAGTTGTTGTTGGATGTTGCTGAATGCTGGTGTGTCACCCCAAACATTGTGCTATGTCACCTTTGACATCCATGTCATAGGCTCACCATCACTGTTCTAGAAAGTAATGTGAATAACTTAAGTCTTAGAGCGTCATTGCAGGTTTTTTTCTGGGTTATCCTATTTCTTTTCTTTCTTTGAAACAAACTGTTCCACTGTTGGAAATCAGGGAGAAGGAAATGAGGCTGAAAGCTCAGCTGGCAAATTCATGACAAAGGTGAAATCAGAACCTTCACTATCAGATTCATAGATCAGTCTCACAATTGATATGTTATACCAGCTTTTTAAAATTACTTCTATAGTCCACAAATTTAAAGGTAGTAACATAGTAATGTTTACAAAATGAAGCATCACAGCAGCTTGAAACTTGGGAACTATCAGAAACAGAGGCACATTTGTAATAAATGACACACAGCAACAACCCTCTAACTGAATTTTTAATCCTGCTCTGTTCTCTAGAGTTATACAAAATAAGATATTTTGTGGAAAATAAAAATGAAGATTCCCCCACTGACTGCCATTATTAAACTTCCAGCACATGGATACTCACATCAGAGTGCCAGGTTTTTTTTTAAAGAAAAACTCATCAAAGATTGTAAGAAATTAGACTGATATAAGGCCTGGGTTCATACAACCCACTAACTAGATAAAAGTACAGTTGGATAATTAGTGGTTGCTGAAAACCAGTTATTATCTCAGCATCTTGTGTGAACCAGATGACTGTCACTTAAAGCCATTATGTAGTTTACTGTTTGCTAATCGAAGAAAAATTGATGCCTTTGAACTGTGGTGCTGGTGTAAATTACTTATGTACCATGGAAAGCTAGAGTAACTAACAGAAAGGTGTTAAATCGTACAAAACCAGACACGTCACTGGAAACTAAAATCGTAAGACTACATCTGATTTACTTTGGCAAGTTATAGATGCAAATTCATCAGAGAAGGCAATGATGCTAGGAATGGTTAGTGGACAAAGAAGAAGGAGTAAGCAAAGAACGCACTGGCTGGATAACATCAAATCTGATGCAAAATTGAACATAGAACAATTAAGAAAAGCTGGGCTTGACAGGGAAGCATGGAGGATGCTTGCCTATAAAGTCACCAAGAATCCGACAAGACTAAATAATTAAAAACAAAAACAAGAGTTTACTGCTTGGGCACAGCAATTTATGTGAGCACAGCAACTGTGTTATGTACACCCAAGTTTCAGGTTAATCATCAATCAAAGAGATGAAATATCAATCACAGAACTCTGCAATCTCTTTTAATAGAGCTATGAGAATGTGAATTATGATTCAGCTTTGTGCTTTCAACTTGTATATCAAAACTACAATGAAATGGTGGGTTACAGTTACTGCATCAAAAGAAAGAAAGAGTTAACCCAGAATTTCATTATTCGAAAGGCAGAAAACTCAGAGATTTTAATGTTAGGATAAGAAGGGTGGATGACAGAATAAAATGGGGAAAAGAAATAACTTGTTTTTATAAAAAAAAACAAGAGAAAAACATAGCCTCTTTTGATAATCATTTTATAATTAAACACGCAGGAACAGTTTCTAAGTATTCTAAGCAAAAACAATTTATATCCTACATGAACATACACAATTATAATTAAATAACATTTTTATTGTTCAAAGTCAACTGGTCCTTTCAGTAACCATCCGACAAACCTATAATACAAAACCAGCAACCAACAAGAGAGGTTCACCATAAAAACTCTTACATTTATCATTTTGAGATGGGGACACTGAGATTTTTAAAGTATATTTGTTTCCAAAATAAAGACAACCAGTTTGGTCTAGTGGTTAAGATATCAATCTAGAAACTAACTAGAAATTTGATACCAGAACCAAACCCCAGGAGATTCTGACTTCTTTCTTAGCTAAAAACCAACTGTGTGACCTGAAGCCACTCACTTTTTCTCAGCACTGCAAAAGAGGTAAGGGCAAACCTGTTCTGAAAAATGCTGCCAAGAAAACTATAGGGGTTAATCACCTGAAGTCAAAACTGATTTCAAGGCATAATTTTTTAAAGATCCCCAAAATAAAGTTGAAATAAATTATGATACTGTTGACCAAATAAATCTATATTGGCTACACTTTCTACTTTGTTTTAATTTAGACCTGCATGGGCTCTTCCTATTTCACATACCCAAATCCACTTGCATAACAAAAAACATTACAAAAATGCCCCTGAACCTGAGAAAAGTTTATTATTGATATATAAGCACTAGTAAATAAATAAAGCATCCTACACATACTTAGCCTTCTCTTCCCAAATGGTACTTATAGCAAACATAAAAGGAGGGATGGAATAGCTGTGTTTTTATATTGAACAGAATGGAGATATTTTCAAATTATACTGCAGCTCTTAATATTGCATTTGTATTCACTCTTCCATTGTTGAATATATAATTCAGTCAAGCTCAGAAACTCCCTTCTGTTTAATATAAGGAATGGGATAAAATATGAGTAATTGGCAATTATTTGTAATTAGCTATCCTTTGGTATATACCTGGAACCTACTTAGACATTTCTATGTTAGCAAACGTAGTTCACATCACTGATGGCATTCTTCTGGTCTAACTGTGGAAAACCATTTGAGTTTAGATACAACTGTAGGGAATCCCAAATATGAGGGGGCTAAGCTAATTCAGTATTGCTTAGTTACAAGCTGAAGTGAATGACTGCTAGTGGACTCAAAACAGCTATATTTCTATGTCTTAATAAGGTAGAAGGTCAGCATTATAGACATACACATTTCACTCTTTCTGTATAAGAGTATTGGAAATACAAATACCGTGTTCTCATTTTGGTAAACAAAATTTCTTAATATGGCAAATAATGTTACTTGTTTGGAAATAGTGAAAAAAATGTATGACTTTTTTCTTTGGTATGAGCTAAACTGGTAAATATATTTTCAACTACAATTTAACATCTCCGTTTTTCTAGTGCTGATAACTGTAATTTCTCAGTTTTGATAAAAGGGAACCTTTGTATTGTTTTATTATCTGATCATACAAACTGGGGGAATCATTGAGTATTCTAGAGAATGGTAAAAAGCCCTGAAGACAATGAATTGCTGATTAATCTACCTGATAAAATCTTGGTCATTCTTGGGAAGAAGCATGTCCACAAACAATTAAAGCAAGTTATACTTAACCACACAATAATTAGCTGCTATTTTTTTTTAGAAAGCAAAGTGCTACTTTAAAAAAAGCAAACAACCAAAAAGGCAGCTTAATTGGGTAGTTCTCTAGGTCAGAGTTCCCCAACCTTTTGGGCACCAGGGACCAGTTATGTGGAGAGAGGTTTTTCTGCGGACCGGAGGGGGCATGATTTTGTGTGCTGCCTGCATCCTGCAGATGGGGCTTTCCTTGTTTCTGCGGACCAGTTGCTGGCATGCCGTGGCCCGGTACTGGTCCACAGATTGGGGGTTGGGAACCCCTGCTCTAGGTGTCAGTCAAAAGCTAATTTCCAAGATATTCTTAATGGTCATTCATTAAGACCACTGGGCAAGGCATGATCTTGAGCAGCTACTGTTACCAGTGCCAAGCTTTCACTTTTTATATTCCAACAACAGCTATTATTATTATTATGAGTATATAATACTTTGCCTTGCCATAACTCTTTTCTATTCTTCACTTGCTCTTTCTCTAGATCAGTTTGATCTCTCCAATACTCAGTAAGCCTTCATGGTGTACTAGTCTCAGTACATTTTCTTCATTGTCTTTTAGATATTCTCCTAATGTCCTTTCTTCTTCAACTGTCTGGTGTACTTGCAACAATACACACCCACCTATTTTCTTTCGTAAGTAGAGCCTGTAAACATCATTGCATGGAAGAAGGGCGTGATTCATTATCACTATTTTTCTGGTCTCTCTATCCAGGAATTTTAATTCTGCCTGAGTCCAGTCCATTATTTCAGCTGTAATGACTGGAATTGCCCATGTGTTGTCTTGATGGTATTTCCTCCACTGAGTTTGGCTTTTAAGATCTTCTTCACTTTCATGATGTCTTTACTTCTAACCTTCTAATTTCAGTGTGCTTAATTTGTCAGCCGAAAGATGCCTATGTATTTGTAGTGATTGTCTTCATCCAGACTCTTGCTCTTATTTTCATGGGGCTTCATAATTCCTTTAGTTTTTCACTATTTTTCCCCTTCTGATGCAAGGATGACACATTTAGTCCAAACTTTATTGAAATATATTGTTTTTATATATATACCAAGAGTGCTAAGCAGCAATTCTATTTTAGATGGTGTTTTTTTATACAGCCTCAGATTGTCCATGTGAAGGAGATGGGATAGCATGGCAGATGTTTTTGATGTTTGATAGGCATGGCCTGATTTGTTCAGTATTGTTGACAGAACAATAAGTGCAATGACAAACAGTAGTCCTGATAGTGAGTCTCCTTGAAAGATTTGTCTCGATATCAGCTTCTCCCAACCTATCACCATTGATAAGCAACCATGTCTTCCATTGTGCCGTTGATCTTTAGACAAAGCTTCTGATGTTTTTACTAACTCCTGTTATTTCTAAGTACTTAATTATCCAATCATGTGGCAGGGAGTCAAATGCCTTCTTGCAATCAATCCAAACTACATTCAAGTTGGTCGTCCTCCTCTTGCAGTTTTCAAAAATGATCTTGTCAATTAAAAGCTGAGCTTTTGTTCCTGTGCTATTTGGATAGATTCCTTTCCGCTCAGGTGGAAAGAGCTTGTTTTCAACTAAATACTGCTGGACTGCATCAGCTACCACACCAGTTAACAAACTGAAAGTTATTATTGCCAGAATTATGATTAATAACAGAATTAAAGTACTGGTTAAACCAGGCGGAACATTAGCTCACATGGGAGAGTCATACAAGAGAATCATATCAAAGCACATTTCAAATTGCAACTGGGGTGGATTCATTATTGTTTGAGCTTGCAAAATAAGGTCTGAAAAGAAAGACAAAAATGGGATTTTTCTCAAAATAGAAAGACTTTTGGCATAAAAAGTTAAGGGCACTTGTATATGAAAAATAGCTGGCAGTAAAGAATTAAGCATTATTAACTCACTTCTCTCCCCTTATTTAGAATTCTCAGGTGAATATGCCAATGAAGATATGTAGTGGAATTATATTGATTTAATTTGTTATCAAGATATTAACAAGTGAACATAATGTTAATTGAATATAAGCTCACAGTTCTCCTTATCTGTAACCAACATTAGGCAGGACAGCTCTTCAAATAAATGAAGTCTTATAATACAGAAATATTTTAAACAAATCTATCCTATCCAGAAATGTGAGCTTTAGATGCTGAGATCTTCCTGTGTTTCTGAGCTGTGGAGCCTCTGCAGAACAGCTACAATCATAACTGATCAAATGAAAAAAAAAACAGTGGGGAGGGGAATTGCAGAGGAAAAGAAGCAGAAAGATTAATTCTACAAACATCTGCTGTTTCAAGCATTCAAACCCTTCTTTGCCTCTGAACCAGATACAGTTCTTAGTATCATTAACAACTTTCCATCTTCACCCTCTGCTATCTTGAGAGCTGGAGAAAATGCATAAAATAACAAAAGCAGTAATAAAATCTTTCTTCCTTGGTCAGAAATAAGCAACTCACATCCTTCCAACCTCAATATATTGGATTATAAGTCAAGTTGCCATAGCCACTAGATACACTAAGTAGGGATGCTGGGAATTTTAGAAGCTGCACGAAGAGAATATTGAGAAGGAGTTGTTCTTTATCTCTGTAATGGCTAGAAAGTCTGCCATTTCTGTCAGCAGATCTGGGTTAGGAAGGATGCTAAATATCTTCTAAACCATTGGGATATGAACCAAAATCCTTTTCCCCCCCCCCCCCGAAATCTCTCTTGAGACAAGCTTGATTTCAAAGCCAGATGAGAACGCAGTAAAGTGATAGCATTGAATTCCCCTCTTAAATGCTAAGAAACTATTTTCACACTTTTCTGAATACGATGAGAGCTGCTTTGCATGTGCTAAAGGAACTGATCCTAAAATATAAATCAAAATATAGCAAGCAGATCTTTTTGTTTAGGCTTATTTCTATGGTCATAATGGTAGAGTCTTGTATAAACTATGGACCATGGAAGTTGTAATTTAAATTGACAAGTGAATTCTGAGATTAGTAGGCCAAACATAAGTGGAAAGCATAGGGTTAAGATGTCTTTAATACTTATAAAAATGATGTGTGTAGAGAGTAGGCAGAAAAGGCTCCCCACCACCACTTTTCCATAATACTTAAGCTTCAATCCCAATAACAGTCATTAGCAGATGATTTCAGTTAGACAATCCGTGGCATTTGCTTGCTGTGGGATGCAATAACAGCCACTAGGTCAAATATTTTTGAAAAGTAATTACCGGTAGATTCATCAGACTGCCAGTGGCAATTAGATGTAGTGGCTATATGCAATCCCTGGATTATAGGGGAAAGCAAGTGGAGTCAGATTGTGTTCACGCTAACTTTGAAGGCTACCTGGATGCAAATTTTTAGTCACTATGGGAAGGAAAATGGTTTTTGGTCTAAGCAGCAGAACTGTCATCAGAAGTAGCATTTACTTTTTCTCAGGACCTGCTTGCTAATACACATTGTGCTAGAATTCAACATCCTATTTCCAAAACAATAGGGCCTGTAAGCATTAACGCTGGAAATGATGGGCATTTAGTCCATGTGGAGGGCATGAGGGTAGGGAACAATTCTTTGATAGACTGTTTTGCAGAGGGCACCAGGAGTAAGATATTACATACCTATATATCATTAACACCAACAAATTTCAAAGACTGGTTTTTAATTTTGTTTTGCTATACAATAGCAAATCATGCTATGCCAATTGAAATATCAGGCTAAAACCATTCAGGTTATCCTCTATGATGATTTTTCTCAATCTTGGCATCTTTAAGATGTGTGGACTCCAATTCCCAGAATTCCCCAGCCAGCATTGTTGTCTGGTGTGGTGTGACATCTGTATTGATTTGACTTTAGTTATTATGAAAAGAGACTCATACAACAGCTCACAAAATTAGTGAAACCTGCCTATGAATACAAATGTCTTTAAGAAACAAACAAAATAACAAAAAATGTTATTCAGCTACCTACTGACTAACATACTCTGGAGTTCAACCCATATCCCTATCACATATCAAATATCCCTACTGTTACTTTACTTTAGGCTGTACAAATAGTAGAGAAGCTGGACAAAACTCAAAAGATGGCATTCTACATTTTAATTTTTTTAAAGGGATGGTCTCATATTTGTTTCCCTTTCTCTTATGTCCATCTCATGTTCAGGAACAAAACTGAACAGATGGCTTCTCAGCCAGCAAATAGAGGCTACTAACCAAGGGGATAAAGCAGCCTATCTCTTGAGGAGGGGGTAGGAAAGGATTATAACAGCAGGAGTTAAAGACAGAAGAAAACATCATTCAAAAGACCCTATGGCTCAAAGATTAAGTTCCAATATACCTGTTGCTCCAGACACTACAGAGGCAAGGCAAATTTCTTCCCTAAAATTATTACCTGGATTCTCTTTTGTAAAACCTGTAGATGAATATCCTCTAGCTATTTTTTAAATAGACAAATTGTATTTGATATCCCAATTTATTTGTTTTTGCAGGTTTTATTTATTTAGAAAATATATTGCTGCCTACTCCCACATGGTGATTTAAGGCAGCTTACAAGACGCCTTGCCATCATCAGTTGGTATCTCTGACTGGCACTGATAATTAAAATGAAGGAATATTTTGAGTATTTCACTCTTATCAATCTTACCAATAATTGATATGTAGGTAGCTTTTAAAAATGTTCTATTTCGAGGGATGCTTTCAAGTTTGGCTCTTTGGTCAAGGAACTCCTGCAACCTATTAGACAGCTGTTAGCATATAGTATATTTGGGCACTTGATAGAATCCTAGAGTTATAGATCCCATGATCTATAAGCCATTTAATATTTCTTTAAAAGGCTTCAAATGTTTATTTCTCAAAATGTTCCAAACACACATTTACAAATGTGAGGAAATTTTAAAGCAGGGGTCTTCAAACTTGGCCCTTTTATGACTTGTGGACTTCAACTCCCAGAATTCCTCAGCCAGTGTGCCTGAGGAAGTTTGGAAAACTGGAGTATATTTATTTTATCTCTAAATGTGACGTTTTCTGATGGTATCCGGACAGATCAAAAGGAAGCTAATTTCTAAGAAGATAAGGGGCATGTTAAAGCATAGTCTTTACCTCTTGAGAAAGCCCTGGTTTTGATTTCTATTGAAGGTGCAATGGTAGCTTATGGCTTCACAGTCCTGAAATTTTGTGCAGGCTTAAGAGCAACTTTTTTGTGCGTATTAGTCTTAAGTCTGCCTAAAGCTATCTGGATCAGACAGATGCACATTAAGGATTATTGTACTGGGAAATCCACTCTAAACAGGGATGGCCAAAGAGATTGGCCTTGCATAGAAAATCCTCAACTGCATTAATTTCAAGTGGATTCCTATTTATCAACATTATCACCATTGGGAAATCACAACTTCATGTAATCTTAGAAATGAAGCCAGGTCAACAGAAAATCAGACAGAAAAATGAATAACATTAGCTTGTTACTTTTTTGTGTACTACTTTCATATGATTTGGATGAAAGGTCCTTCTCTAAGCTAAATTTAGAGAGATATTATAGCACTGATTGTAGAATATATTTTTCTGCAGGATATTATTTTTCCAAACCCAATTTTCAAACAGAGAAGGAAAACCCAGATCCTAGATAACCTGGATCAGGGTCAATTAGGATGGGTTAGACTCAACCAGTGGCCAGATTCAGCATTAGGCCACTTCCCACGTTCTTAAGCTTAAGAGTTTCAACCTAGAAATAAGGAGAAATTTTCTGACAGTGAGAACAATCTATCAGTGGAACAGACTGTCTTCAGAAGTTGAGGGAGCTTCATCACTGGAAGCTTTCAAGAGACTGGATTGCCATCTGTCAGAAATGTGTAGGATCTCCTGCTTGGGTGGGGGATTGGACTAAAATGACTTACAAGGTCCCTTCCATCTCTGTTATTCTATTCTATTCTATTCTATTCTATTCTATTCTATTCTATTCTATTCTATTCTATTCTATTCTATTCTATTCTATTCTATTCTATTCTATTCTATTCTATTCTATTCTATTCTATTCTACTCTACTCTACTCTACTCTACTCTACTCTACTCTACTCTACTCTACTCCACTCCACTCCACTCCACTCCACTCCACTCCACTCCACTCCACTCTATTTGCTTCTATTCTATTCTATTCTATTCTATTTTGGGAATCAGCTTTATGGGTTCATTCACTTCATCTGTGGCAAGTAGCAAAAGGCAACAAGAAACCAAACATATGAAGAAAGTAGTCATGATATATGCAAGGACACTTATGTGAAGGAAACCTTTCTTTCATAGCACTATTTTTTCTTCAATATTGCTTTGTTTAGAAAACTAACACAGATAAACACCTGAGTTTTAAAAAGTAACGTAAGTCCAGAGTTACAACTACAAAAGCATCAGCCTCCTGGTAAATACAAACCAAAATGAACAAAATCTCACAAGATATCTCATGACCATATTACTGCATCATACTGTACTATCAAACTGGCAGATACTGTGGCTGGAACAAACTAAGGTAGTCCTCAACTTACACCTACCGTATTTGTTTAACAACTGTTTCACGTTATGGATGGTGTTGAAAAAAGTGACTTATGATTGGTCCCCACACTTACAACTGTCACAGTGCTTCATGGTCACATGATCAAAATTTGATTGTTTGGCACTTGATATTTATTTACAATGGATCACACGATCCCCATTTACAAACTTCCCAAAGAACTTACAACAAATATAATTAATGGGAGATTAATTACAACTAACATCGTAAAATCGAGTGTGACTCACAATGACCACATAACTTATTAATGGAACTTCCAGTATCAGTTCAGAAACTTATGCTGAGAACTATCTGTTATTGAATTTTGTTCAGATTATACTTGAAGGCAGAAATTCTCATTTTTTTTCTTTTCTTTTTTTTTTTTTTTTGCTTGTGGGCTCCTGAACTTCATTTACTTTTCTGACCCCGGTCATAATCACTGCTAGCTAGAAAAATGGTACTTAATCATCAAAAATGCTTATTAATCCAATTATTAGTTGGATAATTATTAATCATATAAAGACCATGCCACACTACAAAAATGCCATGGTCCCTGAAGTGGGGAGACATATGGTCCATGTTAAGAATCACTGTTCTCAAATATGGATGGCCAATTTGCAACCAGTTAGCTCCAGGCAGCTATTACACTTTTTTTAATGAGACTTTCAAAAGCATCCTGAAACTAATGATTCTAATTTCTGCCTTTATTTTTTTTAACAGTCTACTATGTAGGAGAGACAGACAGACAGACAGAGAGGGGGGGCAGAGGGAGGGGGAGAGATTGAAAGAGAGAGAAGAGGTTCAGAGAGAAAAACAGGATAACTGGAAAAGAGAATTAATGCCCTCATCTACTTCTGGCTCTGGTCCTCTCGTGTGTCCTTCAGACCCGTCAACCATTGGAATGCATTCCCTGATTGTCCCTGGGCTAGGATGGCAGAAACTGTTTGGGCTCTACTAATAGAATTTTATTTTTATTTTTTTATTTTAATTCCATTTATATCCCGCCCTTCTCCGAAGACTCAGGGCGGCTTTACAAACTTAGCAGTAGCCTTCATTCTATGTATATGCCTGCTTATTAGGGCTTTCACACACACCCCAAGCGGCATTATTACAAAGTCAGCTTAATTGCCCCCAACAATCTGGGTCCTCATTTTACCTACCTCGGAAGGATGGAAGGCTGAGTCAACCTTGAGCCTGGTGGGATGCGAACCTGCACTAATTGCAGGCAGCTGGTGTTACTTAAGGAGGCATTAGCCCACTGCTCCACCAAGGCTCTTGATGTACAATTCTGCAAAAGGGTTTAATGCAGACTTTTCCTACTGCCATATTATTATCCTGGCAGATGAGGCCATCCCAGCATAATACATAGTGGGTTCTGTTATAAAGTATTATTTCAGTTCTTCTGAGAGAAAACCTTTTAAGCTTTTTTGAGGTGGGGTGGTTCGGAGCTGGAGGAGTAGAGGTCAATGTAACTGCTTTTAATTTTTTTATGAGAGTAAATGATAAAGTCCTTTGGTGTATGAAAAAGTAACTAAGGGGACATATGCTAGTCACAGGCATGGGGGCACTGAAGTAGTGTAAACAGAAAAACAACTTGGAGGTGGAAACCTCAAATCATGTGTAGAAAGGACCAAGTACCACATATTTCTTAACAGCTTGTTACCATTCTCCCATTAAGAATGTGGTTCAGAAATCTACGCTAGTGTATTATAATAGTAAAAGGGCATATCCTGGGATACGCTAGACAATGCTACCTGAAAAGAATAAAAAATGGTCTTATCCCACAAAAAAGATTTGTGGTATACATTTTCACACTTACCTAAGGGCCAAAAATACCCATGGGTCTGTTAGCTTTCCACTATACTACAAGGTATTTTGCTTTTGTTGGAAAACATTAAAACAGCCAACACTCATGTATAAAATCTGGCTAGTTCAAAATTTCTCCTCTGTGTGTGTGTGATGTGTTTGTGTCCCCAATCATACCATTTCAAGCAACAAGCTCTGAAAGAATTCTCTGTTGTATTCATATATAATAGTATGCCATTCTCTTGCAATGAGCTCTCATTAAGAATTTAAATACTCTGGTGCCTTACTTTTACTTGTTTTTTAGCAGAGTCAAGTAGATTCTTCTTCTGACCATTGATTGAGATATGGCTCCATATCTTTCAAACTAGTTAGAATACCCTGCAACATTGATATCTGGACTCCAATCAACAATATACTGGGATGGGCTACTCCACTTTCTACTCTGTATGGCAAATCACATTGTTAAAACATTCCTCTAGGTCTGGGGTAGGAAACCTTGGCTCTTTTATGACTTGTGGATTTCAACACCCAGAATTCCTGAACCAGCCATATTGACTCAGGAATTCTGGGAGTTGAAGTTCACAAGTCATAAAAGAACCAAGGTTGCCTACCCCTGTTCTAGGTTATAGAGAAAAAAATCCACTTTCAATAATATATCTAAGGTTTAGCATCTTATGTAGTACTCTAAATATCAGTGTTTCCAGGATTTCAGTAATCTTGGTATTTTGCAAAATGTTTTGTGGAATGCCAATATCTTGCAAAATTCAGCAGTTTTGTAAAATATCACTTATGTAAAAAGATTTAATTTTAAATCAAAGTTGTAGACTTATACATGGCATTTACTAAAACACCAGACATCTTATCTATCACCTGAAGGCATTGTGTTCCGATCTGTTATATAATCTAGATCAGGGGTAGGCAACCTCGGCTCTTTTATGACTCATGGACTTTAACTCCCAGAATTCCTGAGCCAGCCTGGCTCAGGAATTCTGGGAGTTGAAGTCCATGAGTCATAAAAGAGCCGAGGTTGCCTACCCCTGATCTAGATAGACCCTTTCTCCTTTAAGTACTATATTATAATAGGTGGTTTTTCTTTTTTAAAATAATTCAAAAACTGCATCTGCTTATATTTAATTTGAAGTGATACCATAAACAATATCATGTCAAAAATTTGCTATTTCTTTCTGCTTCATGTTTGGCTCAAGTCTTCAAATGATGAAGAAAATTGTAGAAACTGAAGTATCCATTATCTTGCAGTTTGCTCAATAGCACTATAACTACCCGTATTTTATTATCCATAAGAGCAGAACAAGGAAGATGCTTATTCTTATATAGTGAGCTGGTTGGACAGTACAGTACAAGCTAAGCATACCTACTCAGAAGCAGATTGTATAGAATCCTTTTCAGACCCCCTTTTCTTTTTGTTCACAGCACTCCCACCCAAACTATTCATTTCACAAACACTTTCCCCATCCTGGAGAACAGACATAATTTTTTTGCCAGAGAACTGACGTGATTTCTTACAGAGGGCTTTAGAAATTAGGCCAATGATTCCAGATTGCTCACTCTTGACTTAAATAATTAGCCAGTGTGATGCAGTGATTGAGTTTTGATAGAGTTAGTCTACTGTAATATGAAATTCCTTGCAGGCCTTAGGCAAGAACAAGAGCTCACCTGCCCAGCATTTTCTTACCATGGTGTCCAACCTAATTACCAATACTCTATGACACTTTAGAAGCAGAGCATGAATGCATAACTATGTTCTCACTAAAATATCCCAGTAACTGGTATCCAAAGGCATACTGGAAGACAGTATATATGTGTATGTGTACATCAACTGGTCCTCTTTTAAAGCCCTGTTTCTGCAGTCAATTTTTGATATTTATGGCAGTCTGTAATCATAAAAAAGATTGTTTGACTGATTACAATAACAAATTTCACAATTAAAAAGGTATCATAACAGGTATCGGTCTGTCCATCCAAAAAAATAAAATAAAATCAAATTCCACAGTCAGATAATACTTTTATTAGGAGCACCCAAAGTGACATAGAAGAATGTAGTTTAGAGGTAGCCTTTGCTTACCAACTTCCTTGTTTAGTGATCATTTGAGTCTACAAAAAAATAGCTTTGCAACCAATCTTCGTATTTGTGACTATCACAAATCACATAGTGACATGATAGCTATTTGGGCGCTTTGCAATTGTTGCTCATTTATAATTGTCACAACATCCTGTGACCATATGATTGCCATTTGTATGTTTTGTCAATGATTTGCAACAGATTTAACAGAAAATAAAATTGTAAGTTGCAGTCATGTAATGTTTCTGTTAGCAACCACAATGATTTGCTTAGCAACCAAAAGGGAAATGATGTTAAAACTCTATTGCAGTCATGTGATTTTCTGCTTAGCAATTGCACACTGAGCAACAAAGTTGCCAGTCCCAATTGTGGTCGTTAAGCAAGGACTACCTATGTTAGGATTCAAGGCTATAAATGCCTTGGTAAGGCCACACCTGGAATACTGCATCCAGTTTTGGTTACCACGATGTAAAAAAGATGTCGAGATTCTAGAAAGAGTACAGAGAAGAGCAACAAAGATGATTGGGGGACTGGAGGCTAAAACATATAGGGAACGGTTGCTGGAATTGGGTATGTGTAGTTTAATGAAGAGAAGGGTGAGGGGTGACATGATAGCAGTGTTCCAATATCTCAGGGGCTGCCACAAAGAAGAGGGAGCCAAGCTATTCTCCAAAGCACCTGAAAGCAGGACAAGAAGCAACGGATGGAAACTAGTCAAGGAGAGAAGCAACCTAGAACTAAGGAGAAACTTCCTGACAGTTAGAACAACTAACCAGTGGAACAACCTGCCTCCAGAGGTGGTGAATGCTCCAACACTGGAGGTTTTTAAGAAGAGACTGGACAGCCATTTGCCTGAAATGGTATAAGGTTTCCTGCCTGAGCAGGGGGTTGGACTAGATGACCTCCAAGGTCCCTTCCAACTTGTTGTTGTTGTTGTTGTTGTTGTTATTATTATTATTATTATTATTATTATTATTATTATTATTATTATTATTATTAAATGTTTCCATCAGTTAAACATTGGAAAAAGTTAGAAACGGGAGGAAAAACAAGGACACCCAAAAGGAGGCCCAGTCTAAAGCTATGAGAGCTACAAATTTAACCTTGATAGGAGTTGTAAACAGCGTGTTTCTTTGTGACATGTGAACACAATATGAAATTCCACCTAGAATTCAGAAAAAATAATAGTGACTCTTCCTATCCCAGGAGTGAAATCATAAAAGTCGTAAGTGTCCATTCAATCCAGGGTTCCATCCTACCTTCACTAAATGTCCCACGTAGGTCTAGGAGTATTATATTTTCTGTATATTGTGCATCCATTTATGTTTATGCATCAAATCACTCTCTTCCTTGCCTTTTTTTTGAGCCAAGAAACACCAAACATTGTAACTATTACTTCTTGGAGGAATTCTTTCAGCTTCTTGTCATTACCATTACATTTCAACCCAAATTTTAATCAGAAATGAAAATCCATGCATTCAGCACATCTCAAATGAACACTAGGTTGACTATAATGCTACAAGGATAAAAGCATCCTAGCAGCAATTTTCTTCTGTCAAATGTTACTTTTAGTTGAGCCCAGAATTTCCATTATTAAGCAAAATAGTTAAGTGAACTCTGCCCCATTTTATGACCTTTCTTGCCATAGTTGTTAAGTGCATTACTGCAGTTATTAAGTTAGTAACATGGTTGTTAAGTGAATCTGGCTTCCCTGTGCAAAAGATGATCACATGATCTCTGGACACTGCAACCTATCATAAATTCGTGTCAGTTGCCATGTGTCCAAATTTTAATCACTTGTGCCCATGGGGATGCTGCAATGGTCGTAAATGTGAAAAATAGTCATGTTACTTTTTTCAGTGGCATTGTAATTTCAGACAGTCAGCAAACGAATGATTGTAAGTCAAGGACTGCCTGTATAGCAAGCAGCAAGATTCTCTTTTGGTGTTGAATTACTGCTAGCCTATGATTTTAACAGGGCTTTAAATTGTTTTAACTTATAAACCAGTTCTGACAGCAGTGGGGGTACTGATATAAAAGAATTAAGTAATCCCATCTTTAACAGAACAAGATGTTGCATTAGGAGTAGAGAGTTATCAGTTCAAATCCACCCTCAGCTTTAGGCCATCCATTAGCCGCATTCACGCAACATGTTTAACTAGGTTCATTAAAACCTAGTAGTGCACCCATATAATATGCTCTTTTTTGTGTGTGTGACTCAGCTCAGCATATTGTATAACTGTAGTCAATTGGATTAAGTTTGAATGGCTGAATTGACCAAGATAAGCATGTTGTATAAATTCTCTCTCTCTGCCACACCTATCCCATAGGAGAGTTGTAAGGGAAAATAGAGAAAGGGTCGCTATGTATACCACTTTGAGCTCCTAGAGAAAGATGGATATAAATTTAATAAAAATGAATAAATAGGAAGAGCTGCTCCCTTTCAAATTCTAACTTTGTTTATATAACTCCTACTTTGTTTTAAAATAGTTTATATTATTCCCTCCATCCATAATGCACTATCCACGTTCCCCCATCCTAAGTGGGAATTTGTTTGGTTCAATACTAATTGCTAGGACCGCATTTCCTTGAAATACATTCTTTCATTCCTTGTTGATACCTGGGAGGGTAACAGATAGGTAATGGCATTGTAGTATTTTTTTATATATTAGTTCAGGATTGCTTGTGGTCCCAATATCAATGATGGTTGCAGCATTTGGACTGCAGCACTTAAATCAAGCCACCTATGTCCAGTCCAGAGTTCATGCACAATTGTGTACTTGTACTCCAGAAATCCAGCAGACTACCAGTTTGAATTTAAAAGTTTCTCTGTCAGGTATAATCTTTCCATTTGTCATAATAAACAATAGCTTTAAGTCTCCCATATGTTAGTTGCGAAGTCGTGTCCGACCCATCGCGACCCTATGGACAATGTTCCTCCAGGCCTTCCTGTCCTCTACCATCTTCTGGAGTCCATCTAAGCTCACGCCTACTGCTTCAATGACTCCATCCATCCACCTCATTCTCTGTCGTCCCCTTCTTCTGTTGCCCTCAATCTTTCCCAGCATTAGGCTCTTCTCCAGTGAGTCCTTCCTTCTCATTAGGTGGCCAAAGTATTTGAGTTTTAGCTTCAGAATCTGGCCTTCTAAAGAGCAGTCAGGGTTGATCTCCTCTAGGACTGACCGGTTTGATCGCCTTGCAGTCCAAGGAACTCGCAGGAGTCTTCTCCAGCACCATAGTTCAAAGGCTTCAATTCTTTGGCGCTCAGCCTTTCTTATGGTCCAGCTTTCACTGCCATACATTGCAACTGGGAAGACCATAGCCTTCACTATACGCACTTTTGTTGACAGGGTGATGTCTCTGCTTTTTAGTGTGCTGTCTAGATTTGCCATGGCTTTCCTCACAAGGAGCAAGCGTCTTTTAATTTCTTGGCTACAGTCCCCATCTGCAGTGATCTTGGAGCCCAGGAAAATAAAATCTGTCACTACCTCTATTTCTTCCCCATCTATTTGCCAGGAATTGAGAGGGCCAGATGCCATGATCTTGGTTTTCTTAATGTTTAGTTTCAACCCAAGTTATATATAGCTATATATAGCTTGGCTATATATAGCCAATCCCATATAGCTAGGATTATTTCCCCTTTTGGGCAGATATATTTATAGAATTCAGTGCCAAAAATGACAAAAGGATGTGCAGCATCTTAGTTGGCTTTAAAAGGCATGTAAGAAATTTGTAACTAGAATCATCATATACAGCAGCAATATAGACATATACATTTGGATGATGGAGCCATGTAACAGTACAAATAGACCTTCATTAATGACCATAACTGGGACTAGAATTTCTGTGCTAAGAAAGTTGGTCATTAGGTGAGTCATGCCCAATTTTATGATCTTTTTGCCACCATTTTAAGAGAATCATTGCAGTTGTTAAGTGAATCATTTAGTCATTAAGCAAATCTGGCTTCCTTCAGTAACCTGGCTTATTGGAAGCTGGTTGAGAAGTCACAAATGGCAATCACAAACCCCAGGTCGCTATATCATAAATGCATGCTAGTTGCCAAGCAGCCAAATTTTGACCACATGATTGTGAGAATGCTGTAAATGTTATAAATGTGAGGACTGATCATAAATCATTTTTTTCTGTGCCGTTGTAACTTCGAATGGCTGCTAAAAGAGGACCTGTATTACCTGATGGGGGTACTTGGGTTTTTTATAGGATTGTTTTATTATTCTGGTTTTAACTTGGGCATTAATTTAATTATCTTTTAATGTTTGTACTGTTGTTTATATTTATGCCCTGTGAACCGCCCTGAGTCCCTTTGGGAGAAGGGCGGTATAAAAATCTCAATAAATCTAAATCTAAATCTAATCTTTATGCTTTATTTCATAGTGGCCTCTAGATTGTCACTATTGTAAACAAGGTGCTACGCATGATTTGTTCTGAATCAATAGCACTTTTTTATATTTTTGTATTGCACTCTAAATTTCAGGGCTCCTATCCCAGATTGTCCGAGCTAAGCTATATCTTGGGAGATATGACATAGTTCTCATGCCTAACCTTGCAGGGTTTCAGCATTCATAGATGAGAATTCACGTGAAATTACAAAAACATTCCAGAATTTGGTGATTTCTGCAAGATTTGAAAGATTTTTCTCTTTAAGTATTATACTGCACCATATTACATTGCATTGTTTGAAATGAGGACATTTAAGATCATAGCTGATTCTGGGGGCGACAGGCACCTTGGCAACTATACACTATATGCTGACCTGTGATCTAAAGTAGATGGCAAGTAAAAAAAGGTGAAGGGAGCAATAGTCAGTGAGTCCTCTTGCCCTAAGGTCTGTCCTTGTAACCTAGAATTGATGCTAAATGTTAGACAGTAGCTGGCAAATTGAGCATGAAAGGCTGCCACTCTTATAAGGCCACATATCCCGATTTGGGTCATATGTAATGGAGATTGGCAAGTGTCCCTGACCGCTTTACCCAGAATGAAAAGAAAAAAAAGAGTGGGATGGAACAGTGTTTTCCAATATACCTGAAGGAAGCATGCTTGAACACTGCTTTCTGCTCTAATACCTTGCTACCCACCTACAACAATCTGTCAGTTGAGATGGTTGCATCACCCTCTCCAGTGCTATTGAAACAAATAGAAAGGCAGGATATACACTGACTGAATATGTGAAAGCTAGGACAACTGCTAACCTTGTCCTCAAATCACTCCCACCCTCTTATGTCCAAATTTAGCTGCATGGCAGAAACATTCTAACATCATCAAGTGATTGGATGAGCACAGAGCATAACAAAGAATATGTTAGCATTCTAAGAATTTGGGATCATATATTTTACTTCTGAGATAGACTTCTCTATGTAGCAAAGTCCATCCACAAATAGACCAACCTACATATATACAGCAACAGCGGACCAAGGACCAGCGTATTTGACCAATCTAAGATAGTCTCATCTAAAAGAAATGCTCATGGAACTATGAATTGTAAGAACTGAAGTTAATGCAAGAATGTACTAAATTGGTGGCCATCCAGTTCTTGCTTAAGAACCTCCAATGGGCAATGGCAGGAAACCATCATTATTCAAGGTAGGCTGTTTCACTGCTTTAACAGCTTTAAACATTAGGAAATTCTTCTGAACTCTTTTAATTTCAGACTGTTTCAGTCTCTATTCTACTCTCAGTTTCAACAGAGAATTGGGCCATCCTCACCTGGATGTGACTGTCTTTCAAATATTTATAACTGCTACAAACTAGTATTTGGCAAAGGTGTGATAATACAAAACAAAACAAATATAACTTCTAATATAGGGTCTCTTAATATAATTTGGCAAAATTCTTTCTAACTTCCCATATCTCACATGCTTAACAACCTTCCAGAATCACTCCAAAAAGATCACACATCATCAAGCAACCTGGTGATGGCAGTCTGCGGTTTTCTACAGCAAGGGTCCCTAAAGTTTTGTGCTGCTAGGAACACTTGTCCATTCACAAAATGGCTGCAATGGAAGAACATAACCAATTATAAAGCATTGATTTACAGGCATGTTATGTACCATCGCTCTCTATCTGCCACCTCATGCAAAATGCTACCACCTATTCCTGATTTCATTTTTTGTGTACAAGAAGATATATATCTACCCTAAGCAATTAATTACATACAACCCTTATTTTATTTCCTAAGAAATAAAATCTAGATATTTTTTTGAAATTAAGATGATACTGATGTTGGATACTTTCTTTCTTCTGCACCATGCCAACTTTCCATTTTTTTTAAAAAAAATCTTTCTTTAAAAATTACATGTAATTTAATGTAAGTTATTTTAGCTGTGAATGGGTGCCAAGAAAGATGTATTCTGATACTAAAGATCACAGTGGCCAGCTTTTAATGTCCAAACACATTGGACTACAACTGCTCAACTTTCTGACTACCAGGCTCACTATGAATTTACTGTATTTTTGTTGTTCTGGATCCCATGGAAACTTGAATGGATTTATTGTTCACAAAAGCTTGCCTGTCAGATAAGTCCCTTCTTCCATGACACCCAAAAATAAACAATAATTAAACTATCTCCCAAAGATGTAATATTTATACACCTCTAATTGAAAGACATTGACTTTTTCAGGATACATCTAAACTTATACTGATAGGAGCCAAGTTACCTTGGGCAGTGAAGTACTTATCCATGCCCATTTCTAACTTGCAGAAACTTAACTCACAATTCCTACATTCTTATCTATAGCTTAAATATATATCGTTCAAACTGCGCTAACCCATGATATGTTTTAATAATGTCAGAGTGCCCTAGTTCACATAATTTCTGGATTAACAAATTACATTTTGATTTGTTAATTACTAAAGTTACAAAATGGGCTAGGTTCACACAATATGCTAGACTAGGCCAATATGATAATGGATAACTGGTATTTCAGCATGTTTAAGGAATCCAAACATTATCACAATATATGAGTTAGTCTATCCACAGTGAGCCAGCATGGTTTATTTGGGCACTATATGTTGTACACTTGTATTGCATTAATCTGGGTTTAAGGATTAACATGAGTACACCCAGTCTGGTATAAATCTTACTATAATAAAATTGAACCATGATTTGCAAATTTCATCACTCATTTCATCATACTGAGTTGAAACAAAACAAACCTTGTTATAGCCTCCCATCATGTATAAACCTGGCAATCTCACCTTAGATTCCATCAAAAGTTATATTCCTGCATGTACTTTTTTTTCTGGATGGGAGTCCATTTTTCTCTCAATTCAATTGCCTTTCCTATGGAAAAGCAGAAACCCACCCATCTCTGATCTACCTTGGCAAAATGGTCTTATAGTGTCAAATAAAACCCAGTTAAAGCTGGGAAATTATGCCTGATATGCCTTTTATTCTTCCAATTTGTTTGGCATGGAGTGGGAACGTAGCTAATCAAAGAGTCCAAAGGGAAAGGAGAGAAGGGGAAACAGATAGCAATGATCATATTCCTTAATTTGTCAGTGACTTAATCCCACCATCACACACACACACACACACACACAGAGAGAGAGAGAGAGAGAGAGAGAGAGAGAGAGAGAGAGAGAGAGAGAGAGAGAGAGAGAGAGAGAGAGAATGTATAGCCCCAACTCAGAGAATGAAATGTGAGAAACTGAGCTTTCACATCAAATGTGTTATTCTTCCTACTACCAGCAGCCTGCTGCAAACGGGTCCATTTATATACCCTCCCTACCTCAGTGTTTCATGAAAGCCATGCTTTGCAAAAAAAGAGGATGAAGAACAGCGTTTCTCTTCCCATCCTCCTTTGTAAAATCAAGTCTCTTCAGCATATCTCAGTCTGTTGGATTGTCAAACAAGAAAATGCTGTTTTGAATCTCTTCCCTGCTTCTCCTATTCCTGGTTTTTGCACATAAAACAGAGGGGGGGAAAACATGGTGAGATCCATGATGGCACTTTCAATCATGACACTGGTACAATTCTTCTAAAATCACTTTTGTTGATATATAACCTGCAAAGGCAATTCACTAATTCAGTTCTTAACTCAAGTGAAAGGCTAATCCTATCAAAAGTATCCCTGTTCCATTATCTCTAGGATAGAAGAGTTTTGCTACATTCTCCCTTCAATATTTAAATGCACAAACAAAAGCCAACATAAATCTCTGCCTAACAGATTTTAATGAATTAAGGGGACATTTGCCTTAAGCGTTGAAAATTCAAGGCCTTACAACAGTAGGCATCAGTGAGAATCAGGTGAAAGGGTCCTCTTTGCCTAAGATATGTAGGCCTTCCCAAAATTAAACCTGTAAGTTGGAAGCTATTTCCGATGGAAGATGGAGATTTGCACATCTGAAGGATCCTCCCTGCAAAGCTTCCTTGCACACACTTCCCCATCAAGAGAAGAGAGGTGCACTAGGGAGAACATGTGGTTTAAAATATCTTCTGGATAGGCTAGTTCCTTTTATGCAGAGAATTGTATTTAATGAATGAACAGCAATTCTTTATGAAAAAGAAATCTTCCTTATCCTTACTTAGAGATCCTGAATAGGTTTACAGTAGTCAGAACATAGGATTTTAGTCTCATTTTGCGAAAACTAGGCCCCAGAGCAGATCCTTGGAATTGTCATTCATGTTGATAATAACAACCATGTCCAAGGACCACCAGACTTCCCAGAATCCAGGTGTCTTTTACAGTCACTATAAATACTAGATTCAAAGGCCTACCTGTATTGGGGCTGTGCTGAAGTGGATCTTGCGATTAGGGACAGCCTCATCCTCTTCTGACAGCCCAGCGATCTCGACACAGCTAGATTCTGGTGCATACAGTCCATCACCATCCTCATCTTCATCCAGCCCACTCCCTCCCGAATCCTCCCCCAGTCCACTGTAGGCACTAATGTCCACCAGGTCAGCCTCAGAGAAGTCCTCCTTCTTAGACTCATCACCCAGGTCATTCTCCTCTGGTCCCTCAGCCTTGGCCACTTCCTCACAGTAAGTGTCTGCCAATGGGCCTGGAGTTTCTAAGTATCTTTCACCACCCAGCTGGCCATTTTCCAAGGCCGCATGCACTGTGACCTCAGCCTGAATCACCTCTGCCCTGAGAGGGTCAGGTGCCTTAGAGGCTTTGCTGTTCTCATCTGCCACTGCTGCTGCTGCCACCGCCACCTCAGCTGCCTCAAATTCCTGTTCAGAGTCTCCACTCTCTTCCACTTCCACAGGCTTGATCTTGCGCACTTCTTGGACCTTCTGAGGACGTAGCCCCATGTTGGAGTCCTTATCCCCTGCCTTTGCTGCTACTGACCCACCAGGCACCACCTTGTTTTGGGCTTTGTCAGTCTCAGGTAACCTTGCTCTTACTTGGAGTGCAGGCCCATCACTATTCCTGGTTTCCACCTTGGGCCCTCCTTCTGGAGTCTGGAGGAAAACCCTGGACCTTTTGCTAACAATTTTGGAGTTGAGAGGCCCAACTTTGCCAGGGGCTTTATGAAGGTTATTCCTCAGGTCAGCCTTCTCAAAGACAGCACTGAGTTGACTTACAGTGGGAGAAACAGCCTCTGTGTCTAGCTTGTCTAGGGATTCTGTGCTGCCGTTGAACCTCACCACCACATCCAACTTCCGGTCTTGGAAGCCAGCTCTCTCCTTCCTCAGAAGCAGTTTGTTGGTGGTCTCCTTTTCCTGGAGACTCCTCTCGAAGATCTTCCTTGTCTCCTGGAGCTTGGACAATGGCTTATCTGTTTTGGAGTCAAACCGGCTCACCCTCTCGGATACACTGGTGCCCAGTTTCAACAATGCACTATGGTCTACATTCTCATTCAGACTGCTGGCCCGGGGCAAGGACAACCGGACCGGCTTCTCCTTCATCTTGGCCAGATCAACTGCTCCCTCCCCTGGTGGCGGTGCAGTGCCCATTTGCAGGAACATATTTTTGATCCGATGGACATTAGATCCATACTTCTTGTTCCTGGCTTTCTTGGCCTCTTCACTGTCAGCTTGGCCCAGGGCATCTTTGGAGGCTTTCAGAGCTTGGATGCCAGCTTCATAGGCGTTCCGGTGAGGTGAGGCACTCCTCAGGCCACCTCCAGCCCCATTGCCACTGGTGGTACTGCCCCCACTGCTGCTGGTGCCACTGCCCCCAGGATTATTATGGGACTCAGTCTTCATCATGGTTCACCAAATCTTCTGGTGTCGCTGACACCACATAGCCTCAGGCTTCCTCCACCCACGGGCCACCCTGCCTCCTCTTTCTCCTTCACCTCTAGCAGCCGCAATACAATCACATCGCGAGAACCCGAAAGGGGCAAGGCGGCACCGCTTCTTCTCTACCAGGCAGCGCTCATTGTGTGTCAAGGAAAAATGTGGTCAACCGGCGACGAGGGCGGCGAGGAGAGAACCGAATCCAAGGAGCTTCTGATCCACGGCGGTGGCAGCGGGAAGGCAGATCCTTCGAAGGGTCTGGATTAGATGAGGCCCATTGCAGCCGGCTCGTCGGATGTGTTACACCTCCCCTTCATCCCCCCTCCTCCTCTTCCTCTCCTTCCTTGTCGCTTTCGCTCGCTCGCTTTTGCAGCGCGATGACGGAGACCAAACCCTTCTGCAAACGCCACAGCCTGTCGCTGCTTAAAAAAAAAGTGGAGGGGGGAAGAGCAGAAGGGGGAAAATGAAGAGAAAGAGAGGGGGGGAAACCGCTGGGTCTTAAAGTGATCACACTCCTTGCACCTCCCTCGTTTTCTGCTATGGCAGGAAAGGAAGCAAAAAAAAAAAAGGGCAGCGACGCGTTCTTCCTCTCTTTTTCTCCGCCTCCCCAACCCCCCGTTGCTTTCTCTTTACCGAATAAGCGAAAATGAGTCCATCAATCCAATTGTAAGAGGAAGGAAGAGATGCGGTTGGGAGGGAACCTCGGCTACGCCAGCTTTTGGATTTACCTCGCCGATGAATTATTAAAAAAAATAATCATGACAATGTAATCCAATCCCTTCCGCGTGTCGTCTGTTTCACGCCTTATTGGCATGGGGGGGGGGAGGCGCGGTTTAAGGATTTGTGTCTACCCACACATATGCCCCCATCTCACGTGTCCTTGCTCCAAAATTGGATTAACCGTGGGCGCCCCTTCCCAGGAATTTGCCCACCCTGATATTTTCCAGTTCTTTGGGGACTGTGTCACCTCCGAATTGCGGGCAGTGCCACTTATGCTGTGGGGATTCATCTCCATTTTAAGGCTGAGTTGTGTTATTGAATCTAGTAGGGGAAACACTTTTTCTGACCCTTCCACGGGGAGTGGCTAACCCTTGGCCCATGGCCCTCATGCAGCCTTGGACAGCTAATAATGTGGTCCCACAAGACCATAAACTTCTAATATTATGTGCTTTTGTATACATTAACTATGTTACATATTTGGCATAAGACAATTCCTCTTCACTCAGTGAGGCCAAAAGATTGAACACCCAAAAGGTCCACAAAGATTGTTTATATTCATACAGTTCTTTTAATCTGGATGGGCATATGAATAATCCATTTGCTGGGTCCCACAATACACTTAAGTTTTGCAAAACAGCTGCCAACATGTTAACTGAACATAGCCAAAACCTGTGCCCAACGCAATGAATTTATTTGGGCCTACAAAAAAACAATAAACCAAGATACCACTATTATTTTCTAGTAAAATCTTTTTTGACTCAGAGACATTGCCACCATGGCTGTTTATTTTACTGGCATCTTTTTCTCAGACAAATGTAATAGTTTATGCTCTTTTTACACTATTACAAAGTGTGCTTTGATAAATACAGTGCTTTTAAGCATTCTAAATGAGCTTTCTTAATTATGTTAAGTGACAAAACAAATGGAATAAGTTGGGGCCAGGGGAACAAGTGTTTTGTAAATATGGCTACAGAAAAAAAATCCAGCCAGTATATTTAATTCCAAGGAGAAGGTTCTAACTTTAAAAAACATGCAAGGTCTAAAAATGGATGCTGCTATGCATATGGGCACATAGAATAAATTTATGACTTACCTCAAGAATATTCCCTCCATTAAGACTAGAGAAAATAAATTACAAATCTTTTCCCCCATGCCATGCTAGTGTATATGCACAAACTTGCATTTGCTCATTCCTTCATTTGATAAAGGAAAATGTTCCAAAGTACAGTAAGATGATCTGATAATCCTTAATAGTTATTCAAAATATTATTGTTAATGAAGCTATAAATTAGAATTATCCATCTTAACACATGAAGCGAAAGCATTCAGTACAGTTTGCTGTGCTTCCAGAAATAATTATGATTGATAGTGAAATGAACAGGAATAAAGACAGAATCAGTCCAATAGATTATCTAGGCTCAAACCTGCCAAGAGTGACTGGCAATGGAACTCCTAAAAATTTTTTTTTCAACTAGAGGTGCTAATTTTGTCATAAGCAAGGCTTTTTTTCTCATAGAACGCTCAGAACGGAGTTCCGGCACCTTTTTTGGATGGAATCTTGTAGAGTAGGCAAGGCAGGTTGTATGACATGTGTGAGTTCCGGCACCTTTTTCTTTTACAAAAAAAGCACTGGTCATAAGTAGTGCATAACTGACATGATGCATCCACCCAAGTTTAACCTTGTATTCAGGGCTTTTTTTCTCATGGAATGCTCAGAATGGCGTTCCGGCACCTTTTTTGCAAAAAAAATGCTTTTGCACAAGCTGTGCTGCTATTGGCTTAAGCCTATTGCAGGCTTTGCTCTTTTACGACTCATGGACTTCAACTCCCTGAGTCAGTTATGCTATTGGCTTTTGGAAGCCAATAGGAATTGCTGCTGAGCTTGCCAAAAGACCCAGCAGGCAAACATTGCAGCGAAGACAGGAACATGGCACTCTTCCCTGCTCCCCAACTACACCATCTCAACTAGGTAAGTAAGATATTATTTGAAAATAGGATATCCAAGTATGACTCAAGGAAATTTTCCCTGCATGGAGGGAGTAGTGATTTGTTTCACTTTGTTTTACTTTTTAATTGCTGTAGGGAAGAAATAATGATTAGAAAAAGGCAGGAAGTTATTTTTATTAGGAAGAATTCATTTATCCCATGCTAGATCTTTGGGAGCTTGGTACCACCAGCACAGAACATTTGCTTTTCTGAAACTTCATTCAAATTCAATTGCTGATAGGGGCATTTGAAAAAAAAGTTATTTATTAAATTTATATGCTGACTATCTCACCAGGATGACTCTGTAGTCAAGGAGAGGGCTTGCAACTTCTGTTTGTAGTTATCCACGGTTCTGCACACTGAGATAATCAGCCATTGTACAAATACAGAGCCTATCATGCTTTTATATTTATATGGAACAGATACATTACCTGAAATTTTTGGAATGTGTAAAAAATTTGAACCAGCCCAGAAACTCATTTCCCATTGTTTGTGTATATAGAAAGTAAATCCTGAAATAGTTTTGGAAAGAGCAAGGACTTTGATTAAATGGAAATGTTGCTAAGCATAGAACTGTTGAGTTAATTTGCAGCTGTTTCTGCTGTTTTCTTTTTATGTGCTTATGATTTTACATCACATTTTAAAATCAGCCAAATTGAATAGGAATAAGATTGTGACTGAAAGAATACTAATTCTGGAATATAGTAAATATCTTTAACAAGTAACGTTAAATTTAGCTACTGTAGCTAAAACTGGAAATTATATTTCTAAAGCATTAGTTTTGATCATTGGAAAGAAAAAAGATTTAACATTTATGATTCAAAAATATAAATATATGAGAAAAATGTTTTTAAAGACCTTTGCAACTTGTTTTCATACTGTATATACCCTGCCACAAAGGAATAACTAAAATTATGAAATTTAGAATCTACCAAGCTTCCCTCCCATGGACAGAAGACAATCCATGGGAAATGTGAATCTGTAATGCATAGCTTTAGCAGCAATAATAAATCTAATTATGCTATGCATATTTAAGTTAGCCAAACCCTGGAGCAGTGGTAGCAATCTTCTATCACAATGGCAAAGCCCTTTAAGATTATATATTGTTAATCATATAAGTGAAGAAATGAGGAAAAGTGTGGTTAAAGAAATTGTTTGATCCAATAATAAAATTTCATTGATAATTGATGAATCAACCACAATAAGCAAAAAAACTACCCTCATAGTATTTGTTCGATGCTGTATCGAAGGTATGGGAATGAATTCACCAGTAAATTTGTTTTAGGACTTGGTAGAACTTGAAAAAGTAACAGTAGAAGAAATATTTGATTCCTTACTCCAATGTCTTTACTCTTATGGGATGACAGAAGATTATTTGAAAAAATATTTGATTTCTCTGGCATGCGATGGCGCCGCTGTGATGATGGGATGTAAAAGTGGAACGAAAAAATTGCTGTCAGAACGTTTTCCTTCTATTATAGTTTGGCATTGTGCTAATCACAGACTAGAATTATCAGTAGGTGATGCTGCCAAGGAAACTTCAGGAATAAATAGATTCCAATCATTTATTGATAAACTGTATGTCATATACCATGCTTCACCAAAGAATAGCTGAGAGTTGCATTCATGTGCAGAATTACTGCGGACTGAGCTGCTGAAAATTGGAAGAATTTTAAGTACCTGATGGGTGTCATCTAGTTTGCATACAGTTTTGGCTGTATGGAATAATTTTGAATCCCTTGTGTATCATTTTGAACAAGCAATGCATGATCCCACAAGAGATAAAAATGATAAATGCACTTACGATGGCTTGAAAAGAAAAATAACATCTACAGAATTTTTATTGGACCTAGGATTGATGTGTGACGCTCTCCAAGAATTGTCAGATTTAAGTTTGGATCTACAGGACCGCAACATCGACTTGTATAAGGCAAATAAGAAAATAAAAATACTGGTACAAGTTTTTGAAGAAAGAAGACAGAACTTTGGGCCCTATTATAAATGTGCTGTTGCTGCTGTAAGTGATCTTCGCTTTCGTGGAGTTTTACTTCACAAAAGAGATTCAAAAAAGGATCTTCCCATTGACCCAAGTATATTTTATACAAAATTGAAAGAGTCAATTGAAAAAAGATTACTTGATAGCAAAGACGATGAGTTGGCATATTGGTCTCGCGTACTTGATCAGAAACATTGGCCTGAAGTTAATACTCAACTGACATTTAGAGAAGTGGAAATTAGAAACTTATCAATCAGACTGCAACTAAATGAAAGAGAAATGATTCATGGATTCTGTGAATACATTCTCGAAAAGATAAACTGCTGCATTTGATACGGACTCTGACTACCATTCCTATTTCTTCAAGTGAATGTGAATGTGGGTTTTCACAGATGAATCTAATTGCCACCCCAACAAGAGCTTCGTTAAAGACTAAGACAATTTCAGCACTTTTGTTCATCAAACTTGTCAGACCACCTCTGAGACTTTTCAATCCTTCAAAGTACGTTGATCTGTGGTTACTCAGAGGACGACATTCGGCCATAGATACTAAGAGCAAGGGAAGGAGTCAAGAAGATTTGCCAGATGAGAATTGGACAAAAGTTTGGAATTTTCTATGAACATTTGCCTTAAATACAATAAATTAAATGTATGTTAAGAATTGAATATATAATTGTTTAATTATATAAATATATAAATAAAATTATATAAATAAAAGATTAACAAGATGAGAGTTCCGGCACCTTTTTTTTAAGGAAAAAAGCCCTGCTTGTACTGATTTAACCTTAATGTAAAGTGGGGCAGGGTGAGGCATATGTGAGTGAGTGTTTAGAACAATACATTTAGCCAGCTGTCACATGTCTGACCTACACGTTACTGATGTGGAAAAGTGAATATGGTGAAGCAAGGTGTGTATCCTGAATGAACCTATTCAGTTCAAACTCATCTCTTCATGTGTGACCTATTAGTCAGGGTAAACATAGGTCTAGCTAGCACACTTCTGAAAGAGTGTTAAACTCAAATGCAAAAATAGTGTAAGAAGTAACACAGAAGTGGGATCCCGAATGAAGCAGGAAGCAATGATAATCAACAAGCTATGTTCTCAACTAGTGTTGCTGGCATTGAGTAACCAGAGTTCAGTTCTGATTTCATCTGCTAGCAGCATCCAGAAAAAAAAAACATTAGATGGCCATGTGGTACACAGAATAGTGACTGACTTGCGTGTAATTACAAGAGTTATCACTGTAATTACAAGAGTTATCACATCTAGCCCCGCTAAAAACCAAATGGATAAAGCAAAATATATCCCTAAAATAATAAAAACAGTATAGTTGTGTACAATTTCTCTTTGGCAAAAACAGTGGAAAATTGAAATTGATCCAATGGTAACAAAATGAACAACACATAACTGGCAGAATATGGCTTTTTCCTAGTTTAAACCAACTTATACAAAAGGGGTGTCAAACTCGCAACATCATGTGACATGTCGCAATGTATTGTGACTTTTTTTTTTCCATTGCTGGCAATAGGGTGGGCCCGGTTTTGCTATGATGCATCCAGCCCGTGGCCCAGCAGTTTGACATCCCTGTTATACAGGTTGAGACTAGCATACTTGAAAAAGACCAGTAAACCTATATTTATAAGAGCCAAACTCTTAGGAAAGTAGTAGATAAGTACTGTCCATTCTCTTTTATAATCCAAGACAATCTGGTCATGGAAGGAATTTCTCAGAGACTAGGTGGGAAGGGGCATATCTGAAGCAGCCTAAAATAATCAGTGGAGCCAGACAGATCTTAACCTCATTACTGAACATATCCATGACAAAACATATCCATGACAAAATCTGTATTGGGAAAAGAGGAAAATACTTTAAATCTGGAACAGCTAAACATGACTCTGCCTGGAGAGATCAGCACAGCTGATGGTGAGGATAAGATGAAGATAATATCCTGATGATAGGGCATTAAAAATAGATACCAAGATACCACGTCTCTGCCATAGTTAGGAGAAAATGAAGAAGAGCCCAAACCTATGAGAAAAATATAGCTATTCTCAGTATGTTGTACAAATATAATCACTAAGTTTTGATTAAGCTTATCATTTGAACACTGAGAAATACTGATATTGCATTATCTATAAACTTTTGAATTCCACTTTAATTGCTTTCCAACATTTTGATTATTGATTCATTCATTAATTCATTGATTCATTCATTAAGTCTCATCAAGAACCTATAAGATGGCAACAAAGAGGAATACTGCTGGACCATCATCAATTTTTATGATGAACTGATACCATCATTTGAATATGCAAAGCAGAGACTGCTTGCAAAAATTATTTTGTGATGCCTCTTTCTCATGATTCATTAAAGAAAATTACTATAGGGATGTGATTTGCATTTGGAGAACATGGCTCATTTTATGAAAGTTCCTCCATTTTACTCCTAAAGGCTACATCCAATGACCATTTTAAAATTATTCATTGCATAGTACAGAGACTGCAAAATAGGATGCTTTCAAGGGTTGTTCATATGGCAATGGGTATTTACAAAATCAATCTTAGCAAATACTCATAGAAAATGTCCTTTTAAAATGTAATATTGTTTTATTAAGAGTGTATTTAAGATTTCTTGTGTGTATACATTTTCCAATTACATTGAAGCATGCATAATATGCTTTGGAAGAGCTACTGTTCTTTCGATTATGATGTGTAGCAGAGTTTTTCAATCTCAGGAATTCTAAGATATGTGGACTTCAATTCACAGAATTCCACACCAGGAAATTGTGAGAGTTGAAGTTCACACTTCTGAAAGTTGCCAACTTGGAAAAGCACTGATCACTGTCCTGATTTTTTTTTACTGTGAATTTAGGCCATGTAAACTAGTGATATGGTGCTCATTTTTGACTTGTTATAAGTATAGCTGGATTATGTCTATTTTTACACTTTACTGGGAATATTACTATATTACAGAAGTTACATATAAGATCTAAATTAGTCCTCCTGCAACCATTTCAAAGAACCCAAAGCTGCTTTGTTCAGCTGAAATGTGTCATCTGTGAACAATGATACGAAATGAGGAAAAGACAACTTTTGAACTAATACAATATAAATAAAATTGCCTTACATAAACACAGGTTTCTAGTAGTTTGCCTTAGTCAATGGCTTCTTTCAGGATAGCTTTTCAACTTCCTAGTCTAATCTACTAAGTTTTGCACCCTTTCCACTTCATTGCCCTTTCACATATTACCCAGTAGCGAATTTAGTTTGCCAATTTCCTGATCCATAAGGGGGCCTTTTGCTTAGTGTGATAAATGAACCTTCCCACAATGGCTAAGCATTCTATTTTGAGCCAAGCCATTATAAGTTGTTGTACAATAAAAAGGTGAACAATGTGAACTTAATATGAACCCAGCTTTATTGGGCTTGCTGTACCTCCATCACAAATACATTAACAAATGCACATTGGTTACACTGACAAAGTGCTTGGTTTTCTCAAAAGTTTTCATGTTATGCTCTTTTGGGGAGTTCCTGCCTAACCACAAATGTTTCATATCTGCCAGTCCTCCTGTAGTTCACACATCATGCATGTGGAGAATCAAATCCATGGATAGAAACAAGTAACTGGCCATATCAGACAAAGGGGGAACATCCTAGTTGCAAAAGAGTTTGCTTTAGAAGGGGAGGAGGGAAGGCATTAATGCATTACTCTGAGGGATCACTTGTAGGTTAATCTTCTTGGTTAGGCACACCCTCTTCACAAACTGAAGAGCTTATGTTTTGTTGTCTCTTTCTGCTTGACGCATGGCTATGGCCTTTGGGTCTGTTGAGACAGGCATTGTAAAGAAAATACTAGCTGAGACTCAAAAAAAGAACTGAACATCAAGGAGATATTTTGCACCTTAGCTCATCCAAGATCATATCCTGTTCTTTTTTTTATTGAAAAGTTTTACAATATATTTTTAAATACAAACACCCCCCCTCCTCCACCTCCCCTCTCCCCAACCCCTCCCTCCCCTCCCCCCTCCCCGACTTCCCAGAGCTGAATACAGGGTATAAAAATACAAACAAGCATAATCTAAAATATGCTAACAATAATAAGACATTAAATTCTGTCGCACTTTAACTCTCCATCGTCAAAATATTAATAAAATAACTACTAACTAGTTATACATCATATAGATCCAGTACTTATTCAAATGCTAAATGAAACTTTTTAGTCCCATATTTCTTCTGAATATATTCAATCCATCTCCCATCATATCCTGTTCTTGAGCCTAGGGTTGGGAGGAAAGGAAGGGTAAAGAGAGAGAGAAGAAAGAAGAAAGGGCCCTGAGGAGCAGGAGGCTGACTTCCCTTTTATGCTTATGGTTTCCTTCATGCATCCATGCCAGAAAAAAAATCCTATTCCAGCTTCTTCATTGTGCTCCTCAATTCAAAGATTAGCTTCAGTCATTCCAGCAAGAGATCTTGAGGAGGAACTCATGGCTGCAAATTATTCTGATCCCAGTAAAAGCCTAGAATTCTTCAGAAACATGACGATGGTGTGATGCTTCTAGATGACTCCTGTAACCAGGGCTTTTTTTCTCATAGAACGCTCAGAATGGAGTTCCGGCACCTTTTTTGGATGGAACCTTGTAGGGTAGGCAAGGCGGGTTGTAAGACATGTGTGAGTTCCGGCACCTTTTTCTTTTACAAAAAAAGCACTGCCTGTAACAAAGGGGAAATCACTCTGCATATGACTGGAAGCTCTTTCAAATCCTCAGTTTGAATCCTGAAACTTGAAGTTCAGAAAATGTACCCTGATGCTAAATGGATGTGAAAATTGAGAGGGTAGCATATACAGTTTTCATAACTTGGAAAATTTCTTTTCAATCTAATGGTTTCAAAATTATATTCCTGTATTACATATCCCATTATTTCCTTTTAGCAAAATTTGCTTTCACTTTATTATCACACTTTCTTTTCAGCTGAGTTTCTTTGTTTACACCAAAATGTATTCAAAAAGCAGAAGGGGGAGAGTTAAAAATGAAAGCAGCAGCCTAAAGTTAAGTTCTTCAAACCTGCACCTTTTAAACAGTAGGAGCTATGACTTTGTAACGCTCAGACAAATTGGCAGTGATAGGATTTGTTTTTCAACCAATCCATAAAGTAGTATTCTGAGGGAAATTTCAAAGTGAGTGAGTTAAACCTTAATGTTTCACCATCCCAACAAATTCTTGCATTGCACAGGAAGTGTGAGAGAGGAAGTGCAAACCACTGATGCTTTTACTAGCATCTCCTCTGCTACCCCTAGCTTGAATATCACTAATTGCACAGAGAATCTGAGGACATGATAGAAGCAGCAATTAACCCAACTAGGGATGTCTTACTGTTTCCATATCAAAGGAAATAAAGACCTTATTCTTAATTCTGGTGCTCAACGTTTAAAATTTGTTGGCTACATTAATTAGGATGACTTCTGGTATTCTTTCCACTTTATAAAGGATTTTTATTTATTTCTTTTTCCATTTTCTCCATCCTGATCTGATTTATTTTCACATTTGAACTTTCTTTTGCTGGCTTTTCCCATCCACAAACAGCACCATGCATACTCCAGTTTTTGTCTAATTCTGCTTATTTTTCAGAGAATTATCCTGATGACAGAAGTCTGAAGCCCTTTGCCTCATTTCTAATATTTTGTTGGGCTGGGGAGAATTTTTAAAAGTGGCCTTGTTTATTTTAAGCTGTGGACCAACCATTTACGTTCTCCTTACTTTAGCCTACCCACTAACAGAATCTGGTAAAATCGCAAATACAAAAAGCCTACCTTTTCCCCGGGCCATGATGGCAGATCAGGCTTATAACTATTCTCTGTAGCAATGGAATAGATGAAGCTCATAATAGCAGAGTTAGAAGAGACCTTGTAGGTCTTCTAATCCAACCCCCTACTCAAGCAGGAAACTCTGTACTATTTCAGACAAATGGTAAACCTCCAGTGTAGGCATACCCACAACTTCTGGAGGCAAGTTATTCCAGTGATTAATTGTTCTGTCAGGAAATTTTTCCTTAGTTCTAGGTTGTCTCTCTCCTTGATTTGTTTCCATCCATTGCTTTTTGTTCTGCCTTGGAGAATAGGTTGACCCCCCTCTTCTTTGTGGCAGCCCCTTAGATATTGGAACACTGCAATTATATCACCTCTAGTCCTTCTTTTCATTAAGTTAAAGGTAAAGGTTCCCCCGCACATGCGTGCTAGTCATTTCTGATTCTAGGGGCCGGTGCTCATCTCTGTTTCAAAGCCTAAGAGCCAGCGTTTGTCCGAGGATGTCTCCATGGTCATGTGGCCAGCATGAACTTCCGAGTGAAGTTCAAGGTGCTAACAATGACATACAAAGCCCTACATGGCATGGGTCCGGACTACCTACGGGAGCACCTTCTGCCAATGTCAACACCCCACCACCCTGTGCGCTCCCACAGAGAGGGCCTCCTCAGGGTGCCACCGCTCAAGGAGTGTCGGCTGGTGGCCCCCAGGGGGAGGGCATTCTCAGTGGGTGCGCCAGCCCTCTGGAACTGCTTACCAACTGAAATCTGGATGGCCCCCAACCTCCGCACCTTCCGGCGCGACTTAAAGACTTACCTGTTCCAGCAGTCCGGCCTGGCCTGATAGCTCTAATTGGGGTCCCAGTTTGTTTTGATTATTGTTTTTCAGTACTGTTTCATTATGTTTGCCTACCTTACTCTGTACACCGCCCCGAGTCCCTCGGGAGAAGGGCGGTTTATAAAAACAAATAAATAAATAAATAAAATAAATAAATGAGTAGACACCAAAGGCACACGGAATGCTGTTACCTTCCCACCGTAGTGGTCCCTATTTTTCTACTTGCATTTTTACGTGCTTTCGAACTGCTAGGTTGGCAGAAGCTGGGACGAGTAACAGGCGCTCACTCTGTTACGCGGCACTCGGGATTTGACCCGCCAAACTGCCAACCATCTGGTCGACAAGCTCAGCGTCCTAACCCACTGAGCCACCACGTCCCTTCATTAAGTTAGACATACCCAATTGCTGCAACTGTCCTTTGTATGTTTTATCCTCCAGTCCTCTAATAAACTTTGTTGCTCTTCCCTGCAAGCTTTCTAGAGCCTCAACATCTTTTTTATATTGTGGCAATCAAAACTGGATGCAATATTCCAAATCATTATAAAGTAATATTAACACTTCATGTGATCTTAATTCTATCCCTCTATTAATGCAGCCTAGGATTGCATTGCATTTTGCCAGTTGCAGCACACTGCTGACTTATATTTAAGTGATTGTCCAGTGGGACTCCAAGATCCTTCTCACAGTTGCTACTATTGTGGTACTACTCTATACTTGAGCGTTTGGTTTTTCTTGCCTAAATATAAGTCACTCAGTAGGTCACTTAGTAGATGTAACTTGGTAGGTGAAATGTGGCCAGTCACTAGCTAGACTTATATATTACACAAAACCTGATTGATTGATTAGTTGTCCAACTCAGATGAGCTCTGTAGTTTGGTTCTCGATTAGATCATTTTCCTACTAATGCCTCAGTCTTATAGCATCATCCAGCCTCTACTGATGCAATGTAAAGCCTCTCTTCATTGCTGTCACAGTGATCCAATAACAGCTGGATAGACACTGTTCAGTGATGTATTAGGATTAATCTTAGAGTGTTTTTATTTGGGTCCAGCCACTGTGGCTTATAAACTGCAGCTTATAATGCAATGTGTGACATTATTTTTATATCTCCACCTAATCTACTTTAAAAGACTGGTAAAGCAAAAATGATGGCCTGTGTCAGTAGCTCCAGTATCATTGACTTTCTAACTTCTCAATTATTTTACCTACAAAATTGGCCAGCAACTAGTAGAGCGCAGGATTTGTGTGTGTTTTCCAGTAAACTCCAATTATCATGGCCCACTGGCTCCAAACATTAGTAGAAACCACTAGGAAGACAAAAAGGCTGAAAAAGTCCTTATTGGCAGATGGACTAGTCTTACCATGTTTTTTGATATAAGGAATGATCTTGGCTACAAATTCAACTATTGGGGAAGGCAGGAGCTTAATCCCTGGAGTTTCCAGAGACCAGTTGTCTTGTGGGACCCTGGAGAATGATTGCCTCTCATTGTTGTTCATCCTTGGTAACAGTGGTGGTCATTAGAAGTACTGGTTTCCAACTTCCATAGCTGTCATATGACATATTTGGTTGTCAAAAGATTGGGAAGGCTTTGTTGGCTTGAAATCCTGGAATTTGTAGTTTCATCACATCTTGGGGTCCCAACATTGGGCAAGGCTGCTTAAGACAATCCTGAGCTAAATGGACAAAAATAGCTTCCAAAATCTTGATACTTCCTCTACTACTTCGTGCAACTGATCAACTCTGGATCTTCATCAAGCGATAGTCATCAATTTGGTAATGATGGTAATGGTAATGGTTTTCAAAGCCCTACATGGCATGGGTCTGGAGTACCTTAGGAATCACCTGCTGCCAGCATCAACGTCCCTCCGTCCAGTACGCTCCCACAGAGAGGGCCTCCTAAGGGTGCCGCCGTTCGGAGAATGCCGTCTGGTAGCTCCCAGAGGGAGGGCGTTCTCTGTGAGCGTGCCTGACCTATGGAACCGTTTACCGGTTGAGCTCCGGATGGCTCCTGACCTTCGCTCCTTCCGACGCGACCTAAAAACACATCTGTTTAAGCAATCCGGTCTGGTCTGATGGGTTCTGTTTTAATTATTGTTTTTAAGATAACTATTTGTGCATTCTGTTATTTATGTTCACTGTTCACCGCCCTGAGTCCTTAGGGAGAAGGGCGGTATACAAATCAAATAAATAAATAAAATAAATTTATTTTGAGTGCCAAAAGGTAAGTTTCCTTCTCCACAAAACCTGCAAAATATTCTTAATCTGGGAGAGGGAAGTATGAAATATCCGAAAGGCATTAATATCTAATTGCCTGTATTATTTCAAAAAATTCTTATGCTATTTTTTACTCATAATCCCATTTCTTGGACCTGTAATCATAACTGTGCTCACCTGAGTGAATGTTCAGTTCTGGATTGGTTTGTAGGTCATCAGTAAGTTGTTTGAACATGAAGCTTCCAAATCAGCAATATGAATTAGGATTTGAATGTATTAATCCAGGTCTGAACTAGAATGATGTGAAGACGCAGAAAAGACATCCAGCTACCTTTGCCATCAAGCTGACTACAGCTACATGATGACAGTTTGAAAATAATAAATGTGTGATGCTGTTTTCACTGATGTTTCTCCCCTGATATATTTTCTACAATGATTTATATTTTCCAAAAAGAGTTGAAATGAAAACTAGGAAAATATTGCTTTTAAAAAAAAAAGAATTGAACTTTAAAACCAAAATGAACATGTCAATAGTTGGCCTTCGAACATTTTTTTTCTATTTGAATGTTTATTTCTCTTTTTACTCAGTGTTGCAGCAGCATAAAAGCTAACATCAGCAACATCCACAATATTAAAATACATATATTTCATAAGAAAGATGAAGTGATGAAATATTGAGAGTCAGTACCTGAGGAATTATTTTTTATTTATTTTTATTTTAATTCCATTTATATCCCGCCCTTCTCCGAAGACTCAGGGTGGCTTACAAGCTTAGCAGTAGCCTTCATTCTATGTATATGCCTGCTTATTAGGGCTTTCACACACACCCCAAGCGGCATTATTACAAAGTCAGCTTAATTGCCCCCAACAATCTGGGTCCTCATTTTACCTACCTCGGAAGGATGGAAAGCTAAAACCATCTTAGATCAATGACTTTGAAAAATAAAACAGTGTCTAGAAAGAATAGATTGTAGAAAAAGAGTCATTTTATAATAATAAAGGGAGAGATAAATTTTACTTCTAATTACTGTAAAGAAAATCAAAAGCTATTTATTTTTATCTCTTTTTTTTGCTTTTGCCCTTTTAGCTCTTTCTTTGATTTCTTTTTTCTTCTTTTTCTAGATTTTGTTAGTTTCTATCTTCTTTCCTTATATGAATGAAACAGATATCCAACCAAATGCCTGAAATATGAAAAGCTCACTCACAGCTTGGCTGCTGCTCCTGAAAAGATCCCATTCGTCACCACCAGCCAAATTCAATATAAGCATTTGCCTGAACAGAAGAATAGTGGCTATTGGTTTATTTTACTTATTTATTTATTCATTCACTCAAATTTGTAGACTGCATCTGTCACAGTTGCAATTATAAGTGTTTTCCAAATGTAAATAAATTGAAAAATGTCTTATGACAAAAAAAATTTACCAAGCACATGAAGGATAACAATGAAATCAATTATAAAATTTCAAATATAATGCAATATCCTGCTGTATACAGATTGTCCTTGATTTACAATAGTTCATTTACGTTAGTGATCCTTCAAAGTTATAACCGCACTGAAAAAGGTAATTTCTGATAGTTTTTTACACTTATGACCGTGGCAGCATCTTCATGGCCACATGATGAAAATTCAGTTGCTTGGCAGTTGGCATGCATTTATGACAATTGCAGTATCCTGGGGTCATATGTTTGCCTTTTGTACTTTCTGACAAGCAAAATCAATGGGAAAGCCAGATTCACTTAACAACTGTGCTACTAATTTAATACCTGCAGTGATTCACTTAACAATGGTGGCAAAAAAAGGACACAAAATGGGGCAAAAGTCACTTAACAAATTCTCACATTTCAACAGAAAATTTGAGCTTAATGTGATCATAAGTGGAGGACTACCTTTATGAGGGAGCTGTAACATAAACCTTTCAGATCTGCTGAAAAAGCCAAGTCTTAAAGTTTTATGAGCACCTGAGGATTAATGTTGTATGGATTTCAAAGGGATTGCTGTTCCATGGGGCAGCCACTGCCAACCAACTTAGTGCCATTGGAACATTGCCCATGTTCACTTGGTCATCACCAAATGATACCTTAGATATGTATCATAATTCCAAGCGATTTGCTATTCTAATGATGGTGCCACACTGTGGAGATAGAGACAACCTCTTATAAATACAACTTATTGCTCCAATTACAGGCTTTTCCGATACAGATTCTATTTTTAAAATAACAATAAACACTATGCCAAAACCAAAACTTTGTGAACCAGCATTTAGTTCTTCATATGCTGCAGGAAGCAAGAAAGCTATAAATTTATCTAGAAAATGAAAAAAACATGCCTTTTTTGAAATATGTGCCTGTAATATCTCATTATCTTATGGGGAGATAATCATGATAGAGAGGTGCATCATCATCATCATCATCATTGAGTTAGGAGGGACCTTAGAGGTCTTCTAGTCCAATCCTCTGCTCAGTCAGGAAACCCTATACCATTTCAGACAAATGGCTGTCCAGTCTCTTCTTAAAAACTTCCATATGCATATTGAAGTAGCCAAGGACCACTCGGGACGACAGGCTAGTAACAACAGGTTTATTTAAGAGCAAGGCAAACATAGAATAACTTGTCCGGCTTTTATAGCCGGCAGCTGGTAGCGAGGACCAATCAGCGGTGTTTAATTTGGCGCCGTGTCAGGCAGGGACCAATCCGCGTCGTCTTCTGTTGACAGCTCCGGCTTCCGCGTGGCTTGGTGTTTTGACAGCCGCGAGCTGTCAGTGGTCGCGCCTGCGCTGTGCGGTGGATGCTTTGACAGCTCAGGCTTCCTCGTAGTCCGGAGTTTGACAGCCGCGAGCTGTCAGTGGTGGCGCCTGCGCTGTGCGGGGAACTTTGACAGCTGTCAAAATTCCCGCGTGTTTTCCTGTCAGGAGGCTTTTAGTTTAACACTTTAAACACTGCCGTATTATTTGAACTGTTAACATATATACATCTCTATTTAAGGATTGTTTACATATATAACACACCCCTTACCCCTCCCCTGGTTCGTTTCTTTCCTCTTGAATGTTTGAGCCTGCCCACTGATAGTCTTTTAGGTAGGTGGGAGGTCTTCGATTTCTGGTTGAGCGGCGAGGGGGTGGAGGGTGGCGTGGTGCTGGTCCTTCGTCTTGGTGTTCTTCTTCCTGGTTTGGGATAGGCGGCATTTCCGGTGGGGGTTGTATGTCGGCACTGGTTGGTTGCTCAGGAGTGTTTGGTGGTTGTCTGGGTCGGAGCTGATCAATATGGCGGCGTATGTTGCCCTGTGCTTGCGTAGCTATAAGGTATGAGATGGGCCCTGTTTGTTTTATTACTGTCCCTTGGACCCACTTGTTTTTATCTGTGTATGATCGTGCCCAAATCAATTGACCTGGGTTGAGTGTGCGGGCGGGGTGGGGGTGCTGTTTTTCTTCTGGATATGTATCGGGGTGCAGTCTGTCCAGACGTGTTATTAGCCTCCTCCCCCATCTTAATTCCGCCGGTGATTTGCCGGTCGTAGAGCATGGTGTTGTGTGTTGTGCTAAGAGGAACTGGCTGAGGCGCCTCTGCCAGTTTCCCTTAACGAATTTTCTTAACGCTTCTTTTGTGGATCGTACCATAATTTCAGCCATTCCGTTCGACGATGGGTGGAACGGCGCCGACGTGACCAGCCTAATACAATTCTTCATAGCGAAGATCTGAAATTCACGAGAGGTGAATTGAGGTCCGTTGTCAGAAACTATGGTGTCAGGTAGGCCGTGTGTAGCGAATATTTTCCGTAAGGCTTGAATAGTGGCTTGGGACGTTGTTTTTCTAAGGGGTGTGACTTCCAGCCATTTAGAGTGGCTGTCTACTACAATTAAGAAACTTTGACCCTGGATGGGTCCTGCAAAATCTATATGTATACGTGACCAAGGGTTCCTTGTAGTCTCCCATTTATGGACCGGTGCCTGGGGTGGGTCATTTCTGGTCTCTTGACAGGTATAGCACCCACCCACATACTTTTCTATTTGTGTATCTATGCCTGGCCACCACACATAACTTCTAGCCATCGCTTTCATTTTTACAATTCCAGGGTGTCCTTCGTGTAAAATTTGTAATGTTTGGTCAATGTTTTTCTCTGGTATGATGACCCTATTTCCCCACAGCAGGCAACCTTTATGTGTTGAGATCTCATTTTTTCTGTTATAATAAGGTTGGAATTGAGGTTGTGGATTTTGAGCTGGCCATCCTGTTGTGGCCCATTTGAGGATTCTGGCAAGTATTTTATCTTTGGCTGAATTATTAGCTATAATGTTTGCAGTCAGGGGGCATTCTGGAAGTTGGGCGATTGCTAAAATCTGGCTGGCTGGGGCTGGGTCTGAGTCCCTGGTTTGTATGGGCAGCCTGCTGAGGCAGTCAGCATGCCCCAATTCTTTACCTGGTTTATGTATTAGTTGATAGGAATATGCTGCTAAGAATGTTGACCATCTTAAAATTCTCGGAGAGAGAATTTGTGGAGTAGTTTTGTTCCAAGTGAATATGCCTAGGAGGGGTTTGTGATCCGTAAATATAGTAAATGGTCTCCCATATAGGTAATCATGAAATTTTTTGACCCCTGCTACTATAGCTAGGGCTTCCCTGTCAATTTGTGCATAGTTTCTTTCAGCTTTGGTCAGAGTGCGTGAATAGAAGGCTATGGGTCTGTGTGTACCGTCCTTAAATATGTGACTTAAAACAGCCCCGATTCCATAGGGAGAGGCATCGCAAGCGATGCATATTGGGGTGTCTTCTCTGAAAAGGGTGATAGTTGAACTGTGACAGATAATCTTCTTTAACGATTGGAAGCTATTCTCGTGTTCTTTGGTCCAGGACCAAGCTGTACCTTTGTCTAGGAGTCTATGCAGAGGCTCTGCAATAGTGGCTTTATGGGGAATGAATGCGTGGTAAAAGTTTAGCAGTCCTAAAAAGGATTGAAGCTCTTGTTTATTCCTAGGGCTGGGTGCGGTCTGAATAGCCTGAAGTTTTTCTGAGGTGGGGTGAATGCCCTGGCTATCTATTTTGTACCCTAGGAATTCAGTGGATGTGACTCCAATAGAGCACTTTTCCCGCTTAAGTTTGAGACCGGCTTCTCTGAGCCGGCTCAGCACAGCTGACAGCCTGTCAGCTAAGTTTGCTTCGTTTTCTCCGGCGATGAGGACATCGTCGAAATAGGGGCAGACCCCGGGTATTCCTTTCAGGGTCTTCTCCATGATACCCTGAAATATACCCGGGGCCGCCGATATGCCAAATTGGAGCCTCTTTACTTTAAAGGCACCGCGGTGGGTGACAATAGTCTGGGCCTCCGCAGTGTCCTCAGTGACAGGCAGTTGCAAATACGCCTGTGTGAGATCGAGCTTGGCGAAAAGAGCGCCAGAGCGGATGGAAGCAAATACGTCCCTTACCGCCGGCACCGGGTAGGCATGGGGGCTGAGGGCTAGGTTGACTGTCGCCTTATAATCAGCGCACACTCTCACGTCACCGTTAGGTTTGATTGGGGTGACAATAGGGGTCTCCCAGGTTCCCCCTTCTGTTGGCTCAAGCACCCCTAGTCCTACGAGGCGATCAAGTTCGTTTTCGATTTTTTCTTTAAGGGCAAATGGTACCCTCCTGGCTCTTAACCTAATTGGTTGGATTGCAGGGTTTAGCTGTAAGGAGATGGGGGGACCCGTATATCTTCCTAAAGTGCCATCGAAAACGTCGGCGTACTTATCGCAAACGGCTTCTAGGCTGGGTGTTTGAATGGTGTTAATCCCCGTTAAGGCGATGCCTAGTGGGCTGAACCAGTTTAGTCCTATCAAGTTGGTACGGTTCCCTGGTGTAACTAGAACCTCCAGGGGACCCTTGAACCCCTTGTACTGCACTACGACCTTAGCTTTCCCTTCCAACGGAATGGGGGTTTTCTGGAAGTCAGCTAGGTGTACCTGAGTTTGTTTCAGGGGAATTTGCCCTCGGCCTTTCTGACAGATCTCCCGATAGGTTGTCAGCGAAATTAAGGAGACTGCTGACCCTGAATCTACTTCCATATGGCAGGGCACCCCCTGAATTCTGACCCAGATCTTAACCTTGGAGCTTATGCTGTTTACCCTGTCAATTGTCTCTACCAGGGGGCCTGGGTGGGGTTCTCTGCTGGCCTGGGTAGCCGGCCTACCTGGGGGGTTTGCCTCCACCTCATTGATGTTGTCCCGGCCCTTGCTGCGGCACACCGGCTTGATGTGGCCAGTCTTCCCGCAATTGTGGCATTTCGCGTTCCTAAAGCGGCAGCTTCCTCGGGCATGGTTGCCCCCGCAGCTGGCACAGGCGGCTCGTTGCTCGTGACGCGGTGGTGGCGGTGGAGGGTTCCTGGACCCCCGGCGGTCCGACGTTTTGCTCCTTCTCGGCTGCCGGTGCTCCATTCTGCGCTGTAGGGCTTCTCCATCGGTGAAATCTACCGACTCTCCGCTGTCGCTGAAGGCTGCGCTTTCCTGGTAGACGGTTGCGGGGGTCTCAGGGGTCGTGTGAGTCGACTTCTTCTTGTGGCTGTGTTCGTATGCCATGATCTCCCTGGTCAGCTCAGCCAGGTTCATGTCGGGTTTGGACGTCAGTTTTTTTTGTAGCTTCTCGTCTCTCAGACCGATCACCACCTGGTCCCTGATGCGATCTTCCAGGTCGGGGAAACAGCAGTTCCTTGCGGCATGTCTGACCCCGGCGATGAATTCGTTGGCGGGCTCGTCCTGCCGTTGTTTCTTTTGCGCGAATTGCACCCGCCAGTATAGTTCTGATCGAGCCGGCATGTAGTATTTGCTCAGCTGGTCCACCAAGTCCACGTAGGAGACTTCAGTGATGGGCACTGGGCTGAACAACCCGACGGCTGCATCGTACACCGGGGGCCCGCTGATGTACAGCAGAGCGGCGGCCTTTGCTCGGTCGTCAGTGATCTTACTGACGAGGAGGAATCCCTCGACTTGGCCGAGGTGTGATTGCCATCTCTCGGGATGGCGGGTATCAAACTCCCTCACACGGCCGAAGTTTGCCATGTCGTCCGGTCCTGGGTTGCTCCGATGGAAGTTAAAACTTCCGTGACAGCTCTTGCCGGGAACTCCCTTCCTCGGCCGTGACTTCAGCTCCGGAGCGATCCCACCTTCGTCGCCAGTGAAGTAGCCAAGGACCACTCGGGACGACAGGCTAGTAACAACAGGTTTATTTAAGAGCAAGGCAAACATAGAATAACTTGTCCGGCTTTTATAGCCGGCAGCTGGTAGCGAGGACCAATCAGCGGTGTTTAATTTGGCGCCGTGTCAGGCAGGGACCAATCCACGTCGTCTTCTGTTGACAGCTCCGGCTTCCGCGTGGCTTGGTGTTTTGACAGCCGCGAGCTGTCAGTGGTCGCGCCTGCGCTGTGCGGTGGATGCTTTGACAGCTCAGGCTTCCTCGTAGTCCGGAGTTTGACAGCCGCGAGCTGTCAGTGGTGGCGCCTGCGCTGTGCGGGGAACTTTGACAGCTGTCAAAGTTCCCGCGTGTTTTCCTGTCAGGAGGCTTTTAGTTTAACACTTTAAACACTGCCGTATTATTTGAACTGTTAACATATATACATCTCTATTTAAGGATTGTTTACATATATAACACACATATAGTAATCCCACTGTGTTATCACACACAAAAACAAAGTTTCATGCCCCTTTTTCAAATGTCTGTTCTCAATCCAAAGAGGAAGAATTTTAAAAACCTCTAAATCATTGCATGTATTTGAATGCAAATTTTTTTAGCTGTTTTGCACATCCATTAAGCACAGAATTACTTTTCCGGGGCTTTTAAATGCCGAATAATTTATCACCATTAGGCAATGGTCTTTCAGAAAATTCAAAGACCATCAGCTTTTACTCCTTATTTGAAGCTGTTTCTTGGTTTGAACTTTTTATATCAAGTGCTAGCATCTACTTAGCCCTGGCTGCCTTGAAAAAGCTAAAGAAGTCAGACTGGTTCATATTTAGATTGGAGACTATAAAGAAATTTCAGAACTATAGGCTAGCTAGAAAACAATAGGAAATTATTTCTGTATTATTGCCCAAGCAAATAGCAAGTTGCTCATATAGTAAATACAAAGATCTAAAAGGAGTTATATCAATGTGTTTGGAGAGCCATCTTTATATGGTTTCCATTGTTAGAAGCAACTACTTGGGATTTTTTCTCATCTCATCAGCTGAATTATAAAGAATTCTTGACATACAACTTCAACTGAGTCCAAAATTTATATTGCTAAGTGAGAAATTTGTTGAGTGAGTTTTGCCCCATTTTACGACTTCTTGTAGTTAAGTGAATCACTGCAGTTGTTAAATTAGTAACACTGTAGTTAAGTGAATCTGGCTTCCCCATTGATTTTGCTTGTCAGAAGGTCACAAAAGGTGATCACTTGACCCAGGGACACTGCAAACATCATAAATACGAACCAGTTGTCAAGCATCTGAATGTAAATCTCATGACCATAGGGATGCTGCAACAGTCATAAGTGTGAAAATTAGTCAGAAGTCACTTTTTTCAATGCCGTTGTAATTTCAGTCACTAAACAAGTCAAGCACTACCTGTACGTATCCCCATAATTCGCTCCTGGTTCCTTGAAACTGTTTTAAAACCTAAATTGGAAAGAGGAGATTACACTTATCTTTAAGAGAATAAAATTCCATTTCAAAGAACATAACTTCTCCAAAAGCAAGCTTTTTCTTGTGGCTTCTGTTGTAATTAATATTATTTAGGTTTCAACCTTTAAAAACACAATTAGAAAAATCAGATTGTATCTATACTAAAAAAAGCTATTTTTTCTGTTAAAAATACACAGACAGAATTTATTGTCACAGAACAGCTTCTTCCTTTCCATTCCAAAGGAAATGGTGATGCAGCACAATAATAAGCTGACATGCCTGGATGGGAATGGGGGTTTGTACTGTTTACATTTCCAGTGAACAGCAGGAGGGGGGGAACAAATGCAGTCATCCCAGCATCACCCACCATCCAGGTTCTGTCAAAAAGAGGACACATTGTTCACATACAATCACTCAGCCATCTGTGACAAGGACAGATTTTTCTTAAAAAACAAAACAAAAAAGCACACATAAATTAAATCTCCATGGAGCTTTCAGCAGAACTGTGCCATGAAAATATCTCTGTTTGAAGAAACTAAAGAAAAGCCAAGGATTGCTCTTGATTTCATCATGAGCTGGAAGACTTCCAACATGCAAAGAAGCCTAGTAAGGGTGACTCAAGGCTTTTTGAGACCTTGGGTCATATCACTCCTCTCTAGGTCCGCTAACTTGCAAGGGGCAAATTTAAGAAATTAAGGATCCTCTTAAGTTGCATCTGATCCTCCTAGGGTAGTATGAACAAAGTGGAAATTGTTGCAGGATTAATGAAGAGCTGCCTAAACTCTCTTTGTCTTGGGATGTTTGCGCTTTCTGGACATAGTTGCAGAGTTTTAGAATACTCAGACCTGAACACCATCATGCAATATCTTTATTTTCTGATGGGCTGAACCTGGCATGCTTTTTCTCCCAGGAGCTTGCTGAGGTTAGATGTGGTGGTTCATCACACAAAAAGCAAGAAAAATTGGAACTGGTTACAGCACATTATTTTGAGCGATTGGCGATATATCTTAATAAGAAGGATGAGTACAGCCTCAGTCTTTTATCACATTCAGCAGAACGAAAGAGATGGAATGAATTGTAGAGGAGGTTGTACAAAGATCCAATTGCTTTTTAAAAATTTCTCTCTGTGTGTTAAGTGTCTCATGTAGCAGAAGGAGAGGCCACTTACACGGGAACTATTACTTTGTATAAATAACCCAGTGGTATTTTTAACATTTATCTTGCCAGTTTAACAAATTTCTTCTAAATAAAACTGATGACTCTCAAAAATGCACTCTTAGGACTTATATAATTCCAATTTTTCCAGTTCATGAATCAGTTGTAACTTTTATATGAAAAGCACATCTTCAAGTAGCTATTGGGGTGGGGTGGTGCAATGTCGCGTGGTCGCACAGAGAGACGGACACTTGAGCTGGGTAGTACTTTGTTTATTCAGATCAGGAATGAATCTGGGACAAAGGGGTTTACCTGGTGTTTCTTATACCTGCCCAGGTGAATGATGACCAATGGATTTGAACCTGGGCTTCCCGCCAGTGCAGGTGGACAATAGGTTTGAACCCTGTTTTCCCACCAGAGCTGACCATGCCTGGGGCTGTCAATGACTCACTCCATTCCGGCTTTTCCCGCCTTAGCGGTTATCGCCTGGAGCTGTCCAGCCCCCTGCTGCGCTGGCATTTCCTGTGTATGCTAGCAGCATACACTACAGGTGGGGAAATAATGTCAAACATCCCCTTCCATTATGCACTGCAATAAGCAAATTTACTTTGGTGTAAGAACTTATGACAAAGGGCTTTTTTATACAATTTTCTTTCTTGCAAATTATAATAGAGTCAAATGACGACTGAACCCTTACATTAGAAAATGTTCTCCTGTTTAGAGAACTCTGGCACAGGACAAAAATATTAATATAATCAATACACACACAACTTTTAAGTCCTTGCTTAGATACTGTATTAGTCAAAATTATATTAAGTTCATTGAAAGTGGTAGGATAAATTCAGTTCAACTAAATTCAAATTCAGTTTTTTTCAGTGGATGTACACAAACTGCTTATCCTAATGCCCCACCAGCCAACTTTACAGAATGTACTTTCGTGTCCTACCCTTTCTCTCATTTTCAACCCACTGCTGTGGCAGCTTATGTTCATCTTTAGGAGTTTTGAGTTTTTTCCCTCCTGACACGTTCAGTCATGCAAACATTCTGTAATGCCTTACTGACAAGATAGGTGATGATAAAGTCAGGGACTGGGATCTGCCCAGCTCCCAGTGACTAACTATGCTTTGCTGCAGTCACTCCTTTCCTTTCTTCTTTAAGTCACTGGAACACATTCTTCCATGAGCTGCAGAAAACATCAGACTCCTGACTTGTATTTGAAGGGAGAACCCTCCTGTGTCCTTGTGACTGATACTCAGGCTACTTCTGCACATGCAACTACAATATTGGTCTTCTGCAAGATCAGTACTATGTGTTGTTGTTGTTAGCTGCGAAGTTGTGTCCGACCCATCGCAACCCTATGGACAACGTTCCTCCAGGCCTTCCTGTCCTCTACCATCTGCTGGAGTCCATTTAAGCTCACGCCTACTGCTTCAGTGACTCCATCCAGCCACCTCATTCTCTGTCGTCCCCTTCTTCTCTTGCCCTCAATCTTTCCCAGGATTAGGCTCTTCTCCAGTGAGTCCTTCCTTCTCATTAGGTGGCCAAAGTATTTGAGTTTTAGCTTCAGGATCTGGCCTTCTAAAGAGCAGTCAGGGTTGATCTCCTCTAGGACTGACCGGTTTGATCGTCTTGCAGTCCAAGGGACTCGCAGGAGTCTTCTCCAGCACCAGAGTTCAAAGGCCTCAATTCTTTGGTGCTCAGCCTTTTTTATGGTCCAACTTTCACTGCCATACATTGCAACTGGGAAGACCATAGCCTTGACTATATGCACTTTTGTTGACAGGGTGATGTCTCTGCTTTTTAGTGTGCTGTCTAGATTTGCCATGGCTTTCCTCCCCAGGAGCAAGCGTCTTTTAATTTCTTGGCTACAGTCCCCATCTGCAGTGATCTTGGAGCCCAGGAAAATAACATCTGTCACTACCTCCATTTCTTCCCCATCTATTTGCCAGGAATTGAGAGGGCTGGATGCCATGATCTTGGTTTTCTTAATGTTAAGTTTCAAGCCAACTTTTGCACTCTCCTTCTTTACCCGCAACACGAGGCTCTTTAGTTCTTCTTCACTTTCTGCCATTAGAGTGGTATCATCTGCATATCTTAGGTTGTTGATATTTCTTCCAGCAATCTTAATTCCAACTTTTGATTCATCTAGCCCTGCCTTTCTCATGATGTGCTCTGCATATAAGTTAAATAGGCAGGATGACAGTATACATTCTTGCCGGACTCCTTTCCCAATTTTGAACCAATCAGTGGTTCCGTGTCCAGTTCTCACTGTTGCTTCTTGGCCCGCATATAGGTTTCTCAAGAGACAAATAAGATGGTCTGGTACGCCCATCTCTTTAAGAACTTGCCACAGTTTGTTATGATCCACACAATGAAAGGCTTTAGCATAGTCAATGAAGCAAAAGTAGATGTTTTTCTGGAGCTCTCTAGCTTTCTCCATGATCCAGCATATGTTGGCAATTTGATCTGTAGTTCCTCTGCCTCTTCGAAATCCTGCCTGTACTTCTGGTAGTTCTCAATCCACATACTGCTGGAGTCTAGCTTGTAGGATTTTAAGCATAACTTTACTAGCATGTGAAATGAGTGCAATGGTGCAATAGTTTGAAGATTCTTTGGCACTGCCTTTCTTTGGAATTGGAATGTAAACTGATCTTTTCCAATCCTGTGGCCACTGTTGAGTGTTCCAAATTTGCTGGCAAATTGATTGTAGCACTTTTACTGCATCATCTTTTAAGATTTTTAATAGCTCAGCTGGAATACTGTCACCTCCACTAGCTTTGTTGTTGCTCAGTTTTTCTAAGGCCCACTTCACTTCACATTCTAGGATGTCTGGCTCGAGGTCAGTGACCACCTCATTGTGATTATCAGGGATTATCAAGCTCATTCTTGTATAGTTCTTCTGTGTAATTTTGCCATCTCTTTTTAATCTCTTCTGCCTCTGTTAGATCCCTGCCATTTTGGTCATCATGCCCATTTTTGCATTAAACGTTCCCTTCATCTCTCCTATTTTCTTGAAAAGATCTCTGGTCCTCCCTATTCTATTGTTTTCTTCTATTTCTTTGCACTGTTCATTTAAGAAGGCATTCTTATCTCTTCTAGCTATTCCCTGGAATTCTGCATTCAATTGGGCGTATCTTTCTTTTTCTCCCTTGCCTTTCGCTTCCCTCCTTTCCTCAGCTATTTGCAAAGCTTCCTCAGACAGCCATTTTGCTTTCTTGCATTTATTTTTCTTTGGGATGGTTTTAGTTGCTACCTCTTGTACAATGTTGCGAACCTCTGTCCATAGTTCTTCAGGCACTCTGTCTATCAGATCTAATTCCTTAAATCTATTTGTCACCTCTACTGTATATTCAACAGGGATATGATTTAATTCATACCTGAGTGGCCCAGTGCTTTTCCCTACTTTCTTCAGTTTAAGCCTAAACTTTGCAATGAGAAGCTCATGGTCTGAGCCACAGTCAGCTCCTGGTCTTGTTTTTACTGACTGTATAGAGCTTCTCCATCTTTGGCTGCAGAGCATATAGTCAATCTGATTTCTGTGTTAACCGTCTGGTGATGTCCATGTGTAGAGCCGTCTCTTGGGTTGTTGGAAAAGAGTGTTTGCTATGAGCATCGTATTCTCTTGACAAAATTCTATCAGCCTGTGCCCTGCTTCATTTTGTACTCCAAGGCCAAACTTGCCTGTTATTCTGGTTATCTTTTGGCTTCCTACTTTAGCATTCCAATCCCCCATGATGATAAGGACATCATTTTTTGGTGTTAGTTCTATAAGGTGCTGTAGGGCTTCATAGAACCGGTCAATTTCATCCTCTTCAGCACCAGTGGTTGGGGCATAGACTTGGACTATTGTGATATTGAATGGTTTGCCTTGGATTCGAACTGAGATCATTCTGTCGTTTTGAGGATTGTATCCCAGTATTGCTTTTCCTACTCTTTTATTGACTATGAAGGCTACTCCATTTCTTCTGAGGGATTCTTGCCCGCAGTAGTATACCTGATGGTCATCTGAATTAAATTCACCCATTCCTGTCCATTTTAGTTCGCTGATACCTAAGATGTCGATGTTCAGTCTTGTCATCTCTTGTTTGACCACGTCCAGCTTTCCTTGATTCATGGATCTTACATTCCAGGTTCCTATGGAGAAAAAATCTTTACAGCATCGGACTTTCCTTTCACCACCAGACACATCCACAGCTGAGCGTCCTTTCGGCTTTGGCCCAGTCGCTTCATTCTTTCTGGCGCTACTAGTACTAGCCCTCTGCTCTTTCCCAGTAGCATATTGGACGCCTTCCAACCTGAGGGGCTCATCTTCCAGCGTCATATCGTTTTGCCTTTTGGTACTGTCCATAGGGTTTTCATGGCAAAGATACTGGAGTGGTTTGCCATTTCCTTCTCCAGTGGATCACATTTTGTCAGAACTCTCTCCTATGACCTTTCCATCTTGGGTGGCCCTGCACGGCATAGCTCATAGCTTCATTGAATTACACAAGCCCCTTCGCCACGACAAGGCAGTAATCCATGAAGGGGCAGTACTATGTACCTGTAAGCCAAATAGCCCAGGTGGCATGTCACAGACCCAGGTTGAAGCAGAAGGAAGCTCTTTCAACGCATCCCTTCAACGGTTTTTCACTGCAACCCTCCTCCTGCCCATCAGCTTTTTAGCCTGGTATTTGGACACAGCTTTATTGGTTTTGCAGAAGACTACTAGGCTCATGTTTAGAACTAGACTGCATACAAGTTATCAGTAAACAATATCTGCATGCTGATGACCAGTCACACTTATGATTGGTTGTGTTGTTTCCACTGCAGGTGAGTATACATAGGAAATAATTCTAAGTCAGAGAATCCACCAGACTCTATATTTGTATGGTTCTACAATTAATCTGTAATGACAGGTGCCCTTCAGGCCACATTAGGGAGGCAGATTAGAGCTTAGTTGTTAGGACAGCACTAATTATACAGGTGAGAGCCAGTGTGGCATACTGGTTAAGGCCCCAGGCTAGAAACTGGGAGACCATGAATTCTAGTTCACACTGAGGCACAAAGCCAACTGGGTGATGTTGGGCCAGTTACCTTCTCAGCTCTAGGAAGGAGGCAATGGCAAACCACTCCTGAAAAGTCTTGCTAAAAAAACTGCAAATACTTGTCCAGGAAATCTAGAACCAGACATGATTGAACAGAAGGAGGGAAAAGTATTCTGGCAGAGTTTTCTGCCACACCAAGGGCTGAAGGAATGCACATTCATGTTGTGAGGAAGAATCTTGAGACTGCAATAATATAACACGCTCAACTTGGTTACTGAATTAATCCTTTTTCTGGGCTTACACAGTATATTAAATCCACGTTTCTCAATTTGGTCATTTTAAGACGGGTGTATATCAGTTCCCAGAATTATCCAGTTATGAGGTAATCAAATGCCTTTATTAATGTGTCTTTTGAACAGAACTAATCTGTGGCTAAATTTGAATTCAATTGTTTCTAGCCACCGATACCATTATTTAAGATGATTTTTTTTTAAAAAAAGGATATCTATTTGACGGCTTTTAAACAATCTTACAATTACTCCTAGATGCTTATGAATTAGAAACAGGTTTTTCTCAAAATCTACTGGCCGTAACTGGGTTTAGGGAAGCGACAGTGAACCCTTTGAGCTTGATGTGTCAAAAATTCAGAAAATGCCTAATGACACTGCTGGCATATCACCGTCCCTCCCCCAGGAGCAAAAAAGAAACAATTCTTTAAATACTCATTTATTTTAAAACAATATACTTCAGTCATGTGTGATGCTATGTCAAATAATTACAAAAATGAAATATGAATAAAACAAACTCATCTTAATGAGCACTGTCTTAACTAATTATATGTGCCTAAATTAATTATATAATGAACTAAAATAGTTCAAAGCTTATCTGAACCTAACCTAACTTCTTCCATGTTACATGAGTTCCTTAGTAAGGTCTTATTTCCCCTCTCTGATTTGAAGGCAGAGATGAAATCCTAGGGAAGCGCTGTAAAATAGGCTGCTCTAGGAATTCCACTTCTGTCACTCTCTTACTTTCTATTCCCTAAAGCAGTGCTTCTCAAAATGTGAACTGAGGAAGGAGTCCTCAAGATCCTTTCACGATGACTGCAACATCAAAGAAATGTATTAAAACTTCTCTGTTGTAACTGCTAATAAATATCTGTAGATATAACTCACATGAAAGCTCCTTGGGGGTCATCAAACATTTTCAAGAATCAAAAAGGGTTCTGAGACTACAGTGTTCGAGAAGTGCTGCTCTACAGCTACAGGGAAGAATAAAAAAGGAGACACAAGCCATACTTGCTATTCCTGCATATTAGGTGGGATAAAGTATTATGTGAGAAGTTTGTTGTAAGCGCAAAAATTCTTTGAATAAAATTACATTCTGATAATGAACATCTTTCAATCTATCCACTGAACCCTCCTTGTCCATTTTAATATTGTGTGGTATGTGTAGAATCATAAGACATAATGCAAACCTATGGGTATTTTTTATATTTTTCTAGAACCTAGGTTGGAAGCAGGAAAAAATATGTTTAAGAAAGAAAGTCATCTGCACACTTCAGATACAGGAATTGCCTCAAGCTACATCTAATGTTGTAGTAAAGGGCAGAGAACTGCAGTGGATATGGGAATAAAGAAGAATGGGCAAAGCTCATAAACATGACTACATCATGCCAAGATTTCCTGAGACAGGTAATTCTAGGTTTTCTCTTTTTAAATTGTATCAAACTTTGCCGGATTTCCATGATTAAAATCCAAACATTTACACACACACACACATACACACACACAAATTATAGATACAGAGAAGACATTACTCTCTTTTTCAACACACACATATACATACAAATGCACATATTTTTCTACACATACACACACACGAACTCCAAGCCATTAACTTTAGCTTATATTTGTGACAGTTGGAGGTGGAAATGTTAGAACAAGACATAATTAAGAAATCCAAGCTAAATTGTGTTACAGGTAGTCCTCAAGTTATGAACACAAGTGAACCCAAAATTTATATTGTTAAGTGAGACATTGTTAAGTGAGTTTTGCCCCATTTTACAACCTTTTGTGTCATAGTTAAGTAAATCACTGCAGTTGATAAGTTAGTAACCCAGTTGTTAAGTGAATCTGGTTTCCCCACTGACTTTGCCTGTTAAAAGGTCGCAAAAGGGAATCACATGACTTTGGTCATAAATATGCTCATAAATGTATGGTCATAAATGGTCATAAATATGAACCAGTTGCCAATCATCTGAAATTTGATCACATGATCATGGGGATGCTGCAATGGTTGTAAGTGCAAAAGTGGTCATTAATCACTTTCTTCACTGCCATTGTAACTTTGAATGGTCACTAAGATAGTCAAGGACTATCTGTAATTCCAAAACATTCAATGGAGCAACCATGAAAGATCCTGCAGGGTTTGGAAATGATACCCTGGTAACATGGAAAAAGAGAAATTGGGGGTGGAATTTAGATTGAGCAGCTGATGCAAAAAAATGTGCTGAGACAGCATGAGGGGGATGTCATGATGAAAGGGCCAAGATAAACGTCTGTGGCCTACAGTTAATTATTCATTAAGTTATTAATAGTTGCAGTTGTTCCTTTACCACAATGATCCCACCCACTCCAGTCTTGGGGAAACAGAAAATAACCATACTCCTCCAAACTAAACTCATTCTGCTCCTAACCCTGTAGATTTAAAAAGAAAGAAATCACCAATTCTGATAATGGTGAGTTTTCCAATAAAGTGGGAGGCGAATGCATTTTAGGTTTTGGAGCTTTCTTAAATCACTGAAGCTTTTTGAAATATAACCCCAAAATAATTCCATTGACAGCATTAAAATTATAACTCTTAGGGCAATGAATTGGGGTGCATCTGGAAGACCCTGAACCAATCTTTTTTTCAATTAATAGTTCCTAGTCTTCATAAATCTCTTGGACATGTTGCCTGTGTATGTTGTCTATTTTACCAGCGTGGCCTGATGGGAGAAGGAAAAAATGTGCAATGGAACAAGTAATATAATCAAGCAGTTCCACAATGTTTCTTCACATTACATAGCATAGAATTTTATATCCTGTTATCACAACCACTTTATTTGCCTTTTTTCTAAACTAAACAGTAAGAACTTGTATTGTGATTTTTATTGGTGGGGTGTTATTCAAGCTATTTGATAATTTCTACTGCCTTTTTTTCTATTCCTTTTTCAGCTGAAAAGTTCCCTTTTGGAAAAATGGTGGCCAAGAATGTACACAATATTCCAAATGTTGGTGCGTTACTGTTACTTTTATTCCAATACCTTTTCTGACATAGAGCCTTTCCTTTAAAAAAATGACTGCTGCAAATTTTCACTGAGCAACACATACCACAAGCCCACAAGATTCCTTTTCTGATCAGTCACTATGATTCAAATTCCATCATCATATTTATTGCAGGATATCTTTTGGGTCATAATTTTTGGGAGGGAACAGAGGGTTGCAGGACAGTGGCTGTAAAAGGATTTATAAATGGATAGGTGATTATGCAACCCCCTCCCTTTTCCTTATCTTTTGGGGGGGATTTTTACTAGTAGTTGTTGTTTCATGTGTTAAATGCATTACAGCAGGGGTGTCAAACTCAATTTCATTGAGGGCCGCATCAGCATTGCGGTTGCCCTCAAGGGGCCAGGTGGGTATGGCCAGGGTGGGCGTGGCCTGCTGGGTGGGCGTGGCTAAAGTGCGTATGGCCTACTGGGTGGGCATGGCCAGCTCTACATCGTTCGCATCAAGGGTGCCTATGGGGGCCTGGGCAGGATCTGAGGGTCTCTGGCAGAAGGAGGGTCTCTGGGCCAGGGCCAAGGCAGTGGGGGCCATTCCCTCACTGTTTCCAGGATGGCTTCACGGGCCACATGAAACCACTTTGTGGGCCGGATCCGGCCCCCGGGCCTTGTGTTTGACATGTCTGCATTACAGGGTATACACAACAGTTTTGTTACACTGCCTATCTATAAATGGTAGGAAGACACCTCTGAAACTCAGTGTTATCAGAAAGGATTCTGTGAACGCCAAACTATGGAAATATAGTTCTCCACACCATGAACCTATAGTTTGCTTGGCAACATGAAAGAAATGACTTTCTCCTGCTTTTTTTTTTAAGGTTTTTCAACTTCCCAGTCCTGCCTAGAGCCTTGATGTTTTTGATGTCCTCATCTGGCTAACTTGTCTAGGTTCAGGATCTCAACAGAGCCTGGCAGAATATTTATGATGCACTGTTTTCTGACTGCCATTTATACCAGTGAAATGTGTTTCTTCATTTGACTAGTGTCACAGTAGATGGGCATGTGCTAGAAACTTCAAATACTGCTATAAATCTGATTCATTTTATAATCTTTAAAAAAAATCAACTCTCTATGTCTGTTTCAAATACTAACACATACTAACACAATAGTTGAATTTATAGTCATTGGCCTCTAACAATGCTGTTCTTTAACTTACTGGGTCTGATGTTCTATTGGCCATTCCTCATAACACGAAAGGCCAAAGAGAATCTTAAATGCATTATTTAATAACTCATGTTTGGAAGACAATGGTGAGTTCTGTATAAGAATTTCAAAGTTTGCCTGGTTCAGCAAATGGGGGTGAAGATAGTGGAAAAGGAATTGCAAGGCTGTCATTTCAAAAATGACTTGAGACCAGAAGAGCTCAATATGGACGGGTTGATAACTATCTCATTTTGGGCCTGTCATCCACCTTTCAAGTCTTTCCTTTCTGACCCATGGTTTATGAGTGTGTCTCAATTTAGAAAGCATGGGGAAAATTCTTTCTTCTTTCTCAACTCTTGCTTGTAGCTGGCAGCATTTCGCGCCCACTCAACAGTGAAATTTCTGCTTTGCTACTCATGCAAACTCCTTCCTTCCCCCAAAGCTTTGTAATTCAAATACCCATTTTCAATATACCACCTAAGCGGTATCCCCTTTAGGCAGAAGAAAAGAGCACTTGCCTGCACACGTGTGCACATGCACACACACACACAGAGACACAGACACATACACACACACACAAATAAGATTTATATAATTGTTGGATTATCTCTGAAGATTTCTGTGGACAGTTTTCCTGCATAATTAAAAAAAAGATCAGTGCATACCCTCAGATAAATCATCATATAAGAATCCTATACCATACATTACTTGTGTTCAGCAGAGCAGGGAGAGGTAGGAAGGGCAAATGTCAAAATGCACATTGTGACATCACAATAGATGTCATATAATATATGTGTTTGTCACAACTCACATCTTGTTTTTTCTGTCATGGCAGTTATCAGTGGACATTTAATGCTTACAGACTTACTTCAATCATAATCATCACCATTGTCATTATGATTATCATCCCTCCTCCTCCTCCTCCTCCTCCTCCCCCCTTTCATTCTCATTCAGTCTGGTAGAAAAGGAAATCAGCTTCTATTTTTTCTAAAGAAAATAACTGGTGAAATTCTTGGAAATTGGTCTGAGAATACTTCCATTCCCATTGATTATGAGTAGCCATTTGGATCTAAATGAAAGGATTGCCTTTTAGTTTCCTCAAAGTTATCTATCTTGTGCCCATCTGTATCATTCTTTAAGTACTTGAGAAATACTTGAGAATCTCCTTTAAACTCTTTAAAATTCAGGTCCCTATGCTTTCTGTACTGTTCACTTTTGAGTTCATGTGATTGAAAACAAATATAATCATAATCCATCAGAAAAGTGGAAATGAAACAGTTTGTCCAGGATCTAATATTCTGCATTACAGCAATATAATGAAACAACAACAGTAACAGTAATACAAGGTTTTCAGTCCTGCAATCATTCAAATGCACCCTATGGAGATAATAGCCAATACCAATTTAGTTTCTCATTATTTTTTTGGGGGGGAGGGGGCAGTTAGATCTCAGCTGATATCTTACTGAAATTCTTCCTCCAAAATCTGTTGCTTTAAGGAGTGCTTCATTTCCCGATTGCTCTTTCTCCATCTTATTTTATTTTAAAAGTAGATAATGTAGAGTAGGGAAAATAAAACATGGACCGAGGAATCTTCAAGTATTTCGTGAGATGCAATTAAAATAAAATTCTAATGATACAGGTTTTATGTGCATTCAAGAAGCAAGACCATCCTGCTTCTTGTTATTTTAAGCAGCTTGAAATATTTTCTCTTTATATGAGAGAGAATTTGCTATGCTTCCAATCACTTAGGTTTTTATATTTTGCTTTATCATGGGTCCAAGATATTTAGAAGTAGGGTCACAAAGCCCACAGAGAATTTTGGCTTTTGGGCTAGAAAGAAAATAAAGGACAAGGCAATGATGAAAAAATAATAGCTGATATGACTATATTGGTACTTGGCTATACATACATACATACATACATACATACATACATACCTTTCTTTCTTTCTTTCTTTCTTTCTTTCTTTCTTTCTTTCTTTCTTTCTTTCTTTCTTTCTTTCTTTCTTTCTTTCTTTCTTTCTTTCTTTCTTCTTTCCTTCTTTCCTTTCCTTTCCTTTCCTTTCCTTTCCTTTCCTTTCCTTTCCTTTCCTTTCCTTTCCTTTCCTTTCCTTTCCTTTCCTTCTTTCTTCTTTCTTCTTCTCCTCTCCTTATAAAATGTGCAAAAGTGAAGTTTTTATTCTTTTCACAAATTGTCAGAACAGACTTTCTTAATGGCTGTATTCACAAAATAAGGTAAAACTGAAAACCAGGTGAATAAAACTTAATTGCTGCGGTTACATAATATGTGTTGGAGACATCACCTCTATTCACCAGATTGTTTCTTTAATCGGGTAGAAGAGACAAAGATGTCCTACTTTTCATCTCTTTTCTGCTGCTCTTATAGAGGGGGAAAAGGCATAAGGCCAGTAACACCAAATGCTCCTGTCTTTGGAATGATCCACATAAATTATCCACAATATTTTTTCAAGCCCGGAAAGTTTTCCCCTTTTTGATATATAGATACCTATACATCACATCACAAAACTTCTCATTGTTTTTCCTGTCCTGCTTTAATCTGGCTTTTACTCCACTTTACCAGTTGATTGGTATGATATTAGCTGAGAACATTAAACTGTGTTCTTTTTTTTTGCTAATTGAACTGAATGGTCTGGATGCTTGGTCTGGTCTGGGTGTAAGGATAAATTAAGAGTATATTGGGTAGAAACGTACCTGGATATTACCCACAATTATTTTTCAACAATATGCAATGCCCAGACAAATAAATTGCATTATGGAGTATTGGGATAGCTTGATGCATACATGATAAGACAGTGATGGAGTTTCATCAATACTCTAGGCCATATTACCCACCTCATGTAATACTATAAACCTGGCCTGCGTTTCAACCAAGCCTAGAAATAGTTCTATGGATGGTCCTGTTAAATTATCTCCTGTAATATCTGTACAAAGAGGGACAGCTAGTTTAGTCTTGTATGCTGGATGAGGAAATATGTTTTATAGGCTGATGCAGACAGTGACTCATTAGGCTGCAACCTTGGCCTGTGAGAAGGGGATCTCTAACTCCACTACAAATTTCCCTGCAACAGGAGGAAAACTCTAACAGACTGAGGCAGTTGTGCATGGGAAGTTGAGCTCCCATTGCACCCTCTCTGACATTTATCATTTCTATCCACATTCCCTCAGAAATAAAATTTATGTCAGCACAAGGGACAGTTGTATGCCCCGTATGTCACGTTCAAAGTTAGATTGCCTGAAATTTCCTTTTTCTGCTGAAAGGAAGAACTTTTTATCTTTGAAAAACACAGGCAGAATTTTTTTAAAAGACAAGATTTGTGGTGAGGTAGATGGAGAAGTTAAGATTTTCTCCCAGCTTCTGATTAAAATTACAATTTGAAGGAAGGATTTTCCAGCCTCCTCCAGGTAACAAATTTATACAGGATAATATACATCTTAAGGATCTGTTTTCTAGTCTATAGGAATTAGGTAACCATTAGCTAAGAACGACACTATTTTTTTATTTCTCTCTGTTATGTTTAAGTCTAATTGATCATTTCTGTGATGTCCAGTACTATCTCTTCAATTCAATTCAGTCATTGTGTCTTTTGTGGAACTCATGATCCAGGTTAGTTCTAAATAAGAACAAACTAGCTTAATCTTGTAATTTGCTGAGAGCCTGAAGTCTTATTTATATATACATACATACATACACACGTGTGTGTGTGTGTGTGTGTGTGTGTGTGTGTGTGTGTGAAATGTTTGTTAAGCATTCAGAATACACTTGCTTAGTCCCAGACACGGGGCAAATCTTATTTCCTGTTTCAGCCTAGCCCAAGGCCATCCACAGGCAGTAGCCACAGCAGTGGCAGCTCATATTTGTGTAAATTTTTTGGCTTGCTAACAAGCCTTTATTCTTTGTTAGCAAGCCAAAAAAATTACATATCTATATCTATATCTATATATCTATATCTATCTATCTATCTATCTATCTATCTATCTATCTATCTATCTATCTATCTATATATCTGCATTAGAAGTTCTTTTAAAATGCTGTTTGTATTTTTAACAGCCTTATTTATTTATATCCCACCTTTATTATTTTTATAAACAACTCACAATGGCAAACATAACTAACACTCTTTCCTTCTACTATTTACCCCACATCAGCAATCCTGTGAAGTAGGTTGGGCTATATTTTTATTTCATTCAGCTTTGATTATCCTGCCTGTAAATATGTAGCATTAAAAGAGATTATCTTTTATTGTCTTCTTTTTAAAAATAAAATCTATTTCTATTTAGCCCTTATAAGATTAATGTATTACCCCAAAAGCAGGGAGGAGCTAATTTCCTTTGCTATACAACTCAATGTTTCTGGGCAGAAAGTGGTGCTCCAAAATGCCTTTCTTTTTTAAAAACCCTCTTTTCCCCAGTAAAAGACAAGTAGGCTGTGCAAGACCTATCCTACACGTACCAGGGTTGTGGGGGTGGGTGGGAAGTTAGGTAATGTAAAAACTATGAAGTTGCTACACCAAGGCAGGATCTCTCTCTCTCTCTCAATCTCTCTCTCTCTCTCTCTCTCTCTCTCTCTCTCTTTTATGACATAACAGGATATCATATTAATACATAAAATTCACAAAAACTGTATATGTGTACATAAACATCAGAGCAATGTGTTATTTTAAAAATAATATGAGTGATGAATAAAATAAAATTATATATGAGCAGTTACTGGGGTGGCTATGGCCAATATCTAGATTGTTTAGCCATTGGACAGCAGTGCCCTCGAGATGATGTATTTCATGCAGGAATCCACGGAACCTTCTGAGGGGGCATTTGTGCTGCCACCACGTGGCTGTTTTGGAGTAATTACAATGTGGGCAGTCAGACCCTCCTACCCTATGATGTATTTCCTCTTCCCTCCCCTTTCTGGGATGGACTTCCTCCTCCTTTGTCTCTGGAGAGAATCCCATCCTCCATTATTATTCAGCTAACATGTGACAACAGCAGACTCACACAGGCACTGGGAATATTACCATCTTCTGACTATTCTGGATCTAAAGACATTGTGCATTAATTAATCTCTTGATATGACCTCTATGGTCTAGATAAGCAGATTTCCTTAACATTAACAGCTCTCTCCAGATAGTTTGAACTCATGGAAACACCCTTTATCATATAGAAATACCTTTATTGCATGTAGATTAAGATGACATTTGTACAGCATTTCCAAGATATTTCCAAGGTATCTCCAAGGTCAGAAAATGGTAATATTCCCAGCGACTGCACATCTGCTGTTGTCACGTGTTAGCTGAATAATAATGGAGGATGGGATTCTCTCCAGAGACAAAGGAGGAGGAAGTCCATCCCAGAAAGGGGAGGGAAGAGGAAATACATCATAGGGTAGGAGGGTCTGAATGCCCACATTGTAATTACTCCAAAACAGCCACGTGGTGGAGAGCTGTTAATGTTAAGGAAATCTGCTTATCTAGACCATAGAGGTCTTATCAAGAGATTAATTAATGCACAATGGCTTTGGATCCAGAATAGCATTCTTTCACAATATGATATAAAGTTTGCAGGACTTTCACATTCAGAATTATCAACTAGCCCGCATTTATATTCCCAATATTGGCACCAATCATGGTTGGCTCATATCCAGTTGAGCAGAGGTAGGAGCTGAAGCTAGGAAACATAGGCCAAACAGGGTATGGGAAAAGGATTTTGAGACATACAGTCATTCAACCAGTGAAACAGCTTGCCTTCAGAAATTGTGGGTGCTTGTGGTTTTTAAGAAGAGACTAGACAGCCATTTGTCTGAAATGGTACAGGGTCTCCTGCTTGAGCAGGCTTTTCAACTAGAAGACCTCCAAGGTCCCTTCCAGCTCTATTCTGATTGATTGACCCTATGGTCTCAGCTATGCTGCTATGGAAACATTTCAGAAGTGAATTAATGCAATTCATATGGAATTATCTTTGGAGACAAGGCAAACTGTAACCCAGTCCATTTGAAGGGCAAGAGGTAGGTGAACTGTGACACACAGCTTCCTTCCTTCATCTCAGCTCCCCTCAGTTCATTGCTATTGTGATGTGTTAGACTACAACTCTTGGCATGGCTACTGGTAAAGAAGTCTGTACCAACAATTCTCAAAATTTCCCAGCCTAATTTATGTCCTTGGTCTTCTGTGCTACAGAGCTGCTTCCCTTTAATTCACAGTCTTCATATAGAACCTCCATCATTCCAGCAAGACAAACAATCATAATGGAAATTAATGGAGAGGGTGCTCTAGCAGCTGATACGGGAGTCCCAGGTCCCCCAGCCTGCCCTGATTGTGCTGAGAAATGGTCTCATTGGATCCAAACAACTGGCGATGCCACTTCCCATTTCTATATTCTTCTTTTCATGTCTCCGCCATCTGCCGAACCATACTGGCTGAATTCAATAATTTTCTTACATCTCACTACAGCCTGGAAGCACTACTAAATGGCTAATTTGCTTTGTGCTGTTCTTGTTCAGGTCACAGCTCTAGCAAAACAGAATATCATGTACTACTAAGGATGCCAAAAAGATACTGCATCATCTTTTCTTCTTCAGCTTGCTGTTGGACCTCTTCACTCGCTTCCAGAAAGCAGAAGGAAATCTGCGTCCCCTTCTCTCTTTCTTTTTTCCAGTAAAGGTGGATTAGTGTCTTTGACTGCGCTCCGGATGTACTTCTGCCCCGCTGCATTCCTCCTTAAGAGATGGGAGCAGGAAAGGCTCGCTGACCTAAATATAGACGGATCTTGCTAACGGAGGGCGTAGAGCAGACGCGGGTATGTACGCTTATGTAGATATATATACTCTGTTGTGTGTGTGTGTGTGTGTGTGTGTGTGTGTGTGTGTGTGTGTGTGTGTTAGAGAGAGCGAGAGCGCGCAACTGCAACAACTGTAGTCAGCGCGAAGGAGTCGAACTGTTTTACTCTAATAGGCTTGGGTTAGTTTAGCAATCCCCTTTTTCCAGCTAGTTAGATGCACGTCATTACTGTAGTCTTTTTAGGCTACCTAAAAGACAAAGCATGAGCAGCCGTTTATTCCTGCGGAGGTTGCCTTTAATATTTTTAATGTCACTTCCAAAGATTTCCACTCCCACCCCCGCACCCGGTCATTTTTTAAAAACGATGTTCAATCCGCTTAAGGGTCCTTGTTACAGTTTTCAAGGAATTTCCTGCTCAAACTGGCAAAAAGCCCCACCGCCATTTTCAGCAACTGGATCCACAGGTTGCTTTATAACTTCATTTCTTCCTCTCTCTTTTTAGTCTGGTTTATAACTAACTAGCTAGCTAAATATGTTGTTTACAAACTGTCCATGCTCAGTGATCCAGGAACTGCAGTTGGAGCAGAGTGGTGAATAATATTGGATTGGGTGACAGATCTCCAATCACAAAATGTAGGTCTGCCTCTGTTTTCTTCATCCATTCCAAAGGCTGGTTTGTTGCCATGTTTCATTGTTTGAACTAAGGGGTGATGATTTCTGAAGTGACTATAAGACTCAAATCTATTCTTATGGAAAACAGAGAGGCAGCTTTCCCCAACAGAACAGTCTATTCATCTGCAAGAAGTTTTTAAAATAACCTTTGGTGACCTACATGATTCAAACATGCTTAGTTTAAGACATCAGACCAAAACCAGTTCTTGCAGGTATCATGTTTTGATGGCTCAGAGATGTCCCAGAATGGAACCACATTTTTTCAGGTCTCTTGTTATGCTTGCAACATTTTTTATTTTATTTTTGTTCAGGCGGGTTTTCCATTAACCGTCTCTAAATAGTGCATGGGAACTATTGTGCTGCCTCTCAGAATCATGTTCAGATGTTAGAAACTCTAGAATCCCTTTATTCAAGGTACATGCTTGTTCAAAATGTCTTAATTTTGTCAAAGAGATCTTGGTGAAAGAATGGAGGGCATACTAAAACCCAATTCTTTTGAAATGTTAGCTCTTACTTCTCTGCATATTATTTGTGAGGAGTGTGGTTATAACAGCTTTTTTTTCTACATGACTTGTATAATTGAAGCACTCTTTGGAGACACACCCAGATTTGTGTACATTTGAACATCCAAATGAGTTAACTTCCACAAAAGGTCTGATGGAGAAAGAACAAAAGCAATTAATAATGAAAACAGTTGCCTGACCATTCATTGTCCAAGCTAGGCATTTTTTTTTTCACTTCATTGAATTGTCTCTAAGCTCTGTGTTCTGGATATTTGGCAGAGTTTCTCCTTTACAACCAGTTAGGGATGTTTTAATCTTCAGGAATCGTATGCCAGCCTCCTGAATTAATATGGAGACAAGAATGTCTATGGAGATTCTCAGTCATCCGGTTCATGGTTGTTCCAAATATGCTTTTTCCAAAAGGCAACTGGACTTTCTTTGTTTTCCTTGGAGATGTTTCACTTCTCATCCAAGAAGCTTCCTCAGTTCTGACTGAAAAACACCTTTGGGATGGAGACAAGAACCTAATTCTTCTAAATCTGCAACATGTTACATTTTGTTAGGGGGTTAAAAGACTTATCTTTTATAAGGTACCATCATCAACACCACCACCACCACCACCAAATAATGGCTATTTAAGGAGGGCTAGAAAGTATGGCACTGATGCATATCTGGAAACAGGAATTTCAGAATGAGAAATGATGAATTCTATCATTTCCAGAAAAAAAAACATCTTTTATATGAATTTACAGCCCACTCAGAATCACTGAAAAGATTAAATATGTAGTAAAAATTGTTTAGGGCAAGCTGGAATATATCATGTCTGATGTGTCTACAATTTTATAAAAGGATAACATCCAATCTTAAGAATGAGGGAAGGGCACTATGGAAAATGACAGAATTTGAAAAGCTTATATAAAGCTAATACCATGTCCTAGGGCTCGTATACAAATTCCTACATAGATGTGACATAGAGATGGAACAAATAACTGCATGATAAAATGGATGCAAAATTTTAAAGAAATGACTATGGCACAACTCCCCTTCATGGATTACTGCCTTGTCGTGGGGAAGGGGCTTGCATAAGTCAAGCTATGAGCTATGCCATCCAGGGCCACTCAAGATGGACAGGTCATAGCAGAGAGTTCTGACAAAATGTGATCCACTGGAGAAGGAAATGGCAACCCACTCCAGTATCTTTGCCATGAAAACCCCATGGACAGTACCAAAAGGCAAAAAGATATGACGCTGAAAGATGAGCCCCTCAGGTCGGAAGGTGTCCAATATGCTACTGGGGAAGAGCAGAGGGCTAATACTAGTAGCGCCAGAAAGAGTGAAGCGACTGGGCCAAAGCTCAGCTGTGGATGTATCTGGTGGTGAAAGGAAAGTCCGATGCTGTAAAGATCTATTCTCCATAGGAACCTGGAATGTAAGATCCATGAATCAAGGAAAGCTGGACGTGGTCAAACAAGAGATGACAAGACTGAACATCGACATCTTAGGAATCAGTGAAATAAAATGGACAGGAATGGGTGAATTTAATTCAGATGACCATCAGGTATACTACTGCGGGCAAGAATCCCTCAGAAGAAATGGAGTAGCCTTCACAGTCAATAAAAGAGTAGGAAAAGGAATACTGGGATACAATCCCCAAAATGACAGAATGATCTCAGTGCGAATCCAAGGCAAATCATTCAATATCACAGTAGTCTAAGTCTATGCCCAAACACCAGTGCTGAAGAGGATGAAATTGACCAGTTCTACGAAGCCCTACAGCACCTGATAGAACTAACACCAAAAAATGATGTCCTTATCATCATGGGGGATTGGAATGCTAAAGTAGGAAGCCAAAAGATAACCGGAATAACAGGCAAGTTTGGCCTTGGAGTACAAAATGAAGCAGGGCACAGGCTGACAGAATTTTGTCAAGAGAATACGATGGTCATAGCAAACACTCTTTTCCAACAACCCAAGAGATGGCTCTACTCATGGACATCACCAGATGGTCAACATAGAAATCAGATGGAACACAGATGGAGAAGCTCTATACAGTCAGTAAAAACAAGACCAGGAGCTGATTGTGGCTCAGACCATGAGCTTCTCATTGCAAAATTTAGGCTTAAACTGAAGAAAGTAGGGAAAAGCACTAGGCCACTCAGGTATGAAGTAAATCAAATCCCTGATGAATATACAGTAAAGGTGACAAATAGATTTAAGGAACTAGATTTGATAGAGTGCCTGAAGAACTATGGATGGAGGTTCGCAACATTGTTCAAGGGGTAGCAACTAAAACCATCCCAAAGAAAAAGAAATGCAAGAAAGCAAAATGGCTGTCTTTGCAAATAGCTGAGGAAAGGAGGGAAGCGAAAGGCAAGGGAGAAAGAGAAAGATACACTCAATTGAATGCAGAATTCCAGAAAATAGCTAGAAGAGATAAGAATGCCCTCTTAAATGAACACTGCAAAGAAATTGAAGAAAACAATAGAATAAGAAGGACCAGACATCTCTTCAAGAAAATTGGAGATACGAAGGGAACGTTTCATGCAAGGATGGGCATGATAAAGACCAAAATGGCAGGGACCTAACAGAGGCAGAAGAGATTAAGAAGAGATGGTAAAATTACATAGAAGAACTATACAAGAACAAGCTTAGCACCCCTAATAACCATGATGGAGTGGTCACTGACCTCGAACCAGACATCCTAGAATGTGAAGTGAAATAGGCCTTAGGAAATCTGAGCAACAACAAAGCTAGTGGAGGTGACAGTATTCCAACTGAGCTATTCAAAATCTTAAAAGACGATGAAGTAAAAGTGCTACACTCAATTTGCCAGCAAATTTGGAAAACTCAACAGTGGCCACAGGATTGGAAAAGGTCACTTTATATTCCAATTCCAAAGAAAGGTAATGCCAAATAGGTAAAGGTAAAGGTTCCCCCGCACATGCATGCTAGTCGTTTCCGACTCTAGGGGCCGGTGCTCATCTCCGTTTCAAAGCCAAAGAGCCAGCACTTGTCCGAGGACGTCTCCGTGGTCATGTGGCCGGCATGACTAGACGCCAAAGGCTCACGGAAGGCTGTTACCTTCCCACCGTAGTGGTCCCTATTTTTTTACTTGCATTTTTACGTGCTTTTGAACTGCTAGGTTGGCAGAAGCTGGGACGAGTAACAGGGGCTCACTCTGTTATGTGGCACTTGGGATTCGACCCGCCAAACTGCCGACCTTCTGATCGACAAGCTCAGCGTCGTAACCCACTGAGCCACCGTGTCCCTTACGTATATTGGAAATGTAAAGAAAGGTCGTTTTACCATCTTTGGTGGACATTCTCAAAATGAATATAAAAACCAAACACTCTCTCTCTCTCTCCATACACACACACACACACACACACACACACACACAGAGAGAGAGAGATAGTTTGGTTTTTATATTCATTTTGAGAATGTTCTGTATTAAAAGATTAATCTTACCCCAGTACATCTTTGCATTGTCACAAGTCCACCAAAGATGGTAAAAGGTCCTTTCTTTACATTTCCAATATACATTTGAAATATCTTTATATATATTTTACAATATCTGGTGTTAAATATCAACAGTACATTATATTACAAAAGTTTTTTTAGATTATATTAATATAAATTTTTAAATTGTTCATCCACATATTTTCCAGTTGTTCAAACATTAAATTATATCCAAAATCTTTTGACCATTGAATCACACAGTGCTGCACATATTCATTCTCCAAATTCAGTTTCAGGAACAATTTATAAACCTACACAACAACATGTTAATCATTGCCACAAAATACAATTTCAAATTCATTTTTTATAAAATTAAATCTATAGCTTTTGTGTATTTTGAATCTTTCTTTCAATTATACGGTAAGTAAATAAACTAATAATAGACATGTCCTTCTGAGTCTGACTCTTCTTTGGACTTGAGAGTAGGTTCACCTTGATTAAAAAAATATTATTTGACCATTAGTCTTGGCCTTATTATTGTTTTTTTTCCCCTAAAAGAACCTTCCTGAGGTGACTTCACTGAGAACTTTATTTTATTTTTATTCCAGGCCCTTAGGATGGCATGTCTAACAAAGTGATTCTTAAAATCAACATTTATTTTAACCTTATTTTATTTTTTTATTTTAATTCCATTTATATCCCACCCTTCTCCGAAGACTCAGGGCGGCTTACAAGCTTAGCAGTAGCCTTCATTCTATGTATATGCCTGCTTATTAGGGCTTTCACACACACCCCAAGCGGCATTATTACAAAGCTTAATTGCCCCCAACAATCTGGGTCCTCATTTTACCTACCTCGGAAGGATGGAAGGCTGAGTCAACCTTGAGCCTGGTGGGATGCGAACCTGCACTAATTGCAGGCAGCTGGTGTTACTTAAGGAGGCATTAGCCCACTGCTCCACCAAGGCTCTTGTCATAAGAAGGCATGCCATCCAAATCTTACTTCATGGCTCTCTAAATCAAGTAGTTTCTTGTTTTAGAGAGTTAACCCACTCTTTCAAATTTGGTAAATCCAAACTTCTTCCTTCTTTAGCATTTTGCAGTAGTTTGCATCTAATCCTGGCTTTTTTCTGTGCCATATGAATTTACAAATGTCCTTTTGCCATGGTTTAAATAGAATGTCAGTGGTCAATACTGGTAAATTCTGAAATAAGAACAATATCTTTGGCAAGACGTTCATTTTAATTACAGAGATTCTACCCAATAAGAAGAAACACTGACCTACAATATGCTTTCTATAGGTTATATTATAGGTATCACAAACTGGTAAAGGTACTATGGGGAAATTAGAAACCAAATAGCTTAACATTTTTTCTTCTCTTTATGTTTTCTTTTTTTATATGCCTAAAAAACAATATGTAACAATATAGTGGAGACTTTAATATTAACTATTAAGCTTAAGATAGAAAGCTTTGTTATATAATAAAATGATTTAATATGTTTTGCAGTTGCTTATCCATGCCACATCCAGCTTTAGGAATCTTATGCTTATCAATATCAACATTTTAGGACTCATGCTCAATATTTATATCAACTTTCTTTTTTTATCTTTAAGGATAATGTAAATAACAGAGTATCGATAATCCTCAGTCAACAGTGTTTATATACCATTGTAAATATAATGTAGTGTTGTCTTTATAATACAATAAAACAACATAAAAAGGGAAAAAATAAGGGGGGGGGAAGCCTTACAATTTTTCTCTTTTTAAGAATATATATTTTTGTTTGCCTCAACAGGAAGGAGTGTGAACATATTCTGTGCAAAGTGGAAGTACTTTTTCACACTTTGGGGGGAAATCTAACAGAAAGGAAAGCTTCGGCAGAGACAAGATTTTCCTTCAAGCTATTTTTTAACTCTCCAATAATCTTCCTCACTGTAAGCTGAGATGATGGAGATGCATTTCAGGAGCAAATATTTGGGAACATTCAAGATAAATATCTGGTACAAACATTGCCTTTTTAAGCTGTAGGTATTATGAATGTTGAGTATGTATGCATACTATACAAGTAGTCCTCAACTTACAACAGTTCATTTAGTGACTGTTCAAAGTTTCAGCAGCGCTGAAAAAAAATGACTTATGAACGTTTTTCACACAAGCTTGGTGGCATCCCCAGGGTCACGTGATCAAAATTCGGAGGCTTGGCAACTAACTCGTATTTATGACGGTTGCAGTGTCCTGGGGTCATGTGATCACCTTTTGCAACCTTCTTACAAGCAAAGTCAATGGGGAAGCCAGATTCATTTAACAACCATGTTACCAACTTAACAACTGCAGTGATTCACTTAACAACTGTGGCATGAAAAGTTGTAAAATGGGACAAAATTCATTTAACAAACTTCACTTTTCTGGTCGTAAGTTGAGGACTACCTATACATGTATGATGTCACATTCTTTAATTTTTATTTTAATGTAAAATAAAAGTATGGTTTTATTCATGTATTTGTGTCCTGTCTTTCAGACCTTTAGTTACATTAAACCGTGCATGTGCTTCATTGGTACTGCTAATAATTTCAGAAAAGCGGGTTTAATTAAATAAAAATAAAGAGTGACAATTAGGTGAGTCTTTATTTATCGATTAAAAGATATGTTAGCATGTTAAGATCCAGTGACTAGATTCATGCAACATGCTAAACCCAAATTAGCAGTTATATTAATTAACATAAACTCCACAAAAACAGGACAAAGGGTATGAATTATATAGAACTGTATAGTTTGCATGAGGATGCCATAATGATATTATGGTGAATGTATTATGAAGCTTTATGATCTATCTATCTATCTATCTATCTATCTATCTATCTATCTATCTATCTATCTATCTATCTATCTATCTATCTATTTAAATTTCTATGCCGCCCTATTCCCGAAGGACTCAGGGCGGTTTACAGGGCAGCATAAAATACAATATAAAAGATAATATAAAATTAAAATACATTAAATTAATTAAGCCCAATTAAAACAATATTTAAAAAGCTAAAACCCCTTCAGTCCAGGCCTGATAGATCGAAAAACCAGGTTTTCAGGTCCCAGCGAAATGAACGCAAATCGGGGGTGGTCCTGAGTTCCACGGGTAAATCATTCCAGAGGGCAGGTGCGCCCACAGAGAACGCTCTTCCCCTAGGAATAACCCGCCAGCATTCCTTAACCAGCGGTATCCTGAGAAGGCCCTCCCTGTGGGAGCGCACGGGACGAAGGGAGCTTGATGCCGGCAGCAGGTGTTCCCTCAGATAACCCGGACCCAAGCCATTTAGGGCTTTATAGGTCATCACCAGCACCTTGAATCTCACCCGAAGGGCAACTGGAAGCCAATGCAGCTCGCGGAGTAGAGGTGTTACATGGGAGTATTGGGAAGCCCCCATCACAACTCGCGCAGCCGCATTCTGCACCAGTTGAAGCCTCCGAGTGGTCCTCAAAGGCAGCCCCATGTAGAGAGCGTTGCAGTAGTCTAAACGGGAGGTCATGAGCGCATGAGTGACTGTGCGTAGGGCATCTCAATCCAGATAGGGTCGCAACTGGCGCACCAGGCGAACCTGGGCAAAAGCCCCCCTGGTCACGGCTCCTATATGATCTTCTAAACTGAGCCGTGAATCCAGGAGGACGCCCAAGTTGCAAGCCCTATCAATGGGGGGTAACACCTCACCCCCCCATAGTTAACGATGGACAAAACTGGTTTTCCCGAGATGCCGGTATGCACAGCCACTCAGTCTTGGCAGGATTGAGTCGGAGCCTGTTTCTCCCCATCCAGACCCGAACCGCCTCCAGGCAACGGGACATCACATCGAGGGCATCACTGAGTTGGTTTGGGGTGGAAAGAAAAAGTTGGGTATCATCAGCATACTGATGATACCCCAACTCGAAGCCACGAATGATCTCACCCAGCGGCTTCATATAGATGTTGAACAGGAGGGGAGAGAGGACCAACCCCTGAGGAACTCCACAAACGAGAGGCCTCGGGGTGGACCTCTGCCCTCCCATCTACACCGACTGCGAACGGCCCAGGAGGTAGGAGGAGAACCACCGTAAAACAGTGCCCCCCACTCCCAACCCCCTGAGACGTCACAGCAGGATACCATGGTCGATGGTATCAAAAGCCGCTGAGAGATCTAAAAGGACTAGGACAGAGGAGCAACCCCTGTCCCGAGCCCGCCAGAGATCATTCATCAGTGCGACCAATGCTGTCTCCGTGCTGTACCCGGGCCTGAAACCCGATTGGTACGGGTCCAGATAATCAGTTTCCTCCAGGAACAGAGGAAGCTGATGCGCCACCACACTCTCAACAACTTTCGCCAAAAAGCGAAGGTTGGAGACCGGACGGTAGTTATTTAAAACAGCCGGGTCCAGGGCAGGCTTCTTGAGAAGGGGTCTCACCACCGCCTCCTTCAAGGCGGCAGGAGAGACACCCTCACTCAAAGAGGCAGATATCACTGCCTGGAACCAGCCTCGTGTCTCCTCCTGAGCTGAATAAACCAGCCAGGAGGGGCACGGGTCCAATAAACAGGTGGTAGAGCTCAACCTCCCCATAATCCTGTCCACCTCGGGAGTCACAGGATCAAACTCAGTCCAGATAATACTACTCTCAAGACCGCTCGATTCCTCCCCGTCAGACTCTGCCCAGTCAGCGTCCAACCCGGTCCGAATCTGAGCAATTTTGTCTGCCAGATGCTGGCTGAACTCCTCGGCCCACCCCTGTAAGGGCACCTCCCTCACCTCCTGATTAAGGAGGGAACGAGTTACCCTAAACAGGGCGGCCGGGCGATTATCTGCGGACGCGATGAGGGCCGCGAAGTGATTAGACTTCGCCGTCCTCATCACCACGAGATAAGACCTAATAAAAGATCTTAGTCACAATCGGTCAGATTCAGATCGGCTGGATCTCCAACAGCTCTCCAGACTCCGTCTCCGACGCTTCATCTCCCGTAGCTCCACAGAAAACCATGGAGCCCAACGAGATCTGCGCCAGGTCAGGGGTCGCAAGGGTACAACATGGTCAAGTGCCTCGGTGGCGGCCCTCTCCCAAGCCTCCACCAAGGCATCGGCCGGGCTGTGAGTGAGGGAGATAGGTATAGACCCAAGCGCCATCTGGAACTGTTCTGGATCCATTAGGCGCCTGGGGCAGAACCACCTGGTCAGCTCCGCAGCCCAGCAGCGAGGGGTAGCGTATTGGAAGACCAGCCGTAGGAGGTGATGGTCGGACCATGACAGGGGGACAATATTTGGCGAGCCCCCTCCCAGATCATCAAACCACTGCCCAGATTGGAAAACCAGGTCGAGAGACCCCTCCATGGGTTGGACTCTGAATTATCTGGGTCAGGTCCATGGCCATCATGGAGCCCATGAACTCCCGAGCTAACTCTGATGACCCACCCAGGGATGGAAGGTTGAAATCACCCAGAACCATAAGTCTGGGGAATTCAACCACCAGCCCTGAAAGGGTGTCGAGAAGCACGGGCAGGGCCGTTGCAACACAGCTGGGTGACAGGTATGTCAGCAACAAGCCCAACTGAACCCCAGAGCCACACCTCAGGAGGAGCGACTCACTCCCACCAATCTGTACGATAGTGGTCTCCCACGGATATAAGGACTAGAACTAAACCAAACTAACTAAAATGAATGATTAGTCTCTAGTCCTCCATAGCTAATGCAGTAAAACACTGGTTGGATTTACATAAGACTACCCATATGTTTCTGTACATCTGTTTTGTGCAGACTAGACAAGTATTTTGGATACAAATAAAAACAAGTAAGAAAAATCTCAAATAAATTGTCTGTGACAGTTTATTTAATTTTTAAAAGGTGGATGATGCTGATAGACCCACTCTGTGTGTAATCTGCCATCAGCCATGGAAGTTATGGTGAAGATGCTGCACCAAGAACAGGGAGATCCAGCTTCTAGTTCATCTCCAGCTAAAGAAAGCTTTTGGACCAGACACTTTCATTCAACCCAGTCTATCTCACAGGGTTGTTGTGGGGAAAATGGGGAGAGGGAGGGAGGGAGGCAGGCAGGCAGGAAGGAATCCCTTATATGCAGCTTGAGCTCCTGAGGAAAAGCAGGGTGTCAGTCTAAGGAATATGTGTCCCGCAACTCGTTCTGTTGTAGTCCCAGTGTGAGACACAGAGGATACAGTATTTATTATTTGTTAGACTGATAAGTTGCCTTTTCTCCTGAGCTCAAGGCCACCTATGTGGCACTGAATAATGCTTTAAGAAGAAGAAGAAGAAGAAGAAGAAGAAGAAGAAGAAGAAGAAGAAGAAGAAGAAGAAGAAGAAGAAGAAGAAGAAGAAGAAGAAGAAGAAGAAGAAGAAGAAGAAGGGAGTCATGAAGAGAGTTGAGTTACAAGCATTTTTTTTAATTTAGGATTTCTCTCTCCTTCCTTTCCTTCCCTTATATAGGTAAAGGTAAAGGTTCCCCCGCACATGCATGCTAGTCGTTTCCGACTCTAGGGGCCGGTGCTCATCTCTGTTTCAAATCCAAAGAGCCAGCGCTTGTCCGAGGACGTCTCCGTGGTCATGTGGCTGGCATGACTAGATGCCAAAGGCGCACGGAACGCTGTTACCTTCCCACCGTAGTGGTCCCTATTTTTCTACTTGCATTTTTACATGCTTTCGAACTGCTAGGTTGGCAGAAGCTGGGACAAGTAACAGGAGCTCACTCTGTTACGCGGCACTCGGGATTTGACCCGCCAAACTGCCGACCTTCTGATCAACAAGCTCAGTGTCGTAATCCACTGAGCCACCGCATCCCTTATATAAAAATCAGTAAATGATGATTTCCAGATTCCTCTAGGGCAAGGGGGCAAGGGGAATAAGAGGTTTAGCTGTTCCACTGTTTTACTCTTTCAGCCTGCATTTTTCACTGTTGGACAATTCAGTTTCTATGCTATTTTACCCTTGTGCAAATTTGAGAAGGGGCTTAAAATTAAAACCTTGAGAATATTGCTGGCTGAGCAGTCTAATGTGAAGATACAAGCCTCATGGGCCTGGAATGGTGATGGTACATTTAACTGTTTTAGGGGAGCACAGCAAAATGGCAGCAGATGAGGCCAGTGGTGTCCTGAGTAAACTGATAATTCAAAATGACAGCTCATCATGCAGTTGTGTCATCGCATCATGACATGCACCGTCATTTCTCCACCTCCTTGTCATAGTGGAGAGACATCTAGTTGATGTTTGTGGGTGAAATTGATGCATGACCAGGAGGAAGGCATGAGCTGCCATCTGTACTACTACTACTACTACTACTACTACTACTACTACTACTACTACTACTACTAATAATAATAATAATAATAATAATAATAATAATAATAATAATAATAATGTTGGAAGGGACCTTGGAGGTCTTCTAGTCCAACCTCCTGCTCAGGAAGGAATACCATATCAGACAGATGGTTGTCCAGTCTCTTTTTAAAAACTTCCAGTGTTGGAACATTCACAGCTTCTGGAGGCAGGTTGTTCCACTGCTTAATTGTTCTAACTGTCAGGAAATTTCTCCTTAGTTCTAGGTTGCTTCCTTGATTAGTTTCCATCCTTTGCTTCTTGTCCTGCCTTCAGGCGCTTTGGAGAATAGCTTGACTCCCTCTTCTTTGTGGCAGCTCCTGAGATATTGGAACACTACTATCATGTCACTAGACATACCCAATTCCAGCAACCGATCCTTATATGTTTTAGCCTCCCGTCCCCTAATCATCTTTGTTGCTCTTCTCTGTACTCTTTCTAGAGTCTCAACATCTTTTTTACATCGTGGTGACCAAAACTGGATGCACTATTCCAAATGTGGCCTTACCAAGGCATTGTAAAGTGGTATTAACACTTCACGTGACCTTAATTGTATCCCTTTATTAATGACAGGGACGCGGTGGCTCAGTGGGTTAGGATGCTGAGCTTGTCAATCAGAAGGTCGGCAGTTTGGCGGGTCGAATCCCGAGTGCCGTGTAACAGAGTGAGTGCCTGTTACTCGTCCCAGCTTCTGCCAACCTAGCAGTTCGAAAGCACGTAAAAATGCAAGTAGAAAAATAGGGACCACTCTGGTGGGAAGGTAACAGCGCTCTGTGCACCTTTGGCGTCTAGTCATGCTGGCCACATGACCACGGAGACGTCCTCGGACAAACGCTGGCTCTTCGGCTTTGAAACGGAGATGAGCACCGGCCTCTAGAGTCGGAAACGACTAGCACGCATGTGCGGAGGAACCTTTACCTTTACCTTTATTAATGACATGGTCAATAAGACTATTCCACTTTCACCTGCTACTGGTTACCTCATTTTATCTCCAATGTAATACAGATACACCCAGAATTTCAGTCTCTAAGCTATATTATGATCATTAAGCAACTCATCATGTGACCAGACCCAAGTTAATGACCATTTTTAGTGGTCATTAACTGAATCTCCACAGTTGTTAAGTGAATCCAGCTTCCCCAATTGACTGCTTGTTGGAGGCTAGCTGGGAAGGTTGCAATCATGATAATATAACCTCATGATATTGCAAATGTAAAGAAAGCCAACTGCCAAGTGCCCAGATTGCAATCATATGACCACAGGGGTGGTGTAACTTTGAGGATGCATCATAAGTTTTTTTTTCCATTTTTCAACTTCAAAACATTAAATGAACAGCTATAAGTTGAGAACTACCTGTAGATAGCAAAGAGTAACACATGTTGTATACTTTATGAGTATTATTGGATGCTTACTAGCTCAAGGAGGAAAACATCACTTCAACAGTGGTAAAGCTAAGGGTGACATAAGCCTGCCTTAGTACTGGGCTGGGGATAAGAAGACAGTACTCAGTAAAAAACAAAAATTTGAATACATATGTTCAATGGTCCATAGTCCAGCAATAGGATTAAGCAAACAAACACTGACACGCCTCAATTTTTAGTATCACAGGTCCTTAGAAATGATCTAATTCAGCCTCCTGCCCATAGGAAAATCTAAACTTTGCTTAGAATTTCCTATTGAATTCTGCTGTTGGAGTATGGTAGTATTTCGCTTTTTATTAAACATTGCAAATTATCCTTTTTCATTGGTCTTAATGTATCATACTTCTCTGTCAATAGTGTACCATTATTTAATATTATACTATCATATTTTGTTTAGTTAAATAGCTAATAATTATAGCTAAAGGTAAAGGTTCCCCCGCACATGCGTGCTAGTCATTTCCGACTCTAGGGGCCGGTGCTCATCTCCGTTTCAAAGCCGAAGAGCCAGCGATTGTCCGAGGGCGTCTCCGTGGTCATGTGGCCGGCATGACTAGACGCCAAAGGCGCACGGAACGCTGTTACCTTCCCACCGTGGTGGTCCCTATTTTTCTACTTGCATTTTTACGTGCTTTCAAACTGCTAGGTTGGCAGAAGCTGGGACGAGTAACAGGCGCTCACTCTGTTACGCGGCACTCGGGATTCGACCTGCCAAACTGCCGACCATCTGATCGACAAGCTCAGCGTCCTAACCCACTGATTATATTACACATCAATTTATAACTCGTCATTACCATTTCCTTTAGTTCTTTAATATTTAGTGCCCCATGAACTCTGTTGTTAGTATTGTTATTAGAGATTTTGGCTAGTCTTCTCCTTCACCCCTACCCCCAGTAATAATACTATTTGGTTGCATTGTATAACATTATTTGGTTATTGAATTACCTATTTTCTGGATTGAGGTTTTGAACTGCTTTACATAGTAAGCCCCCTCTTCCCCCCTACTCTGCCTTCCCCAACAATCATTAATATAACCATATTTAGCACCTAAAATAATGTATATTGTCTGAATACTACACTGCCCCTCTGTATTATCTTTTTATATCTATGCTATTTAAATGTTAACAGATTTTAGAGAGCAGGAAAAATTTAGGCTTAACAGTTGGACCAGTTGCTTCGCTATGGAGTGGAATGGGTTGATGCTGCCCCCTTGTGGCAGTTATGGGACCTAAAACGTGGCTCCCAGTTGGGATACATTATCTTAACCTTTGTTGGCAACACACATACACTGCCTCCCCCATTTTCACACCAGCCTGCCCCTGTCAATCAAAGTTTTCCACTTGCAAGATGGCAGGACAGTGCTTAACTGGGAGCTGTTTCCTCGCAGGCAAGTTTGTTCCTAGTTTTCTACTGTTTATGGGAGGAAAGAAATGTGCAACACTCTGGGTGTGCTGTGTGGCTCAATTGTGTCCTGTGTGAAGGTGCAGCTTTGCACAGGGGCTGTTTATAAGGCTTCAAGAAGCCACGAGGAAAGATTTGAGAAGAAAGCTACTGTGAAAGTTGTTTCAAACTCGCTGAATGCTATTCAAGAGAGAATTAACTATGAATTTTCTTGTCTTTTGTACCTTTCCTACTTCCCAGGACTTGTATGCATTGTCAAAATTTTGTAGAGATCATGTTTTATCTGCTTTCTTACAGCCTCTATTAGGCACCTTCTAATTTTAGTGAGCTGCAGTTCCTTTTGTGGTTTGGAGCAGAGCTGGTTGTCTCCATGTTTGCTGAAGAAAACAGAGGAACATAGCATGGGTGATGGCATCTATTAGGGGGTCCAAACTCCAATCGGTATAAAATTGTGCTGGCTTTTGAGTTATATAGAGCTCTGATCAAAATAGGAAAAAAAATATTTCAATAAGGCATGGAGCCATAATTCAGGAAGATATCTTTCTTAGAAGAAAAAAATAGAATCAACTTTTCTTTCTTAAAAAAAAAGTGGGATCCATTATTTCTAGATGTTTTTATTTTTAGCAATAAATAGATCTGAAATTGATTTAAGTATTTATTTGCTTGTTGGCAGGGTGGGAGATGAGGCAGGAAGCTGTTGCATGTGGTACCTATTGGGAAAGATGGCTCCGTTTTTAATTGTTTTTAAGTGATTCACTTACAACTATGGCAAGAAAGGTCATAAAAAGAGGCAAAACTCATTTAACAACTGTCTTATTTTAGCAACAGAAATGTTGGCTTAATTGTAATCATAGGTTGAGATCCACCTATACCAGACATGTCAAACACAAGGCCCGGGGGCCGGATGTGGCCCGCGAAGTGGTTTCATGTGGCCCGCGAAGCCATCCTGGAAACAGTGAGGGAACGGCCCCCACTGCCTTGGCCCTGGCCCAGAGACCCTCCTTCTGCCAGAGACCCTCAGATCTGTCCCACTCCTGCCCAGGCCCCCATAGGCACCCTTGATGCGAACGATGTAGAGCTGGCCACGCCCACCCAGTAGGCCATTCACACTCTAGCCACGCCCACGCAGTAGGCCACGCCCACCCTGGCCATATCCACCCGGCCCCCTGAGGGCAACCACAATGCTGATGCGGCCCTCAATGAAATTGAGTTTGACACCCCTGACCTATACTGTAAGTTCTATGAATAAGCAAACCTGTTTTGTTTGTTTTTTTAGTTTGTTTGGTCATCCCTTCCTGGATTTTGGATATGGCTTGCCTTTGCCTCCTTCCTTAGGCTGTAAGAAAATTACTGGCCCAAAATCACCCAATGGCTTTGTGCCTAAGGCAGAACTCAAATTCTTAGTCCCTTGTTTTATAGTTTGGTGGTCCCTTAACCAACTATATCAAACTGGATCTCTTATCTGTCATAATAAAATAGGAAAAATAGACGTGTGACATCTTTAAAGACCAACAGATTTATTTTACTTTCAATTGTTTTCAGATTTTTATGAATCACACCCAAATGTGTGCATATGTCTGTCTGTGCGTCATCCAAATCAATCCATTACAGAATGAAGATTCATTGAAAGATTTGGGCTATATTTTACAGCACTGGTGCAGTGTGAGTTGAAAAGTAGTTTTTTTTTTTTAAAAAAAAAAGAAATTCCCAATATTTAGAGTTAAGATAGAGTCCCAAAAATCACCTAGTTGACTCCTTTGATTAAAGTCTAACCCTTCCCTATCCGGCACCTGAACTACTATATCACATTGGTTCTCACACAGGTGCACACGGAGGGAGAGAGAGAAAAAAAAATACTTAAAAGTAGGTTTCATATATCACAAAATGAAATCCTTACGTGTGGTAAGCAAAATCATGTGCTCTCAGTAAGAAAAGAACTTCTTTACTTAAAATCCTACTACATTGCTTGCACTAGCAATGAAGAGTAATTTCCCTTCCTCCCCCTGGATGGTTTCCCTTTCATTAGACCCAAGAGGAGACGAAATTGATATTTTTTATTCCCTGTACATTTCCTGCCAGTCAGGAAAATTAGGGACCCAGGAGGGTTTTGAATCCTACAGATTCAAACTTCTGATCTGGCTATGATATACGTACTTCCTGATCTATTCTCCTCCTTCTGACATTGTTCCTACACTAGAAATTCAAGAACCTTGAAAACTTCCATAAAGATTTGCAAAAGACATCCAAGTTTAAACCCTGTAAAAGGAAGGACCTTTATTTCTCCTTCCAAGTCACAGTATCTGCCTGATTATTTACTTATTGGCCAAGCAGCTTCAAGTGAGCTCTTCTAGAGCATTTTGCATGCTTTCCTAAGAAGGAAGTCATAACTCCATTTTCTCCCTTTCACATTTGTTTTTGCTCAAGCAAAAGCTACTAGAACACAAATTTATTGTGAAAAAAGGTTTGTAATCTGCTTCTAGATAGTCATTTAAGAGGAGACACATTGCTCACTGCTTTTTAATTGTTAAGATCTTCTCCTGATAGCATCCAATGAGATCAATATGGATCTCTATTAATGAAAGGGAATTAGGAAAGAATTGAAGGAATTATGCTTCAAGGATTCCAAGAGGAAATAGTATTTTCATCTGTCCTCTTGGGTGGTGGTGGTGATGGGGGGTGACAGGAGCCTTATTGACATACACAAGATATTCAGAGAATGGGAAAAGGAACTTATTTTTCAGTAGGTGTTAAGCTATCTGTATCAGTAACTTCTTCATGATTTTTGCCGATAGATTGTCGTGAGGGAAGACCAGGAGACAGCAGGCACGGTTTCAACGATTTATTAGGGATGGCATCCCGGGCGAGGCACTGCCGGGATTTCCCTGTTATTTATACTTGAACAGTAAATACAACAACCAATCGCCGAGTGGCGTTCTCCCACAGCGTGGCGGCAGCCAATCAGGTACGGTCAGCTGCTGACAGCCGTGAGCTGTCAACAGGCTGTCCTCCGGCCAGCTGGCAACTGTTGACAGCTCCGTCGCTACTGCGCATGCGCGGCCCAGACAACCTTGACAGCTGTCAGTGAGCTGCGCCTGCGCGGCAGCTTGACAGCTGTCAAAGTCAGCTGTTCGCCGCGCCTGTGTGGAAGAGAGGCGGCAGCCCTTTTGACAGCTGTCAGCGGGCTGCCGCGTTCCTCCTCACGAACGTGTGAGGAGAGAAAACAGTTAACGTTTGTAACAGTCAATATATAACCCCTTTCCCCCCCCTTGGTAAGTTTTTAACTTTGCTGGGTTTTGCTGCTTCTGCTTCCGGCCCATTCGTAGTCGGCTAAGTATGCTGGGGTTTTCCGCTGTCTGGTGGAGCGGCGGAGGTTTCCTTCGGGCTGGTCTCCCTTTCCCCCGTCGATGGAAGTTGTCGGGCTTGGAGGTTCGGGAATGTCGGGGTGGTGGTGGAGCTGTGTGACGGTGGGCTTGGCGATGGTTGTGGTGGAGTTGGGTTCTGCAGCGTAGTGGGGAAAGTTTGAGGGGGACGGTTTTGCAGCCCCCTGAGTCTCAACGGGTTGGCGTGCCGTTTGATGTGCTGTCCTCCCCCTAAGTCAATTAGGTAGGAGACTGGTCCTGTTTGATTTAGTACTATGCCTTGAACCCATTTGTCACCAGCCCCGAAGTTCCTGGCCCAGATGAGTTGTCCGGGAGGGAAGGTTTTGACCGGGGGTGTATGTTCAGTTTCTGCAGCTGTCCTGTCAGGGTGCAAGTGGTCCAGCTTGGTGACCAGACGGCGGCCCCAGCGGAGTTCGGCTGGTGATTTTCCGGTGGTGGAGCAAGGGGTTGAATGTTGAGCTAGGAGGAATTGTGCCAGCCGGCAGTGCCAGTCTCCGGAGATGATTTTCTTCAGGGAGTCCATTCGAAGGCCATTCGAAGACGGGTGAAAGGGTGCAGACGTGGTGTGTCTAATTGAGTTGTCCCTGGTGAAAATCTGGAAGTCACGAGAGGTAAATTGGGGGCCGTTGTCAGATACTAGGACGTCGGGTAACCCGTGGGTGGCGAAGACCCTCCTCAAACCCCTGGTTGTGGCCACGGTGGTTGTGCTGGAGACGGGGATGACCTCCAGCCACTTGGAAAAGCTGTCGACTATTATCAGGAAATTTTGGCCCTGGAAGGGGCCGGCATAGTCGATATGTACCCTGGACCAGGGGTTCTTGGTCACTTCCCACTTGTGGACGGGGGTGTGTGGCGGGGGGGTCTGGTTTGCTGACACATGTAGCATCCGGCTACGTGTTTCTCTATCTCAGCATCAGGTCCCGGCCACAGGTAGCTGCGGGCGAGTGATTTCATTTTAACCACGCCAGGGTGGCCCTCATGGAGGGATTGCAATGCTTGGTTTCTGTGGGGGATTGGAATGATGACTCGACTGCCCCATAGGATGCAACCTAGGTGGGCGGACAGTTCGTGCCGTCTGAGGTAGAAGGGTTGCAACTCTGGCCCGGGACAGGCGGATTGCCAGCCTGTCATGACCCAGGTGAGAACTCTGCCTAGCACCTTGTCTCTGCTAGTTGCTGCGGCGATGTCCTTAGCGGACAAGGGGCGGTCTGGGAATTCCTGGATTGCCAGGATGTGGCCGGCTGGTGCAGGATCTGGCTCGAGAGTGGGTAAGGGCAGCCTGCTTAGCCCATCTGCGTGACCCATTTCCTTCCCGGGTTTGTGTTCGAGCCTGAAGGAATAAGCGGCTAGGAACGTGGTCCAGCGCAGCATTCTTGGGGAAAGGATTTGGGGCGTCAATTTGTTCCAGGTGAAGAGCCCTAGCAGTGGTTTGTGATCTGTGAAGATCGTGAAGGAGCGGCCGTATAGGTAATTGTGAAATTTTTTCACGCTCGCCACGATTGCTAGGGCTTCCTTGTCAATTTGAGCATAATTCCGCTCCACCCTGGAAAGGGTCCTAGAATAATATGGGGGATTGTGTCCCATCCGTGTGCAGATGGCTGAGAACTGCGTCTATGCCGTAGGGGGAGGCGTCGCAAGCGACGCAGAGAGGCATCCTTTCCCTGTAATGGGTGACTGTGGATTTGCTCGATAGGAGCTGTTTCAGTTTCTGAAAACTGTCGTCGTGGACCTGGGTCCAGGGGGCTCCTTTATCTAGCAGCCTATGAAGTGGTTCTGCTATGGTTGCCTTCTGGGGAAGGAAGGCATGATAAAAATTTAGGAGTCCTAAGAAGGCTTGGAGTTCAGCCTTGTTCTTAGGGGGTGGTGCTGCCTTGATGGCCTGGATCTTAGAATCTGTGGGATGGATCCCTTTGGCATCGATTCTGTAGCCCAGGAATTCGGTGGCTGGGACTCCTATGGAGCATTTTTCTTTTTTCAGTTTAAGGCCGGTGGCGCGGAATCTGTGCAGCACCTCCTGCAACCTTCCTGCTAGAATTTCCTCGGTCTCCCCTGCAATGAGCACATCATCGAAGTACAGGCAGACTCCGGGGATCCCTTTGAGGTTTTTTTTCCATGGCCTCCTGGAAAATGCCAGGTGCCACAGCGATTCCAAATTGCAGGTGGTTAACCCTGAATGCCCCGCGGTGGGTGACAATGGTCTGAGCATCAGCTGTCTTTTCTGAGACCGGTAATTGTAAAAAGGCGTGTTCCAAGTCGAGCTTGGCAAAGATGGTGCCTGACTGGATGGCTGACAGGACATCCTTGACAGCTGGGACTGGATAGGCCTGGGGGTTTAATGCGTGGTTCAGGGTAGCTTTATAGTCTGCGCAGAGGCGGACTTCCCCGTTGGGTTTAACTGGGGTGACTATGGGAGTCTCCCAAGTGCCCCCTTCTGTGGGTTCTAGCACCCCGAGGCTTACTAGCCTATCAAGTTCGGCTTCAATTTTGGACTTGAGGGCGAAAGGAACCCTCCTAGCCTTAATCCTGACAGGCAGGATTTCAGGGTTAGGTTTTAAGTCTATGGGAGGGCCATTATACTTCCCCAGGGTCCCGTCGAACATGTCTGCGTACTGGTGGCAGACAGCTTCTAAGTGACGGGACTGTGATTGGTTGATTCCAATGATTTTTATGCCCAGAGCCTCAAACCAATCGAGGCCAATGAGGCTGGCCCGCGTCCCTGCAGCAATTTGGGCTGTAAGTTCCCCGTGAAATTGCTTGTAATCGACCCTAAGTTTGGTTTTCCCCTTTAGTTTGATTGGGGCTCCTTGGAAATCAGCTAGAAAAATTTGTGAGGGACTCAGGGGAAAACGGCGTCTGCAATGACGCATGATTCCCTGAAGTGTGTCCCATGATAAGATGGAGACTGAGGACCCTGAGTCCACTTCCATCTCGCAGGGGACTCCCTGTATTTGTATTCGGATTTTTACTTTGGGCCTGATGTAGTTGGTGAGTAAGGGCCCCTGGTCCAAGCGGATGGTCAAGATAGATGACCTCTGGGTTTCCCTGGCCAATTTAGGAGGGGGTGTCCTACCTTCAGGGGCAACTTCCAGTTCGTTGAGGGTCTCTTGGTGGCAGGCGGAGCGGATGTGGCCAGTTTTCCCGCAGCCATGGCACTTGGCATTTTGAAATCTACAAGAGGCTCTGGCGTGGTTTCCGCCGCAGCTGGCACATTTGGTGCAGTTGGTGGGGAGGTTTTTGGTGCCCACGACTGGTCTGTCTGATCTTCTATCGGTTTCTCGGCATGCTTGGGGATTGCTAGGTCTCGGACAAATGGCGTCCACTTCGGTTTTCTCCTCCGGTGCTCCGGAGTCGGGGTTTCTGAGGTAGTCTTGGTGGACTGACCCGCTGAGGGAGTTCCCAGATGGGGCCATGTCTTCCCTATGGCAGTCCTCGTAGGCCATAATTTCGAGTGTCAACTCGGCAAGGTCCATTGTTGGCTTGGTGACAATCTTCTTTTGTAGCTTTTCGTTTCGTAGACCAGTGATGACCTGGTCTCTGATGCGGTCTTCTAGGTTGGGGAAGCGACAGTGGCGGGCTGCCTGGTGGAACGTAGCGATGAAGGACTTGGCTGATTTGCCCGGTCGTTGAAATTGGCTGGCGAAATTCAGCCGCCAATAAAGTTCAGACCGTCTTGGCATGAAGTGCCGGTTGAGGCGGTCGACTAATTCTGCGTATGGCATGGCAGCCACGGGGTCCGGGCTACAGAGCCCAAAGGCGACATCATAGACCGCTGGCCCGCTGAGGCAAAGAAGCGCTGCAGCCCTGGGGCGGTCTTCGAAGATCTTGTTGACGAGGAGGTACCCCTCGACCTGCCCGAGATGAGATTCCCAGCCTTCTGGCTGGGAGACGTCAAATTCCCTAATGTGCCCGAGAGTGGCCATGCTGTCCAGGTCCACGGGTCTGCTTATAAGTCGAGTGGGTGGAGGGCTCTCCCAAGCCAGCGAGTGACTTCAGCAGTGTCGGCTGGTGGGACGGCTTCCCTCCTTCAGATCGTGGCTTCAGCTCAGCTCGGTGACTTCAGCTCTAACTAAGCAGACCCGTATCCCACCCTCGTCGCCAGGTAGATTGTCGTGAGGGAAAACCAGGAGACAGCAGGCACGGTTTCAACGATTTATTAGGGATAGCGTCCCGGGCAAGGCACCGCCGGGATTTCCCTGTTATTTATACTCGAACAGTAAATACAGCAACCAATCGCCGAGTGGCATTCTCCCGTCGCGTGGCGGCAGCCAATCAGGTACGGTCAGCTGCTGACAACCGCGAGCTGTCAACAGGCTGTCCTCCGGCCAGCTGGCAACTGTTGACAGCTCCGTCGCTACTGCGCATGCGCGGCCCAGGCAACCTTGACAGCTGTCAGTGAGCTGCACCTGCGCGGCAGCTTGACAGCTGTCAAAGTCAGCCGTTCGCCGCGCCTGCGTGGAAGAGAGGTGGCAGCCCTTTTGACAGCTGTCAGCGGGCTGCCGCGTTCCTCCTCACGAACGTGTGAGGAGAGAAAACAGTTAACGTTTGTAACAGTCAATATATAACAGCCGATGTGAGAAAATAATATATTCTAAGGTAAAAAGATCTAATCCTGTTTGGAAATAAATGAAGCAGAGGTGAGACATTAACATTGTTTAAATAGAAGGAGGAAGAGGAAGGAGGAAGAAGAAGGAAGAATGAAGATTGAAGCCAGAGAACAGATAGAACACCATCATTCCTTCATCAAAACTAATGATTAGAAGCACATAAAGTAAAAAAAAAAGAAGAGAAATTTAGTTTGGTTGGACTTCTGTACTTACAGAAGTTGGGTTTCAATGTATAAACTCTATCTTACTTGCACAAAAGGGATTGCAAGACTATTTATTGGACTTTGAAGAAGCAGGGTAGGAAAAATTTTGACTTTGGAGATTCCTGAGAATTTCATGGACATCTGCAAAACCTAACAAATGAATCATTAAATAAGTGAACCAAATTTCTCATTCAAGGCACAAATTATCTGATTAAAATTATTATACTTCAGACACATTATGCAAAGACCTAGCTCTGTGAAGAAGATTGTAACACAGAAAGGTGGAACGAAGAAGAGGGTGTCCAGCAGCAAACTGAATAAAGTCAATTACAGTAGTGATGGGTGCTCCGTTGGATGACCTGAAAAATGAAGTTAGAGGCTGATTATCATGGAGAAGATCTATCAATATTGTTAAGAATTGACAATGTTTTGATGGCACATAATAGATCCTTAATCAACTGAAATATTTATATTCTGTTTAGCACCATGATTGGTTCCAAAACAATTTAAAAAGCCACCCCCAAATGCAATGGATTAAATTGAACAGCAGTAGTCATTAGTTGTCGGACACGACTTCGCAGCTAACAACAACAACAGTCATTAGTAATAAATGAATAAAAAGAAAAAATTATAGGAGAGTAACTTAGGGAACATGGAATGGATTTTGCTCCAAAGTCTAAGAAATGCTGGTGATTTAATAGCTGGCCTTACAGCTCTGATAAAATTTGGTTTGATTTGAAACACAACTTGGAAGGAGAAATCAAAATGTTGAAAGCCTCCTCTGACTATTCTCTTACTCTCAAATAAAGGCTAACATTGGAAGTGACGGCACATGAAGACCTATGACAAAATTGAGAAGCTTTCCTTCAAAGCACTGTTAAATTAAACATTACCTCAATCTGGGTAATGTTACGATACGTGGACTTCAATTCCTAGAATTCCTTTAAAATGAAACAGGTGTAAATATCTCTGTGTACTAATATTACAAATCTTCATCTCAACTTCTCTAAATAATACTCTTCAAACTTTATTATAGCTAGAGAGTACAAAATCCACCCAGACCCCAGAAAAAATATAACTAATCCAACAGAAAAATTAGCAGGTTTTGATACCACCCACTGGAAAACTTTGAATTGGATTCGTATCTTACATGGCATCTGTCAAAGCTCTGTTTAAATGGGACAGAGTATCCTCCCCTGAGTGTGACTTTGGGGCTGTCCAGCACACACTGCTTCACATAGTGACTAGCTGCTGTCTGAGCTTACATAGGAGGAAAAGCAGACTTTCTCCCATTAACAAATACCACACGTAATTGGATAAATGAGCTAGATATTAACATACAGAACGCTTATTTCCATGAACTAACATATTTTAAAATGTAGCTTATAACAATATATGACCTTGAATTTCTTATGCCTTACAAAATTGGCCACACATCTCCATTGGATATGTATCACATTATTATGTGTTCCTTCTATGCATTTTTACTATTGCTATCCATGTATTTCATGCTATATGCTAAATAAATAAGTGCAAAATCTCATTTAAAGTTTGCATTTCCAGTCCTGCTTATATTATAATAATATTTTATAATGCGATTTTTTAACTCTTCTTGAAGACGTTCTCTGTGTAATTAACCAAAAAGTTAAATTGGTGAGAAAACCAACTCATGGCGGCTATAAATAGGGCACCTATAAATAGCCTACAGAAATCTATTAAATAAAAAAACAATCAGAAGAATATCATCATCATGATGAAAATGGCTTAATGTGATTTAAAAGGAATCAAAGCCAAGGCAAATGTTTGTGTACCTGTGTTTAAAGCACATTCTGTGTTACAGTTTAATCTATTTCCAGGCTGCATGATATCAAATTTCTGTTACATTTTTAGCAGGAGTCCAAATATTCAGGGTTTCCAGTTAGGCAGAAATCTTGCTTGGGCTGGATATAAAAGTAATCTTCGACTTACAACAGTTCATTTAGCCACTGTTTGAAGTTACAATGGCATTGAAAAAAGTGACTTAACATCATGGACTTCCGGTGGCGGCGCGGCGCCGAAGACAGCCTTCCCCGGCTGCCCGCGGCTCAGCTGTTTGTTTTTTCGCCCGAAACAGCGCCGACCAGCTGTTCGGGTGAAATTGAAGCCCCCTCCTCGGGAGAAGAGGAGGGGGTGAGGCCCCTGGTAGGGGTAGAGTTCTCCGGGGCCGCCTGAGCATGGAGCTTGGGCGGCTGAAGGATTGAACTCCCCCGAAGCCTGGGTTGCTCCCAGCTGGCCGGCGTCTCTGCTCTGAACTTCTTGGAGCAGAGCCAGGCGTCTGCGAACCATCCCTGCCTGAAGAAAGGACTATGATTTAAAGGAGCAGGCAGAGCGGTACAAGTGGTAAAGGTGAAGAGGATTATTTTACTATACTCTCTAGCTTGTTGGACTTTTTAAACTTTAAGTGAAAGTGCGTCATAATTGAGGACTAAAAGATGGCGGCGAAACCTCCCCCTAAAACTCTTCGGAGCGGTGGATCCTCGCCGGTGCAACAGTCATCACTACAGGCGTTGCACCCTTCTGAAGCGCTGACATCGAAGGACTTACGAGATGCTCTGGATAAACTTTTGGAATCAATCAATCAATCAATGAGTGATAAATTTGCACAGATGGAGGAGAAATTGGAGAAATTGGAGGAGAGAATGGAAGAGAGGATGGAACAGAAGCTCAGCATGATGAAGGTAGACATTTTGTCTTCAGTGCATAAAGTGGCGGAATGTGTGGAAGAATTAGATGAAAAAATGGATGATTTGGCTCAAAGGAATGCTATATTAGAAGTAAAAGCACGGGAGAATGAAATTGCAAGAGACAAAGTGGAAAGGGAGGTAAGCCTAGCCCAATATTACCAGATGCAGTTTGCTGTCAGAATCAGAGGTTTAAAAGAGAACATTAAAGAAGATTTAAAGCAGCTGATCTCTGAGGCTCTTGAAGTGGTATTAAATCAGCCAGCATCTGAAATAAGAGCAGCTATGGATAAAGTGTTTCGGGTGAATTCATGGATTGCCAGACAGAGAAAGTTGCCTAGAGATGTGGTGGTTTATTTTGCAAAAAGAGAGATTAGAGATCAAGTTATACAAGCTGCCTATGATGCTAAAGTGGTGATTGCTGAACAAGAAGTCTTGGTTTTAAAAGAAATTCCTCCAAGGATTTTAAGGGGAAGGAAGGACTATACATTTCTCGTGCATGAGCTTAAGCAAAGAGATATAAGGTTCAGATGGGAGATTCCAGATGGGCTGATGGTGATGCATGAAGGTAAAAGGTATCGGCTGATTACTGTAAAGCAAGCGCGTGATTTCTACAATAATGTCTTAAAAGCAACCCCATTAACACTTCTGGAAGCTGGAAAGGGATCTGGAGAAGGAGAACATCAAGAGGATGAAACAGAGGAAAGTGGTGCTGGAGGAGATCAAGCTACAACTTCTTTGGATGATCCTAGAGAGCAAAGAGTAACGCGTGCTGCTTTAAAACGAGCAAAGAAAATAAAAGAACAAGATCAGCAAAAGTCTTCAGATTCTTCACAACGTACATATAGTCAAGCTGTGGGAGGAGCACGGCCTAAAGAAGTTAGTCCTATCAAAGCTGTGGTCCAAGAGCTTTTGGAGGATATGCATGGCAACTAAATTTCTAACCTGGAATGTTAATGGACTAAATTCACCGCAGAAGAGAAAGAAAGTTTTTCAATATTTAAAACAATTTAAGATAGATGTTATATGTTTGCAAGAAACGCATATTAGAGTTTTGGATCAAAAGCATTTATTGAACTCGAGACTGGGTACGCAATTTGTTGCCTCTGCAGAGAATAAGAAAAATGGAGTGGTTGTTTATGTTAAAAGTGCCTTAACAGCAGACTTAATTGAAGCAGATAAGCATGGAAGATATGTTATGATTGAGCTGTTGTTAGAAGGTAAAAAGACGCTTCTAGTTGGATTATATGCACCTAACCAACAACAAGCTGATTTTTTTAGCTTACTCCACACAAAGCTTACCCAGTTGGATTATAAATCTTTTATTTTTATGGGAGACTGGAATGGTGTTTTGGATGTACAGTTGGACAAGGCTGGAGCTTTTAAGCGCATTCCAAGTCATGCTAGACTGCCTAAATCTTTTTTTGAAATGAAGGATGACCTGGAATTGCGAGATATTTGGCGTGAGAGACACTTGCAGGAGAAGGATTATACTTTTTATTCTGACAGACACCAATCTTTTTCGAGGATTGATTTTATTTTGTTGACTAATGATTTTTTTTTGAGAACTAAAAAGGTGAAGATTTGTGCAAGAACTATTTCTGACCACAGTCCAGTTTGGTTGGAGATTGATAAGGAGAAAAGAGACAGGCGCTCGTGGCGCGTAAATGAGAATTTGTTTAGAAATCAGAGAAATGTGGAAGAATGCAAACAGCGGATGAAGGATTTTTTTGAGATTAATATGAATAAGGGTACCTCTATGGACATGGTTTGGGATGCTAGCAAGGCCTATATGAGAGGGGTGTTGATATATATGAATAATAGATATAGACGTGCAGTGGAAACTAGAAGGAAAGAACTGGAGAATGAAATAAAGGAAAAAGAAAAGGCTTTGATTTTGAACCCAGAGGATGTGAAGATCAAGGAGGCTATTAGACTGTTAAGAGGACAATTTGATAAATTAATGGCAGATCAAGTGGCAACCAATCTGCGGTTTGCTGGCTCAATACTTTTTGCAACGCTAATAAACCAGGCAGATGGTTAGCTTATAGACTGAGGAAAAAACAAAGGGCCTCTAATATAGATAAGATTGAGTATAAAGGAAGGGTTGTGTTTCAACAGAATCTTATTAAGGATGCTTTTGTGGATTTTTATTCGAAATTATATACTAAAGAGGAAATTAATGTAAAAGATATTGATATATATTTGGAGAATGCTAGCATCCCGGTTCTTACGCAAGTACAAAAAGAGGGGATTAATCAACTGATTACAGAAGAAGAAATTCTTACAGCAATTAAGGAGCTGAAGGTGGATAAAGCGCCAGGCACGGATGGCTTGACTGCGGCCTATTATAAAAATTTACAATTTGAGATGATAAAGCCGTTAAAGGAACTGTTTCAGACAATTCAGAGGGGGGGGAAAGGTGCCACCGTCTTGGAGAACAGCTTTTATCTCTTTGATTCCGAAGGAAGACCAGGATGCTACTCAAGTTAAAAACTACAGACCGATATCGCTTTTAAATACAGATTATAAGATATTTGCTAAGGTTTTGGCTAATAGACTGATGAGGGTTCTGCAACAGGTGATTCATGGGGATCAAACGGGGTTTATTAGTGGCAGGCAAATGAAAAATAATGTGAGACATATAGTTGATGTGTTAGAGTTTTTGGAGAGGCACAACCAGATCTCTGCAGCGCTAATTTTTTTAGATGCTGAAAAGGCCTTTGATCAATTGAATTGGCAATTTTTGTTGAAAGTTTTAGATAAAATGGATTTTGGGGAAAATTTTTTACAGCCGATTAGGGCATTATATCAAAAACAAACTGCCCGAATCATAGTTAACAATAGCCTGACAGTAGCATGTAATATTGAGAAGGGCACAAGGCAAGGGTGTCCGTTATCGCCCTTGTTATTTGTGTTAACATTAGAGATACTATTGGTTAAGATTCGGAACTCGGAAAAAATTAAAGGGATAAAAGTTGGAGATCAGGACTATAGATTGAGAGCATTTGCAGATGATCTGGTTGTTACAGTGACCCAGCCAGAGAACTCTGTTGTGGACCTGATGGAGATAATAACACAATATGGGAAGGTTTCTGGATTTAAAGTAAATACACAGAAAACTAAAATTTTGGCTAGAAATATGACAGTTTCACAGAAGGCTCTCTTAGAAGGATTAACTGGATTTGAGATTGTTAAAAGGGTTAAATATCTGGGGGTGATTTTGTCGCCCTCTAATACAAAGCTATATAAAAATAATTATGAAAAACTATGGGGGAAAATTCAAAAGGAATTGGAGAGTTGGCAAAAATTGCAATTGTCTTTGCTGGGACGGATTGCAGCAGTGAAAATGAATGTCCTGCCCAAATTTTTATTTTTGTTTCAAATGATACCGATTCTTAAGAAAGATTCTAATCTGGAGGAATGGCAGCGAGGTATCAATAAATTTGTGTGGGCAGGGAAAAAGCCACGAGTTAAACTTAAGATTATGCAGGATACTCGTGAGAGAGGTGGCCTTAAATTGCCTAATCTTAAATTATATTATGAAGCTGCTGCATTAGTAGGAATAAGCGATTGGATTAATTTGACGCAATTGAGGTTATTAAATCTTGAGGGCCATGATTTGTTGTTTGGCTGGCATGCATATTTGTTGTATGATAAGAAGGTAGATACTGTGTTTAGGATGCATATTTTAAGACAGGCATTGCTGAGAGTTTGGAAGAAGTATAGACATAAGCTAAGCAGCAAGATACCATTGTGGGCAATTCCAAAACACGCAATAGAAAATATACATGCTGGTTTCAAACATGATGTGACTACGTACAAGGAAATTTTAAGCCTGGAAAGGAATGTTTGGTGTTTGAAATCATATAGCCTCTTGCGAGAAGAGAAGGTTGTTCAATCTTGGTTTCAATATATTCAATTACAGGCCAGGTGGAAAGAAGACCAGAAAAATGGATTTACAATGACTGATGGAAATTTGATAAAGCAGATTAGAAATCAGGGGTCAGCACATATTAAACGGATATATCTTGCATTGATAGAGATTGACTCGGAAACAGAGCTTGTTAAGGATTGTATGATAAAATGGGCCCAAAATATCCAGGAAGTTATTACAATGGACACGTGGGAAAAGATTTGGGTGAGGAACGTAAAATTTACTCAAGCTCAAAATTTAAGAGAGAACTTTTACAAAATGTTTTATAGATGGCATCTAGATCCTAAAAAGCTTGCAAGTATGTATCCGAATTATCAGCCTAAGTGTTGGAGGTGTGGTGATGAAGATGCAACGTATTTTCACATATGGTGGACATGTAAGAAGGTTAAGGCTTTTTGGATAAAAGTCTGGTGGAATATGCAGAAGATTTTTAAACAGAGGATAAAGTTTTGTCCGCAACTTTTTTTGTTGGGAATAATTGCAGACGCTACAGTTGTGGACACCAAGCTGATGTTGAACTTAATTACGGCGGCAAGACTTTTGATAGGCCAATATTGGAAGAAAGAGGAACTGCCGACCATAGAAGAGTGGACTTTAAAGGTTTCCGACCTGGCAGAGATGGCGAAGATTTCGGCTTATTTGAAAGATCATTCGCAAGAACGCTATATTAGGGAATGGAGAAAATGGATTGAGTTTATCCAGAACAAGTATAGGGTTAAGAAGTTTTATGTAGCATTCGAATAAGTCTTCTTTCGTTTTTTTTTCTTTTTTTATTCTAGTTTTTTATATATATTTAATATTGTTAAGGTGTGTCTTATCCTATATAAGCTAGAGAGTGATGGATTTTAGAATTTATAGTTGTTAGTATATGGTTGCTTATGGTTGTCTTTTTATATATATATACCTTGTATTTAGCTCTGGGAAGTCGGGGGGGGAGGGGGGGGTGGAGGGAGAGGGGGAGGGAGGTTGGGGGGAGGTAGGGGGGGAGCAGGGAGGGGGAAGGGGGGTTTCTTAAGGGAAAACTGTATTTTAAAACTTTTCAATAAAAAAAAAAGAAAAAAGTGACTTAACATCATTTTTCACACAGCTGTTGCAGCACATCCATAATTACATGCTCAAAATTCAGATGCTTGGCAACTGACTCATATTTATGATTGTTGCAAAGTCAATGGGGGAGCCAGATTCACTTAACCATGTTACTAATTTAACAACTGCAGTGATTCACATAACTGTGGCAACATTTATACAAAAAAAAAAGAAAAAAGAAAAAAAAGTTGTGGAATGGGGCAAAATTCACTTAACAACTGTCTCACTTAGCAACAGAAATTTTGGGCTCAACTGTAATTGTATGTTGAAGACTACCTGTACTGTAAGTTTTTCTGAAGCTCAGTCTGCTGAAAGCAAGGAGTGCTGGAGATAAAAGAAATATTGTCTTTGCACCAAAAGGACTGGGATTTTGTTTCTAAACTGCTGCTTTCTCTCCTTGCTGCTAGGGGTTATTTTCATTGGGAGTTTGGCTGACAGTCTTCCTATTCTCAATCTCCCGGCTGTGGTTGGAGTAATTTTCACCCATGAGCTGGACATAGAGGACTTTAAGGATACTTTCCCTTTCTCTATGGAGGACAATGGTAAGCAATTCAAGCATGTTCTTTTGCTGTGTTTTCTTTCTGCCCCTCCATGAGTTGTCCCATACGTCTGTCATTATTATTTATTGTTGGCATCATTCATGCACATGCAAACACATACACCTTCTATCATTTACCTACCAACCTCTCTCACACACACACTCTCATGCAGACACACACACAAGTAAAACCTATTCAGCTTCTCTCTGGTCTGACTGCCTGCCTGCATGACAAGAACATCAGTTGCTACCCAGCTGTTCCCAGTGTGATCAAATTACAAAAGAGGTTGCAATGGGACAGCACTTTTATACTGCCTGCTGAACTGAGCCATTCTCATTTTTTCCGTGGTCTTGTTTTCCCTGGAGCTCAGACCAGAAAAGTGCAACCTTTGAAGAATCAGAAACTATATTTCAGCTTCTTCTTTTTTCTCCCAAATTTATTGTTTTATTGTATTATAAATTGCCAATAATGCTATATTATCAAGGTACAGTGGTATTTATACTATATTAACTAGAAATTGTTAAACTATGGTGACTTAGATAATAAGGAAACAATTACTTCAATACTAAATATAATTTTTGAAATGTTAATGAATGTAAGGTTTCTTGAGTTTAATAATATTTAATAATATATAATATAATAACCTTAGATTGATAACAGAATGTCACTGGAATGACTAGGACAAATTACTTTTGTTTTGACCTTTAAAGTTACCACTTACCCCTAAAAGAAAGCCTCCCAAACAGCCAATATTTGATGGCAAAATAGCAGGATTTTGGTGAAGTAATTTTGGGATATCAGATAGGTTTTCAAAGTAGAATGAGAATTGTTTGCCTACTATACTGTTTTTTTAAAAAAAAACTTTGAAAAACCACCCTACTAAGTGGCCATTTTGCTGCCAAATTTTAGCAGCAGAGTTTCAAAATGCTGGAGGTTACAAATGAGATGCAAAAGGTCTGCATGATTTAAATTAGTGTTTCTGAAACTTTAATTTGTGTGGAATTTAACTCCCAGAATTCCCCAACCAACATATTGCCTAGGGAATTCCGTCCAACTTAAAAGTTGCAAAATCTGAAAAACACTAACTTAGCTTCCTTTATTATAAGAAGCAGCGGAATACTTTGTGTAACTAGATTAATGCAAAATGAAAGCATGTTTTGGTGAAATTTCCAAAATTAGTAGCCTGTTGAAAATGTCATGTCTTCTGTGTTCTGCCAGTCATTCTGGCAGAAAATTATAGAAGAAAAAAAGCATTCTAGTATTGTAGCCCTAATAACCCTAATCCTATCACTGACTCTAAAAAGACAGATTTTACTGTATTTATCTAAAAAAACAAATATATATTTAAATGTATTAATGGAGTCTGTTGCTATTACATAATATTTGCCTTTTTAAGAAAATTCTGCCCATTTTAAATTCAAATTATTTGGATTAAAAAAACAAATCTTCATTTTGTAGAAGTATTGTATCCCTTGAGTTCGGAAATTCACAATAACATCCTCTTTATTGTGGGAGAAAATCACATTTAACTTGGACTGCATTTAAAATCTTTCAGAAGAACCTGCGTTTGACCCTCCCATCACTTTCCATGCCAATCTTTTGGATCACCCTGATTTGCCTCGCTGGCTACGCTACATTCAACGTACCCCCTTTGATTCGGGATACCTTTACGGATCTCCCACAGATAAGGACATTGGCAAGCAGACCATTGAGGTTCCTGCCTGCTTTTCAAAATGTTGTATTTGTTTGCCTGTTTCTCAAATGAAGCTTTCTCAACATTACATTTTATTAACTTTTACAGCAGGAGCTGTAAAAATCTTTATAACTGCATTCTATGAAAAGTTTTGGGGGCACAATCTAATTTAGATTACCGTAAGCTTCAGCAGTGTATTTGGATGAATGTGTCTGAGCTTGGAAGCTCAATGGGGCTGGGGTTGGGATTGGGGTCAGGCACTACTAGGACAGAGACAGGGATCATGAAGGTTGCAATTTCAGAAGCACTATACCAGAGGTAGGCAACCTTGGCTCTTTTATAACTCATGGACTTCAACTCCCAGAATTCCTGAGCCAGCCATGCTGAGGAGAAATGGAGAGGTTTCCATACTGAGCTATGCTGGCTCAGGAATTCTGGGAGTTGAAGTCCACGAGTCATAAAAGAGCCAAGGTTGACTACCCCAGCACTATACCATTACCTGCTTCACAGGGCTGAGAAACAGTGATTGGCTTAAGGTCCTCCACCAGGCTTCAGGCCTAAGGTAGGACCAGTACTCATAATTTCCTGGTTTCTAGCCTGATGCTTTAATCACTGCATCAAATGGGCTCTCAACCATGAATTATTATCCAGGGATATTTCTGTGTAATGTACTTCTCTGAATCTGAAAAGAGAATGATAATTTCCAAAATATCATAAGGCTAGAAGAGCTACATATGCCTTCCATATCAGGGAGGTAAATACCAGTAGTTACCTTCCAGCTATTTCAAAGGCAATCAGCAAGAAGACCAAAGAACCCCCATGCTAATGAGCTTGCTGATGAAAATCATGCTAATGTACATATACAGGAGTATTATGATCACAATTAAGCCCAAAATTTTGTTACTAAGCAAGACAGTTAAATGAGTTTGGTCAGATTTTACTACCTTTTTTGCCACAGTTATTAAGTGAATCACTGCAGTTGTTAAGTTAGTAATATAGTTGTTACGTGCATCTGGCTTCCCCATTGACTCTCTTTGTCAGAAGTTTGCAAAAGGTGATCACATGACACTGGGACACACTGCAACCATCATAAATATGAGTCAGTTGCCAAGTGTCTGAATTTTGATCATGTGACCATTGGGATGCTGCAACAGTCATAAGGGTGAAAAATGGTCATGTCACTTTTTTCAGTATTGTAACTTCAAATAATACTAAACAAATTGTTATAATTTCAGGATTACAGTTTTCAAGATTTGGTAACCTATTTTTTTTCTTTTCAAGAAATCTGGTTAATAAGATGTGAGAATCTAGCCGCCTTGGTTGTAAGCATTGATAAGGTTTGGCTTTCTGATTCTGAAATGTTCCCTATACTGGGAAGTTTCATCCCAGATTTCTAAATTGATGGAAGAGAGATTTCCTTCCTGGCATTTGTGTTCTGAGACAAATACTTGGCTTTGATAGCTGTATTTTTTAGAAAATGAAAAGGGGAGAATTTTCTTCCTTTTCAGGCAATAGATAAATAGATATACAAAAAGAGAGGGAAGAACAAATACCTGTACAGTAACCCAGTAACCATGCTTTTCTGTTGTAGGTGATGGCCTATAACAGATATACATTTGAGACTGTAAGACAAATAATGGAAATACGTATTTTATTATCTCCAGGTAAATGGTTTGTATGCAATAAAAAATACCTGATAGCTTTAACATGGAGGTGATCTTTGCTTGGCTTCTAACTTTGAGTTATGAAAAATCCCTTAATTAACATTACAATATTAATGTTTCTTTGAAAGCAGGCAGTGTTCAAATGTTTTCTTAAGAAGCATTCCAGACATGGGTAGTTCCCATTTCCCTTTCCCCACCTCCCTTTTTTCTGTCCTTTACCTGAAGATGGAGATATGCCATACCAAGCTGACTTCCTTGTGAAGAATTGGGATGTTGAGGAAATGCTTCTGAATGATGCCCAAGACCTTTTTCAAGAAGCTGTCGATAGCATGTGGGAGCAAGAAGGCTTGACTATCATTAATATTACCTCAGCATTAGACCGGGGAGGCCGTGTACCTTTGCCAATTGAAAACAGGAAAGAAGGGTAAGAAATGTGACCCAGAAAATGACATAGTACAATTATTAAGGTTCTGAGTAGCAATTGGTCGAGAAACTGAGGTAAGATGATAACAAGATTAAAATCTTTGATTTGAAGGACTTAATTTACTTCAATTTATAGGTTTCTTCCCTATCTGTGTTTTCCAGCAAGAGTATACAGTATGAAGCATCAGGACCACTTGTGTGCTTTCTCTCAAAAACCTTGGGGGCAGCCTTTGAAACCGCTCTAAAATTTGCCATGAATTGTAATAATTGAGGTGGCAAATTATTAAATATAATTGGGTGATCCAACTATGAAGAAGTTAAATTTTATTGCAATTACATTTAATTCAAGTACATTTTCTTTCTGTGCTGGCTCTGCCCAATTCTAGATTCTTGTTTTATCTATTTATTGGAGTGTGGTCCTTGGTATATCACTCAGTGGGCAAGAATGGATTTCAAGTTGGAAAAAAAAGGATAATCATTAGTATGTACTATGTTTGTCCCTCAGGGTTTATGTCAAAGTGGGGTCCAAGGATCCATTCACTACATGCTTAACAGAGGCAAAGTCACCTGACAATCTTTACCGATGCCGATTGGAGCAACAGCCTATCATTACCTGTTATGATCATTTTAGTCCTCGATTCCAAGTTGATTGGTGTAACCTTACTTTGGTATGTTGGAGAAAGTTGTGTGTGGGAGGGAGAGGGAGAGTAATTAAGAAATCCCAGGATCTAAAGTGTCACCTCCCCTCTCATTTTTCTTTTTTTATATTTCTCAGATAGACCTTACAACTATAAATGACACAAAAATGGTGCCAGATTATGGAGATGGAGTGCTTGAAGAAGGGACTGAATTCAATCCTCCTGAAGATGCTCCTGATAGGATATTTTTCAGTGATTTCTTACTTACTTTCCTTCTTCCATTCCTCTTGGGTTTTCTACTCTTTCTAATCTTGGCCTACATCATGTGCTGTAGACGGGAGGGCGTGTAAGTTGGGCATATGTCCGCTAAAGAAAGTTCTATAAATTTATTAACATAGCTGGGTAAATGTAAGGTAAAAAGAATGCAAAATACAGAATGACTCAAAAGGTTGTTCTCTCTCTCTCTTTCTCTCTCTCTCTCTCTCTCTCTCCTTACAATAGTTCATTTAGTATTCATTCGCAGTTACAATGGCACTAAAAAAGGACTTATGATCAGTTTTCACACTTACCACTATTGTAGCATCCCGATGGTGGTGTGATCAAAATTCAGGCACTTGGTAACAGACTCATATTTAGGACGGTTGCAGTGTTGTGGGGTAATGCAATCATCTTTTGTAAGCTTCCGACAAGCAAAGTCAATGGGATGGAAGCCAGATTCACTTAACTACCTCATTACTAACTTCACAACTGCAGTGATTTACTTAACAACTGTGGTAAGAGGCCATAAAATGGGACAAAACTCACTTAATAACTATCCCACTTAAAAACAGAATTTTTGAGCTCAATTGCGATTGTAAGTTGAGGATTACCTGTAAAATAAATTAGAAGGTACCAAGCCCAACCCTCCATTCTGAGTAGGATTCACATTAAAACAATAAAAATGAATGTCTGTCTAGCCTCTGCTAAGATTGAGTTATGTATAGAAATAAAAATACGGATAGCTCTCAACCACTGACCACAATTGAGCCCAAAATTTCAGTTGTTAAGTGAATTTGTCTCATTTTATCACCTTTCTTGCTACAGTTGTTAAGTGAATTGCTTCAATTGTTAAACAGTAACACTGTTGTTTAGTGAATCTGGCTTCCCCAATGATTTTTTGTGTCAGAAGTTTGTAAAAAGTGATCACATGATCCTGGGACACTGCAACCAGCATAAATATGAATCGTTTGCCAAGTGTTCAAATTTTGGTCACAGGGCCATGGGAATGCTCCAATGGGGTCATTTGAAAAACGGTCATAAGTCACTTTTTTCAGTGTCGATGTAACTTTGAATTGTCACTACCTGTAAAGTCAAGGACTACCTGTAATTGAAAGATATGGTCCCATTCCTTCTGTCTGAGATGGTTTCCCTCTTCTCCATAGTAAACAGCTTTGGAAAGGATACACATGGAGAAAGAGGATATCTTCATCAACTATGTTGATCCTGGTAATCCGTAGTGTGATCAAGGAAGTAGTTCTCCAACAATTTATTGAGCATATCAGCCCCCTTATTAATGACGGTAGCATTTATATTGGAAAGATCCAGTGGGAAATGTGTCTTCCACAGATATTTAATTAAGGCATAAAAAGCCAGAAACACTAAAGTTCATTGCAGAGAGAATTAAACCACTTTGCAACTAAACAAATGTTAATATCTGCCCGTGAAAATATTCTCAAATTCTTTTCTCTTTTGAAATAATTTCTAAACAAATTCTTTTTCATCATGTTGGGCATGAATTGGTAAGGAAAATTTTTAAAAATTATTTATTTGGCATTACTTTTAAACACGTTCCCTTGACAATGGTCATCCAAAAGACCCTTAAGTCATTATATATTCATGAATCTTATTATGGATTGGGATTAAGTCTAGGAGAATTTTTCAAAACATAACAGGGCTGATAATAACTTTGTAGTCTCTTATTGTAATAGTCTCTTAAGGTTGTAGTCTCTTATTGGGTAAGGGAGTAAACGGGAGAATATGAGGATGGGGTGAAGGAGTTGGGCCTTCAAATAATTTGCCTGGGGACTATCTGGGCAAGTCCCTACAGGTTTTTTTGTAAGATTTTTGAAGTGGTTTTTCTTCACCACCTTCCTAAGACTGAGAGAGAGTGACTGGCCCAGAGTCGCTCTGCTGGCTTTGTGTCTAAGGTAGGACTATAACCCACAGTCTCCTGGTTCTTACCATGGAGCCTTCAACCACTATGCAATACTGTCTCTCATAAGGGGATGCTTTCAGTTTTCAAAAATATATTATTGAAAAATAAAATCATTTGCTTTTTTCTAATTGGATATAATGCCTCCTGTTTCTTTGAATTGTAGGCACAAGAGGGACCTGAGCACCTCAGAGTAAGTTGCTTTCTTTCTGTCTTTTGTCTTTGCTTTTATTTTTATTTCAATGTAAAAATAAATAAATAAATCATTTGTTTTGTGCAAATGTCACTTGCTACCTCCCTGGCATTTTCAAAATGTCCTTTCATTCCAGCTAAACTTCATGAATTTGTACTTTTTATTATATTTGCTTCATTGTGAGGTAACCTAACTTTTTCTAAAGTTAAACCTTAGGGTCCAGTGTGTGATAGGCCCTGAGGGTCAGTCTAAATGCTAAACCAGTAACCAAGAGGCCCACATATAGACATATAACACACGAAGCAAGGCATCACAGGATAGCTGTGATACCACAATCTACCAAGCTGTTACCATGGCAACTCTTCAATAGTTTCAAACACTTCCTCCACTGCTCTCATAACTGTGGCAAAGTGGGATGGACTTGGAAAGGAATCCCATCCAACATCTTACTTTCTGGGGCAGTCAGTCAGTCTTGGGGACTCCTGGAAGAGCCATCAGAATAAACTAATGTGACACTCAGGAGGGAACCTTTGCTAACAGGAAGACAGGAAGTGAACCAAGCCACCCTGAAACCTGGGGTCATGTTGAAGAAGTAGCAGGCCACGCCAAACTTGAGGAGAAAATGGGTACTATAAGTGAAAAACAGATGACTTTTTCTTTGACTAGTTCTGAGTCTTTGGAAGAAAACAGTCCTGTACCAATATCAGACAACATCTTTGCCCCAAATCTACTTCCAAATAATGACTTTGAACCTCAACCCTCTTCTTCAGGCCTGCACATAAAACCCAAAGCTAGTTACCAGTCAAAAGATAGAAGGGAGCCTTCTTTTCCCTGGAAAGTCCTTCTGCCAAACCGCGGTGTCTCCAAACTCATTTTCCAAGTGGTGGCTTCCACTGAGAAACGCAGTGGTGTCTCCCTGCAAGCCCTCAAGAAGAGTGTGGCCGCCAGTGGCTACAGCCTGGAGAAGCGGAAGAACCATTTCAAGAATGTCTTGAGGGCCTTGGTGGCCAAAGGATTGTTGAGAAAGTTGACTGGGCTTGGACTGACGGGCTCCTATGGGATTAGCAAAATAATGATGAAAGTACTGAAAAGAAAAAAGAGGAAGAGGAGAAGGAAGAAGAAAAAAGCAATATCTGTCCTTAAGAAAAAGAAAGTTGTGAAACAAAGGAAGAGGAAGAGGAGAAGGTCAAGAAAAGTGAAGAAGCAGTCTGTTCTACCCAATTCTTCTAGTAAAAAGTCAGTGACAACATGAGGTTTCCATAGCTGAAGCTGTGTGTAAGGAAAAAGAAAATAAATTGCCGTAATTCAACTGTCTATTGTGCCTATTATTTGAAAAGGGAAGAGTAATGTCAAATAAGATATTATGGGGCAAACCTATAGGGAATTCTGAATGTACACTATCCTCTGTATGTATTACTTTTATATTATGAACATGTTTTGTTTATAAATACTGTAGAAATGAGCCATGCTTATCCTGCTGGATTGTAAACTTGGAAAAATGTTAAGAATGATTTTGTGTAAATGTATGTGCTTGTATACACTATAATAAATTTTCTTTTCTCTATATATTCTATGATAAATTCTAGACAGATGATAGGAAGGAAAGGGAGGAAGGAAGGAAGGAAGGAAGGAAGGAAGGAAGGAAGGAAGGAAGGAAGGAAGGAAGGAAGGAAGGAAGGATGCTGAGAGTATTCAGAGTATTCAGAGGTACAGAATATGGTGGCATGTGCAGTCTTTGGGGCTTGTAGAGTGGCCCATGTTTTGACACCTTCACTGGTTGCTGGTTTGCTTGTGGGTGCAATTCAAGGGTTATTACCTATAAAGCCCTGCATGGTATGGGTCCAGGTTAATTGAGGAACCTTCTCATCCCTATGGGACAGGCCTGTCCCACCCATGCCAGCAGAGGAGGAATGCTGTGGGTTCTGTCAGTCAAGGAATTCTGGCTAGCAGGGCCCAGGAGAACATTTTGCTCCCTGAGGTGAATTTGGCTCCCACCCTCCTGACTTTCCATTAGAGCTTGAAGACCTAGCTCTGCCAGTTGGCTTGGGGCCCTAATGGGGGAATATAACATTGGAAGTGGTTGCTTGATTAATAGCAGTTACTCCCCACCCCCATAGATGCTCTTCCCTTCTTCCCCATCTTTAGTTATAACATGTATTTTATATATTCATATATTCATGGTTTTCTTGTAACGTGGTAAGCCAGATTCATCTTGCAGCAAGACAGGTAGCAAAAAAATAATAAATCAATTTCTTGTGCAATCTGAACTTTTATGATAAACACCATATTAGAAATGTCTGAGGTAATTAGACTTAGAGACCTGGGCCATAACATGTTCTACACTTTTCAGAGAGAAATCTTTATGCCTTTTGTCAGGGAAAACTTGAGAATTGTGCCCACTATGTTGGGTTGGTTGGGAACGATTTGACTAACGTACTAATCAGAATGTAAGTGCTCACAGGATTATTGTCTTCTGGTGCTGTGAGGCAGTCATCCATTTTAAGCATATAAAACCATGTACTTTGACCCTATATTTTGAAATATAAAAAAATATTTTAACAATTGTGCAGATAAATTACCTATGTATTGGTTGGAATATTCCCATATGAATAGGAGGGCAGCTGTTTTTGGAAAGTCTGATGTGGCAGAGCTGACATGATCTACAAAGATGATCAGATTTTGGTTCCCAAAAGTGAGTGCTATTTCTCCTTTGGAAAGATAGTTGTGTAGAAATTGGAAAAGCACAGAAATAGTTTTAAGGCAGTATTTTAAAACAGGTTTTTTGGGGGGGTGGGGTTGCTAGCTGGCACAATTGTAACGTTGACAGCATGCTGTGAAGAGATTCACATGAAATAATTGCTATGGGATAATTAAATTGCTATTTGAGGGTATTAAATTGTGGGTATGACCATTCACAATATTGCCATTTACCTAAAGGCATACCAGCAAGGTTGTTCCTAATGTAGTTTCCAAGACGGACCCCCGTTGACTCAAGTTAGTGCTGTGTCTTGTGGGAGATGTATCAAAATACTTCCAAAGGCTTAGTTTGCCACCATCTTGTGTTTTTATTACATACACTTAACTATGTATGTTCCCTCCCTATATCCCAGCAACCTTCCTCCCATAACTACAGTACAATTTGCTTTATTTTTTTTAAAAGAAATAATATGGATGCTGTTGAATTTTAAATACAGTGATTGCTTTATTAGTCAAAAAGCTTCAGATCTCATTCTTGAAAGGCAGCTCAGGCAATCTTTACACTTTGACCTGAGTTGGAGCAGCCTGAACAGATGACATCTTGCCTCTTCTATAGGTTCTCTTGACTTCAGCCTTCGCTTGCTTCTTGGCAGCTTCTCGGCCATTCTTAGACACAGTAGAACTTTTTTTCTTCTTGATTGAATGTTTGGTATTCGGACCTTTTCCTTTCATCTTTGGTAGGTTCTTCTTTCCAATGTCAGGGTTGATCTTGAATGAGCCTGTTGCTCCAGTGCCCTTCAGTTGCCAGAGTTGCCCTTTAGCCACCATATTCTTGATAGATCTCAGGAAATAGTGCTTCTTTTTAGCCATGTCATAGCCCATGTTTGTTACGATTTTCTTAAGAGCTTGCATGGAAAGGCCAGACTTCTTCTGGCAGGTGGCAACAGCAGTGTAGATCAATAAGGAAAGATTGGAAGTTGGTGGCTTGGGTGCAACGGCTCTTGGTTGACTCAACTGTCTTCCAGCTCTTTTGGAAGGCAGGGTGGCTCTTTTCTTGGAATGATTTCTGCCATCATGCAGCAAAGGATCCAGTGCAGCAGTGGACCCAGAAGAACCCGGAGTATTCTGGGAATCTGGACCTTCATCTGCATCTTCAGTTTGTGGAGACTCGGCCACATCGTCAGATTCACCTAGAGTAGGAGCCTCAGGAAATGCACTTGACTCCATCATAGTTTTCAAGATGGGATCTTCCGTCACTTCTCTGTTCCTGTTAGATCAGGGGGATATTTTAGCAGCTTACAGCTGTCTTGCCCTGTTTGGAAGAGGGGAAAACCAATTTTTTTTTTCAATTCCTTCCCTCATGCTTTTCAGATTTCAGTTGCTTTTCCCACCCTCTTTCTACTGGCCTCTATTATCCACACATGCCTATGACTTAATGCAGGCATGTCAAACTCACGATGTCACATGACGTCGTGCGACATATCGTGACTTTTTCCCCATTTCCGGCAATGGGGTGGGGGCAGTTTTAGTATGATGCATCCGGCTAGCGGGCCGGCAGTTTGACATGCCTGACTGAAAGGGTATACATTTGCAAATTTCCTAGATCTGAGGATTCTGTTTTCCTTTTCACCGTTTCACTTTTTCATTCACTCACCCAGTTCTTGCCTTGATATTTGAGATTCTAGAACAGATGCTTTTTCTTAAGTGTTTTTCTTTTAAGTTCTAGAAGCACATCTAGTGTGTGTATATATATATATATAAATATATATATTTAAAATGGCTGTATGGCTTAGAGGATCTCAAACTGATGGTGCTCAACTGCAAGGCAAATAAAGCCTATCCATCTCTCACAAGCACTTTTTAAGTGCTTACCTCTGGCTGGTTGTCAAGACAACACAGATGGATTCTCTATGATGTCGAGTTTCTGCATTATGATATCATGAGTGCAGATACATCCTTGAATCCTACTCCCTAGTTGTTAAGTATTTTTCCTCCTAGGATTTTTTTAAAAATAATAATTAAGTAAATAAGCGAGCGTAGTCCCCAGACAACATTGCCACAGTGTTCAATAATTAAAACAGAAAAAAGGTGTATTTTGAAATTGGATCAGGATAGATTTGGGAAAATGGGATGTTTAGATCAGATACTTTTCCTCCCAGTGCCTGCTACCCATTCCTGCCAACTAGCTGTCCCCATAAGGAGCCAAAGACAATTGGAGAAGGACCATCTGCCCTATATTCTTTCATAAAGCAAAAGAAGACACCTCAATTTGGGGGCTAAAATACTGGCTTCCATCATCCTGGAGGGAAAATGACATGGTCTCTAGAACAATCTGGGTGACTTTTATTTTTATTATTTTTTGCTTTTGAAAGAAGAAAGTAAAAAGAACAGTTCCAGAACAGCTGATCCATCTGTTCAGAGACTTGCATTGCTAGAGCGATCCCTGCTGCTTTGTAATAATAGACTTAATTAGATAACTTTGTTAAGAGTAATGAAAGGCCAATCTTAATGAACTTGGTTAGCTTAATGTTAGCTTGGATTTTTGTGCCTTAAAACATTGTGCAAACCAAGCCTGTTTTATTAGATTATGATTCAGTGTATCATTTTTAACAAAGAAAATGGGTTTTATAACCCTTTTTGGTAACCAAGTTCAAACACAGCCAATGAAATTGTTTGCTCTGGAATAAATTGAGGGTTACAGCAAATTCTGAGTTATTGTAATAGGAGTAGATAGCCTTCTGTAGCTTGGCTATACTCACCACCCCAATCGGAAACTCAGAGATTTCCCTAAACCTCCACACCTCTGCTGATTTTTGTACTGTTAACCAAAATAGGGGTGGAGGTATAGGAAAATCTTTGTTTTTTGGCTTCATTTGCTTTAGCCTATTTTTGATATATTTATCAAAACACATCATTTTTCATTACTTGTAGCTTCAAATTGGGAAGATAAATACAAATATGGCTACAAATTTATATTGACCAAAGTTTCTACTCCACAGAACAAGTCCTATTTCTAAGGTACATTAATGGTGATCTTTCATGAGAGCAGGAGGAAGTCCTCTATTATTATTATTATAGGCTCTGGAGGGTATAGCGAGATTAAAAGTCCAATTGATAAATACTTATTGAATAATTTGTTTCTCTTAAAAATGTTCTATTCCCAAGGCAGAATTCATGGTGAGGAGAGCATGGCTTGCATGAAGGCAAGGCCAATTTTACATCAAAGGAGCAATTAAAGACTATTTTACTAAAAAGAAGGCAAATGGAGCTGCCTTAACTTTGACTTTAGAAGATAACATTGCCACAACAAATATTAAAGAGCAAGAGAACCGGCTTGTTGAATTAAGCTACTTGCAAGATTATTTTTGGAAAGGGCCATCAAAGGAAAGAAGTGACTAAGAAACAGCCCAGATAGCACTTGGTAGTATAAAAGAAAGCTGGGGAAGCAATAAGACAAGATTTGAAAACAACAAGAAATTCTATCCTTCCTACCACCCCATAATTCTCACCAAGTTGTAAGTACACCCTTGCTTAAAAACAAGTCTACTACCTCAACAAAGGAAGACTCTGCTTCTTCTCTGAAGAGGGTTGAGGAAAGGTTCAGCTTCCTCTTTATAACTCAGCTAGGTTCCTTGTAGCCCCACCTTCCATCAATTACAAGACACAGGTGAGGTGGGGGGGGGAATGCAAAGGAAAAGCTACTCAATAATCACTAGGAGAACTTTGTCTACACACAGGTTCTACAGTTGTAGCTATTTTTACTTCTCTGAATAATATTCAATACAAACCTGATAAACTTTATGTAGGTTCTGATAATATCTAGTGATGATAGTTGTGGTGCTGCAACAATCAGTAATGTAGGATCTGTTAATAAAAATCAGCTCATGTTGATTTTTAACAACCACTACATTATAGAGTGCTTCAAAAGAGCCAGGCTCTTTGCCTATCCCTTTCAATACCTTGCTTGCTAGGGATCCTGCACAATAGAAAGAGTAAAAACATCTTGAGAAGCACGCTTCCTTCCATACTGTCATCTCAAACATAGATTTGGATACATATCACTTTTTACCTGGTTCTTTTGGGTTTAAAAGACTGTCTTCTCTTTAATAAGCCAGGTAATGTACAGAAAATGTTCAGGATGGCAGAAACCCCTTGTCAAAAATATAGTGTTTTCCCTTCCAGAATTTTTAGAGACCTGATTCAGCTACATCCTCCATATTTGATTATAGATACAGCTTCTTGTCAAAAGCAAAGGAAAATTATCACAGAAACCATCATTCCGGTGCAGAGTGAATGCAATTACTCTTTGAAAGAATTACTATGAAAGAATGCCTCTTTCACAGTGACTCATAATGCTCAAGTAATAGATCTCCAGAACATACTCCAGATTTTAAACCAACAAATTTCACCATTGACATTTCTTATCCCTCAGCTGGACTTAATTGATAACAGTGGATTCAATCTACATCACGACCCAATCTCTGGAGTAATATATTCTCCAAAGGCAGAATTTCTTGTGCCTCCAATAAAAATCTAGATAAGGATTCTGATATACAAATTACAGAGCTTATGTATTGCAATGGGTCCAAAAGTAGCCATATAAACTATGACTCTTTTAAAGCTTGCCCCCCTCCCCCAAGTTTATTGTGATCATTTTCCACTTATTCTGTGCTTGAGGGGTCCTTGATGCTCTCTGAACTTGGTTGTTTTCTCACAGACGTTTCTTTACCCAAACTAGGTGACATCATCTGTGCTGGTAAAGAGTGGGGTTTGATCTCAGTTTATATTCTAGTAGTTTGCCTGGTCAGTGTTGGTGGGAATGGTCTTGAAGGTTCTTTGGTTGGGCAATTTATTGTCAGCCGGTTTTGCAGTTCCTTGATTAGGATATTGCTTACTTTTTGATTGTTGGTCTAATGTTAATCTTGGAATTAATCTATGCTCATCTGGGTGTTGATTGTTAATGGGGAGATGTCTTGGACTTTTTGTTCCCTTTTTGGCTTGTTGGTTGTCTTTTTTTCATAGTATATAGATATTGTTTATATCTATGTGTGTATTGAGCCTAATCTGTCAGAGTGCCAGGCTTCTAGAAATTCCCTAGTATTTTTGAACTTGGCTTGGTCTAGGATGTTCACAGTTGAAACTATGATTACGTCTGTCCATATGTTGTGAAATTAAAGAGTTTTTATCATGTCTTCTGACTGCTGATCAGATGTGTTCTGCCAGTCTTCTGCCTGTTGCACTCATTATGTTGTTGTTGTTGTTAGCTGCAAAGTCGTGTCCGACCCATTGCAACCCTATGGACAATGTTCCTCCAGGCCTTCCTGTCTTCTACCATCTTCTGGAGTCCATTTAAGCTCATGCCTACTGCTTCAGTGACTCCATCCAGCCACCTCATTCTCTGTCGTCCCCTTCTTCTCTTGCCCTCAACCTTTCCCAGCATTAGGCTCTTCTCCAGTGAGTCCTTCCTTCTCATTAGGTAGCCAAAGTATTTGAGTTTTAGCTTCAGGATCTGGCCTTCTAAAGAGCAGTCAGGGTTGATCTCCTCTAGGACTGACCGGTTTGATCGCCTTGCAGTCCAAAGGACTTGTAGGAGTCTTCTCCAGCACCAGAGTTCAAAGGCCTCAATTCTTTGGTGCTCAGCCTTTTTTATGGTCCAGCTTTCACTGCCATACATTGCAACTGGGAAGACCATAGCCTTGACTATATGCACTTTTGTTGACAGGGTGATGTTTCTGCTTTCTAGTGTGCTGTCTAGATTTGCCATGGCTTTCCTCCCGAGGAGCAAGCGTCTTTGAATTTCTTGGCTACAGTCCCCATCTGCAGTGATCTTGGAGCCCAGGAAAATAAAATCTGTCACTACCTCCATTTCTTCCCCATCTATTTGCCAGGAATTGAGAGGGCCGGATGCCATGATCTTGGTTTTCTGAATGTTAAGTTTCAACCCAACTTTTGCACTCCTCTTCTTCAACCACAACACAAGGCTCTTTAGTTCTTCTTCACTTTCTGTCATTAGAGTGGTATCGTCTGTATATATATAAGGTAAAGGTAAAGGTTCCCCCGCACGTATGTGCTAGTCGTTTCCGACTCTAGGGGCCGGTGCTCATCTCCGTTTCAAAGCCGAAGAGCCAGCGCTTGTCCGAGGACGTCTCCGTGGTCATGTGGCCGGCATGACTAGATGCCAAAGGCGCACGGAACGCTGTTACCTTCCCACCGTAGTGGTCCCTATTTTTCTACTTGCATTTTTACGTGCTTTCGAACTGCTAGGTTGGCAGAAGCTGGGACGAGTAACAGGCGCTCACTCTGCTACGCGGCACCCGGGATTTGACCTGCCAAACTGCCGACCTTCTGATCGACAAGCTCAGCATCCTAACCCACTGAGCCACCGCGTCCCTTGTGTATATATGTATATATATATATATATATATATATATATATATATATATATATATATATATATATATATATATATATATATATATATATATATATATATATATATATATATATATATGTAGATCTAGAGTCTCGGGTTTCTTCCCGCGTTCCTTTCATCTTCAGAAAGTTGTGGCGACGTTTCGACGAAATCCCATCCGTCATCATCAGGCCGGAGTGTTCCTCCTGCTGCTTCCAGGAGCAATGCGTGGTCTGGCTGTTCCTTTCCTTCCAACTGCCGGTGGGGCTGTGTTCTGAGGCGTGGCTGTCTTCTGATTGGGTGGATGCGTGGTTGTCTTCTGATTGGTTGGAGGCGTGGCTGTCTTCTGATTGGGTGGATGCGTGGTTGTCTTCTGATTGGTTGGAGGCGTGGCTGTCTTCTGGTTGGGTGGGGTGTGTTCTGAATGGGTGGGGTTTTTTGTTGTGTTGTAATATACCAACCACCAAACCATATTATAGAACTAGCAGAACACTGCTTATCAAACACATACTTCATACACAGAGGCCAGAGATACAAACAAATAGAAGGCGCACCAATGGGATCCCCTCTATCACCAGTTATCGCCAACCTTTTCATGGAAGAATTTGAAACTAACGCTCTGGAAAAGACCACAAACAAACCAAAACTGTGGCTCAGATATGTGGATGACACCTTCGTGATCTGGCCCCATGGAAGAAAGGAGCTAGAAAACTTCCTGACACACCTGAACAGCCTACATCCCAAAATAAAATTCACCATGGAGATTGAAACAAACAACCAGTTACCTTTCCTGGATGTACTTATATACAAAAAACAAAACGGCACCCTAGGACACACAGTCTACCGAAAGAAAACACACACCAACCGTTACCTCAATGCGCAATCACATCATCACCCAGCACAAATAAATTCAGTAGCCAAAACACTAATAACAAGAACCAGATGCCTTGCGGATGAAACACATATACAAACAGAACTACACACCCTGACAGACATATTGACAGCAAACAAGTTCCAAAAAAACAAAATCACCAATATGATTCAGCAGGGGACTCCGAAACAGAAAAACATCCAAGAAGAAGAACAGAACAACGGACGAGCCATCTTGCCCTACATAAAAGGAACAACCGACAAAATCAGTAAAGTACTACGCAAACATAACATCAAAACCGCATTTAACACTGACAGAAAGATATCAACCATCCTGAGAAACCCCAAAGACAAAATAGAACTGGAAAACCAGGGCATATACCAAATCCCATGCGCCTCCTGTCCAGCAACATACATCGGACAGACTAACAGAAGAATAGAGGTACGTGTAGAAGAACATAAGAACTCAGTACAGAAGAAAGATCACACATCTTCACTAGTACAACACATAAACACTACGGGACACAACATCAATTTTGAAGGTACAAAAACAATCGCCAAAATAGAACATCTCAATAGCAGAATAATCAGAGAAGCCATTGAAATAGAAAAACACCCAGACAGTATGAACAAGCGAGACGACACCTCCCGCCTACATGCCATTTGGAAACCAGCATTGATAGAGAAACGAATTTCAGCAAACAAGGATTTAAAAAACCAACAAACAACCCCAAATGCCACCAGCCCCAGCAAGACTCATCCACACCCAGAACAAAAACTCTCCCACATAAAAGACAGAACAAGTCAAGCAAAAGTGCCATCACCCAAACAGAAGAACGCACACACGAACCTGACTGACCCATACCAGAGATACATAGCAGGTCCTCGAACTCGGAGCCAAACCAAAGCTTTGGAGGCCACTACACAGCCCACTCCTCAGGACACCAAATCACAACACTCAGGATATTACAACACAACAAAAAACCCCACCCATTCAGAACACACCCCACCCAACCAGAAGACAGCCACGCCTCCAACCAATCAGAAGACAACCACGCATCCACCCAATCAGAAGACAGCCACGCCTCCAACCAATCAGAAGACAACCACGCATCCACCCAATCAGAAGACAGCCACGCCTCAGAACACAGCCCCACCGGCAGTTGGAAGGAAAGGAACAGCCAGACCACGCATTGCTCCTGGAAGCAGCAGGAGGAACACTCCGGCCTGATGATGACGGATGGGATTTCGTCGAAACGTCGCCACAACTTTCTGAAGATGAAAGGAACGCGGGAAGAAACCCGAGACTCTAGATCTACACATACAGACACCCGCGAGAATCTACGAAAACATATATATATATATATATATATATATATATATATATATATATATATATATATATATATATATATATATATATATATATATATGTTTAAGTATTTGTCAAGGCTTTTTGAGTGGACCTTGCTAATTAACTCTTTCATTCCTGTTTTGGCCCGACTCAGGGCTTATCCACAGGACATAGTCAACTTATGACAGCTCATTATTTGTGCAAATTATTCAAATTGCTAATAAAGAATTTGGGAGGCTAAGATGATCATTTCGAACTCTTTATGTTCTCATCAGTTAGTCATACCCTTTATCTGAGATATATATATGGATCTTTGGTCATTCGGGTTTTTCCCCGCGTAGAACTAAAGGTGTAGGAGCAACGTTTCGACGGAATCCCATCCGTCATCATCAGGCTGGTGGCTTCAGCTTCCTTCTTCTGGGAGAAGCATGTGGTAGTGGCTGTTTGTTCCTCTTTTTTAAACTGCCAGAGGGGGTGTGTTCTGTGGGTGGAGGTGTGCTCTGATTGGGTGGAGGATTAAATGTGTTCTGATTGGGTGGGAGTGTGTTTTGAATGGTGGGGGTGTTCTGATTGGGTGGGGGTGTGTTTTGAGTGGATGGGCTGGTCACAGCTGCCAGCCTTAGACCTGAGCTGGTGAGTTGTGCTGCTTTTGTTCGGCTTCGTGTTTGTGGTGGTGCCATGTTTTTATAGTGGGTGTCAGTTTGCTTATTGTGTGGTTTGGAGGGGTTTAAAGTGGCTGATGTTGCAGCTGTAGTTAGGTTTCTGTTTTGTGGTTGTGCCTCGTTATCATTGTGGGTTCGGATTTGCTTTTTGAATGGTTGTGTGGTGGTGATGTCATGTGATGTTATCATGAGTTTGGGTCTGGTATCATTCTTGGTGGTTGGGACTTGTCTGTCAATCAAGGCAGGTTTCCAAATGGCTGGTAGGCGAGAGGTATCATCTTGTTTGTTCATGCTGTGGGGGCGTTTTTCTATCTCAATGGCTTCTCTGATTATTCTGTTGTTAAAATGTTCAATTTTGGCGATAGTTTTGGTTTTTTTAAAATCAATTTCATGTCCCGTGGCTTCAAAGTGTTGGACCAGGGATGAAGCTTGTTCTCCCTTTCTGAGTGAGTTTTTGTGCTCTTCAATGTGTGCACTTATTCTTCTGTTGGTCTGTCCGATGTATGTGGTGGGGCAGGTGGTGCATGGGATTTCGTATACTCCTTGGTTTTCTAACCCAATTATGTCCTTGGGGTTTCTTAGGATGGTGGATATTTTTCTGTCTGTGTAGAATGCTGTTTTGATGTTGTGTTTTTGGAGGACCTTGCTGAGACCAGCCCATCCACTCAAAACACACCCCCACCCAATCAGAACACCCCCACCATTCAAAACACACTCCCACCCAATCAGAACACACTTAATCCCCCACCCAATCATATATATATATACAGGGCTAGTTCCGGCACATTTTTTGGATGGAACCTTGTAGCGTAGGCAAGGTGGGTTGCATGACATGTGTGAGTTCTGGCACCTTTTTCTTTTACAAAAAGAGCACTCTCTGTGTGTGTGTGTGTGTGAGTCTTCTCTGAAGACTCAGGGCGGCTTACAATTTAAAGCACAAATCAATGTGCTTAGCAATAGCCTTCATTCTATGTATATGCCTGCTTTTAGGGCCTTGCCCCCCCCCCCGAAGTGGCATTATTACAAAGTCAGCTTATTGCCCCCAACAATCTGGGTCCTCATTTTACCTACCTCGGAAGGATAGAAGGCTGACTCAACCTTGAGCCTGGTGGGATGCGAACCTGCACTAATTGCAGGCAGCCGGTGTTACTTAAGGAGGCATTAGCCCACTGCTCCACCAAGGCTCTTTTATATTAGGTTGTTGATATTTCTTCTGGCAATCTTATGTTGGCAATTTGATCTCTAGTTCCTCTGCCTCTTCGAAATCCTGCCTGTACTTCTGGTAGTTCTCGATCCACATACTGCTGGAGTCTAGCTTGTAGGATTTTAAGCATAACTTTACTAGCGTGAGAAATGAGTGCAATGGTGTGATAGTTTGAACATTCTTTGGCACTGCCTTTCTTTGGAATTGGAATGTAAACTGATCTTTTCCAATCCTGTGGCCACTGTTGAGTTTTCCAAATTTGCTGGCAAATTGAGTGTAGCACTTTTACTGCATCGTCTTTTAAGATTTTGAATAGCTCAGCTGGAATACTGTCACCTCCAATAGCTTTGTTGTTGCTCAGCTTTTCTAAGGCCCACTTCACTTCACATTCTAGGATGTCTGGCTCGAGGTCAGTGACCACCTCATTGTGATTATCAGGGATGTTAAGCTCATTCTTGTATAGTTCTTCTGTGTATTTTTGCCACCTCTTCTTAATTTCTTCTGCCTCTGTTAGGTCCCTGCCATTTTGGTCCTTTATCAGGCCCATTTTTGCATTAAACGATCCCTTCATCTCTCCAATTTTCTTGAAAAGATCTCTGGTCCTCCCTATTCTATTGTTTTCTTCTATTTCTTTGCACTGTTCATTTAAGAAGGCATTCTTATCTCTTCTAGCTATTCTCTGGAATTCTGCATTCAATTGGGCATATCTTTGTTTTTCTCCCTTGCCTTTCACTTCCCTCTTTTCCTCAGCTATTTGCAAAGCTTCCTCAGACAGACATTTTGTTTTCTTGCATTTCTTTTTCTTTGGGATGGTTTTAGTTGCTACCTGTTGTACAATGTTGCGAACCTCTGTCCATAGTTCTTCAGGCACTTTGTCTATCAGATCTAATTCCTTAAATCTATTTTGTCACCTCTACTGTATATTCAACAGGGATATGATTTAATTCATACCTGAGTGGCCTAGTGCTTTTCCCTACTTTCTTCAGTTTAAGCCTAAACTTTGGAATGAGAAGCTCATGGTCTGAGCCACAGTCAGCTCCTGGTCTTGTTTTTACTGACTATATAGAGCTTCTCCATCTTTGGCTGCAGAGCACATAGTCAATCTGATTTTTGTGTTGACCGTCTGGTGATGTCCATGTGTAGAGCCGTCTCTTGGGTTGTTGGAAAAGAGTGTTTGCTATGACCATCGTATTCTCTTGACAAAATTCTATCAGCCTGTGCCCTGCTTCATTTTGTACTTCAAGGCCAAACTTGCCTGTTATTCCAGTTATCTTTTGGCTTCCTACTTTAGCATTCCAATCCCCCATGATGATAAGGACATCATTTTTTGGTGTTAGTTCTATAAGGTGCTGTACGGCTTCATAGAACCAGTCAATTTCATTCTCTTCAGCACTGGTGGTTGGGGCATAGACTTGAACTATTGTGATATTGAATGGTTTGCCTTGGATTCGCACTGAGATCATTCTGTCATTTTGGGGATTGTATCCCAGTATTGCTTTTCCTACTCTTTTATTGACTATGAAGGCTACTCCATTTCTTCTGAGGGATTCTTGCCCACAGTAGTATACCTGATGGTCATCTGAATTAAATTCACCCATTCCTGTCCATTTTAGTTGGCTGATACCTAAGATGTCAATGTTCAGTCTTGTCATCTCTTGTTTGACCATGTCCAGCTTTCCTTGATTCATGGATCTTACATTCCAGGTTCCTATGGAGAAAAAAATCTTTACAGCATCGGACTTTCCTTTCACCATCAGACACATCCTTCCTACCTGAGGGGCTCATCTTCCAGCGTCATATCTTTTTGCCTTTTGGTACTTTTGCAGTCATTATACTGTATGTTGTAGATGAGTTCTGTTTTTTTCTTCTGAGATTGCTGAGTCTTTTGATTTATTTAGAATATTTTGAAGGGCTTTAGTTCGCTTGTGTGCACTGATTCCATGCGATTCCAAACCATAAAAAGAATAACACTGCAAAACATCAAGAACATTTCAGAAGCCACCAGCCCGCTATTACAATTGCATGGAATCAGCAAGCTAAATCAAGCCCTTCAAAGCCTCCCAAGGAAACCAAAAGATCCAGCAGCCCCAGATCAAACCATCAATCAACACCTAGATAAGCATAGATTAACTCCAAGATTAACATTAGACTAACAGTCAAGAAGTAAACAATACCACAATCAAGGAATTGCCAAGCAAGCTGACAATAAATTGCCCAACCAAAGAACCTTCAAGACCATGCCCACCAACACTGACCAGGCAAACCACTAGAATATAAACTGAGATCAAACCTCACTCTTTACTAGCACCGATGATGTCACCTAGTTTGGGTAATGAAACATCTGTGAGAAAACAACCAACAACCAAGAGAGCACCAAGGACCCCTCAAGCACAGAATAAGTGGAAAATTATCACAATCAGCTTGGGGGTGGGGGCAAGCTTTAAATGAGTCAAGAAACTAAACATTTCCAAATACAATTACATAGCTTATAAGGCTACTCTTGGACTCATTTCAATACATAAGCTTTGCAAGTTGGTCTGATTTAAGGATCCCCCCGCTTTAAGATGCTCTTCTAAGACTTTATTATAACAGTGCAAGTCAGTATATACCTGCAGCCATCAAATGCAGGTGGTACTATTCAGCTTCCCATGATGGATAGTCAGAGATACATCCTGGTGCCAGCCGTGTAACTCACCCAACTTGATACTCCCAATCAGAGAAGGGCTTTTATCTTAGTCCGATGTAATACATTACACACACTACTCCTACCTGGAAAATACAAAAAGATCTGAGTAGTAAAAAACAGGATACAATGACCAGCAGTAAAAGCAATTTTTATTTTCAGAAATTACATGTAGTCCTCAACTTACAACCATTTGTTTAGTGACCGTTCAAATTACATTGGCACTGACTGATAACTGTTTTTCACGCTTACAACCATTGCAGCATCCCCATGGTCACGTGATAAAAATTAAGACATTTGGAAACTGGCTTATATTTATGATGGTCGCAGTGTCCTGGGGTCATGTGATCACCATTTCTGACCTTCTTGACTAGCAATGTCAATGGAGAAGCCGGATTCACTTAACAATGTTAACTTATGTTACTAACTTAATAGCTGCAGTGATTCGCTTAACAACTCTGGCAAGAAAGATTGTGAAATGTGGCAAAACTCACTTTAAAAACTGTCTCTCTTAGCAACAGAAATTTGGGGCCCATTGTGTCATAAATCAAGGACAACCTGTAATACTAAAATAATGTAAGATTGTGAGGTTCTGTGTGGCAGTATACAAAATTCGACAAAGAATAATTAAGAGCAGTATCCACAGGTCTTTTTAAAAATGTCAGCTAATGTATTGTATCTTCCTCAGATTTGTCTGGGGCTTTATAATTCTACATTTTAGGTTAGTTTTAACTAATAAGAATGAAGCATATTTTTCTGTGTTTTGCTCATTTATTTTTGGGTGTCCTGGTTATTTTTTCTTTTCTTTCTGCTGGTTAATGACTGCAATACCATTATTTGATTTGATTTAGTTCTGTTCCATTTATTTCTTCTGCTGCAGCATCCAAATGGTGCATCATCACACAATCCATGACAATACTGAGGAACTGAGGCAGATGGCTGGTACTCGGGAGGTGCCCCGTCCCCTCTCCACTTTGCCCATGTTTAATGTCCGTACGGGTGAGAGAAAAAATCCCATGCAAAGTAACCGCTATGACAGTGCCCAGGTGCCTCTCATCTTGGCCCAACAATGAATAATTGATCAGGTTTGTATCATCTGTGTGAATCTGCCTGTCCATAATCCTCAGCCATTTGGTTTTAGGCAAAGAATCCAGATAACAAGATGCAAAATCTGTGTGTAGCAATTCTATTGCTCTCCCCTTCCCCGAGATAAAACAAGAGGAAGCTTGGTATTATCAGGCTGCATTTTAAACTATGGGTTTTTCTCTCTCTCTCAACAGGTCAGTCTGTGCCCATTTTCACTGAGGGGTTTTTCCACCAAAGATGTTTCTCAAGATTGAAACAACTGTTGACAAAGCTTGGCATGAGAGATTTGAGTTTGTTGCAGTTTTTTATGTTGATAATAGTAAAGCTTAGAAATGAATGATGTATGTTTATTCAGTAATTCTTGGTTTACATTCATAGGGTGGGTTTTGAGTCCTTTTGTTGCTACATATTCAATGGATGGGAGATATTCAAGGTTAGCATAGTAATGCTGTGTGTTAGAGATGCTTAGCTTTCCCACAAAACTATATTTTCTAAACTTCTTGTCAAAAGAAATCACAGTTAATATGTGTTTAATATTACACAATAAATAATTTCCCTCTATCTTCCTCTTGTAACTTGGCATGATAAATTCTTTGTCCTGTATTTTACTTTTCTCAGTGAATAAACTGGCAAAACCTGGATTTCTTTATAAATAATATTTACATTCACACACACATAACCATCATATCATATCATTTTAAGTAAATAACATTGTACAAAATACAGAAAACAAGTAAGAAGTAGCCTATGTGCAAAAAAAGACGAGACCCCAAAAGAGAAATGAAAATAGAGCTAAATTTAATGAAAATAAGGATTCATTGTAGCTCTTTTTCTTTCCATTCTTGGGAACCCTCTTTACAAATTGTAAATCAGTTTGAGATCTTATATTTGGGATTAGTATAACAATGATTTAAATAAAAAATACATGCATTGCATATTATCTTTATTTTGACCATAAGATTGTATTGCTATCCTTCACTCTTGAAACTTCTTTCCTTTCCTTTTTCTAGTCCTATCAAACCACTTCTAATTCTTTCTCAGCCCATTCACTCATTCGTTTTGCAGAATACTCTCTCTACATAAGCAAACCACCCTGCACTGATATTATCAGTTTCATACTGATAACTCATTTTTATATGCAACTCATGATTGCTCATCATCTAGTTATCCTTGACCCTACCTTTTTTCCCCCCACAATGTATATTTCTTAAGTAAACCATTCCTGAGATACCAAATTTGGCTACCATACAAAAGTGAGCAGAACCATGCTCTTATATGTAGTCATCTTTGCTTCTTTCAACAGCTGTTGATATTATATACTACCCGTGCCTTTTCCATGAGCAATGGTATGTTTGGAAGATATATTGAAATATTATTTCACCTAAGGGGGGAAAATACTATACAAAGGTTAACTAAAATTTGTTCTGTTTGCCTAAACAAGAAATTAGGTAGTCATGATAACAGCTGCACTTCAGCCTTCAAAGGCTCAGCACACTGGGTCTATGTTCCCATAGTTCATTTCAGAGCTTTATATATATTATAGGTGTGTTATTTATGCTTACTGGGGTTAATATCAAGGAAATCATTGGAATAACATGCTTTTGAATGACAATTGTCATTTCTTTACCACTGCAAAAGTGAATACTGGGAAGTTCCCAATTTACAACCTTTCATTTAATGACTATTTAAAGTTATAGCTGCACTAAAAAAGTGACTTACTAATGGTCCCTACAGTTATGACCCTCACATAATGATCACTTGATTCACTTAAGAACTGCAATGATTTGCTTAACAACTAGGGCAAACAAAGGTTGTAAAAATCAGGCATAACTCATTTAGTAGCCACCTTTCTTAGCAACAGAAATTCTGATCCCAACTATGGTCAAGGACGATAAGTTGTTAAGTTCATGACATGGTAGTTAGGTGAATCTGGCTTTCCCATTGATTTTCCTTGTCAGAAGGTCAAAAAAGGTGATCACATGACCCCGGGGGACACTGCATTGCAACCAACATAAATAAATTTGAGATGTTACAGCTATTCTTCCAGTTTGAGTGTTCTAATCCAACTGTTCAGTGGGAAGTGGAAGACAAAATAGAATGGCTCTATGGGTGGATATGATATTTCAGTAGCAATTAGCATTTGTATTTATATAATTGTTAAATGCTGCCCATTTCCACTTTCAGTAAAAAGTTTGATGTCTGGCATTATTTGGATTTAATTCACCCTGGGAAGAAAGCATTGGATTCTTAACTCATTTTGTATATATAAAATATCTCAAGAACCCAATTTTATTTATATAAACGTCATTAGCAGCCTATACAACAGTACATCCATACATATTTCTATTCAGCTTTTCTAATGCACATATGTGACTTGAGAATAATTTGTGCAACATATTATTCTTATGTACTGCAGTTAGATGCATGGGATGAGACAAATTGTATAAGCCAGTCCCAATAATTAAAACATATTAGAACAGCTGGATAGAAATATTTGGACAAATAAAATTAAGAGACAGTGGCTTCATCATCATCATCCTCACTATCATCCCCTCTTTTGTTCAGAAGTTCAAGGTAGCAAAGACAGCACTCCTTCAGATATTCCTCACAACGACAATTATGTGGAATGGATTGATTAAGAGGTCATATCTGGCCCAATGTAACCCACTAAAGTTCTATGAGTAAAGGGAAACTATTAGTTTTATTTTGCTTTTGGGCTGTTCAATTCTCGAATGATTCTGGATAGTTACAACTTGGACATCCCGCTGAAAATTATGTATATAAAAACATACAAATTACAGCTAACTAAAGAGCAATGTATTCAAAGCAAGACCAAAACAAAACAAGCAAAACGAACCACAATCACTGGGAGAAAACCAGATGTTCAGTACTTTCCTGAATTAATATGAGGATAGGAACCACCCACATTTCTGGGGAGAAATAATTCCAGCGGACAGGAATTTCATGCTTCTTGGATCACACAAAATGATATTATTTAATTGATAGCCTCCAGTCTGCACCCATCTTGTTTACTCAAACTGGACAGGCAGAGACAACTGGAGATAAATGATCCTTTAGATAAATTTCATATCAAAGTCTCTGAGCTCTTTGTATCTTAACCAGTACACCATACCTATAGACAGCAGGTTTAGTGCACCAAAAAGCTTAGTTTATGTCCATGAGTGGCACTCTTCCTTACATACATCCAGGCCTTTTTTTCTCATAGAACGCTCAGAACGGAGTTCCGGCACCTTTTTTGGATGGAACCTTGTAGGGTAGGCAAGGCGGGTTGTATGACATGTGTGAGTTCCGGCACCTTTTTCTTTCACAAAAAAAGCACTGCATACATCAGACTTTCATTCCCACTCTTCTGAAAGATTCTGATCAGTTTTAGCTTACCATATCTACCTTTTGCTCCTAAAAATGGTCATTTTCACTCTCCTTGGTTGTTTCCGGCCCACGTTAAAAATATGCCTTCTCATATATTATTTTTATGTCTAGAAAAGTTCAGGTTAAAAGATGATTGGTTTGTCAAGTTCAGGCATAAATACTGAGCTCCCTTTAGATGCAGCCAGGCAAGAACACATTTTTGGAGTCCCATGATTCTAATTCTCATCTTAAATTGTCATCGTGGGCAATTGGGAATAAGAAGCAAACATTGTATGTGTCAGGCGTGAAAGACTTGAAAGTCCAATTAAACTGATTTATTGCTAAAAAGTTTATGCACAGGAATCTTCTCAACTAATAGCGTCTGCCTGGGGCTAGATAAGGGCCAAAAGAATTCAAAGAGGGTAATCTGCTTGTGACTATGTAGGGATTCTAGGGATTCTAGGGATTCTGAGCCTTGGTGGAGCAGTCCTTAAGTAACACCAGCTGCCTGCAATTAGTGCAGGTTCGAGTCCCACCAGGCTCAAGGTTGACTCAGCCTTCCATCCTTCCGAGGTAGGTAAAATGAGGACCCAGGTTGTTGGGGGCAATTAGGCTGACTTTGTAATAATGCCGCTTGGGGTGTGTGTGAAAGCCCTAATAAGCAGGCATATACATAGAATGAAGGCTACTGCTAAGCTTGTAAGCCGCCCTGAGTCTTCGGAGAAGGGCGGGATATAAATGGAATTAAAATAAAAATAAAAAAAATAAAAAAATAATTCCTCTTTTTACTCCATTCCCATCTTCTACACTCCTGCAATATGTATGACTGTACAGTGAAGCCACAAGTGAGCTGCCAGGGCCTCAGCCCTTTCTAACCTGTTGGAGCTTTTCACAGGAACAAGAAAGTTGTCAGTATAAGGCTCAAGGTTGACTCAGCCTTCCATCCTTCCGAGGTAGGTAAAATGAGGACCCAGATTGTTGGGGGCAATTAAGCTGACTTTGTAATAATGCCGTTTGGGGTGTGTGTGAAAGCCCTAATAAGCAGGCTTATACATAGAATGAAGGCTACTACTAAGCTTGTAAGCCGCCCTGAGTCTTCGGAGAAGGGCGGGATACAAATGGAATTAAAATAAAATAAAATAAATAAATAATAGACTGAGAATCATGAAGAACAGATTTTGAACACACAGTCATTGTAAAATAGGGGAGTGGTTTTGATTGCGTTATTAGGGCTACTATCTTGATTATTATTTTTTTAATACCCCACCCACAATCCAGGCATACAGGCTTGCTGGAGAGGCTGATAGCAAAAGAAACTTAGAGAAATGAGAGGCATTCAGCAGCAATAGCCATCATCCATGCTTTTGGGCTCTCTTTGATGCTGTTGGGTGCCAAACCACAGATTAACCAAGCAGAATCTCACCCTTCTTTAGCTTCATGAAGCCAAGGAGGTTGGCAACATAACTAAATCCAGAAATTTCCTGATCTGTTGATGGTTTGTGAGCAAAATATTAAAGAGAAGAATGTTGATCCTTAGTATAAGATAATCAGCAAGTGTAGTGAATGTCTTTAAAGTCCCAACCCCCAAAACTTTTCCACTCTGAATAAGATTTCTTTCCTGATGTTTTTGTTTATTATTTTTTAATTCTAATTAGAGATTTTCTACAAAATGTTGTGATGGTCGTCATAGATCTCTGCCATTCTTAGGTACTATCAGCTCTGCCATCTTCAGCTGCTTCACTGTGCTCCGCTGACATCCTGCCATAAATGGAGGGAGGAGGGAAGAGGAATTTGGGGAAGTTCGGCAGGAGGAAAGAAGATGTTTTAAGCTGACAGGAACCAGAGGTGTCAAACTAGAATAATCCAACCGCTCATGGATGCCCGGCCTGGGAAAGAATGTGAAACCACTGATGCACCTGACATTAAAGCAGTTCCTAAAACATCACACCAGGATGTCATTGGAACTGATAATCTGGTCAAGTGGGGAGGATCAGGGAAAGGGGAAACCGTGTAACTTTTGTGCAGGCATACTCAGATCTAGACTTGTTTTTGCTGCAACCACTGATCCTTAGTAAAAGAGCCTATAACTTCAACCAAATGCAGACAAGGATCTTTCTTTCCTAGGGACCTAGCTGGGTCAGGTCTGACAGATAGGCCAGTTCTTTGATCTGCCCTCTCCCACTGCCCTTCTTTCTTTTCAGCTCATTCATATTAGTACCAGAGCCTCCACAGTTTGTATCTGATATTTACTAATCCTAATTGTATTCATACACTTGAGTAGTTTCTGCCCCTTCTCTATACTGGTGATGTGGTGCTCAGCTTTCCTCACTTTCTAGAAATAGTTTTGCAAAATTTTGTGTCCCTCTATGTATGTTTGTTTCCCTGATTACTCTTTGGACCCCATAGCCCAAGCTATATATCAAAGCTCAGCTAAAATGAGGTTCGTTTTGATGGGAGTCCAAATCTAATGAGCTGATTGTCCAGCATTTTATAACCTGCTGATCACAAGAAAGCAATGCAGTAGGTTGCAAATAGAAAGACTGATTCTGTGTCCTTTCTTTTCTATCACTCTACCCAGTGGTGGGGTTCAAATATGTAAACAACTGGTTCTCTGTGTGGATGCTGCTTCCGGAAGTCCATTCTGGGCCTGGGCCACAAAAAATTAGCTACCGGTTCTGCTGAACTGGTGCGAACTGACTGAACCCCACCACTGACTCTACCCATTATTTGTCTAGGATGGAGTTTCCCCAACTCTCACAGTTTTTGGCACCCTGAATAATCATTTCATAGTATTCCTTAGTGGTTCCCAAATTTTGCACTATGGTGCCTTGGGTCACTGTTGTGAACTCACAATTAGTTCTGTTTCTTAAGTAGCAAAATGTCTTGCAATGCCCTGGAGCACTACATTGCATGGTCTGGGAACTGAAACTTTAGGAGATTTTCAGTTTAATCTCAACCTATTTTCTTCTTCTTTTCTTCCTAGGCACACATACACAGAGCATCTATCTTGGATTCTCCCCCCTGCAAAGATGTAGTTTTTAATTTAGATGCTATACCCAGACACCCAAAGAATGCTTCAACTCCTCCCTTGCTTTTTGAACTTTTCTAGTTAATAGTCCCGATTTGTTCACTGGGATCCAGATTTAACAGAGTTCAAGAATGTGAATAGTTCTAAACCCATTAAGAATATCTAAAGGCCCATGCTTAAGATCTAAAAGGATAAATAAAGCTTATTTTGCTTATTGTTACACATTCCAGTAGAAGTTATAAGTTCTAGTAGACAGTCTGCATCCCTGAGTTTTCTTGTCTTGTGGTATAAGAAAAGAAAAGGAAGAAGAAGCAGTATAGCTGCTTCTACTGTCAGGACCCCACCCCAATTCACATCTTAGGAAATAAGAACTCCTGGATCCAAGTTTGTCCAAAAGGAAAAGTTTACTAGGATGAGATCGGTTGTGGTAATACAAGATGGGATCTGACATTGAGTTACATTTCAATAGTATATAAAGCATTCCCGTTTCAACCCCCTCCCCTCAAATCCATTTGGTCAGGCTCACATCATTTACTTAGGTGTCAATCTCCTTGTGTTTATTGTTATTGCTTTCTTCCTTTCAGTTCCAAATGGAGATGCAACCCAGATCTCTCTCTGTCCCCCTGTTCCCCCCAGATCAAAAGCTTTCCTGGTCTTTGATAACAGCCCACTGCAATCTGAATAACCATCCTCTCCCCCCACCCCTCGGAGAGATGGCAGAATCCCGAGAATAAGCACAATATTCTAACCATACATTTATGAAATGTGATATAAATGGATTCTGACAATAGCAAGGAAGCCTGAGAGACTAAAGATATGAACCGCCAGGCCTACACCCATTAAAAAAAAGTCCTCTCTGGTATTGCCTAACCTAAGACCAGGAGAGAAGTAGCAGCAGATGCCAAGAGAACTAAATGAAAGAAAGATCCTCAACATTCTCTGGACTGATATATGGCCCAAACTCACTGAGTCAGATCTAGGAACAGTTTTATGGCAAGAACAAACATTCTTCCTGTTGTGTTTTCTTTTGCAATGAGTGGAGTAGTGGGGGAGATAACTGTCTGGGGAAGGAGCCACCAATTCCTAAGGAGAAAAAAAAATCAAAACATTACAGTTCCTGGACTTTAGATGGAGGAGGAAAATTTCACAAGCAGGAAATGTGAAGTTCCTGCAAAAGGGAAGCTGAGTACCTGCATCTCCAGAAGAATGGACTTGGCAGCATTCTCTCTGGAACAGATGGTGGGATGAATGTGGATTGACTCAGGCAATGTCATTGGGATGAAGGAAGACTTCACACTGGAAGAGGATTAAGTATAAGTACCTTCATGCTCTACCAATTAGAATCTTACTGAAATGCTCCTTTAAAATGAATCCACCAGATTGAAAAGAATGGTTGAAAAAATTGTGGAATAAAATTTCAACATAGCAACACTGGAAGATTTTAGTTCAGTTTTATTTATCAGAATTGAGTTCCTTGGGTAATGGGTAGGCTACTTTTAGTTAAATCCATCTCTAATGCTTGTAGGAATAAAGGGTCCAATACTGAGAAATTGAGGGGCAGGGGGAAAGACAGAATAATAAAGACAAGAGCAGGATGAAATATCAAATGGTAATAGGAAAGACAAGAGGAAGTTTTGCTAGATATATTACCATAGAATGGCTTGAACAAAAGACTAATGAAGCCTTGAAGAAAGAGAGATGTTGGCAGCATCGGAGGGAAAAGATATTGAAACAGTTGTTTTATGACTTGCATTTGAGCATTGATCTAAATGCAGAACCCTGTCTATTCACTGTGTGCAGTATGTATTATAACTCAATATTCATGAGTTTTGGAGGCCAACTGTGTATTTCTCTATCCGGCTTCTTTTGGTAGAGCAAAATATTTGCTATGCATGATGCCTCCAGCTTCTGTTTATAAAGCAGCCTTTCATACAAAGCAGCCCGCTCCCTGCTAGCTTCTGAATGAGGCCTATTGAAATTTGTTCAAATTTCTTGGCAGGTGGGGGGGAAGAGGGTGCCCCATTGGATGGGGAAAGTTGTTTTTTTTCATGCTCAGAATATCAGGTAAGCAAGAAGGAGGAAAGTTCAACCCCATTTGCAAAGTTCTCAGAGAAGCCAAAAGAACTACAACAGAGCATGTTAAAGGAAAAATAAAATCATAAGAAAATCATAAGTAGGGGGCATAAAATGAAAATGGAGGAAAAGGTGAAGATGAGAATGAATATCCTAGAATAATATGTAGAAGAACAGATGAAGAAAAAGCTACACAAGTTTGTATTGAAGCAAGGATATCTACCTAATGATGCTGGAGAAAAAGAAAGGAATCTGTGGAATCTGTAAAAGCTGACTACCAATTCCGTGTGGCAGGATCCAGGGAGGAAAAATATCAGTTCTTGGGTCTTGGATTTGTTTTCAGGATCATGTCAGTACCATGTCCGAGCATTTTGGTAAGTCTATTACCTTCTTATTTCTCCTAATCTTGCATCCATTGATCCTTTGTCCCATCACTTTATTTTTCTGTAGTTATAATCAAGTAATATTTTATCTATTTGGGGTTCCCCTTCCTCAACAAAACGTTCAGCTTTTTCATTTAAAAAGAGAAAGAGAGAGCGAGAGAGGGAGGGGGGAGAGAGAGAGATGGGGGGAGGACTTTATGGTAAAATAAGAGAAAATTCAGAGAGGCAGAAAATGTCAAAGCAAGGGGAGAAATGAATTGTTCATTTCCACTACTCTGCTAGGCCCCGAGAAGTAGAGAGGCACCAATGTAGTAAGTGAATTTTTATTTGGAGTAAGGAGCCAAGAGAAAAGCATGAAGGAGCCATTTTTGCTTAATATTTGTGATTTTTAATGGTGTTAGAAGGGACAGGAGCTAGGCCAGTTTTAAAAAATGGCAAACTCCATGGTGATGCTCTAAAGTGAGGGAAATAGTGAAAAACTCTAGATGTCACTGAAGGGGAATAGCAGGAGGAATGAATACTTGGTGTACAAGGAGAAGTAGGACAGAGCAAGCAAAGTAAGAAACAATAGAAGTAGGAAAGGAATAATGATAAAAGAAAAACTCTAAGCCTTTTTGGACTCCTTTTCTCTCACCAGAGTTATATACTCTTACAGAATAATCTTTTTTTAATTGTCATGGCTTCTTCTACTGAGGAACATAGAAAGGAAGAACCTCTAATGAAAATTTATCAGAATCATTACATTCTAAGAAGGCAGGGTTGGTATATTTCTTCAGTGGTAAGTCTGTCAGCGCTGACTTGAAAAATATCTGGGTGACCATTTGAAGGATCTGATAGCCTTATTTAAAGGCTGTTATGCTCGCAAGTGTGGACATTTTTCCAAGATGTATATAAATTATGGTCCCACTCCCTCCCATCAGCCAGCACCCCAGCCATCTGCTGGCCTTGCATGACAGAAAAGTCTGAAGAACAACTGGTATATTTGGATCATTTCACATGCTTTATTTCAGCAGTCAAAATAATTAAAAACATCTCAAATTATTATACATATACAAAATAGGTACAGAATCTTTGGTCGGTCATACTCCCTAGAACATCTGCCTCTTGTTACAGAGAAGAATGGATTTGCTTGAACTTGAACCCACTGGAAAAAAAAGAAGAATTAAGATGACAGAGATTGAGAGCAAAGAAGAGGTAGAAGGAAGGAAAAGGTTGTGTTTTTAGCAATGAGTGAGGACCATTGAAGAGCAAGAAGAGTCAGCACAAGAATTTGCTGGGGGGGGGTAAAAAAAAGAAGGGGAGAAAAAAAAGAAGAGGGATGGTGATGGAGAAGACCTGGATGGAGGTGAAAAAAGGCAAGCCAAATAGGAATCCACCTGCTTTACAAGACAACAATTGAAAATTTTCAGACCTTGATCCCTTGCAGCAATGTTTAATTATTATTATTTTTGGTCATCCTGGGGGTTTTTTTCCCCCGCTTGTTAAGAAAATTAGCACCGTTTGAGAATTCACAAGTATCTTTGGGCAAGTAATTCTACTCCCTTCTAATACTTTTATTTCTATAGCACCAAACAGGCTGCTCTTAGCAACAGAATTTGCTTGGAGCAAAAGTTATTTTAAGTTTCACCACTTCAAAAATAATTCCATGGGACCTGGACATTATTAACATAGCAGGCTAACAAAATAAAATAAAATAGACACAGTTAGCACCTTTTGCTAAACTTGGAACCCTGCCTTCTTCCCTCCTCCCCCTCAGCCTGGTGATGGCATTGAAAGAAAAAAAAAACACTCCAAAACTCCCACAAAGAACTTGGAAATCACAATTGTGAGGTAGCTGTCCATTACAATAATAATATACATTTAACATTACATTTTCTCTGCTTTTTGTATTAGCCATTTATTTTTCTTTACTTGTTCACCGACAACATATTTGTAGCTCTTAAACCGTTTTTCTCCACTTGTTCTGCTTTTTTAAAAAATAACCTCCAACTTTTTTTGCAGGTATACCAGCATTATTAGCTGTTAACACTTGGCCAAATTTGTATTTGTGTTGAAAACCACTCATTGCCACGCCTATATTTAGAAGCAGTTCAATTACTTTCTATTGCCGGCTGAACAAAACAGAAAAAAAAAACCACTTACAATGGCTGAAAGAATAATCTTTTCTATGGTATTGTTCTGTATAAAAACAGATTAAAAAATGTAAAATTGCCAGCAGAGAAAGGTGGCCTGTAAGGAAATTTTGAGGTCTTTTTTACTTCCAGGTTAAAGGGTAAGTTTACAATAATTAGGAAGATGTTATGGGCAGGCTGTAAGACTAGTTTAGCATTGTTGTTTTTTTTGTTGCTTTGGAAGCAACAGATTCCCGTCCCCCCAAGAATTGTAGTTAATATTCAGATGTTCCTTAGTTGGTACTGATTTTTTATCATTTTGTAGGGTATTTTATCTATATTTATTTGGAATGTGCAAATTGTGATCCCAAGATATTACATGATTTTAAAAATGAAGAAGGTAAAATCAAGCCATTCTGTCTTCGGTGACTCTAATTTAAAAAAAAAAAGTCAAGCAAGTGGATGCACTTCCTTAATTATTTTTTCAAAAGTCATTTATTTTTATTTTTTTTGGTTTAATGCTTTTTTTGTGTTTTTTTTAACGGAAACGAAAATAGTTTTAGAGATGATGGATAGAAAAAGACACAAATTCAAGTCCATGTGAAATTTCCTTCTTTTTTGGCTGTTTTTTATTTTATTTTTAAAACTGTCAGGTTTCCTTTGGGGTTTACAAGAAGCAGGCTGATCCAATGTCAAAGCCGAATTCCTGGTCTGGAGCACCAACGTCCATGGGAGCCACATCAATGATGGGCAACCGGGAAGTTTTTGTTGTCTTGTATTCAATGACTGTCTTTCCCCAAGTGTTGGTGTGACTCTGTAAAGGAAATGAAAATGGTAAGAAATTACAAATGTTTCTTGATGTAGTAAAAAGATTGTCATCAAGGCACCTGTGCTTCATCCCGATTTCAAGTGCAAAGCAGCTCCCACTCCTGAGAATCTTAGTCAAGACTTAGCTACAAGTATGGACATTTTGCTATTCGGCAAAAATCCAAATGGAGGACAGATCTTTATTTATCTCAAATTTATTATTTTTTTATAAATAACCCAAGGTGGCAAATATGCTCAATACTCCTTCTTCCTCCTATTTTCCCCACCATAACAACCCTGTGAGGGGTGTTGAGTAGAGAGACAGTGACTGGTACTAAAGTCACCAACTGGCTTTAATGCCTAAGGTGGGATGAAAACTCACAATCCCCTGGTTTCTAGCCTGATGCATTAACTACTAGACCAAACTGGCTCTTTAAAAGTTATCTTGAAAATTAGGAACATCAGATACATAAGATTATGATCCTCAGCCTGAACCCAACACTAAAAACTGGTAGAAAGTTAAAGGTGCTACTATTATATCAAGGAACAACCATTAATTTGCAGAACAGGATCTCTTAATGGTTCAGGGGCCTCCAACACTGAATGGACTGATGTTTTTTTTAATTATTATTATTATCTACTTTATTGTACTCAAGTATCCACACTAATGGGTACAGAGATATAGTTCTTCATACTTATTGAATTAATTGGACTGGCAAATCAGCCTTCTTTTTTCTGTTGTTGTTGTTCAGAAGAGAGTCATTATTTTCCAGCCTTTGACTTGGTTGCTACTTATTTGCTGCCTCTAAATTCTTAAAATCTTCCTGGTATTAATCCCAGATTCAGAACATGGGAAAAAGTTTTGATGTAGAGAGAGGGAAAAGAATGGCCTTCCCACACATGCAGCAGAATATAGCATATTCAAATATTTCTGCCTATGTCTAGGACAATTTCAAAAAGCAGGTGATGTCCCTGTGATTTGCTGCAAGCCACCTGCCCCATCTAAAAGACCTGAAGACTCACCGTGCAGCCGTCCTCAATGACTGAATAGGTGAAACGGCTGTTGCCCTCTCCTCTCAGCTCAATCTCATTGGAGCCCTGGAGGAGCAGAGACTTCTTCAGGTTTCCAGTCTGTTGGTCCATGTAAGCTATACTGTTCTTGCAGTGGTAGGTGATGTTCTGGGAAGCCTCAGTGGACATCAGGCGCAAGAAGGTCAGTTGGATGGCAACATCAGCTGGGTTAGATCCTTCACTGCCATATTCAAACTACCAAAAGAAAAGAAAAAGTGAAATAGCATGTACCTCATCTCCTGTAAAAATCCTTCAGTGACACCCAGAAACAACTTGTTGCTTAATCTTTCCTGTCTCACCTGGAAGCCATCGGTCATAGTCTCTCCAAACCAGACATGTTTCTTCTCCTTAGGGTTCTTGCTGATGTACCAGTTCTTCGGTGCAATAGTGGCCTGAGTTGGGTAGATGCAGCTCTCTCCAGTCTCCATATTACAGTAGACCTGGATGGCATCCAGAGTGCACCCTTGGTTGGGGTCAATCCAGTACATGCCTATTTATGGGGAAAAAATAAATGAGTAATTTGACAGACAATGATCTTGGAAAGGAAACAATTCTCATTATTTATTTCATCCTTTAAAGTGGACTGTCCCTTCTTTTCTATAGCATCTTATCATGCTATAGGTTCTTTGTTCTCAAAAACTGTCCAAGTGGCCTCTCCATCTCCTAAAATATATGCAACAGGTAGTAGTGGTAGTGGTGGGGATATCTTCTGTACAAATAATGGGTCTAAGGATTATTGGCAGGGGTATGACCCTGTGCAACAAAGGTAGATGCTATTGCATCACTTTCCACTATTACTAATTGACAGAAGAACGAGTCTAACTTAAGTTACTTCTCTTTTAAGAGTTGGAACAGGCCACAGCTGTTAATTTGTTGTGACTCTCTTGGAAAGAGAATCTCACTAAGACAAATGCAGATCATACCCTGCAGAAAGAAAATCTTAATACAATTAATATTTCTGTGAAAGCTCTGAATAGTCTGTTCAAGGAAATAATTTCTTCCTGATCCCTGCTGAATCAATAGCTATGTTGTGAATAATGAAACAGTTAATGAAAGCATGCAAGAAAAAGATCAGCAGTGCAAAAAGAAAAAAACAGCAATTCTGACAGCAAAAGACAACATGTTCAGATACAAGGATCATTCATAGCAGAAAATACTGTCCTAGAAGCTCAGTTACGATTTGCCCTGCACTTACCACTCTTCCATTCTCCATGGCACATCTTCAGGTCACGGCAACTACGGGCTGGGTTTTTACGGGTTCCTTCAGGGCTACGGATGTTCTCAATCTGGAGAGATAGGCTCTTGAGGGTAGTGTCAACTTCCAGGTCACGGTCACGCATTACATTAGCATCATCAGCTCTGTAGTAGCGGCCACCATCATGAGCTTTCTCTTGAGGAGGTTGGGGCAGGAAGCTGAAGTCAAAGCCACCGCTAGGTGGGCCTGGGGGACCAGGTGGTCCAGGAGGTCCAGGAGGACCCTGCAGGAAGAATATGAGAAGAATTGAAGTCAAAAAACTTTTCAACTTATTGTAGCTCAGTTACGATATTTCTAGAAATATGACATACAGCAGGGCCAGCATCACCAGTACGACCACGAGGTCCAGGTGGGCCAATGGGACCAGGGAGACCATTTAGACCATCTTTGCCAGGGGAACCAGCAGATCCAGGGGGACCCTGTCAAGAAGAGAAAAATACATTATTAGTGAGCATTTGACACAAGACGGAAAAGCAAAAGAGCAAAAATAAGACACAGCCAGCTTGACACATCTAAGTCTCATTTTATAATATGATGCCTCTCTCTTCTTCTGAAATAATATATGTTTTCTGAGCATTAGCATCTAATTCACCATAGAAATACAATTGTGATATTTGTCTCAACAAAATTACAGCCTCATTTTTCTTTCTCAAGTGGCGCTACTAGAGTTTTATGTCCTCCTGATCTTGCAATAATTCATTCTTTCCAGGATCAGATTTAAGAGATTTTAGGCCATTCTCAGAATTCCCTTATTCATCCTGGATGGTTATAACACACCAGATAATGTTACAGAATATTCATACTTACTCTTGGACCAGCAGGGCCAGAAGCACCAGAGGGACCTTGTTCACCAGAAGAGCCCTAGCCAAGAAAAGAAACTGTCAATTACCAAATCATCTGGATGGATAACTGATTATCTTAATACAACGACAAGTGAGAAAGCCAAAGTCTAGACATTAACAATGGATAAGAAAATCAGTGAAATGCGCCTTATAACATTTAAGATGAAATGCTAGGCTTCTTAATTGCCCATAATATTTCTCACTCTCTGGCAAATGGCTTCTCTCATGGGCCCTGGCAGGGGATCAATACATAGGCAATGCACAAATACACATCTATTTGTCTGTATACAGTCTTTTGTGATCACCTAAATGCTTGAAGATATCACACTATGGAGGAATACTTTTCTGCACAAAGGGAGAATATTAACCAAATGTTGATGTTTTTAAAAGTCTGTATTTCTCTGCTAATTGGGTGGCCTCAAACCAGTGTCTATTATTATGAGAAAACACAATATGCAACACATTTTGAGGTCTACTGCATTATACTGGTCTCCTATTGGCATTGACTTCAAAGTGGTAAATTTGAATTTATTGATTTGTAAATTGATTTATAAAGAAAAAATAGTTGATGAGGACAGATAGTTCTGGTATTGTTCAAAATACCAGATTTCAATAGGCAGCATTTCCATTTAGAAACAAATTGCAATTTTTGTACAGTACAAATGCAGCTCAGTTGAGAACGTGCATTCTGAGCCGCCTGTGCTCAAAAACCTGTCTACATTCTAAACATTGGAGGTTCCATTTAATCATTTTCTACAAACTACAGCATCGTTAAACTCCTTTAAAAAAATATTGGGATCATGAAATTTGTTTGAATTGGAATATTCTTTTCTAAACTGTGAGCTTGAACTACAAAATCTGTGGGTTTTTTTTAAAAAAAAGTCTACATTGTAATAAATTACACATCAATTCATATCTGAAATTTTAAGACAATGGGACGGACATAGAAATTGACTAACGTGATGGACTAACATAAAACCCATGATATATGCCTCCCACTTTTTCAACCAACTAGAGCTAAAAAAGAAAGAGTTGAAATTTATTCTTGGTCACTTATAGGTACTCACAGGGGGGCCAGGGGGACCCTGAAGACCAGAGAATCCTCTGTGTCCCTTCATGCCTCTTTCACCTTGTTCACCAGTCTCACCCTTGTCACCACGAGCACCTTGTGGGCCCTGGGAATAGACCAGAAGAAAAGTTTTACAAATCTGTCTTTAACAAACAAAGCAAAACCTATTGATGGCATTTCTGCGTGTAGACATTTTCGATACTGAAAATATTGTTTGCTGTCTTATTACCCTAAGGCAAAAACAGCATATACTGTATGTGGACAACAACAAAGTCAACTGCTTTCATTCAGTGCTGTGCAATGGCAACACTCTTGGAAAAACATCTAACATAATAACCAGAATAACTTTTAAATTATGTGGTTTTCTTTCGAGAAAAAATAAATATTTTGAAACTCCAACTTACAGCAGGACCACGAGCACCAGCAGGACCAGCGGGACCAGCAGGACCAGCAGGACCCTGGAGAAAAGAAGAGAAGAAAACGTTCACATCATTAATTAAGTATCTCCACTTGCTATTCATTTCCTTGAGAATTCAGTCATTCTATGGGACTGTATCTTTTCAAGCAAGAAGAAGTCTGAAATTGAATTATATTTTACTTTACAAGGAGCAAATCTTTTTTTTTAATGGGACAGGAGCTTCAATTTCTCTTTTGTTTCCACAATTATGAGTCTAACTGGACATTTAGAGAAGAATCAATGACATTTTATCAATAAGAAAAGAATGGAAAAAAATGTCACTTACACTCTCGCCACGCTCTCCGTTCTTGCCAGCAGGGCCAACAGGGCCAGGGGCACCAGGGGCACCAGGAGCACCAGGAGCACCAGCTGGGCCACTCTCACCACGATCACCCTATTTGGGAAAGGCAAAGGGAGAAAATCAGTGTGAAGTCAGCCCTTATTTCAAATATGATTTGAATATGAGTTATTTGAATATGATTATCTTTTAGCATTGGTAGGTTCTTGACGCCTGGTGTGTGATTCATGCAAATGCTAATAACTCACCTTGGGACCAGCAGCACCGTCACGTCCAGGGGCACCTTCAGCACCGGGAGCACCCTGTGAACCAAGAAAGAAAGGGAGACAGATTAAACAAGATGGCACAATCAAGAAAAGTCAGATTTGAACTTGAGCACAAGAGAGAATTTAGAATCCTGCCCTGACAAAGAATTCCAGGCTCTCCGATGAAGTATTTAATTTGAATGCATGACTATATGAAATGGCTGTATCCCGAGGCAAACCTTGGGATATTACTTAGGATGTTTAGTGAGAGTATCCCTCCAAGGTCTCCAGCAGAAGTCTTTTAAACAGGAGTTTTGAATGCTAAAAACTGCATTCAAGATTTTCATATATCTTCTAGTCATTGTCATTTCATATATCTAATCGTTGTCTTTTCCTGAAGCTCCCTTGTTCTGAATCCAACCACTGGTTCATTTAGCCTCCACCTGTCTAATACTTTAAAGCTCTCTGAGGTCTCAAACACAGATCATTCATGAAATTCTTACTGCTCTTTTAACTAGAGAGTCTAAGAATTGAACTGGGGACATCCTGTATGACACTGAACATGTGTTCTACCTCTAAGGGATGGTGAAGCTACAGACTTCTAGTTTTGAAAATTAATAGTAGCAAGTTTGATGAGAATAAACTTCCACAAAGGAATGAAAATGGTGAGGAGAGTTGGAAGCATCAAACTCTTCTAGAAAAACGAACACACACCTCACGTCCAGCTTCACCAGGGGGTCCAGCCAATCCAGGGGGTCCAACTGGGCCAGGAGGACCACGTTCACCAGGGGAACCAGATGGACCTTGTTTGCCAGGCTCACCCTATGGATAGCAAAAGAGAATGCAATGCTATGACTCACAAGAACTGCTGTTCCAAAGACAGAAAGGAGAATCAAATATTTAGATTACTCAGTATCTGGGAAAGTACCAATAAAAGGATCTGTTCAAAATTCAAGGCATAAGATACACAGTAAGGTACAACATTTTGCTGCCTGATTTGGAATTACCAGTACTTAAATCAAAATGCATAGTCAGCCAGCTGACTTGATCGTGGATATTTCTTTTCTCTCCTAGTATATTAAATAGTTAAGCATTTGCTGCTTTTTCATGGCAAGCCGAAACTGATCAAGCAAAAATCTCACTGCCTATTGGAACAACCAGCTCTGGGAAAGATGCTTGAGCTTTAGATTAATGCAAGGCAAGATTGCTCACCTTACCTAAATTCTAAATCAGGCTGCATTCATGACGGGGGGAAAAAAATCATCTCTGACTGAGTCAGAATTTTTGCAAGCAAATATCTCCCAAAATTAATTCCAGCTGCTTTTTCTGCAGCTGAAGAGTCCTTTTATGTTACTGTAACTTATTATTTAAAATGGAATTCCAGGAATTTGTGAAGTATATATTTCTCAGAAAAGACTGGCCTCTCAACAAGGAACAAGGGCTTTAAAACCCAGAACTTCCATCAAACCTATTTTGATGGGCTAGCAACATGACTGAGATAAATACATGACTGGACAATTAGCCAGGCTGTGAGTTTACAACATGCTATGTTTTGTTAGCAGCAACAGGCCTCTTATGAGAAAAAATGTTTTGAAACTTGAGAAGTCCAACTTGTAGCTGGAGGAAAAGGAAAGACTGTAAATTGGGCTTCATGGTTGAACAAGTAAGTATAGAGTTGTGATTAGTGAAAGTACTGAGTGATGCTTTGCCCTGTGTGAAATTTCGAAACTATATTGCTCCTTCAGGTAATACTGCTACAAATCTTTTTAGTACAGCCTCTGAATGGAGGGAAATCTACCATTAGTAGAAAACAAAACTTATCTCTGCAGCAATGCACACTAATTCTATCGCAAATGGGGAAACAAACAAATCAAGCCCATTGCTATTGGGCATGACAAGAATGTGCAAAAAAACAGGAACTGGATTAAAACAGGAACTGGATTAAAAACAGGAACTGGATTAAAAACACTCTTTCTTTGAGAATTCAGTTGGAACCCTCATCACTGCTCCTTGGAACTATACCCTGCATATCAATTGTGTTTTTCATACCTACACATTTAGCACAGTATTTTTGAAGAAACAACATCTAAACAAAAGGAAACCTTCATTGACTTTGCCCATATTTATAAATTTATTGGTCTGAAGAAAAATCAAGTTAAATTTTTCTTTTGTCCCTCATTTATATTTGTGAACTCTCCTAGGAGATCTCAGATATATTTTTTTTCCAGTACTTTCCTTCTTTCCTGGAGATCAAAGTTTATCTCTTAAAGCTAAAGAATAAAAATGGATCTATATTACATTTCTGAAAACTTCAGATGACTGAACTGAAGAGAAGTACTCACACTAGGACCAGGAAGTCCAGGGAATCCTCTTTCTCCTCTTTGTCCAGGAAGACCAACTACACCACGTTGTCCAGCAATACCTTGTGGGCCAGGAGTACCAGGTGTACCCTATAAAACAAAATAATGCAGATTTTAGAAAAAAAGACATAGGTTTAGTGGGTTTCCCCCCCCCTTATGTGTAGTATGCTCTACCAGATTTCCCCACTTTGATTCGTCAATGATTTATAGACTGCACATGTTCTCGTCTTTAGCTAACATCACCATTGGACATTAATTTAGGGAAAGTGATGGAACTAGACCTCAATAATTAAGCAGCAAGCAGCTTGTTGTCCCTTCTATGACTGGATACAAGAATCTTGGAGGGTTTACATGAAAGAGAAAACCTAGTGGATATCCTGATACTTTTTAACGTTGCAAGCAATATCATTCTTTCCTCGTGTTCCAACCTATATCCTTCCTAAACAGGAGTTCCCATCCTCTTGATGGCTAAAAGTGAACTTCCCTACAGAAGAGAGTCTCTTTTACTACTGAAATTTTTATGTGTCATGCTTTTTTTATTCAAAACAACATAAGCAAACAAATAAACTAGTAAATATAACTATGCAAAGAGAGGAAAACATTTTTTTAAAAAAGGGTAATTAAAATGTAACTAATTTGAATAGCTTTTCCAATTCGGGGGTCCCCAATTGTGCATAGTTTGATTTCCAGAACTGGCTGTTGTTAAGATGGCTGTTATGTTAAGACTTCTGGGACATCTCCAGGATGCTGAGACTGGGGAAGCCTGATCCAGTGAATACATGGTTTCTTATGACAAGGAGCATCCTTTGCCCAGAAAAAAGATGCAGAACTCTACAGATATTACCAATTGTCATGGAAATGGTCATGGGTGATAGTTGCACGAAAAGGTATACTATAACACTGCCACCAGGGAAAGATACCTTTAAATATCAGTTATTAAGACAAATTTGTTTTCAAAAAGTTATTGCTAGATGTAATAGGGAGACTTCTCAAGAAGATATCCAACTTAGCTCATATACTTCATTTAAGAGAAGTGATTTTAAGATTTACTTACAGGAGGTCCATCAGAACCAGGAGATCCCTTCTCACCAGAGGGTCCAGGTGGGCCAGCAGGTCCGGCTTCACCAGGGCGCCCAGCAGGTCCAGTCTCACCACGGGGTCCTTTGCTTCCTTCCTTTCCACTAGGGCCAGGTGGGCCGGGAAGACCGACGTTGCCCTTTGGGAAAAAAAGAAAGGCAACAGGCCTGTCAGTCACTGCAACAACTAGCCAAAAGGCTGAGTTGCAAAACAATTTTTTTATATATATAAATCTTCATTAAATGAGGGGCTCTATAGATGAGGATGCAATTATGCTTCAAATCAGACACATCACTCTGGATGAGCAAAATTTTCTCTTCCATTGGCTAATCATTTTAGTTGTATGTTTCTTAGGGCCCATTCAAGGTAACTGACTAACCACATTCTGAACAAGAGGTGTGTTGAAAAAAAATCCAGATTTTCATCTGACAGGCATTGATTCAATGAAATTTGAGGATTGCATGGTGAGGGGTTTGATATTTTCCTCTTAGCAATTTTAACCTGTCTTCTCTAACAACAGCTCCCAGAATTCCTTGGGAAATAAGGTATACCCATTGTATCGCTATTTTATATATCCTGACATACTTTTCCTGTTCATTCCTTCATTTTACTCTGTATTTCTGAACTGAAATATCTGCAAAATATCCATAACACTGAAACAGTAAGCTGCATCCCATTACAGATGTTTTAATTTTTGTATATTGACCTCTTCCAGTCAACAATTTATTAGAAAATGGGTGCAAAGCCTATTTGTAAGTAGAATATTTTAAAGCTTCCAGTTCAGAGTCAAACATTAGGTTGAATACTCATTTAAATTAATAGATTTTTGGTCTCAAGAATGAGAGAAAGGAAAATTAATTTGCATTTAACAGACTGCATATTAAGACCTGAATTTCTTCTGCCTTTTTCACATTGGTAACACTTCCTCTTTATAATTAATGTTATGGTGCTTGTTTGCCAAAGGGGGCAAAAATTCTTCTTGTGAATTATTTCACCCTGAAGTTTTGAGGATTTTCTCCCCCAATTTATTGCCAAAAATGGCAAACTATATGGTTACTTACAGATGGGCCAGGAGGTCCAACTCTTCCAGCAGCTCCAGGGAATCCAGTAGCACCCTATAAAAATAAATATTCCATTTTCAATTATCTTTTCCTACAAAAGAACCCTAACACAAGTTCACTGTATACGATTCTAGTGAATTTTGCAATTGTTTAAAGGGGTTTGCTCTGATTCAAAAATGTGAAAGCTAGTATGAAAAGCTCTCTCAGACCTTTTAACACCTTGTCTTGGATATACTACTGTTTCTTATTTACATGGAGATGCTTTTATTTCTGATGCATTTCTGAACTGCTAATTGGAAATCCCAAATATATTAGCCAAATAAGAGCTCAACTACTTAGCGTAAATTAAAGGCTGTTAAAGTTATCTCAGCACTTCGTAAGTGCTGAAAATTTTATTAATTTCCTAAATTAATTTAGGAAAATAAAGAATAGAAATCAGATATTTTTTAAAAAAAAATAAACTCATATTTTGCAGGTTGAATTCTAGCACTAATGATGTTACCAAGTTTGGTTAATGAAACATCCGCAAGAAAACAAGCAAGCTCAGAGAGCGCCAAGGACCCCTCATTTCAATCCTGAGCTACAAATATTCTCCTTTGTTGGAGACCGAATTATGCATCCTTTGAAAGTAGGAACAATATTTTGAATTCTTAACGAACTACAATTTTATAATGTAGCATCTGATTTAATAATGTAGGAGGGGGAACCATACTCACAGGGGGACCAGCATTTCCACGAGCACCTTTAGGGCCAGGAGCACCAACAGGACCCTGGAATCAATAGGGAGAGGTTAGCATGAAACTAAAGGCTGAGAGAAGGGCAAATTTTCATGGAAGGGAGTGGGGAGCAGTGAAGGAGAACTTACAGCAGGGCCAGCAGGGCCAGTAGCTCCAGAGGGACCAGGAGGACCAGCATCACCTTTAGCACCAGCATCACCGGGCTCACCTTTAGCACCTGGTTGTCCATCAGTACCCTATTGGAGTACAAACAACACAGATGGTGAAGATCAGGGAGATGGGGACAGAGACACGGATGTGTATGGATTCTATCAGATTTAATTTCTACCTTTCTGTGCATTTTTCAAATATAACTAACTAAACCAATCCTTGAATAAACTTCTAATTTCCTGTCACATTGGTACTTTGGTACTCAGCTGCTTTGAAACTCATCAGATTTGTTACTTAATGCGTTTTGATGTGAAAGTTTTATCCCAGTATTCATCGTTTATTTGGTACTCAGTGAACAAACTAGAACTTGTTGAGGTCAGCTGCCTTGTGACTTACTACATTATTCCTCATGGAGAAAATTGTTTGGTACTTATCATTTTTGGTACTTATCCTGCCTCCCGGAACCAATTAACAATGAGGTACCACTCTACACAGTTTTTTGGATTTTCCCTGGATGATCAACCAGGGAAAGGTAATGTAGAAGGCTAAGGATGAGGGTTTGGTAAGTTTTAAGAAATTTGGTTGCAGATATATATGTCAAGCCTCTCTGGGCTTGACACTAATGGGAGGGAGAGGGGGACAAGACCAGCGGCTGGAGGCATCCGGATGCAGCGGATGAGGCCAGCAACAGAAATTGCAGCGACAGCCCTTTCCCTCCCCCGTTACCTGGATGTTAGAAGGGGAACCCTGCAGAGCACAGCCGTCGGCTCTGCGGCCGTCCCGCCGAACAGCTGATCGGCATGGAGAAGCAGCAGGGAGCCGGAAGCTTGCATCGCATCCTTGCCTGGCTGCTCTTACCGGCGCGCACGCCGGATGCTGGTTAGGTGGGTGGGGGGTGGGGCCAGTCGGGAGGCGTATATGTAGGGCGCTGGGAGGCGATTGCTCCCAGCGCTAACTTTGTTTGCTGTTTCTGTGAATAAACCGACCACCTGTGAACTCAACATCTTGTTTCTTGTTGGAGCCAGGGGTGTGGCAAGGACGTCTGACATTATATTTTTGTTGTTATAAACAGAATTGCTTGTTAAACCTTTAACTTTCAGTAACTAGCTCACTGAATGCTTGGAGGCTTTAATAATCTGTCTTTCCAATCAACTTCACAGAGTTGGTAGAACAAAAAATTTCAGATGCACAACTTGCAACAAAAATAACTTGTCTAATGTTCTTGGGATCTCATCTGAACTGGTTCTATGACAACTCTCTATTATAGTCCAGATAATTTGCTTCTGAAAAATATTCTTAACATAAATTCAGCGGGATACAGTGACTTGCTCTCTGGACCTCTATTGGTCTGTGTGAGTCCCAAAATGGTTCAGAATATCAAACATTTATTGGAAAAATTATTTGTATTCATGTATATCTATCTAATCACTGTAATTAGGTTATGGGTAAGGACAAATTGACTATGATCCTAACTCTGGAATTGATTTGTTCAACTTTCTTTTCCTACCAAAGGTCATTTGCTGGTAATCTATGGATGTTTTTTGGTTCACTTGCTATGCTCCTACAACAATAGAACACAGTAAATTGATTACTAAATTAATCCAGAGTCTTGGTTAATACCAGATCACACATTTGTCTAATGGGCTGGATTCACATAATAAGCTAAACTACAGAAAACGCCCAATCAAGTCAAACACATAAATGCATCTGCTACAATTCTAAGGATAAGCATATTGTGTGAAGAAAGCCAGTAAGCCACCTTCATCTCATTGTAGCTGTAAGACGATGCAAGCATTTTAATAGGGTTTCTGAGAAGTAGAAGAGATTTTTCCATCATACTTACAGGGGGGCCAGCAAATCCAGCAGGGCCAGCAGGACCAGGCTCACCACGGTCTCCCTGGGAAGGGCAAGAATAAGACAGAAAATGTCATGATGAATGAAAGAATTGCCAAATTAGCAAGAAAGAGAATGGATAAGAGCTATACGGCTCTGTATACAAATGTATAGACTAAATTTCTCAAGGCAAAATAAAAAAAACAACCTAGAATGGTAAATTACTTACAGGAGCACCACGTGCACCAGTGGGACCAGCAGGACCAGAGGGACCACCTTCACCCTGAGCAAAATGAAAAAGAGACGAGGTTAAGCACCAGACCGAGTAATAGTGTCCTATGCATTAATAATGTACTATAAGAACAATTTCTTTTTGATAAGTCAGCCTTACATTAAGTACTATCCACTGGTTGGATAAAAGTCACCAATGCTTCCTTTCCCAATCACATGAAAGTTAAAAAAATGGACAAAATGCCTTCATTTCTAACCAGATTTTCACTAAGTTCTAATAAAAAATACGGACTTGTTATTTGTGACTATTAAGCTGAAAGAACACAACAGTGGTTAACAGGTATCAAGAGAGAGAGAAGGGATGTGGGAAAACTGACCATATCTTTTGGGTGGGTGGGTTAGCCAGTTTCTAGTCTATGTTCATTTATAAGTATACTTCAAACTATTTGCATATTAATTATGCTGTTTTAAAATCTATATTAAATGGCATTTTCATCATTAATATAATGCATTAATAATTAATTCATTTAATTGTAAAATATTCATTATTTTAATGCATTTTCATAAAAAATATGTTTTATAAGCCAGGAACTGCATCATAAAATATGGAGAAGTGTAATATCCAAAGAATAACTGAATTCTAGTCTGTGTATTAAAATAGAAAATGCACATTGAATCGCATTGCTTGAAATAAATGAAACCATTGAGCATCCTACTGATTTAGTTTCTAGCATTGTAAAAAACAATAAAATTAAGCAGAGGATTTTCTTAAAATCCACAACTTCCCACAAAAAGTCTTTGAGGCAGTTTGTCCTAGATAGATATTTGCATGTTGGCTTATCTTTTCATTTATGCCATTTTGCTTTCCCTGATGCTTTGTAAAAGAATGACAATCCAAGTTTGACTTGAGAATGGCAGCTAGTTCCTAATTCAGGCACAGATCTGTGTAAATGCCAGGGAATATAAAATATTAAGTAAAACACGTGGCATAATTTCCAATGGCCATAAATCATAGGAATTTTGGGAGAACAAATTGGTGAAATATTTGCCTTTTCACCAGGAGCACCAGATGGTCCAGGTGGGCCAATGGGTCCAGTCAATCCTCTAGGTCCATCTTTGCCAGGGGAACCATCAGTGCCTTTGGGACCTGGGTCACCCTAGGAAAAAGGAAAGACAAAATAAGATTATCAATACTGAAAAGATCAGAACGGCACAAGGAAACGATAACAGACTAACAGAGTTGGAAGGGACCTTGGAGTCTTGTAGTCCAATCCTGCTCAAGAAGAATACCCCATACCATTTCAGATGGTTTCAAATGGTTGTCCAATCACTCCTTAAAACCTCCACTAATGGAGGCTCAACTTCCGGAGGCAAGTCATTCCACTGATTAAATATTCTAATTGTCAGGAAATTTCTCCTTAGTTCTAAGTTAGTTCTTTCCTTTATTAGTTTCCATCCATTGCTTCTTGACCTTCAGATGCTTTGGAGAATAGCTTGACTCCCTGTTCTTTGTGGCAACCCCTGAGATATTGGAACACTGCTATCATGTCACCCCTAGTTCTTCTCTTCATTAAACTAGACATACCCAATTCCCATAACTGTTCTTCACATGTTTTAGCTTCCAGTCCCCTCATCATCTTTGTTGCTGTTCTCTGCACTCTTTCTCAACATCTTTCTCAATATATATTTCAATATATTTTATATATAAGAGGATCCTGCTGCTGCTGCTGTGTTATCTTTCACATTTGAAATCTTGAAATATGAACATTTCACATCAGCCTTGATGTTAGGAATTTTGTCTAATATATCTTGAAAGCTAAATATAAAAATGATGATCCTGGCTTGCCCTCTGAAATTTTACTTCTTACTACAAGGCCTCAGGCCAAACTGGAAGACAACAATGGTCAATCAACCTTTTAATTTGGCTTGGCCAGTATTCAGGAAAATATCTGAAAGCCAGTTAATGGAAGATAATATAAAATTAATTCTTCTTTGCCTTTTTGATTATCCCAGCAGTTTATTTGTACGGTATCATTAGAGAAGGACCATAACTTATAGATAGATGAGGAACACCAATGCAGAAGACTGTAAATTCAATGATAGATATTGTTATATTGTGTCTACAATAAAAAGAATCCCAATTCATAATGTAGAGAACTAATATTATTCAGATATTTCAATATCATTCCAGACTCTCATTCAAAATTTTACTATACAGTTTAAATCAGACTGGTTTGATGGACAGGTAATGAATATCTATGTCAAGATGGCAGGTAGTGAATATCTATGTCAAAATTATTTCTAGGTACAATCTTGAAAGAACTTAAGCCATCCACGAAGCTGGAAAGTAGATAATATTTGGAAAGAAGTGGGTGTTTTTGAAAAAGGCAGAATGTTTTTGTTTGTTCTCCATCTTTTTAGGCATAGCAAGATGATGACTGCCATTTTGATGATAACAATCTTCAACAGTCATGTACTTACTCTTTCTCCTTTAGCACCAGGCAGACCAGCAGCACCACGTTCACCAGGCATACCCTGAAGACCAGGAGGACCTTGACCACCAGGAGCTCCAGGAGCACCAGCATCACCCTAGAATTGTATCGTCAAGGCAACAAGGAAGGCATTGATCAGGAATGGAACCAAGTGTTTGGAAATCACATACAAAGAGGTGCCTATCTATTCTGAATTTCTTTAAAATAATAATAATAATCTGTTTTTTCTTCTGAATTCTATTTTTCACACATGTTTCTAAGACAATATTCTGATCCCCACAAGATATATTGGGGAAAAGAAAAAAAAATGATATTGTTCCTAGGAATGCGGCAGTTTAGTGGGTTTGGATATACGATCTATCATTCTGAATATCCAAGGCTGAGGTCTGTTCATTTATCTTTAAAAATACTCTTTTCATCTTAATCATTATTAATCTTTTACCTTAGCACCGTCATTACCCGGAGCACCATTGGCACCACGGGGTCCAGGAGGACCAGCAGGACCTTGGGCACCACGTTCACCAGGGAAACCTCTCTCGCCCTAAATGAAATAGTGAGTTGGTTACAAATTGTTTATGGAAGTGTTGTTGGACAAAGAAAGACACATAAGAATCTAGAGAGAAAATCTTTATACTTACTCTTGCACCAGAAGGACCAGGAGCACCAACATCACCATGGGGACCCTGTCAGAATAGGGAGAAGCAGATATTGTTAAAAGGCAGAACCGTTGAGGATACATGGCAGATAATGTACTTAATTTTACATGGGGTGGAAGGTGGAATGCAGTTCAGCAAGAAATGGGTTATTCACGCTCATGTCTGGAGGCAGGATTAGAGAGGTTTTTTTGTTTCTTTCAATTATGAAATTCTAGATAACTTTAAATAGAAGAGTAGATATGAGAAGGTAGGGTTTTTTTTCTAGTGGAAATAAGAACTCTAATATAAAGATATGTTATGAAAGAAAGAAATATCCATTATCTTCTTCCATAAACAAGAGATTATTTATTTCAAAATGTTTTACTTGAAATATAAATATTTCTCTGGATGAATTCTAAAAATGGCTTTCCTAAGCTGCTAATTTCTTCTCCAGAAAAATAGAAAAAATAATGGAATCCTGTTTATTTTGCTGCCATACTGGTGATGCACTAGGCAAAAATGAAATTCTCCGGAAACTTTATTAATTTCAAGTCTCAACACTACTGAACTCTCCAGAAAAAAGGTATATGTGCATGTATTAATCTGCATTTGAAATTATGATATGCCATATAGAAATAGAATACACTCATTGTCTTATAATAGATTTACATTCTCTTAAAAAAGCAATTTCAAAGATTTTAGTCCCAGATTACAGTAATGTAGGAACCCACTATTTACAACATTAAAAAGGTAAAGGTAAAGGTTCCCCCACATATGCGTGCTAGTCGTTTCTGACTCTAGGGGCTGGTGCTCATCTCCGTTTCAAAGCCGAAGAGCCAGCGTTTGTCCGAGGACAACTCCGTGGCCATGTGGCTGGCATGACTAGACGCCAAAGGCACACGGAACGCTGTTACCTTCCCACTGTAGTGGTCTCTATTTTTCTACTTGCATTTTTAATGTGCTTTCGAACTGCTAGGTTGGCAGAAGCTGGGACAAGTAACAGATGCTCACTCTGTTACGCGGCACCCGGGATTCAACCCGCCAAACTGCCGACCATCTGATCGACAAGCTCAGCATCCTAACCCACTGAGCCACCGCGTCCCTATTCACAACATTGCTAGTACATAATTATCCATTACCCCTGAAAAGTGACAATCTGTTATCAATGTCCCTCACTGAATGAAAAATACTCCACCATCTTCCAGAATAGTCTGTTCCAAACCTTGGAAAGCTACTGAAAGTCTTGCATGCTTAGCAAGAATCAGATGAAGGTGGTTTTTTTCTTAAAGGGGCTTGTCCAATCAAATAACTGTTTCAACAAAAGAATATGAAATCCTAAACTGGTCATAATAATGCCCTGATGAGAAGGTAAATCTCCACCTAATAAAATTCTCTACAACTACTAAAAGAATGTATGAATTGGGAATTCTAAAGCTGAAAAATATGGGCCTGTTTATCCATATGTCAGTAGATGCTTTTCAATTCTTGGATGGTGCATGCATCCATTTGAAAAAAAAATGCACAGAAAGTCCCAATGGGAAAAATGGTAGATATTATTAATGTGTGCAAAGTAAGGTTATTCTAGAGAATATTTGTGCTGAGTTCAGATGCCAAACTAGCCTTTCCCAAATGGAAATCTGCAACTCAAGGGCCTAATTTAGTTTTTCCCTGCTTTCAAATATGTACAGACCCCACAATTCCTTCTTTACACTTCTGTACAAAGGAACACATTACATACTTGTTCACCAGGCTTTCCAGATTCACCAGGGGCACCACTGGGACCAGGAAGACCCTAAAACCAGAAGTCAAAAGTGAAGAAAATATTAGCTTTGATAGGACTAGATAAGCCCGACAATCAAATACAGCTTATTAAACAGACTAAGTACAACAGGTTCACTTCACTAGCACTTCATGAATTTTACATGCTTATATTTTACAGCAGTGTTTTCCAACTTGGCAGCTTGAAAATCTGTAGATTCTTGTTGTCATAAAATGAGCAAATAAATGAACATTGGAGCATTCAAATAAAATAAAAGGCAATTTTATTAAATATTTAACTGGTGCCTATCATTCCAAATTTGATTTTTTTTTAGAAAGAGAATATACACATTTGTTTTTTAAAGTAATCCTGCTCACCTGGAAGCCAGGAGCACCAGATGGGCCTTGTTCACCTCTTTCACCAGCAGGACCCTATAATGAAAAGACAGGAAAATTCAAGTCTTGATAAAATTCAAAAAGGGATAAACATTCATAATACTGTAGAAGGAAAAATCAAGTTCATACTTACAGCTGGGCCTGGGGGACCTTGAGCACCAGCATCACCATCTTTTCCAGGAGCGCCCTGGGTGAAACCAAGGAGGAGTAAGCATTGAAACAAGCAGAGCACCATGTTTTTAGAATAAATCTTGCATAAGAAATCTGTTGATTGAAAAACCTTCCCACCAAATGCCTTTTCTAGATCCTGCCACACGATCAGATAATTTTATCTTTGTAAAAATATACCTGCATTTTGCACTGCATGCAAAACCATCTCATTGTGGATATAGTAAACAAGGTGACGGAATGGCATGGGGTGTCCCAGGGTTTAGCCCACCTTCAGTCACAGAACTTATTAAATGATTTTGAGACAGTCCCTCTCATAAGTCTAACCTGCCCTGCATCATTGTTGTGAGCAAATGTATGAAGGGAGAATACTCTGCATGTTCTCTTGGCCACCTGTTATCTGCTTTTTCATGTACTTGACTATACGCCTCCATTCCTTGCCTCTCTCTCCATTCTGTAGATCGAAAAACCCGTAAAAATGACTACAGAAAGCTTAGCACATAAATGTGAACTCTAGTTCATTGAGATAGGGGAAAAGTAGCTTGCTCTAATGATAGCTTGCTCTAATGATCCCAAACAAAGGCAACATTTATGTATGTATATATATATCTATATATGTGCATATGTATGTATGTATGTATGTATATATTTATTATATAAATTTATCTATTTAAAAGATGTGTATATCTGTCCAGTTATATAAAGGAACTCTGGGCAGCTATTTATTGATAGCAATTATGTAAACAAATCCTTGTACATATGTCCATTCAAATCACTGAAGTGAATAATAGAGGGTGAGGAACAAAATACTTACAACAGCCCCAGCGGGTCCAGGAGCACCTCTCTCACCAGGTTTGCCAGGTTCACCCTAGAAGAGGATGGGGAAAAAATAGATGGAGAATGGGAGTTATTTCAGGGAGAGAATCAATGTCTTTCATTTCATTCTTTAGTATTTCTCCATGCTATGGCAGATCTAGGATGCCCAGGTCCAATTTGTATTACATAAGCATGGGCTTATATATATTTGAAAGGCAGCTGGATGTCTTTCACACAAACAATCATAGTGCATAGGAATGACCTTGGGATACAAGAAAACAGTCACAGCCTATAAAATTGCCAGATAAGAGGCAACTCTGTTTACAGAAGGAATGGGATATGGCAAAAATATCAGACAGGACCTTCTGTAGTTTCTTGGACTATCAAGTTTTTAAATTTAAATTTTTTTAAAATTTTTAATTCCATTTATATCCCGCCCTTCTCCGAAGACTCAGGGCGGCTTACAAGCTTAGCAGTTGAGGGGAAAACTTGAAAAATTCCATTAGTGTAACCTTATAGTAAAGATAAAACTAATAATTCTGGGTGTATTTCTTGTCTGGATTACCTAAAAGGGTTGACTCAAGCAGCATATTTTATTATTTAGAAAATCTCAATATCTCTAGTATTCTGTTTTCATTTAGAAAAACAACAACCCTGTTTTATTAACAACTTCCTCTCTCCAATTCACGGTCTGGAGTGATTTTCACAACCAACCAAAGCCAATACATCTTGAAATAATCTTTCAAGTGTATTCAAGTGCAGTTAATGCTTCTTCTCTCAACAAATACATTTATACTTCAGGTAGTTGGCTACTGAATATAAAGTTGTAATCATAAAAAAAACATGAAGGCATCTCAGAAAATTGATTAAATAGCAGATTCCAATAATGACAGGAAGATCTTGGAGAAAATCTATCTATGTGGGGTCACTAACAACTGATAATGACCTGATGGCATGTAATCAATAATGGTAAACTGGCTCAATAGTGTCAATATAGCATATAGATGTGGATTATTCGTGAAATCAATTCTGAAATGAAATTGACTCTTACGGTAACCATCTGGAAAATATTCTCAGTGACATGAACCAGGATGTCAGAAGTCAGAAGAGCACTTAAACAGAGCTATTACATAGCCACCTGCTGCCCCTATTTCAAAGGTAGCCCTGCAGGTAATCTTTTTAGAAGGTTGCTCCTTAAAGAATTAAAAGCTGCCGTTCTGAGGTCATAGCTTTTTCACGTAGGGTGGTCATTTGAGGGAGAGAAGTAGACGTCATCCTTGTATCTTACCCATAGAACATGTCATTCAGGAAGTGCTACTTACAGCAGAGCCTTTAGGTCCAGGGAATCCCATCACACCAGCTTGACCTCTTGCACCAGGTGGACCTGCAGGTCCAGGGCGACCATCTTGACCAGCAGGTCCCTACAAGGGAAAGGAAACAATAAGCCCATTTTGGGGGTTTTTTTGTTTTTTTTTAAAAAGATGTTTTTCTTTTTTTTCAAAATGTAGGAGCCAATCCCAGTAAGCTCTCTCAACACTTACAGCAGGTCCAGTTTTGCCATCAGAGCCAGGACTGCCAGGACTACCAGTCAGACCCTAGAAAAGAAAAAAAAAGGAAGAAAATGTGTGAATTGGGAAAGATGGTGTGATGGGAGGTAATGAGGAGATGGATCCCTACGGGAGAGGGGCTACATTCCAGAGGAATAAGAGTTAACTCAGCCCACATATCACATGGGAGAGGGTGAAAACAGTCCTTTCTAATAGTTCACAAAGTATATTGTAGATGCAAACAGTAGAATTTTCATTTTGATAAGATTTTGTCTATAGGAGCAGATAACAATACAGAAGTCATCTTGGAAGAATTGTCACATGTCATTTTAGAGCTTTGGGCCTGACAGATGGGGAAACAATAACTCTCCTATCTTTGCCTCTGCAATCTATGACACTGCACAGTCTAATTTTTATGGTACAGATATAAAGATAGTGAGCTAAAACTCTTAAATCGCACAAGTTGGACAAAACACCATATACTTTAAGGCAATAAAAGTACCCGTTAAGCACTTTAAAATCCCTGTTTTCTGTTTTAAAACAGACAAACATATAGGCTGCATTTTTTAAGACTCCCTGACTGGGCATTTCTTCTGTGGAAGAAATATGTCCTGTACTTTAAGGAATTCATCTGCAGCTTTTGTGTTCAATTGTGTTTTGACCATGTTTGTCTCTTGCTTCCTTTCAACCAAATTCAGCTGTGCAGGCATTTGAATGATCAATAAATTTAATCCATGGTCATCCAAATCAGCAATGTTTTGATCAATGATGAAGAGTCCTTTTTTAAAAAAAAACCAAATGGGAAAGCATCATTGGTTTATCTTAGTATTTTTTTAATACTAATTGTTGTTTTAAGGTTTTATGTTAGTTGGAATGGATTAATACATGAACTTGATTAGGATAAGGGTATCCTAAGAGGGCATGATGATAGTGCTAATAATATCCTAAAACATTTCCCAGTGAAATGGGGACAACATTCAAAAGAAAGAAGTTACAGTGACAATTTTGTCCTGAAGTGACAGCTAGGAATCAGTTCATTCACCATAACAGAATTTAAGAGCTTAATGTAAACCATTGGTATAGCAACTGAATATGATTTCTAAGTCCTAAATTCAAATTGCAGCTGGTATATTTGACTCTATAATCTTTTTTACATTAAAGTTTATCTCTCCTGGAAAAAATAGGATTGTGAAAAAGGATATTTTTTTAGTGTTATTCACAGTGTCCTTTCACTGCTGTTTCATTGCTGATTATTTTATAGCTTTGATTTTCTTTTTCTTTTCCCCAGCCAACAAAATCACACCTGGGAAATACATTCATATCATAATGATAAATGGCCAGTCTAGTAATGATTATATCAAACACCAATCCAAAACGATTAGCATTGCCTCCATTTTGAAGAGTGAAAGTATTTGTTCCAATTCACCTATTCTCAGAAACATAACTAAGAAAGAGCAATAAAACTGCTGCAAGGAACTTAATTCCTTTTAACCTAGTCCTATTTATTTCTCTGCTTCATTATCCCATGAGTGAATTGAAATATGAGTGAATGAGTAAAAAAATAACCTTTCTACTAATTCTCTTAGTTGGGGGAAGTGGATTATTTTGCATATGGTAAAATCATGGAGTACTGTTTATGAGAGTGTTTAATATAGTAAAGAGAAAACTAGGTTATATATCAATGTGCTTTGTTACTGTGGGGCCTAAATGCTGCACAGGGGTGGACAGGGGTGGTAGAATGCGTCCCATTCCCCACGGTCCAGGAGCCAATGGGCAGTATGTGAATATTTCCCATCTGCTCCCCTCTTCTGACAAAAGCTTGCTATTTGCTTACCTTGGCTCCAGGAAGACCAGGCTCACCAGAACGTCCAGCTTCACCAGGAGATCCTTTAGGTCCAGCAGGGCCGGGAGCACCACGTTCACCAGGAGGGCCCTAGAAGAAGGAAAGGCATCAAGAAAAGCTACTAAGAGAAGGTAAATCCTAGCTTTTCATTTCTCCCCAGTTTGAGGGGCCTCTGTGTGACATTAAGACTATGAACAGTGTGTCTAAGGAGGATATACTTGGTGTGGCAATGGATGGCTTCAGCTGCAGATATTGTACACATTTGTGAAAACAGATTCTGACACAAAGCATATCTCAAGACTATGCCCAAAGTCCAAAGCTCCGAGCAAGAAGTGTAATACAGCCTGTAGTTTTGGCAAACAAACACGCATATGTTTGAAATCCATCACCTGACATGTACTTAGGGAATTCTAATGTGAACTTGAGACAGAAGAAAGCAATATGGACAGGGAGGAGAAAGCATGAAAGAAATGAAAAGAGAGTTTGAAACTCTCTTCCAGGCAGGATCTGATTATTAGAAAAAAGCACAAGAAAGTCCCTGGAGATTTCATTGAAACAAAATGTATGGAAGAGTAGGAATCTTATTTGCAATATTCTCTGGGGCCCAGGAAAGATAGCAGAGTGCCCAGGACTATTAGACAAGAACTAGGTGTGATAACAGGTGCTAGCAGTCCTACTAAGAACAAGGACCATGGAGATTTGCAAAACAGACTCTAATACCATTCATAGGAATAAACTTTCCTATTTTTAGTTAAGTGAAGTTGGCCCCATCCCTACTGAATTGCCTCAAAATCTGATTATGCCATCAGATTTGGGGGGCTGAGGGGATAGGTGAGATAGTAAAGTGATTCCTTTGTTTTTAACATCTGCTGTTTTCTCTTAGCCTTGTGCTTTTTATTCTAAACATTTTAAAATAATAATTGCCTTTCATATATTAACATTTTACCATCTTCTTCCATGCCACCCAGAGAGACTTTTTTGTGAGATGGGTGGCCCTGTAATTTTTTTTTGGGGGGGAAACTACCCATCCTTCTTAGCTCTTATAAATCCTCACAATACTATTCAACTCCTTCAGACAAAATTGAAAGGCTATAAAAAGGATGTGGCAAGGAAGACTTTCATTTTTCCCGTTTCCTAGGCAATAAGAACCATGATATCTGAGTTTCTGTATGTCACAAACTCACTGAACATGATCTTGAGCACATTGCTTCAGTAATGGGAGTAAGGTGGAGCAGCCACAAATGTGGATACTTATACATTGGTACTTCTAAATAAATTATTATTGTTTTAGATGTGGCTTCTCTTTTGCTAGCCTATACATCTTGGAAGGGCAGGACAAAAATAATAAAAGGTTGTATTTTGATAATCAGCTCTAGACATAAAAAAATACACAACCATTAAGATAGATAGATGATAGAAGATAGATATAGATAGAAAGATAGATAGATAGACAGACAGACAGACAGACAGACAGACAGACAGACATAGATAGATGGATGGATGGATGGATGGATGGATGGATGGATGGATGGATGGATGGTAAATAAATAAAAATATAAGTCTGGACCTACCTTGGGACCAGCAATGCCATCAGAACCAGGGAAACCACGGCTTCCAGGAGCACCCTGTGACACAGGATTAAGATAATTATTATTGCTTATTGATTAAGGAAAACATTATTGCTGCCAAATAACCTACAAGGAGATCTGTCTTCTAAAAATGCCAATATAAAGTCATTTATTTTATTTTTCTGTGACTAGATAAGGACAATCGCTACAGCTCTAATAACCAGCATTCTACTAGAAAGAATGAAAAGCTGAAAGGCAGAATTATCACTAAATGCCAAATTCAGTTTCAGGATAAAATCCTTTTCTCCAGAATTATAATTCAGTTCCCTGCTTAAGAGTCAAAAGTACCCATTTGTCATTTTGCCTCTTGCCTTAAATTAACACATATGTCTTGCAAATAAAGGACAGGCTATAAAAAGCCACTGTCATGTAGAACAGAAAGCTTAATCTCTCCTAAGATATTACCAGAGGAAATAGTAATGCCCTATTTTAATTTAGTTTCCTTTGAAATGTTGCGACACACATTGTTTTATAGATGGCTTTTCCTCAGCAGAACATTCCTCTGACTTATTAAAATTAGCTAAATCTTCACACTGGCCTGCTTCATTTCACCTGTAATTTAGCTTAGCCAGGGCTTTTTTTCTCATAGAACACTCAGAATGGAGTTCCGGCACCTTTTTTGGATGGAACCTTGAAGGATAGGCAAGGCGGGTTGTATGACATGTGTGAGTTCCGGCACCTTTTTCTTTTACAAAAAAAGCACTGAGCTTAGCAATTCTCAACCAAACTAACTAAATATTATGAACCTGTAAGGCAGACGTGTCCTTCTGCACGTTGGTCTAAATGGATCTCGGTATCCAAAGTTTTAACAAACAACAAACATTGTTACATACACGTTCACCAGCAGGTCCAGGCAATCCAGCAGGTCCTGGCTCACCACGGGATCCTCTCTTGCCTTCTTCACCAGGTGGACCAGGGGGGCCTTGGACACCAACGGGGCCCTAGAAGATAAAGTGAAGGATAGAGGTAAGTTTGTGGGAGAGGTGAAATAAAATCAAGAGAAATAAAATTACAAATGCATTTAGGTGCAATACTTACAGCTTCACCTTTAGCTCCAGCATCTCCTTTGTTTCCAGGAGCACCAGGTTCACCCTAAAGTTATTAAGAAAAGACAAAAACATACATGAGATACTGAATATATCTCACAGTGCAAAAATTCAACAGTAGATTTGTCTTATTCTATATCTTGCAACAGAAAAAGGCAATATTAAGTATTTATTAATTTGTATTATTATACAAAACAGGGAAAACTGCTGAAAAATGTTCATAAAAAATTGGTAGTGGGGAATAGAACTAGGGGAAAGAGATCTGTTAAGATAATTTCCAGCATGCTTCAGCTAATATAAGTATCATATGAGTACAAGAAAGTTGTGGGATTTGTGAGCAATAAAACTTTGGTCAATACTTTTGGAATGGTTATCTTCAAAGCTCACATTTCCATACCATCGTATTGCATGTTTTTATAACTATCCCATCTGGTCAACAAATCCGTTTATTCTGAAGTATTGCACATTTTAAAATGTCAAAAGCCAATGTTTGCTGAAAGGGCGGTGGGATCTGGTGCCAAATCAAGAAAGCTGGTGTTCCATCCAGAAAAATATTCTCTTCTATCTTCATCAAAGTTCATTTCTGGATAACTGGTTACATGAATTTAAGTATTGTAATATAAAGCCCATGACAAAGAGGCTTTGCTAACAGAACATTAAAAAGATATATATCCTGATTGAGTAATGATATGGTAGAATGGATTCTCTATCTCTTTTAGTGGCCAAAGAAGTTGGGATTTACATTATTATGCTGCTCTACCACCCACTTATCACAGAATAGCTACCTGGGGGATCTAGATGTTAATCTGTACAATAGTCTTAAAAACAGAGGCATCTGAAATCCACATGGTCCCACCTGGTGCCCTCTAATTCTCATTACTAGCCAATATATAATTCAAAATATTCAGGTGACACCAATTGACAGTTGATAAGACTAAAGGTGAAGAGCAATTGGGTGGCACTTACACTATTACCCTTGGGACCAGGAGCACCAGAGGGACCCTGAGGTCCAGCTGCTCCACGAGCACCGGGGAAACCAGGAGCACCAGAAATACCAGGAGCGCCCTAGAAGAGGAAACCAGAGAGGTTTAGAGCAGTGGCAAAATGAAGACAATAACAAAAATGAAGAGAGTTCTTGGGATTAGAAGATACTTACAGGTGAACCTTTGGCACCAGGTTGGCCATCAGTACCAGGATTTCCCTAAATCAGAGGGGGGGGGGGAAATACAAATTATTATTATATTAGTTCATTGAATGTATAAGTCACGTCTTCTGTCTCCTAGGCTGGCACACCATGTCATAACTTTCACCATTAATCTTGAGAACACTGAAGCCCTGCCCGAGAAATAAGTGAATTCATGCATTCAAGAGTTCTATTAAAATTAAGAAGTGAAACATTTTTTAACAAATCAGAAGCATGGGAAATAAGAGGAAATTCTTACAGCAGGGCCAGCAGCGCCAGCAGGACCAGCTGGGCCAGGCTCACCACGAGCACCTTGTGGGCCTTCACCACCGCGAGCACCTTGAGGGCCAGTTTCACCCTGTGCAAGAAGAAAGTGGAGATTTATAAGTATGCAGGCCTCCCTGAGTTGATGCACATCTTTCTCCCTAGTCAACCCCACCGCATCATGATTAGTCTTTCCAAGACAATTTCATCTCCTACTCTGTTGTATTATAACACTATCCTAGTTAATCAGAATTCATGTCCTCCCAATCCCATCCTATCAGGCCTTACTCTTGACACACACATTTCAGACTCTCAAGGCCTGTTCTACGTAATGGAGGCCTCTATATAAAATTTAAAATTTATTCTTACATTGTTGAACGTTGTTGCTACTTTTCAGATGCTTTTATTTTACATTATTCAACTAATATTTAAAGCTTGATTATGCAGTTCTTTCCTTCTTATGGAAAATACTGAAATAAGACATAATAATGCCAGCTTCTCACATTTGGCCTCTTTGCTTAAGCCAGCAATCCCTTTTCTGCATCTAAACCTGGACTTACATTTATCCCCCCCCGATTCCTAAACAAGGAACTCTTGAGGTTTCTCAGCATTTTAGCAAACTAGAACGGAGGGAGCTTAAAGCAGGAACTTTTTCAAGCCAGGCATATCATTTCTGTCCATATATTTTTCCTCCAAGGAATGCTTTGAGGCCCAGTTGCTAAGAAACAGTAAGGTATGGTAGAGGTTGATGCCTTCATTGATAAAGAAATCTGAGAGACATCTCTCCCAATCTTTATTTATTGTCTTTCTTAAAAAAAGAGAAAAACTAAAAATTTGGCAGCCAAATTGAATGGTTTTAGTACTTTCATAACACAAATACATTGCAATGGCAAGCTAGTCAGTCATCTTTCAAAACCATTCAGTCACCCTGAACCAGGAGATGGGCAGAAAATAAATTCAGTAATAACAAAAACAATAATAATCATCTTTACCTTAGGACCAGCGGGACCAGGGAATCCGGGAGGACCAGCTGGACCAGTGGGACCCTGTTAAAAAAAGGAAGAAATTAAGAGTTGATTATAGAGCATTTTCATACTGTCCCTAATAAATAGTTCTTTAATACTGCTAGATCTGCATTAATTCTGGCCTTTGAAATAAGGAAAAGAAAAAACAGAGTCAAGGCAAACTCTCTAGAAAAGAAAAAAAGAATATCCTCATTCAGGTCAGAAAACTTAGAAGATCATGCAATATGAAGACTTCCTAAGAGAGAGGCAAATGAGAGAGATACTTACTGTGGGACCGGCAGCTCCAGCAGCACCATCATTACCACGAGCACCCTGTAATGCAAAAGAGGGGAAAGGGCATTTGAATTACCTGCAAAATCACATAAGGTCTGAAAGAGGATACTTGAATTGAGCCCATAAAATACCATGAATACGTAGCAATTTAAAAGTTCAGAGGAATGCACTTACAGCTGGACCAGCAGGACCTGGACGTCCTCTCTCACCGGGAAGACCACGTGGGCCCTAATTAGAAGAAACAAGGGGAAAAAAAGATTAGTTAAAAGTAGTTACTTTCATCTAGATCTCATTCTTATACCTTTATCCTTTCCATTAATTTTAATTATATCTAGCATTTATCATATTCTTCCCAAAAGATCAAGTTTCTCAATCTTAGCAACTTTAAGATGCATAGACTCCAGCTCCTCAGCCAACACGGCTAGCTGGTGAATTCTGGGACTTGAAGTCCATTCATCTTAAAATTACTAAGAGAAACATCAATCTACTGTATTCTTCTAAAAGTGTCATGTCTTAAGTCAGTTTTAGAAGTTCACTCTTTTATTGGGAAGCCATAGGGGTTTTAGAGAGCTATTGGAATTATACTGTCCTACGTCTAGGATTTAACATTAATTTTTAAGACCTCTCTTTTCCCAGATATACGATGTGATCCTTTTTTCTCACTATGTGGTATGGATCTGCTTATAAATATATTTAAAAGCAAATGGAATGGCATCATAGAGTCCATTAAAATTTGCCTTATTTAAGTACTACTAATATGGAGTTCTGTTAAAAATTTAGCATTCTTCCTACTTGACAGTCCCTTGTATTCTTATTATCAAGTGTTTTCCTTTATAAACAAGGCTCAGTTAAGGTTGAATTTAGAAATGACTTCTGCATGGTGTTTCAGGTTTGTCTTCTGTTAATAATACTGTGGAAATAGATTATCTGATTTTATTGGGCACCCTTTGGCCAGAGTTTACAAAAATGTTACACTGGACATCTTTAAATATGGTAGCTGCATAATTCTCATAATACTTTCTATTCCACTATTGTCTTCTCTGTTTGGGTGTCAGTGCCACTAGGTAGGCCAGACCGGGAAATCAACTCCACATGAAGGCTAAAACTACTTACACTGAGATGGCATGTACCTTGAATCTTGCAAGTTTGATTATGCTATCTCTCTCCTCCTTCTTAAACCCCAGTAAATTAGGAAGTGCCTGAGTCACTTCTGAATTTTATCCCACTAAGCTGGACTTAAAAAATGTTTCAGAACCTTTTGCTTAAGTAACAATTACTGTACATCTCTGTAAAGATCACCTTCCTACTACAATGGGTCATCAGTTTTCTGGGGTTTCAACAGACAGTCTTGATATTTCTTATAGATTTTGCCCCAGACAAGCAATTTGCACGATATGCATTGTATCAAAGTACCACGATACAATTAGATTTCTCTTTCTCCATGGCAGATTTGTTCATGTAAATTACTCTATTGGTATATAGACTATATTTCTTAGAGAAATGGATCAAAGAATGGTGAAAATATATACTCACTACTTGTCCGGGGGCACCATTTTCACCAGGGCTGCCAGGTTCACCCTAGAAGGGAAGAAAAGAAGAAATATCAATACCAGCTGTTAAAATGGATGGAGGTGGAATTTTGTATCAAATAAAGGCATGTACTTAAAATGAACACCTACCTTAGGGCCTGCAGGACCAGCATCACCTTTAGCACCATCAAGACCACTGAATCCCTAAATATGATGGGGATAGTGTGTATTTATTATTAATAGATAATAAGAAGGATGAAGAACAGAGAGATTAGAAAACAAAACAAAATGTTCAAAGTTAGAATGGCACTGAAAAAAGTGACTTATGACCTTTTTACACTTATGACCAATGTAGCATCCCCATGGTCATGTCATCAAAATTCAGTTGCTTGGCAACTGACTCATATTTATGATGGTTGCAATGTCCATGTGTTATATGATCACCGTTTGCAACCTTCTTACAAGCAAAGTTAATGGGGAAGCCAGATTCACTTAACAACCGTGTTAGTAACTTAAAAACTGCAGTGATTCACTTAATGACTATGGCAAGAAAGGTCATAAAATTGAGTAAAATTCACTTAGCAAATGTTTCCCTTAGCAACAACTATTTTGGGTTCAATTGTGGTCATAAGTCAAGAACTATCTATATTATATTAGAAACATCATTTAAATGAGTTATAGGAACTAAATGCTAAATGACTTTGGGTAATGTGAGTCCCAGGATGGATGAATTCTTAGGAACCAGAAAGATATACAATGTCCAATTTTTAGAAACTAGCTAGGTACTTTTTTAAAGAATCTGTTTAATGGACTTGTCTACTTGTCTACTTATACAGTATATACCTAAATTCACTTGACTATGGGGTCTATATTTGTGGCCATGATGAATGCCAGGAATGATGGAATAAACGCTTTCTGGCAATGACTACAAACACTATAAACATTTTGAAAAGTGCAATTCCTAAAAATCTTCAGAAGACATGCATACACAATCTAAGTTGTAATTTAGCTTTGTCAGACTTTGAATTGTAGAATTTGTGAACTATGCCGGATGTTGAAGGATTGAAGCATGCTTACTCTGTGTCCCTTCATGCCTGGGAGGCCAGCAGTTCCAGGAAGGCCACGGGCACCCTGAAAGAAACAAGCAAGACATTTTTGAGAATAAAGAAAGGAAAGAATTATGACGATTCACTTTTCATCATGTGGCCATAGTCAGGTCTCTATTTCAAGACTAGCCTGCTACAATTACACTTATCTATGACAATGAACTGAAAAAAGGGATTTTTTTTCTTATTTAGAAATCAAACTTTGCTAGCAAAGTGGAGATTTCAATACTTGAACTTATCTTCCCAAACCCAGTCTTTCAATTGTCCTGATACATACATGTGAGATTCCATTTTTTTTCACAACCCATTTCATTATTAAAGCTTAGTTTTATCCTTTTTATGATCAAAAAAAGATTTGTGTTTGAGCAGTTGGACAATATATGATTCATCAGGACAAAACAATTTCTGGATAACTAACCCATCATTCCCGCCTACATCTACGGACAAGACATCTTACCTGTGGGCCAGGAGGACCACGCTCACCAGGACGGCCAGGTTTTCCAGCTTCACCCTTGGAGAAAGAAAGCAGGGGGAAAAAACTAAGCTAGTGCTAAAACAGTGATAATTAAGAAATCAGAGAGTTGTGGGTTTTTTTTGAAAAGGACCTTAATTCTCTCATCTGCAAAAGAGATCTTTAAGATTTGCAGAAGCCAATAAAAAGTTATGGCTTGAAGTCTGAGATCTCTGATCTTGACAATGCAAACAGAAAGTTGAAAGAAAAAAATATGTGCACTAATTAAGAAGTTCTAGCTTGTTAAGTTACTTGGACTCCACAAATACCAATTGAGGAATTAGCATATTAGATGGCCCTTTGGATGGTTTAATAGTGTATTTTTTTTGGGGGGGGGTTAATATAAAAGAAATGGCAAGATCAAGGATGTAGTAAAATTGGAGATCTGCCATTCACTGCAATGCATAATAGGAGGACCAAAGAGAGTGAGAGAAAGTTTAGACCCTCCAACTCATTTTTGCTCGTTTTCTACTGCTAGACCTGCATTTTTTCAGAAGACAAGACAGGACTGATACACCATGAATCAGTTCCCTCAAACTTGTAGATTCAGAGAAGCCTTTATGTTTGTCAGATTTGCTTGGAAGGTGCACATTCTATCTGTGGATAATTAGAGAAAGAAATGGGTGGTTTCCCCCCCAAGCAAAGAATGATATAGTCACTCACATCATCTCCATTCTTGCCAGGTGGACCAGCTGGACCACGAGGACCCATTGGACCCTAGATAATTTATTGAGGAAAAAACCAAAGGCATTAGAATTAGAATTAATACATCTGTGCTCCTATTTACAACCTTGCTGATATATCTTAAAGAACAGAGACTTGGACAGAAGCCTTTCTGTAGCATGTTTACGTTCAAAGACTATTCTAGGTAATAAAAAATAAATTTAAAAAAGACAACTGCAAGGGGAAAAAAAGTGAAGACTGTTCTGGCTGGCTATAATCATAATAGTTTCCCCCATCCGCTCCCCAAAGGCAAAAGAAGATCAAGCAATACTTACAGAAGAACCAGGCTCTCCAGGCTCACCGGGGGGCCCTTGGAAACCTTGGGGGCCCTGGAAGTTTAAAAGAGGGGCATATATGTTAAAAAGAAAGCCATTCCAAAGAGCGCCCCTATTTGTTCTGGGCTGCATTATTGAAGATACCTAAACATTTTCTGCCATATCCCAAATATGCTTTTCCAAAAGGCAACTGGTCTTTCTTTGTTTTTTTTTCCCCTTGAAGATGTTTCTTCAGCTTCTTGGATGAGAAGCAAAACATCTTCAAGGAAAAAAACAAAGGAAGCCCAACTGCCTTTTGAAAAGCACCTTTGGGACAACATGACCTGGATGACTGAGCATCTCCATAGACACTTTCAGCCGTGGACCTTTCCTTTCCGTTCCTGACTGCTGCCTTCCTATCTTTAGTCCTGCAGTTGGCTAGGCATGAAACAATTCCTTTCATCTGTGAAGCTGACTATTTTCCCACACTGTTAATTTACTGAATTTCTCTATGCTCCATTTTCATTATTCTAATATAGACTGCAAATCTCTGTTAGGGATATGTTGACCCAAAGATCACTGAGGCTCCATTTTCATTATTCTAATATAGACTGCAAATCTCTGTTAGGGATATGTTGACCCAAAGATCACTGAGGCTGAATGGTTGACTGTGGAGCAAATAAAAAGCAGCAAAATTTGAGAAAATAGAGCAGATCAAAGAGGAATTAAATCCTCTAACATATTAGGATTAGATTTAGTGTAGAAGGAATGGATTTAAGAAAGCCTTGTTTATTTATTTATCTGCAATAAGCAAGTTCTGCAAAGCAAATGATTTCATGTTTAGTTCTCTGAATGAATGCATATTGTGCATTTCTAAGTTTAAAATTGTACAAGGAAGGTGGCATCTCCAATATCATAGAGGGAAACGAACGTAACTTGTCTTCTTTACTTGTTTGCAACTCTGGATTGTCCAGTGGCGTAGCGTGGGGGGTGCAGGGGGGGCCGGCCGCACCGGGCGCAACATCTGGGGGGGGCGCATTAGATGCATTTTACTTTAATTACATCAGTATTTTCATAACAAACAATACATGTGCTTAGGGGGTAAGGGTTTCTTTAACTAATCTAGTAGAAGAGACTCGAGTGCTAAAATCCATGGGTTAGGGGGCGCAAATTACTTGCCTTGCCCCGGGTGCTGACAACCCACGCTACGCCACTGGGATTGTCTGCAAAGATTGTAAATAACAGTAGGCCTTCCACAAAATATTGCTACTAACACCTTTGCTCTAAAAAAAAAAACTCCCCTCCAGTTCTGTATGGGATTCTGCACAACTTAAGCAGAAATTTTGTACTAATTTTGAATACGTGTGGCTGATATTCATTAATAACTGAGCAGGCATAAAATTCTTGTTGTCTGCAACATGACAGTCCTCACTTTTACAAAGCCTCTGCTCTTGAAAAGAGAGGAAGGAATAAAAAGGTTTTGAAACAGTCCCCTTGACTATAGTACCAAATTTACATATTTTTGTTATAGAAAGTTCATTCTTAAAAAGGAAGACAGAAAATACTTACAGGAGCACCAGGGGGGCCGGGAAGACCACGGGGACCAGCTGGACCCTAAATATCACCAAGAAACAAATAGTCAGCTTAAACTGAATTGGTACAATTTCTCCTTCAACTTGGATATCTATGTTCTTGAAGTCTATATAATCATCCTATTGCCCTGATCTTGTTTGATCATTTTGAAATGCTCATTAACCATATATGGTTTTGTTAAGGAAGCCTGGCCTTGTATATCATTTTCTAAATGAACTTTCTTCATTCTTTTCTAAGCAGTCTTTTCATAACTCATGGCCCAGTTTCAACTTCCACACTGATTTTCAAAAATGCATTTTATAATGGCTATGTTAACAGTTAAATGTAATTTGCAATCTCTCTAGTGATGGGTGAGTTGCCATTAGCTTTTGCTTAAGGTGAAGCATAAGGCAAAATGGATCAGTCCCTCTTGAGCAAAACAAATGAATATTGCTTTCTTCTTTTCAGAAGCTAAAAGTAGGCTGTACATTTCTGCTTCACTTAAAACTATATTAAAGGATGGATTTAAGCCATGGTTGTTTCAATTACTTTTTTATTACAAAAAATGTAGCTATAATAATCACAGCTTAAATTCAAGCTGTCTTTAACTGCAATTCTCCATTCAGTTAAGAGGACAATGTAATTATAGTCTTTAAGAAGCCACTGTAACATTATGGTCTTAAATCCCACTGATCGCAATGACCTGCTTTTTGTAACTAAAGTGCCTCTGCTAGTTGTATAAAGTTTTATTATAAATCAAACATGCTGTCACTATGGTCCTTTATTAAATGAGTGAATACCCATTACTTGAATTTCTTGTCTAATTCCACTGCTTTTCTGCAGTACCTTTTCCTACAAAATAAACCCCACAGGTGAACCTTTGCTTCTTCACTGAACTCTTCTGAGGATATCTGTATCTATATCTCCATAGATTCACCTTCTGGCCTTAATAATTATTGAACTAAAAAGAGTCAACTTATTCATACCATATAACTTAAAGTATACACTGATTAGCAACTTTCAATGTTTTTCTTCTTCTTCCTCCTCCTCCTCCTCAGTCATCCCTTCCCCCTCAACTAGCATCTTCTCCAAAGATTGGAGGACACCAGAACTTACCATTGGACCAGGAACAGCAAGACCAGCACCACCAGATTTTTCATCGTAACCGTAAGACATTTGTGAAGCAAAGTTCTAGCAGAGGAAAGAGTGAAAGGAGGACATGAGAACAGGTACTTAAACATGAATGCCACATAAGTAGATGGAATAACCAAGTTAATGTTGCTTACTCCGCCAAGGCCAAGGGGACCAGGGGGGCCTGGAGGTCCAGGAAGACCAGGTTGTCCAGGGATGCCATCTCTGCCGCGGGGGCCTGTAAGTCCCTGAAAATAAATATAGCAAGAAGTCAGACATTGCTATTATGAAAGTATATTCTCATTCATTGGCAAGATCAGAACTTGTTGAAAATTCCCTACAGCTCTGCAAAATTTGGATGGAGGATACATTAACATTGCCCATAAACCTTTTTTTTTAAAAAAAGATGACTACAACTGGGATGGGAATTTTTTAAAAATATTAAATAATAGTAACCCTGTAAAAGTAACCTTTGTAACTCATGTAAAAGTCATGTATATTTTTTAAAAATCTAAAGTTAAATATTAAAAATGTCACGAGGTTTTAATTTTTGTGCCACTTTATCTTATTTTTATTTTAGAAAGTTATAGCAAGTCAGTGAAACTGGAGTATACTTCCCATTGGATGAGGTGCAACCAATGTTGCCATAAATTAGTTTCACTTTGAAGATTTTAGGGACAGAGTAGTGTGTGTTTGTAATACAAATCATAAAAATATAGCAAATGTGTATGAGCAATTATAGGCCAAACTACCAATCTCCCATATTACATTGCAGTATTACAAAATGTTTTGTCATACTTTTGAACATGGCTTTAATGTTTTTATCTTTTAATTTGAACTACAATCAGCCAAACCTGTAGATACCTACACTTTCTCCTTTGGGGCCTGGTTCTCCTTTAGGACCCTGCCAAATAAAAGGAAAAAAAAGTGATTATTCATATGCTACATGAATAAAAAAAATGATATAGCTAAAAAAACTGAAGTTTGGATTGCAAAAAGAAAAAGAAAAAAGAAAAAAATATAATTAATTTACCTCTACACCGGTGACTTCTGGGTAAGCAGGAATAGAATCTTGAATATAAAATGTAAGAGTATTAAGAACCAGAAATTGTGGTCAGTTTAATTGTTTTTTTTAAGCTTCTATGTTTTCCTGTCTATCATGAGAGGTTTTTAATATAATGAAGTTTATGTGTTAAACATGCTTATCAGACTCACAGTCTTCTGCTGGATGAATGTATTTAATTTCAAAAGATAATAGAACATTAAAAATCCTATGATCATTGGCCTAATTAGAAAATGTGATATATGATTATTAATGCCAGCCAGAGTTCAAATTGCACACATTTCAGAAAAATACAGTACTACTCAATTTCCTTTCCATGATATGCCACTTTGCTATGCAATAAAGCTTTGATATGGTAGCCTGAAAGCATCTTGGCCAAGCTTCAGTTTTCTCAAATCTTGCCTAGACCCATAGATGTTATCTTTCTTGCCAGCTTTCTCCCTGCCTGCAAATGATTTTCATAAATATTTATATTAAATCCAAATGAATAGATTGAGATGGAAAAAGATCAGAAAGTGGCCTTGGGAAAGAAGAATGATTTGCCATTAGTATTTCAAATGAAAACACAGTATTAAGTATTAAGTAACTATATAGGTGACAAACAGATTGTTGGATAAATAAATGTTAAAACTGAATGCTTAAAAGATGATTGGTTTATATAGGCATGGCTGATTAGTTTTAAAATTAGATGATTTTTTTTACAAGCGAAGAAGGATGGAAATGGATACATAATTGGAAGTAAATGTAAGTACTTCAAGTAAATGGTGAATGGTTTTGACTAAAATGGACTAATAATGGATAAATACCAGAGTATATGAGAATGTATGAGTGACAGTTCGGGCTGCCAGAAGAAAGTAGAGAAATGGGATGGGATGACAGAGTAGATAAGAAGGAGATATACTGTAGCTCATACCGGATCCAGGACAAACTGCACAACATTCGCCTGGAGAAACTATAGCATTGGGGCAGTTTGACACATCTGAACACACAATGACATCACATACTGGGTAACCATGTTCACACAGGCACAACACACACTTTTCAGGCCTCCAATATGCTTTGTCTTTGTAGATTTTTCCATTGTGTGTACAGCTTCCAGGTTCGACTGTAGAAGATGACAATAAAAGAAACAGATGTGAACAGCTGTTCTTTGGGCCAAGGGCTAACAAGGGTAGCAAAATGGAAGACATTTCAAGAACAGTGCCATTTGAACAACACATACGTGTTTTGGTGTTTTTCTCAGCATTTGTTTTCTTTTCTTGCACTGTTCTGACTTGATTCTCTGTGGGGGGTTTTAAACCTCATCTGCTTTTCATCAAGCACAGTTCTATGACACAGGAAGCGAGCTCACTCCACAGTAACTCTTTCCAATTGCTTTGGAATTTAAACAAAACCTCTAGCTAGTTGTTACATCCAATGCGTAACCTCAGCATTCTGGCACTGAAGCCAAACCAAACACAAGGCAAGGAAAAATAAATTAATAATCTTTTGGGGGGAAAAAAGAGAAAGAGATGGGGAAGAAGAGAGAGAGAAACAAAAATGGCATCTGAATCGAAAGATGATTCATGAATGGGAAGGAATGGTTTCTTATCAGTAACTTGTGCTTTTGGGAAATTGAATCAAAGGAATTTCAGAGAGAAGGCGTAGTGTGTGAGAGCCATGCAAGGCAATTCCCACAAGGCAGGTGCAAAGGACTTGGATGAAATATTTTGTTAGCTCTGTGCATGTTATACAGAGTAGACCTAGCTAAGCCAAGAGTACTAATTAAAGGAGAAAACCAAAATAAATATTTTTTCTAATACATGTCATTTCAAATATAAAGAATACCATAATTAGAAATCCTGATATAGAGCTACGTGCTTGTAAAATTGAATACTTCCTTTTAAAAGAGTGTATAGTTTCAATGCCAGACTCCCCAAACCAGAAAAATATTTATTTCATTTTGCACTAGTGGATGAGAAATAACAAGATGAAAGTAAGCAGTTTCTAGGAAATGCTTTTTTAAAAAAGCAAGAAGAGAAAATGGTCCACAGAGATTTAGGAAAATAAAATTTCCCTGAACATTGCAATAAAACTACAAATTATCCACAAGATGGCAGCAAAATATCCACAATTTGAGATCTGAGGTCACCAAAGTTCTCTGCTAAGGCATGTCAATTTTCTTTCCTTCCAAAGTGGGCAGGAGTGGTGTTCAAAAGGCATATTTAATCCTTGACTCCAGAAAGAGTCTCACTTTGATTGATGTGGATTCCTTTCAAGGCCACCCCCACAACCCAGCTGAAAGGCTACCTCGCATGGCTTGGTAGCCAAAAGCAAGATAATTTCTTCATGGCCACTAGATGGCACTACTGGATATTTTTGATTAGAGGCGGTAAGTCCCTTGAAACCTTCGTTGTCCAAGAGGCTTTGTCTGTGAAATGATGTCTAGACTTTTGTGCTTTATAGATTGCTGAAACATTTTCCTTATGAATCATTTTGAAGCTGCCCTCCCCCCACCGCGCACACATACACACACACTAAATGGTTTTGTGATAGCTTCTGCAGGTTTCTTCAGCAAGGTAGTACAACAGGCTTGTTTATATTCTATATTCACAATCTTTATGCTTTAGTTTTCTAAGCAGCTGTCCAATGACTTTTCCATCATTTGCTGAATACCCCTTTCCTGTCCCTCCCTGATGACAGCCACTCCCATTCCCTCTCCCAAACTCTGCTTTAATGAACTTGGCAAGACGGCAGGGCAAGGCTTTGAATTGGTCCAACTTGTTGTTTTTCCCCAAGGCAAAGAAAAAAAAGGGGGGGATCAAAAAACCCCCCTACCATGCCTAAGGCTGTCTGCAGCTGCTTAGGTTTGCTCTTCGAAAGGTTCATGTTCTCCATTAAATACTGCACTATCGTGGATATAAAAGAAGATAGGTGAAATAACGATTTTTCTTTTCAGTCTTTCAAAGGTTCTTTCCCTGCATTCAAGGCAGTCTTAAAAGTTTCGGGAAGGTCAAGGAGATGTACTGATCTTTCCCTCTTGACAACAACAACAGTCTCAGAATTTATTATCACATACATGTACTTTCTTTGCCCAGATGTGTTTCTCTACCTTTCAGTTATAGCAGATATAACAAGCATTTCAATTACAGCAAAACAGATGACAAAGGCTATCAGAGTGAAAGTAGATTAAAGGACCATACATACCATCTTCTTCATCTTGGCCTTTGGTGAGTAGAACAGTTGCTGCTATCAAAAGCAGTAACCGGGAATCCACAAAGCTGAACATGTCTAAATATTAGACATGAAGACTCTTTGTATCCTGGGTTCTGCTTTAGTGTCCAGTCATACAGGGACGGTCTGCTTTATGTAGTTCCACTCCAGACCCCAGCAGAAACTTCCTACTGACTCTGTCAAGTTTTTAGGTTCCCTTTTTATATGGTCCAATGTCCTAGAGGTGGATCCCTTCTTCGCTTGCTTCTGAGTGTTGAAGGGGGGGGGCTGGATTTTGGGCCAGCCTCTCAGCCAATCAGCAAATGCAGTCTACCCTCAGACACACTCACAACACACACATATGCATGCACCCACTCCCACAAAGTTGAGAAGCCAAGCCAAGCCCCCTTTTTATCCAGTCTCAAAAGAATGGACCATGTTAACTTCCAAACTAGTGGAAGTTTTCATTTGGCAGTGTGCTTTTCAAGAAGAGGGTGGACTAGAGAGGGTATGAACTGCGGGGATGTACATGGGGGAAAGGAAGAGGAAAAAGGAAGGCAAGTTTCTTAGGAAAGTAAGAGCTACAGGAAAGTTCAGAAGAAGAGTGTTACAAAAATCGAATATCCAAAGGCACGCAGTTACAGAAAATTGTACGCTGGAATTTGGAACTCCTGCATGATCTAATAAAGCATCTATGAAGGTGGGGCACCAGAGGGTGATATAGAGCAAAGCATGCATTTCTTTCTAAATAGCTTTTCTTCTCAAAATATGAACAAAGCAAATTTTTAGAGATCATGGGAGCTTTCATTAAATATCCATTACTGTTGGTTTTACTATGATTTGCTTAAGTTTGGATGATTTTTTTTTGCCTTCCTCCATTTCTCTCTCCATTTCAGAGAGTTGGAATAACTTATTTAATTTTTAAAAAATAGATATAAATGTACGAACAGTGGAAAAAAGGAAAGTGATTTAAAGGTACCACTGCAGTTTCTCCTGCTTAGAAAACATCCTAAAGAAATGGGGAGAGATTGCAAAATTATTAATAAAAAAGAAAAATAGAAGGGCAAAATCACGAGATATTCCTATGATTTAGCAGCTTCTTCTGTGCTGAAGGACTCTAATGTGTGTATTGAGTTCTTTGACCCACCAATGTGTCTCTATCCACTTCTTTATTCCTACTGATGGGAACTGCATGTATGAACTGTTCCACACACAAAGCTCACAGTCCAGATACCTCTACTTATTACTGATTGCAACAGAAACTTTTGAACCTTATCTTCAACACATTGTCCTGGAAATTCTTTAGAAATCAATAGTACATAAATCTGGGAAAGACTGTGATATAAATATCATTTTAATGGGAACTTTCATTTAAGTCAATACATTGAGCTGAAACATTTCGTTACCATATTCTGGTTCTTTAGCCTCTAAATATTGCAACTATGTACACATGGAGAGGTATCTACATATCTGTTTTGTTTCTCTAAACAGTATTATATAGATTAACCCTGTCAGAATGTCAAGATTTGTATGGTCAGGATAGACTTGCAGCATATGAACTTAACATGAATAAACACATTTTAAATTACTTTAAATTTAAAGTTTTTTTTAATTGAAAATAAAATGTTATTCATGACACAGTCCATTATTTTATTAGTAGAGATGAGACTTAAATATTGATAAAATTCACTTTCCCCACCCATTCCATTATTTTATTGATCATTTCTTCTGCAAAAATTTAAATGGAAATTGTAACAATAACAAGCATTTCAAAATATAATACGTTTTTTACAATTTATTATTAGACACATTGCAGCTTTTTGTTTAAACCCTTAAGGCATCTTCCTACTGCTTTTTAAGTAATAAAAGAAAAAAATGTTATTGGCAAGGATCCATAAGTGTTCAAAAGCGCAAAGAGCCACGTTGGTTGGAAAAAGAAGCACCATTGTAACGACAGCACATAAGATACAGTACCATTTTTAGAAGCTGCAATTACGGGTGTGTTTAAATGTGTGTGTATTTTTACCAGCTATGGTAAACCATACCTTTCAACTCCTGGACTCTAAAATGAGGGTCAGAAAGCTTCTAAATGAGGGACATCCTGAGACAAAGCATTTTGGAATAAGAGACATCAGGAGAGTTAGCTTCCCATGAAGAAATAAACACGCAAAAAGTGTATGTCTGAAGAAGTGGATTGCTAAATACATTTTTTTAAAAAAATGTTGCCTTAGAAATTTAGGATTTAAGATGGGTTTGTGACATAGGTCACTATTATCCTAAAACATGATAAATGCCTGCCAGTCATACCTTTTTAACAAAAAACATTAGAATGCCAAGTGGTCTGAAACTCACTTTTTGAGAGGAGGGGAACAAAAATTCCCCCACACTTGCTGTAAGTCAGGTAGCACATACATTTAATAAATAAATTAATGAAAACTTCAACTACATTGGCATTTGACCCTAGTCATGACAACAAAATGGTATATAGTTCATTTTGTCATTTGCCCCTTTTCCCTTGCCTGCCCCTGAGAACACCGATGTTCAGCTGGCAAATATGCCAAAAATCAGGGACACTAAAAAGCTGAATGAGATCTATAGAACATGGAGCTTCATCAATAATATTAATCAGAGTGCCTTGACTGAGCTGAATACATAGCAACAGCAGTTGTTTTATTTTTCAGTGCCTATAACTATGCACAATGCAAAATAATAATATACATCAAAGTGAACACAACTCACTAAAATCCAACTGAAGATCACAGCTAAAACAGAGACTTACTAATCAGAATGGCCAATAACATTTAAGAAATATTATTAAGACCTATATCTAAAATCTATTTTAGATTAAGATCTATATCTAAAATAAATATTAAATATTATTAAGACTTATATCTAAAATAAATACTTAAATCACAAAGAAGTACTTAAATCACAAAGCCCACAAAAAAAGAAATGTAGCACATTTTAAAATTTTGATCAAACTACAAGTGTAATTCCAGTAGAAGAGTTCATTTCAGAACAGATTACTAATGAGAATACATTTTAAATATTATAACCTTTAACATATCCAGGACTACAAGCTCCATTCTCTCTACTTGCTATTGGTGTGCTAATGGGTACAATATAAATGTATTTTTTTAAATTATAGGACAATACTCTTTTATGAGCTGCCCAGGCTTATAGTTACAATATGAGAAGCTACATACTGTATCTTGAAATCAAATCAAATCAAAAGATTGATTAGTAGTTGGAGTTTTGTTACATTTTCAAGTGGTTTGGTACCCATGGACAGAATGTCCTCTTCTGTTCTCATTATTGTCCCCAAAGTTTGGAGTATCCTCCCCAAAGTTAGGGAGAAACAATCACCAAACTTTCACCATATACCACTTCTTCATCAGGCTTCATTTTTCATTGTAGTCAATGAGAATTTGGGTAAGAATAAGAAGGACTAGGAAATGTTGCTGATACATACATACACACACACACACACACACACACACACAAACACACACACACACACACACACACTCATATATATATATATATATATATATATATATATATATATATATATATATATATATATATATATATATATATATTCTTAACTAGCATGGCACACTATTTCTAGAGAAGAATGAGTTAATAATTTTTCACTTATAATAATGTTTTGTATAATAAACTGAATAATTAGTTGAGCATAATTTGGATGTGGCTTATAGTGCATTGCCATTTTAATTTAATTCTCCTTTAGTGAAAACAGAGTTAGTTTATAAAGTGTTTGTATGTGCAATTAGGTCTGAGGGATAAACTTAGACTACTGCTTGTGTAGTTCCCCCACTTCCTGTGCTGTCTTACAGCAACTTTGACAGGTGCTGATATCACTTAGTTTTTAGTATTAAGTTACCTTAATCCCATGCCTTGGGTGTAAATTTTGATGAGACATGACATGGGTCTGGTCCAGGTGATCTCTGGTCCACAGCAGAACGATTTTTATGCTACATGCTAGGCAGGGGTGGGATTCAGCCGGTTCGCACCACTTCGGCAGAACCGTAGCAAATTTTTTTGTTGCCCAGGCCCAGAATGGACTTCTGGAAGCGCCATCCACACAGAGAACCGGTTGTTCACATATTTGAATCCCACCACTGTTGCTAGGCCTTGTAGAGGTTGTGAAATGATGTTCTGAGGGAGAACATTGTGATGGTCAGATCATTCTATATTGTACCTGTCTGTTGTTGACTCACTTGATCAGTGCAATAGAGAGGGCCAATTTAAACAGCCCACTCAAGTGACTAATGCATCTTGTTGTTGTTGTTAGCTGCGAAGTCGTGTCCGACCCATCGCGACCCTATGGACAACATTCCTCCAGGCCTTCCTGTCCTCTACCATCTTCTGGAGTCCATTTAAGCTCGCGCCTACTGCTTCAGTGACTCCATCCAGCCACCTCATTCTCTGTCGTCCCCTTCTTCTATTGCCCTCGATCTTTCCCAGCATTAGGCTCTTCTCCAGTGAGTCCTTCCTTCTCATTAGGTGGCCAAAGTACTTGAGTTTTAGCTTCAGAATCTGGCCTTCTAAAGAGCAGTCAGGATTGATCTCCTCTAGGACTGACCGGTTTGATCGCCTTGCAGTCCAAGGGACTCGCAGGAGTCTTCTCCAGCACCACAGTTCAAAGGCCTCAATTCTTTGGCGCTCAGCCTTTCTTATGGTCCAACTTTCACTGCCATACATTGCAACTGGGAACACCATAGCCTTGACTATACGCACTTTTGTTGACAGGGTGATGTCTCTGCTTTTTAGTGTGCTGTCTAGATTTGCCATGGCTTTCCTCCCCAGGAGCAAGCGTCTTTTAATTTCTTGGCTACAGTCCCCATCTGCAGTGATCTTGGAGCCCAGGAAAATAAAATCTGTCACTACCTCCATTTCTTCCCCATCTATTTGCCAGGAATTGAGAGGGCCAGATGCCATGATCTTGGTTTTCTTAATGTTAAGTTTCAACCCAACTTTTGCACTCTCCTTCTTCACCTTCAACAAGAGGCTCTTTAGTTCTTCTTCACTTTCTGCCATTAGAGTGGTATCATCTGCGTATCTTAGGTTGTTGATATTTCTTCCGGCAATCTTAATTCCAACTTTTGATTCATCTAGCCCTGCCTTTCTCATGATGTGCTCTGCATATAAGTTAAATAGGCAGGGCGACAGTATACAGCCTTGCCGGACTCCTTTCCCAATTTTGAACCAATCAGTGGTTCCGTGTCCAGTTCTCACTGTTGCTTCTTGACCCGCATATAGGTTTCTCAAGAGACAAATAAGATGGTCTGGTATTCCCATCTCTTTAAGAACTTGCCACAGTTTGTTGTGATCCACACAATCAAAGGCTTTAGCATAGTCAATGAAGCAGAAGTAGATGTTTTTCTGGAACTCCCTAGCTTTCTCCATGATCCAGCGTATATTGGCAATTTGATCTCTAGTTCCTCTGCCTCTTCGAAATCCTGCCTGTACTTCTGGTAGTTCTCGATCCACATACTGCTGAAGTCTAGCTTGTAGGATTTTAAGCATGACTTTACTAGCATGAGAAATGAGTGCAATGGTGCGATAGTTTGAACATTCTTTGGCACTGCCTTTCTTTGGAATTGGAATGTAAACTGATCTTTTCCAATCCTGTGGCCACTGTTGAGTTTTCCAAATTTGCTGGCAAATTGAGTGTAGCACTTTTACTGCATTGTCTTTTAAGATTTTGAATAGCTCAGCTGGAATACTGTCACTTCCACTAGCTTTGTTGTTGCTCAGTTTTTCTAAGGCCCACTTCACTTCACATTCTAGGATGTCTGGCTCGAGGTCAGTGACCACCTCATTGTGATTATCAGGGACGTTAAGCTCATTCTTGTATAGTTCTTCTGTGTAATTTTGCCACCTCTTCTTAATCTCTTCTGCCTCTGTTAGGTCCCTGCCATTTTGGTCCTTTATCATGCCCATTTTTGCATTAAACGTGCCCTTCATTTCTCCAATTTTCTTGAAAAGATCTCTGGTCCTCCCTATTCTATTGTTTTCTTCTATTTCTTTGCACTGTTCATTTAAGAAGGCATTCTTATCTCTTCTAGCTATTCTCTGGAATTCTGCATTCAATTGGGCGTATCTTTCTTTTTCTCCCTTGCCTTTCGCTTCCCTCCTTTCCTCAGCTATTTGCAAAGCTTCCTCAGACAGCCATTTTGCTTTCTTGCATTTCTTTTTCTTTGGGACGGTTTTGGTTGCTACCTCTTGTACAATGTCGCGAACCTCTGTCCATAGTTCTTCAGGCACTCTGTCTATCAGATCTAATTCCTTAAATCTATTTGTCACCTCTACTGTATATTCAACAGGGATATGATTTAATTCATACCTGAGTGGCCTAGTGCTTTTCCCTACTTTCTTCAGTTTAAGCCTAAACTTTGCAAGGAGAAGCTCATGGTCTGAGCCACAGTCAGCTCCTGGTCTTGTTTTTACTGACTGTATAGAGCTTCTCCATCTTTGGCTGCAGAGCATATAGTCAATCTGATTTCTGTGTTGACCATCTGGTGATGTCCATGTGTAGAGCCGTCTCTTGGGTTGTTGGAAAAGAGTGTTTGCTATGACCATCGCATTCTCTTGACAGAATTCTATCAGCCTGTGCCCTGCTTCATTTTGCACTCCAAGGCCAAACTTGCCTGTTATTCCAGTTATCTTTTGGCTTCCTACTTTAGCATTCCAATCCCCCATGATGATAAGAACATCATTTTTTGGTGTTAGTTCTATAAGGTGCTAATGCATCTAGGTAGTTTCTTAAGCATATTTATGGACATTCCCAGCAATTCAATGGTCCCCTTGATTTTTATTATACAAGAAACTTCCCTCTATCCCCTCCAAAATGCTGATTTTCATGAAAAAAGAGAAAAAGACGACTCATGTCTTTTTTCCAGCAAAACTACCCAGAACTCTGGTGCTACATATTTCTATTAATTTGCTAAATGTTCACAGTATTTATGCAAATAAATGCAACTTTTCAGATTCTAAAATCTAAAATATTGTCTTTACTAAGCCTACGCTGAGGTAGATTAAGCCTGCTTCAAAATGTTATTATGAGGATAAAATATACAAAAATAAATAACACCATTCCACGTACATCTCTCGTAAAACTCACTATGATTCTGGGCCAAATTGCTGTCTCTGTAATTTCCCAGAACGGGAAGTTCCGAAAAACAGAGAAGGTTTTTAGGAAAGCATCATGGCATTCAGTAATGAAGCCTAGGTTCTCCCTATAAAAATTTCCAGGTTCAGTTCTGGCATCACTTGATTCAAATCCTAAGAGATCTGCTGACCATTATTGTTTTTGTGTTAGGTAGCCTCAGTTGCACAGAGTTCTTAAAGAAGAGATCGCAGATGACCTATTAACTAGCAGTGCTAATTCCCAAGTTTTGAAGTCCCCCTGAGACTTGGCTTTCTTACTAGGGTTCCTGATCTCGCAGTGTTGAAGCATGGCAGCTAAAAATTATTTAAGGTGGATTTTAGATTTAGATCTCCTATATTATTTTCTTGGATATTTTGTGCAATATGGAAATTGTATTAGGATGGGATCGCGAACCTTGGCTAGTTTGCTATCCCATCAAATGACTTTGATATCCCCCAAGTCAGTCCTGATAATGATCATAGAAAATGTGAAAATGGGTCCCCTTTGGTTGCCTCTCTGTTTGTTCATCTCCCATACAATACTCCCTACTCTTTAAGACTTTAAAATCCAATGCATTCTTCTAGGCTTTAAAAGAAACTTAATATACAAATGATACAAAAGAGAATCCATGAGCTTTCAATGGTCTCTCTCTCTCTCTCTCTCTCTCTCTCTCTCTCTCTCTCTCTCTCTCTCTCTCTCTCTCTCTCTGTGTGTGTGTGTGTGTGTGTGTGTGTGTGTTAACAGGCTGCAATTAAACACTCAGAGAACTCCACCAAATCAGCTAAATATTTTTTTCTCTTTTAGCCACATTCAAAATATCTGGCAGGCTTCTAAGACTGTATCAACGTACCCCAGACACGTTGCAGGAGACACCCCCCCCATCCCTCCTAGTCATGATTGCTTTTTTGGAAACTTGTAAAATCTGGATCCTTTCCAGAGTAGATGTGTCTTTAATTTTTGCAGCATGACCAAAAGGAAAAGAGAGAGTGAGACAGAGAAAGAGAAAGAAAGAGAAACAAGAGGTTGGGTTAAAAGTGGGGGAAAGGAACGCCACCTCATCACTTGCTCTAAGCAGTTTGGGCTCTGGAATGTGATGGGTTTGCCGGAAAAGAAGAAAAAATGAAGACAAAAATACAGTGCAAAAGGAGGGGGCAGGATAACCGTCATTCTTGTTTTAAGGGGAAAATGGAGAGAGAGAGAGAGAGAGGGAAGGAGGAAGGGAGAGAGAGAGAGAGAGAAGCAGTCGATGTAACAAAGCTTGACTGCAATAGAGATCTATAGCAGTATACTCTGGGATTAATACAGGTATTCGTCAACTTACAACCATTCGTTTAGCAACCATTCAAAGTTAGAACAACACTGAAAAAAGTGACTTATGGCTGTTTTTCACACTTACAACCATTGCAGCATCCCCATGGTCAAAACTGCAGTGTCCCTGGGTCATGTGATCACTTTTTGTGATCTTTTGACAAGCAAAGTCAATGGGGAAGCCAGATTCACTTGACAGCTGTTTTAGTAGCTTAACAACTGCAGTGATTCACTTAACAACTGTGACAAGGTCGTAAAATGGGGCAAAATTCACTTAACAACTGCCTCACTTAGAAACAGAAATGTGGAGCTCACTTGTGGTTGTAAGTTGAGGACTAGCTGTAGTCTTATTGTGACGTGTGTAATTTTTAGATAGCAATATATAAGCCTTCACTTACTTCAAAATATAAGTTGGAATTTTATTAGGATCTCTCCCATTCATTCAGATGAGTGAAGCTCTAAGAATTAGCCGCAAAGTCTCCCCTTAATGAGTATGGAGCCTCTGGGCCCACATCTCATCATAACTGTGTATTTTAATGTATATCTAATGGATCACTACATTTCTCAACAACAAAGCCCTCTGAGAAGCCATTTTCAATAGATATGAAGAAAAATAATGAAAGATATTTTCTTGTTCTCAATTGTGTGAATTAATTTGGTTTTGCAAAAAAGAAAAAAAAGAAGTGATTGCTTTGATAACCATCTTCATATAGGCATTGAGGGAACATTGATGAAGCACTGAGTCCAACTTCTTGGGGGTAGAATTGTAATCTAAGTGTCGTTTAGTTCCAGGTGAAATTGTTGGGGGAAAAACCTGCTACACTGGATACATTTTTTGTGAATTTCAGTATGATCCAAGCGCAACCATCTGTGGGACCATTTTTTAAAGCAATCTGAGGCAATGCATACTTATTCAAGAATATCTTCCACTAGGAAGATGTAGTTCCGTTGGCATTTCTATTACATAAAATTACTGCATATGTGTTGAAGACAAGGGAGTTCCTGGTGTGCAGTTACTATAGATCCATCAGGATGGACTGCTACAGCAATCAGAAACACTGTGATAAAGCTATAGTTGTAGAGGTCTCAATCATCTGTCCTCAGTGCTTTTTTTGTAAAAGAAAAAGGTGCCGGAACTCACACATGTCATACAACCCACCTTGCCTATCCTACAAGGTTCCATCCAAAAAAGGTGCCGGAACTCCGTTCTGAGCGTTCTATGAGAAAAAAAGCCCTGTCTGTCCTACTGATACTGTAAGGAACTCAATTGTCCATCTAAGTAAATCCTAACATATAGCTTTAAGTATGCCTACCTAACGTATTGTACTGAGTATCTCTATGTGCCTGTTTCCCATTAAGTCAAAGCCCTTGGTGTGAGAAGAGATAATGTGCTCCCAAAGAACACACTTGATTCTCAAAACCCAATGTAGCTCAACTGGAGAGGATGAGAGAGGCAGAGTTTTCCTATAGTGACCCTTGGGGATGAGATAATGAAGCCCCACTCCAGTTATTATGTCTCAGCACACAGAGAGGATGAAGTTCTCATGGCAGGAGGATACACAGAAAGAAAGAAAAGAAAGAGAGAGAGAGAGAAAGAAAGAAAGAAAGAAAGAAAGAAAGAAAGAAAGAAAGAAAGAAAGAAAGAAAGAAAAGAAAGAGAGAGAAAGGAAGGAAGGAAGGAAGGAAGGAAGGAAGGAAGGAAGGAAGGAAGGAAGGAAGGAAGGAAAAGAAAAGAAAGAAAGAAAGTCTCTTGGAATGCAACCAGTCCCTGAAGGGTGTTATAGAAACATGGTAGAATGAAAATAATTAATAAACTACGTATATGCATAAACGTTTTACAGGGAAAAAAAGAAAAGGTTATACTAGAGTTGCCTTGTGCATCAAAATGGGGTAGAGTGATATATTATAAATGAAGCAAACATTTCTTTTGAAACATTGTGAATGTTCATATCAATCTCCCAAAGCCAATTAGTACTACAAATGTACTGGCACCTCGTGGCCAAGAAGCCAAAGCTTATCTGTAGATAGAAAATGAAGTTAGAGAATCATCTGAAAAAGAAAGCGTAACAATAATGACTGACCTCCGTTGGATCACATGTAGTGGAAAAATGCTCATTCTTGAAGTCACAAAGAGACCAATAGTAAATGACTGTGTCCAGGAACAAAAAAACAATGAGGGGAAATAAGATATTGTACCAAACTTCTTCCTCTTCCTAGTGTTATTCCTGCAGGTGTAAGGTCCACTTTTCAAATCTACAAACCACCATCTTGCACGATAAAATGCAGCATCCAGGTCCAACTGGGCGATTTTCATGTCTGCATTTATTGTCTCTTGTCATTGTGTTGTGATATTCAGTACAATGATATTATGTTGAACTTAATCTTAAGTAATGCCCAGAATGTTGTCAAAGATATAAAGGTTGTTGAATTAACTGGGAGCAATAATTTTAGCACCTACAAATAAAGTTACCAAAAATGTACCATGTGATCATGTTTGATTTCAGAAGAAGACACTTCCATAAATGAGGTGACTGGCAAAAGGTTAAAGGAGAATGAAAAGGATAAATTCTTTCTGCAAAGCTTAAAGAGTAAAAAAGGTAAAGGTAAAGGTTCCCCCGCACATGCGTGCTAGTTGTTTCCAACTCTAGGGGCCGGTGCTCATCTCCATTTCAAAGCCGAAGAGCCAGCGCTTGTCCGAGGATGTCTCCGTGGTCATGTAGCCGGCATGACTAGACGCCAAAGGCGCACAGAACGCTGTTACCTTCCCACCGTAGTGGTCCCTATTTTTCTACTTGCATTTTTATGTGCCTTCGAACTACTAGGTTGGCAGAAGCTGGGACGAGTAACAGGAGCTCACTCTGTTATGCAACTAAAAAATAGAAACTCAGTTAGAATGTCTATCTCCAATCAGGAAATATACCCTGAAGTACAGAAGAGAGACCAAGGTAAGTACCAAGCCAGGTAGAAATACTATATTACTAAAAGCAAAAAGCATTATTTTCCATATAATGAAAAATCAATAGCAAATTCATTCTTGATAAAAGATACAAAACATATTAACATGCCACATGGTAAAAAACATTAGGACCAATGAGAAACAATTTTCAAATATATATTCAGAATATGAAATCAATTAGAGAGACATAATAATGCAAGGATTAAACTGTGCTTAAAAGGGGCTAATGAAATAGCATCGTAAATAAGGAGTTACTTGTCTCTGTCTTCACTTCTGAAATCATTGCACATGTGCCCAGGACCAAGCTGGTTTTTCAAGAGGAAAATCAGAATAAGTTTCACAAACTAGGTAAAGAGAGACAATACTATCAATGAAACATAATTTTCCCATAAGGACTGGAAAATAGTCAGTGCATCCATTTTTCATAAAATACTTAGCAGCGATAAACGAAGCATTAGGCCAGATGGTTTAACATTTCTTTCCCTGGGAATGGCTATGTATATCACTAAGCAGAGGCAGGGAAAATTTGTAGAACAAACCTCACTGGGAACCATCTAGACAAGGAACCAATATGACTTTTTGCAAATATACGGTAAGTCTTGTTACCCTTCTAGATTTCTCTAAAAGACTGGGAGTTTTAGATGGACATTGGATTGAAAGAAAAAAGACTGAATTGATGATTTATGGGTTTGAGAATTAAAAGAATCAAAAAGGAAAGGGAAAAAGTAAGATTTATTTATTTATTTTTATTTTATTACATTTATATACCGCCCTTTCCCGAAGGACTCAGGGCGGTTTACAGGGTGATTAAAAAACCAAGATACAAAAGTTAAAAACAAATTTAAAAAAAATTATATTTGTCCCTGCATAAATAAAACCCCAGTTAAAATAAGATTAATCCTCAGCCTGGGCCAGAGAGCTCGAAGAGCCAGGTCTTCAGGTCCCGGCGGAATGAACGGAGGTCGGGGGCAGTCCTCAGCTCCACTGGCAGCTGGTTCCAAAGGGCAGGCGCCCCCACTGAGAAGGCCCTATCCCTGGGTGTCGTCCGCCAGCAATCTCTTACCGGTGGCACCCTGAGAAGACCCTCCCTGTGGGAGCACACTGGACGAAGGGAACTTGATGCCGGCAGCAGGTGTTCCCTCAGATATCCCGGACCCAAGATGACAGTTACTTGGTGGAAAGAAGAGTGGAAATTATAATTCTATGCTCTTTTTTCCTTTTCTTGTTTTCTTTTTATCTTCTTTTAATTTTGTATACTTTTATTGTACTTAAACATTCTAATTAAAAATAGAGGATGTCAAAAAGCACATAGATAAGAATGACTGAACAAAAATTGTATACCAATGAAGGACAAAATTGTATATTCGGTTTTTCAAAACAAATTTCTGACAACGTCCCTGATCAAAGCTTCTGGGCAAACCCAATTGTTACAGGAGAAGATGACACACAGTTACTTGGTTAAAAGTAGGAAACAAAGGGTAGGAATAAGAGAGCAATTCCCACCCTGGCAGGATGGCTCCATGGAATATTAAGTAGTTCTGGGTTTTGCATCTTAGCAAAGGTAAAGGTAGTCCTTTGTGGCAAGAAAAGTCATAAAATGGGACCAAATGTCTCACTTAACAACAGAAATTTTGGACTAAGTTGTGGTCATAAGTTGAGGACTACCTGTACTAAAAAGGGTTGGAACAGTTCCCGTGTGAAGAACTTTTAGCAGTTTACTTATTTATTTATATTTAATTAATTTCTATGACTGCCCATTTCACTAAATGACTCTGCCATAGAAATTAAACCTTTTAGCTTTGAAGAGCATATGAGGATACACAATAGAGGAATATTAACTGCATGGCACAGTTAATGTGAAGTTATCCCTCCTCTCTCCCAATGATAGAACCTGAGATCACCATATAAAGGAAAGATGGAGACTCGGGAACCACAGAGCATCATTAAATAGTGGCATTCACCGGCAATTGCAGTAGCAGCCAATTCGAGGTTTTAAACAGTTGATGTACCATTAGGCTATTTGTGGCTATTCTACTGTTAAGTAACATTCCATAAATACTGGTTGCTAGGAAGTGACAGTGGAAGGGGCCACTGCTCTTCAATCCAGGTCCATGAGCTTCTCAGTGCATCTAGATGGCCATGTGTGAGACAGTAGGCTGAATTAGATGAGTCTATAGCCTGATTCAACTGGGCTCTTCTGCTAGATATTTGCTTAGTCTTTTTATGTTCCTCTTGACCAGGGGTAGGCAACCTCGGCTCTTTTATGACTCATGGACTTCAACTCCCAGAATTCCTGAGTCAGCATCTGATTTTTAGCCCTCTTTTAAATGTTGTTAAAGTAGTAGAATCCTAATGGCAACTACTCATTCAGTAGTCAACAAAATAATTTCTTTTTTGGACTTATACTTGGAGTTACACTAACATTAACATGAAGTTAAAGGGCTGTGCAGAGGCAGACTTTCTTAGCCATGAACTTCACATTGTGGAACAGTCTATTCCCTAAGGTTAGGGTGCCTTTTTATCTTTTGGTGAAGCTATAACAATTATCTTGTAGTGATGGGTTTTTTGGATGATGTTATCTAGTTTGATAATGAAACATCTGCAAGAAAACCACCAAGCTCAGAGACCATGAAGGATCCCAACAATGAGATATTAGTTTTTACTAGGGATGTTTTGGTTCTATGTTTTGTGATGCATAAACATACATAAACTAACCAAAGTCATTGGTGGCATACAAATATATGAAACTAACAATCAAATACCTAACTAGTTTCCAGGGTAGTGTGAGAGAAACAGTGTAATTTGTACTTACTGTATCCATGTTATTTCTAAATACACATTTTTATGTGGAGGACAACCAGAATTGAAACCACTGTGATATATATATTAGCACGTGACATCCTGAACAAGTCCGCCTATTAAAAAATCTGCTGCTGTATGTCTGGATCTTATTTTTATTTATTCTTGTGCAACTCTGGCTCAAGTTGGAACCCCAAATTATTCTTCTTACACTATTGTATCTCTTCTATGGTAAGGATAACAATAATGCCTAAAGAAGATATGGACTTATAAAAAGCCAACAATTTGCAAATGAGACCTTCTGACACTTATCTGCTAGCTCTTGAGAAAACAATTACTAAGGCATGGTATGTTTTTATCATGCTTTCCATCCATTATTGTTTTATATGTGCATTCATTTATATTCCTGTCCTATCCTATCCTACTTTGTCCTTGAATACATGTTCTTGCATGAACATTTCTTTGTCAATGTAGATTGTACTTATCTTGCTTTATACTAAGAGATATGAATGTGAGATTTTGAAATGGATATAGTTTTCTGATTTAATAAGCTAATAAGTTGCTTCTTGTGAACTGCGAATTAATTAAAGGCTTCTACTAGCTTCCCAAATAATATAAAATGTCACTGTAATTAGGGTAAATTATTAACTTTTCTATTTATAATCATTTCTGCATGTGTTTATTCATACATTTGTTTTGTACTGTTTCCTATCAATCTGCTTTTCCAAATATGAATTCACATTAATTTTAAATCAGATATGCATGTTTACAATATGTCTAGTTTGTACATATTTTGAATTATGCATTTATATATGAACCTATTTTAGGACTGAATTTGGGTGGATTATTATTATTATTACCCATGGACATTTGTTTTATTACAGAAGATTAGTGCTTCTTTTCTTATATATCACCAAATGTCTTATGATTGTAAGCAGTACAAAAAACTATTTTTTTTAGTTTAGAATGATTATAAAAAATGAGGAAAGTGAAGACTCATTATATTTCAATTAACATATTAATCTGGGAAGATCAGTACACAATAGATCTGGGGTCTTCAAACCTGGCCCTTTTATGACTCCCAGAATTCCTCCACCAGGCACACTGGCTGTGGAATTCTGGGAGTTGAAATCCACAAGTCATAAAAGGCCAAGTTTGAAGACCCCTGCAATAGATCGTTTAAAAATGAGATTTAAACAAAAGCTGGATTTTTTTATTGCTATGGAAGGCTACATGTATATGATTTCTACAAAATGATAACATCTTTCCCCTCATTTCTCAAATTTATTTTGTTGCTGTTGTTCTTATTGTTCCTGAGATATATTGTCATATTACTTCCCTTGGTTTTCCTGGGGATGGGCACCATTTAAGTTTAGTTTAGTTTAGTTGAAAGAGACAAAGAGAGATGCTTTGTAACATTCTTCCTCTTTCTTACTTCCTGGCTATATTTTAAGAATATAAAAATTAGAAAGATTTGGACAGTTTCCTAGTGTAAATATTAAAGCTGTTTATGTCAAGTTTCTAAAGAGAGGAAGATGTTTCATCTTTTCATCCCATTCACCATTATTTCTAAGGTCTCTTTGCCACAAAGCAAACCACTATCAGGGCCCTAGTTCACACCTTAAACCAGGGGTGGGCAATTAATTAAGAGCCCACATGAGAAATTGGGACTGTTGTGGAGAACTGAATCAATAGGGCTGTAAAGGTGTGTATGTACACATGAATGCACATACATAACTGGAAATAAAATAGCAGTTATCTTCAAAAAAGCAATGCTCTGGTATTGCATGTATGGCACACACTTATTTACATTTGATTTCTAATTTCTGATTGAACTCACACACGCTGGATAGAGACAACCAAAGGGCTGGATGTGGCCAAAGGGTTGTAAAATGCCTCAGTCTGCCTTAAACTGTCATGTTCTAAGGCAGAAGGAAGAGACTGTTAAATGTCATTAAGCTCTATTTTTTTTTTGTATATTCCTGATGTCTCTGGGTTTGATGAGCAGAAGCCAGAATGATAAACCCATTCATATTAATTGAGGCTGTTCAAGCTCATTAAAAAGTGTTTTACAAACTTTTCTGCCCTATACATTAGTCTGAGTTTGAGAAAGTGTTTGAAACATGAAGCAGCATAAAAGACAGAACTGTTCTGCAAAACATAAAAGCAATTGAATCTGTGCCAGCATTGCCTGCAATCCTTGGAAAAGATATGGCTACTTTAAGGTAATAAACAGGTATTAAATTCATGCTTCTGAGGTGTTAAATCATTTTCTGAAGATTGTATCCAAAATGCTGCATAGCCTACTAGTTGTCTCAGCAATGTTCTATATGCACACAAATAGGTCTTTTTTTTCCAAATTGTGTTCACATGTGAATCCTAACCAATAGGTTGGCTCTATCATATGCTGCTGTTTAGATCGACCAAATTAACTAAGGAACATGTCTCTGATCTTACCCAATTCAGATCTAGCTCTGTCCCAATCAACTAATTTCAACCAAACCTAAGATATTCAGAGAGAGAAAAAAATAAAACTTTATTATTTATTTGTGATGACAGGCTATGTAACACAAAGCATTGACAGGAGCTTTCGGGATATCAGCCAATGGTTGCTAACTGACCTGAATGAATATATCCATATACTTAGTGGAGAATTTCCATAAAAATAGTTGGCCCTGTCCCATGGTTCATTCATGCTCTAGCTCAGAGATGGAGAACTATGGCCCCTTTATGACTTACGGAGTTTAACTTCTAGAATTCCTGAGCCAGTCATGCTGGCTCAAGAATTCTGGGAGTTGAAGTCCACAGGTCATAAAAGGGCTATAGTTCCCCATCTCTGCTCTAGCTCTATTTTTGAATCCACTGTAACAACTAGCCCCTGTGCAAGCTGCAGGTTAAATTTTATTTCCAGAATTAGCAATAAGGCAGCAAAACATTGGAGTGTGACTGATTTGAAATGAATTGATTGTGAGAACCATTGGAATAAATAAAAATTGTCCCTGCCATTCTCCTGCATGTGAAAGGAATTGAACATATAGAGATGGTACCTTGTCCAGTAAAGATATAATTATTCCGCCTCCTCCTCTGGTGTTTCATTTCAATAAGTTTCATTGGTTTATTACTTCCTACCCTGTACAAGTTAAGGACACAGTGGCTCAGTGAGCTTGTCGATCAGAAGGTTGGCAGTTTGGTGGGTCGAATCCCAAGTGCCGCGTAGCAGAGTGAGCGCCTGTTACTCATCCCAGCTTCTGCCAACCTAGCAGTTGGAAAGCACATAAAAATGCAAGTAGAAAAATAGGGACCACTACGGTGGGAAGGTAACAGCATTCTGTGCGCCTTTGGCGTCTAGTCGTGCCGGCCACATGACCACGGAGACATCCTCGGACAAGCGCTGGCTCTTCGGCTTTGAAACGGAGATGAGCACCAGCCCCTAGAGTTGGAAACGACTAGCACGCATGTGCGGGGGAACCTTTACCTTTACCTTACCCTGTACAAAAATGCTGGAGTATGGTAAACCAGCAGATTCAGGGAAGATCAGATACCAAGGCTATCAGTTGCTCCTGCTCCTGACATTCACTAATTACACATATGGATTATACAACAGAATCCTAAAAAATCCAATCCTGACAGTGGACAATGAGCAGCTGCCAGGGCAGGAAGGAACATGGGCTCTATATAAAATGAAATTTGTAAAATGCAGCACTAGTTGGGATATATGATGGTGCTTTTCTTTTCTTTTTTTCTTTTTCCTTCTGTAGAGAAAACTAGAGCAGATAAAGGGCATCTGGGATTTGTTAACTTGATTCAATATTGTAAACACATGAGTTGCATTAAAACAACTCTCTTCTTCTCTCTCCCTTGCCTTTAGTGTGACGGAAAAATATCTTAAGCACTTCATTCCATTGCCGTTTGGAAAGCCTTGGTATCTCTGCAAAAATGAGGCTTCTGAGTAGAATGAAGGAGTGCAAATTCTGTATTTCATTCTATCTTCCCCACACTCAACTCCCATCAGTCCAATCTGAAAAAAATACAATTTTTTCTGTGCATTCAAGCCCCCCCCCCCGTTTTTTAACCAACCACCACATAACTGTTTCTAAATTCTGAAGAGCACTAGTTCAATGCTCTCTCCCCACCCTGTGAGTTAAGACTGAGCATCCCATGGGCAAGGAGCTATTGAAATTGCAGCTCATGCCCTGCTATACTTCACCATTTATAAAGATTTAAGGACCTGCCTTTTAAATCCTTATCTGAAAAAAAACACCCAGGAATTCTGATTCGTTTTATCTGTAGATGTTGCCAGATTTAGCTTCCTTGAACATAGAAACATGTATTTATGTATATATGTACACTATTTGTCAAATTTATATGACCTAAGGAAAAATAACAGTGAGGTACCACAAGATTTTCTCTTAGGCCCAGTACTTTTCATAAATGACTTAAATAAGGAAATAAAAGGGGAGCTCATCTAATTTTCAGATGACACTAAGCTGGCAGGAATAGTCAACACCGCAAAAGACAAGCTTAGGATCCAAAAACATATTGACAAACTTGAACAATGGGCCCTATCTAACAAAATGAAATTTAATGTGGAGAAAAATAAGATTTTACAGTTAGGCAGGAAAAACCAAAGTTACAAGTACAGATTAGGCAAAACCTGCCTAAAACTGTAACTGTGAGAGGGACCTTGGAGTCCTAGTGGAGCCAGTAGTGTGTGGCAGTAGCTAAAAAAGCTAATACAATCCTTGGTTGCATAAACAGAGGCATAGAATAAAAATACTGCTTTATAAAACTTTAGTAAGACCACACCTGGAATATTGCATCCAGTTTTGGTCATCAAAAAGATGTTGAGACTTTAGAAAAAAATTCAGAGAAGAGCAACTAAGACGATTAAAGGCCGGGAGACTAAAACATATGAAGAACGGTTGCAGGAACTTAGTATGGCTAATCTAGAGAAAAGAAGGACTAGGGGTGACATGATAGCAGTTTTCCAGTATTTGAGGGGGGAAAGGCAGTTCCTGCCTAAGTGTAAAATCTTGCTTTTCTCCACATTAAATTTAATTTTGTTGGATAGGGCCCATTGTTCAAGTCTGTCAAGATTTTTTTTGGATCCTGAGCTTGTCTTCTGTGGTGTTGCTATAGGGGGTCAACATATTTTCCAAAGCACCAGAAGGCAAGACAGGAAACAATGGATAGAAACTAATCAAGGAGTAAAGCAACCTGGAATTAAGGAGAAACTTCCTAACAGTGAGAACAATTAACCAGTGGAACAGCTTGCTTCAGAAGCTGTAGATGCTTCATCACTGGAGATTTCTAAGAAAAGACTGGACAGCCACTTGTCTGGAATGGTATAGAGTCTCCTGCTTGAACAGGGGGTTAGACTAGAAGACCTCCAAAATCCCTTCCAGTTCTATTCTGATTGATTGATTGAAATGTTAATAACACTGGAGCCACCTCAGTACTTCACTGGTGCTCTTGAGCCCCAGGCCTGATGGCATAAGCAAGTCGTCTGGAAAATCAGCAGAATAAGGCAAGCCTCACTTTGGCAGGTATGTATGTGTGTGTGTGTGGGGGGGGCTGTTGCATAAGGCAACCATCATGGCAGAGAAAACCCTTCTCCTGGGAACCATTGAGTGTAGCTCCTTAGCAGACAGGACCAGTAGCCTGCTTCATTTGCAGTTGACAAAGCACATATAACCGTCCATCTGGTGCATGTTTTGATTTATTTTCTATTTTATTTATTAGATTTTCCCCTCCTTTATTACATTATAAATAACTCAAGGTAGCAAACATGCATAATACTCCTTCTTCCTCATCTTTTCCCCACAACCACCCTGTGAGGAGAATTGGACTGAGAGAGAGATTTAACCACATTCACCTAGCCAGTTTGATCAAATTTAGTTTTATATTGGCCCGAAATCCCATTTTTGAATGTGATCCTTGGCATACTATTCAAAATAGTGTTCAAAAATCAAGCGGATATGAATCATGTATATTTTTGTATTTATTAATTGTATATAATTCAATTACAATAGAAATTGTATGCCTGATTTTGTGGCACAAAAAAAAGCTTACATAAATGAATATTGACTTACAATCGGTTGCTTAGTGGCCATTCAAAGTTACAACAGACACCCACCCCAACCAGGCTATGTAAATTCAAAGTTTCAATTACCCCACCCCCATCCTCTTGCATTCACATGAACACATTTTGAGCACTTGGCAACTGGTCCACATTTATGGCTTTAAACAATTCTTAGCAACTCTGAGCTACTGTTATTTGGACGTGTGGATGCTTCTCAACATTGTTTCAGTTCAAAAATTTTGCACTCTTCCATAATCTCTTCTTCAAAGTAGATCAGCTGAAATCTCTCCTCCTCAACTCCTATATGCTGACAGCTTATTTCTTCTGACTCTCCCATTCAACAGGAGGTTCAATCACAGGCTGCATAGAAGGCAACACCCAGTTTATTATGGCCCTGCCACTGGGCCACCATACAATCGTCCTTTTTCTTTCCCCTTAATTGTGGCTGGCCTGGTGATACCCAGCAATCAGTCCTACAGGGTTCAGAGGCTATTTCCAGCTCCAAATTGAACTGTTGCTTGCCAAGATGCCATAAGGCCCATTAACAGAGACCTAAAAGAGAGCTTTGGGGGAGCCAATCCCGAAGGAAATATTTTCTGTAAGAACTTCAAATACAGTATGTTGGGTAGGGTTGCATTACAAACCTAGCAGGAAGAAGATCTGAGAGCAGAATGCTTGAGAATGTATATGTGTTTGGAGAGTGGAGAACAGCAAGGGGCAATTGCATATTTCTGCACATAAAAGTATTCTTGTCAACAATTCATAAAATATATTTTATTGTTTATAATACAATTGCCTACTTAGGAAAGTCTTAAGGATCACATACAGCTCTCCAGAATCTGTTTTGAGAGTCCACAATTATCAGTTTATCATTATCAACTCACTATCCCTCCCTCCCTCCCTCCCTCACTCCTTCCTTCCTTCCTTCCTTCCTTCCTTCCTTCCTTCCTTCCTTCCTTCCTTCCTTCCTTCCTTCCTTCCTTCCTTCCTTCCTTCCTTCCTCACTTTAAGTACAAAACTTGTATCTTATATTTGTAAGGACCTAAAGCATTCATTTCATCCATCAAAACTGCCCCCAAACTCCGTTTAAAAATATTCCTGCTACATTTAGACTTCAGTCCTTGATAATGCCATGCAAATCCTAGTATGGTTCTCAGAGTAAACAGCCTTTTCCTGGTCTGGCAAATGGTTAACAGTTTTTCTCACTACTGTCATATACTTGCATTTCTGTTCCATATTTTTCCTTCATTAAACTAAACAATGTTTAAATGTAAAATGGCTTTTAAATATCATTTTAATTTATTTTTCTTTATAAATAATAATAAGATGATAACATGTCTTATTAAAATTATTCATATGTTGTACAATTTCAGTGAAACATCAGTAAAACATATTAATAAGGTAATGCAGTTTTATTAATTTGTGCAATATTTTTGGAAAATAAAATTATTACCAAATGTAAATAACTTATTGCTAATTTTAAATCTATATGGTATAATATTAAGATAGAATTGAAGAAAATGGCCAATTCACAACTTACTGTAATGAACAAGATGGCTGTAATCAAATTAAAGATCTTCCTAGCTTACTTTTTTCTAAAGTGCTTTATTGAATTCCATCCCTATGAAATAAGTACTGGGGGAAAATATTATAGTTTTTATATTTCAGAAGCAATATTCAAAATATTTTTTACATTTTTAAAAGAATATTAAGAAAAGAAATAGCCAGCTACCTAATTTTATGGGAAATAGATTGTGGTATCAATATAAAGGTATTAAAGTAATCATATATGGTTACCTAAGTCACATAAAGCTATTTGGGTTGAAATTAATGCAGCCTAAAATTGATTCATATATGGTGTACCACTCCCATTTGAAGCTCTCAAATTTATAAAATTAGAAATGTAATTTATTGGGGAAAATGTAGCACTTTAGGATCATATATCCATAGGTAGACAAATGTGTAAAAATATTCATTTGAAAAAGTAGCTCACTTTTGCGTTGAATTATTGAAAAGATTTAAGAAATCAAAATATTTTTAAATCCCCAACTGATTTTAATTGATTTTTTTGGATATAGATAAATTACTAAAACAATAATTCCCAGCTCCCGGAGATCAATAGAAGTATTTAACTAGAAGCTTGGCAAAAAATGTATGGAGAATTGCTATATTGAAAAAAGAACTGATTTGCAGATTGCTTGGTAAAAGAGTCATCAATCAATTTATGTCAACTCTGGCTCTTTTTAATGAAACCATTAAAATGTGATGGTTGTTATAATAGAGTTATATTTATGTATCTATGACTTATCTTAACCTGGATATACATTCTGTACTTTCAAAGCAGCCAATCACCACTTGTCTGTCAGGCTTTGCCACCAACTGATTGGACTCAGCAGTGGAAGCAGGAGTGACTTCTGATTTCCTGCTGGCTTCCCTATTCACTTTGCTTGTGGAAAGCATCAGGGAGCATCAGAAATCACTCCTCCTACTACTCGGCTGACCTGTGGAGCTGCCTGACACTTTGTTGGTGGGACATGGAATAAAGGGAATTGTAAACAGCAAAGAAAACTGCACCCCAGCCCCTCCTTTAATGGAAGAAGAGGGCTTATCCATCAACCACTAGTGTCCTCTGCCAGACTTACATCACCAACAGGCATCTGAGACATTCCCTTGCCCTTCCCTTAGTACCCATCAGTGTTAAAGAGATTTAAAATTTTAGCCTTGGTTTCCAAGCAGCCAATTAATGTTTGCCTTTTAGGACTTGACACCAGCCAATTGGGCACAGGGGCCAAGGAGAGGGAAGGAAGAGGGTAGGAATGTATCCCTCCCATCTTCTCTTGCACTATGCAACCTGTTATGTTCTTAGTTTGCTTAGGCATTGACAAGGCAGAGTGTTGAAACAGCAAGCATGTTTATTAAATAACAACAGAAGCAGCCCTAGAGGCTGCTGAACAGCTATATATACAGTTCACCTCTAGGCGGCAACCAATAGGTTTAAAGTAAGAGTTTCCCGCCCCAAACCTCATTATCAGCTTGGAGACAGACAGTCTTGATTCCAGTAACAGAAACCGATCCTACACTTAAAAACAGCAATTAAGGTCACACATTAAGCAAGTGATATCAACAGTTGAGGCCAATACATTACACCCCTTTCCCCTAGATAGCTCAAACACTCAAATTCTTGATATAGTCCTGCAAATACTTAGACAGACTTTGCAAACAACCCAAATGTCTAGGGGTTGCTGAAGCCTCCCGGTCTATCCACTCGCCTGCCAGGCTGGGTAGACCAGGACTCTGAGGCCCGGTGGATTTGGGTTGACTTGAGACCCTTTAGCTGGCCTGTTCCGGTAGGCCCAAGCCAAAGTCCATTTGTGAAGCAAAGTCTGCTGGGCTGGCACTCGGCACTGTTTGCCGGTTCTGCTTAGCGGAAGCGGACTGTGTGTCCAGGGAGAACTCATCTACAGCCATTCTCCCATCTCCTCGGCGGAGAGTCCTGTGTTCTGTACCAGCCTACTACTGGCCCTGCAGAAAAGGCAGGGACAACCCCTTTACAAAAAGGCAAGAGGCTGGAACTAAGCCTGCCAAATTTATTGACACAAAACAGAGCAAACAGAGCAAAACCAAAACACGAACCATGAAACAGGAGCTATTCAAATGGTTGCCTTCAGCAAATCAGCCCTCTCACACATTCCCCTTTTAAACAGTTCAAGGTGTGGCTTCTCTCCGCCTCCTTCCAAGGTGCCCCATTGCCTTCCTCTGTTTACTCCTGATTGACTGCCTCCTGCGTTGGGCGTCCTTGAACAGGGCCAGCTGTGGGTCATCTTCATCCACGCTGTCAGGCTCACACAGCTGGGTCTGAATAGTGACCAGATGGGAGGGGCCTGGCTGAGGGCTCTGTGAAGCCTCAGGGCTGTCCTCTGCAGGCTCTCCAACACCCCCTCCTCCTCCTCTGAATTGTCCGACTCAACTGCCGAACCCACAGGCTGACCCTGAATCACAACACCCTGTTGGAGTGTGCAATCTCCTTTGTTGGGCTGCTGTCACACTGCTCCTGCAGGTGGCCCTCTTGAGAGTCCTGAGCCAGTGACTGGTTTGCTAACCTCCGATGCATGTGCTAGCAAATGACTCACCCATCTTCCAGGACCATCTCATAAGACAGTGGCCCTGACACCTTAGCAACCACAGCTACCACCCACAAAGCTCCTTGCCCATAATTCTGGGCCCAAACCCAGTCACTAACTTGCAATATTCGTGGTGACTTTGGCTGTGCTGTGTCCGAGGGAACTCGGTCGGGGTGTAGCCGGTCCAGCTTGGTGATCAAGCGTCAGCCCCATCTGAGTTCGGCTGGGCTTCTGCCTGTGGCAGTGCAGGGAGTTGTGTGTTGGCAGAATAAAAAGTCTGCCAGTCTGTGGTGCCAATTCCCTGTGACGATCTGCTTCAGAGATTCCTTGGTTGTGTGGACCATGCATTCCACTTGGCTGTTCGAGACCAGGTGAAAGGGAGCCTAAGTGGCATGCCTTATTAGATTAGCTCTGAGGAAGGACTGGAATTCTGCAGCGGTGAATTGGGCCCTATTGTCTGAGACCAACACGTGTGGTAACCCGTGCGTGGCAAAGATCCTGCAAAGTTCCTGGATGGTCCTGGCAGTAGTCATAGTTGGAACTAGTGAGTCCTCTAACCATTTGGAGTGACTGTCCACCACAATTAGGAACAGCTGTCCCTAAAAGGGCCCAGCAAAATCAATGTGGATTCTTGACCACGGTGTGTGTGTGTGTCTTCCCATCGGTGTACAGGGGCTTGTGGCATCTCAGGTCTGGATTGCTGGCATGTGTAGCAGCTGTGTACTTTATTATTTATTTATTTATTATTTGGATTTATATACCGCCCCTCTCCCGAAGGACTCGGGGCGGTGTACAGGGCAATTAAAACACTATATACAACACATAATATACAAAATTAAAATAAATTAAACCAAGTAGCCCTAAACAATAAAACACGTTCTAAAATTTAAAATGTAAAATTTAAAATCTAAACTCCCAGTCCCTCAGTCCAGGCCGGCAAGTTCAAATAGCCAAGTCTTCAGGTCGCGGTGAAAAGAGCGAAGGTCGGGAGCCATCCGGAGCTCAACAGGGAGCTGATTCCAGAGGGCAGGCACACCCACAGAGAATGCCCTCCCCCTGGGGGCCACCAGTCAACATTCCCTGACCGACGGCATCCTGAGGATGCCCTCTCTGTGGGAGCGCACAGGGTGATGGGAAGTTAACGCCGGCAAAAGGTACTCCCGTAAATAATCCGGGCCCATGCCATTTAGTGCTTTATAGGTCATCACCAGCACCTTGAATCTCACCCGGAAGACAATTGGAAGCCAATGCAGCTCACGGAGCAGAGGTGTTACATGGGAGTATTGGGAGACCCTCATCACAACTCACGCGGCCGCATTCTGTACCAGCTTGGGCCTCAATAGCTTTATCTAGCCCAGGCCACCAAAGGTAGCTCCTTGCAAGTGCCTTCAAACAGACTATTCCTGGATGTCCCTCATGCAGAGACTCTAAAACCCTGGCCGTTAAAGAGCTCAGGACTATGACCCGACTCCCCCAAAGAATGCACCCCTTATGAGCTGACAGCTCATCTTTCCTCATAAAGAAATTCTGGCCCTGGACATTTGTCCAGCCATCCTATGTGTACCGAGTTCAACAAGCGGCTAAGCGTTTTGTCAGTGGCTGTCTTAGCAGCTACATCCCCAGTGTGAAGGGGAGACTCCGGCAAATCCTGGATAGCCAGGATGCGTGCTGCTGAAGAGGGGTCTGGCTCTACATGTGGCAGGGGCAACCTGCTAAGGGTATCTCCCATCAGCCATTAAGTGGCTCAAAACAGCCCCAACCCCATACAGGGATGCATCACATGCGATGCAGACAGGCAGCTTCTCATTAAAATGAGTGAGTTCAAAGACAGCAGTGCTTTGACTACCTTGAATCTTCTCTCGTGGATGCTGGTCCACTGCCACTGAGCCTTTTTATCCAAGAGCTGGTGTAATGGCTCTGCCACTGTGGCCTTGTGTGGGAGGAAGGCATGGTAAAAATTCAAAAGGCCCAGAAAGGCCTGAAGCTCTTCCTTGGACTTCAGACTTTGGGCCTGCTGGATTGCTTTTAGCTTGGAGTCCGCTGGATGAATGCTTTCGGCATAGATACAGAAACCAAGGAACTCAGTTGACTCTACCCCAATCTTACACTTTGCCTTTTTTAATTTAAGTCCCGTGTCCTGGAACTGCTGAAGGATGGCTTTAAGCCATTCAGCCCAACTCTCCACTGATTCCCCAGCTATGAGGACATCATTGAAATAGGGGCATACCCCTGGAATGCCCCTATGAGCGTGCACTCCATCACTCCCTGGAAAAGCCCTGGGGCTATACTCACCCCAAACTGTAGGCACTTAACCTTGAAGGCCCCCCTATGGGTGTCAATAGTCTGGGCTACTGCCGTGACCTTGTCCACAGGCAGTTGCTGGTAGGCTTGCACCAAATCTAATTTGGTGAACACGTGGCCTCCTTGCAATGACGCCAAAATATGGCTGACTACTGGCACCGAATATGCATGTTGTTGAAGTGCCCTGTTGATAGTGCACTTATAATCAGCCTATATGTGCACCTCTCCATTGGCCTTAAGTGGTGTTACTATGGGGGTGCCCCACTGTTCTGTTCCAGCCTACGACCAGCCCTGTTGGAATGTCAGGGACAACCCCTTTTTATATTCAATAGGCTGGAATTAAGTCCGCAAAATTGCAAAGCCGAGAAGTCTGCTGAAGAGCAGCTATGAATTCAGTTTCAGACTCGCTGGGCTGTTGCTCCTGCTGCTCAAAAGTGTGCCTCCACGCTATGATGGATAATTTGGGCTTGAAATGGTCCCAGAGCTTTTTCTTCAGATCTGCGTAGGTGACCAACTCAAGCAGAGCAGGGGTGACCAGGTACTCGGCTATGTTGAAGGTGGCTGGACCACACATGCAAAGGAGTGTTGCAGCCTTCAATCCGTCTTTGCTGATTTGGTTAGCGTGGAGGTAATTTTCGATGCGAGAGATGTAGGAACTCCATCTCTCAGGGTGCGCCACATCGAATTCTTCCAGTTGTCCAACCTTCGCCATGGTGAGTTGCTTCTTGCTTGCAATGCCTTGTGCTGCTGGCTTCTGTGCAGGCCCTAGGATGGATTCTTAGGGCATGGTGGTCTCCAGCGTGGCTTGCTAGCAAACCAAGGGGGGGAACGTAGTTCCTGCCAGGCTCTGGTGCTGGCCTCACCCCCTAGTGACTTCAGGCCCTCACGTTTAAGCAGCACATCCCACCTTTATCGCCACTGTTACGTTCTTAGTTTGGCTAGGCATTGACAAGGCAGGGTGTTGAAACAGTAAACATGTTTATTAACTAAAAACAGAAGCAGCCCTAGAGGCTGCTGAACAGCTATATATACGGTTTGCCTCTAGGAGGCAACCAATAGGTTTAAAGTAAGAGTTTCCCGCCCCAAACATAATTATCAGCTTGGAGACAGACAGTCTGGGTTGCAGTAACAGAAACTGTTAAGTAATCCTACACTTAAATACAGCAATTAAGGTCACACATTAAGCAAGTGATTTCAACAGTTGAGGCCAATACATTACACAACCTATAGATTTATTTGCCACTTTTCAATCCCACAGTAGCTATTGGTCCCAAGTTTGGGATGCAGTTTAAAATTTAGCCCATTTGAAGTATGTTAATACAAAAATTATTTCTTTATGATGCACCGTTTCACCCAAATGAAGGTTATAATCTATCAGTCACATGATTTTTAGTGGAATATAGATTTGTTGTTGTTGTTATTCTGATAATTTGCCAGTGTCAACAAACTGAATAACTGATGGAGCATGGGAAGAATTTCCAGGTTCCATTTTTTATGGGGTGAGGTGGGCACCAGGTATAGCTAGTAATTAACTGTATATAGGAAATAATTGTGAACTTTGATTTTTTTTCATTGTCCTCATGTTAAATTGCAGCAAAATATGGCTCTGAGTTAAAGGAAGGTTAATATCTGCACACAGGCATTTTGATAAAATGCATATTTAAATCCATGTTTTTAAACAGATCTTCCTCTACATTCCTCAAAGTTTCTTTGAAAGAAAGCATGAATATGTCAGTTCATTTTTCCCTGCATTAGTACCTCAGAAAAATCCATGGGTTTTCTTTCATTTTGCAAATTTTGTTAAGTTCTTTAAAAAAAACCACTCTCCACTGCTCCAGCCAAATCCAGTGCTTTTCCTAGTATTATGAAGATTGTTTAGTGCCTGCTCTCAATGGTTCATAAAGATGAAAAAGGTATTTATTTTCCAGAATGTTTAAATGACTAAACTATTGGATCTGACAATAAGCATGCATTGTAGAACCCAGAATTTAAAAAATTGCAACACAATAACATCTCAAAAGTAAGCAAATTAATGTGCACTTTAGGAAAAATATGTCTAAAGATGAATTTATTGGAGAAAACCTTTATAAAAATCATGAGTGACATGAAAAGTTCATTAAAATCTCAATGAAAAACTTCATGCATTGATCCAAAGTTAAAAGATACTTATAATGCATATTGGAAGTAGGCATGAAAAAGTATATCATCTGACAACAGAATAATAGAGTTGGAAGGGACCAGAGTTGGAGGTCTTATAGTCCAGTTCCCTGCTGAAGCAGGAAACTGTCCATTATTTCAAACAAATGATTGTCCAATCCCTCCACTGTACACATGGACACGGGTGGGCGGGGGTGGCACCATGCTGTAGCCCCTGCGTGCTCGGCCCATGCCTCCTGCAATGGCCAACCTGATCCTGGGCAAGATGGATTGGTTCAGCTGCAAGGAGCCTGGCCTAAGGTTTCAATCACCCTGAAGTGATGGGAACTGCAGTCCACTGCAGCTGAAGAGTTTAGCTGAGCTGTGAAGTTGAGTGCACCCATAAAGAAGTGGTGTGCCTCGAGCGAGGAAGCATTCTGAGCTTTGAGGGTGCGAGTCTCTGTATTTCCATGGCTCAAGCACAGAATTCATACCGCACCTTCCCATTGGTGTTCAAGGAGGCTAATCATAAATGCAAACCATTTTTTCAGAAATAAAGGGTTGGATTACAGATTGATGATGAATGTAAATGAAAAGGCAGTCTCCAAAGCCTTCCTCCCCCACCAAGTGAAACCTGAATCGCCTCCTATAGTTGGATGTCTTCCACAGAGAAAGAGAAAGCCAGCAAAGCCCACAGGGCAGGGCAGGCCGCCTCCAGAGGTTGCTTTGGGGTGAGGATGCCTGAGAGAAGCTGATTGTTGAGGCTCCAGCCAGCCCCCACACCTGCCCACCCTCCAGGTTCCGCAATCTAGGGCAGGGAGAGAAAAGAGGCAGCCTCTGCTTGCCTTCACCCCTGGCTCTCTTGACATTCAGGCCATCTCGCTATGGTGGCACCGGCAGCAGGCAGAGGCAGGGAGGAGGCACACAATCCTGCCTGCAGTCGCAGTGCTTACTTACCTGCTCTGCTCAGGCTGCACAGCCTCAGAATGCCCTGGCCAAGGGGCCAGTGGGCTGCAACTGCTGCCAGACACCGTTGGCCCCCACACACTCACCACCTCCTATGCACACACCAGGGGGGATAACCAGCCAGTCGGGGCCTTGTGATGAAAAATAAGATATCCCCCCAAAAATAAGCCCTAATGGGTCTTTAGGACAAAAAATAAATATAAGACTCAATCTTATTTTCGGGGAAAGAAGGTAATGGCGCCACTTGTTAGGACCACAATGCCCTATAGCTCCCACCACTGATATGTGCCTTGGACTCTGCTTAATACTCTGCTTTGACTAACTAAGCCTTTTTGTCATCAACGTTTTTTTTACAATGCCCACATTAGTATTAGAATTGGGTTGATGAGGTGCACTAAGCAAAAACCATATGTGATTACACCTTCCATGGCTTTTAACCAAGAATTCATGCTTGCCTAATAATTAGAACAGCTGCCATTTGGGGTTTGTGCCAAGTGATCTTGGTGACCTTTATTACAAACAGAATTATAGAGTCCAACTTTTATAAGAATGAATGGTGACTGTTTCCAAGTTTATGAACCACTGTAAGCTCACAACGTATGTTTAATGTAGTAGGCAAAGGGAGCTAAAATGGTGGCATTTGGTGTTAATTAATCATGGTATGGCATATCTGTGAACACAACCTAGCTTAAAGTCACTGAAAGGCCCCATCCTCTTGTCCAATATGAATGGTTGTCTGAGGCAAAGGGTAAGATAGAATACCCTCTTGTATTTCACATAGCTGAATAAGTAATTGAGTTTATTTGAACACAGTTAGCAAAAAGAAATTCTCCACCCTACCTAGGACCATAGTTTATTTTACAGGCTTCAGGACAGATTAGGTGAAGTACCCAGGGAACTGAATGGTCAGGGGACTATGGAAATAGTGTGAGCATCATGGAATCTCCAGGTAATTTCTTCACTCTGTCTAATGATAAATTAGCTTAATCTATACATTTTTTATTCTCCAGGAATGAACAACTATAATGTATACCAAGAGCATTTGGCTGAAACTCTCTCAAATCAGGAGATATTCTTATATGAAGAATGGCAACTCAATTGCTTAATTTTATACAATAATTAATTTGCCATTTTAAATCTGAACACATAAGCAAATTAAGGAAAAGCACACTATTAATGTAGGTTGTAGCTTAGAGCTTTCTTATGTCATAGAAGCTTCATTGCCATGATAGTATTCTTTGGTTTCATTGGCTGAGATAGACCATCATTAGTGCACTATGTAGGTAAGCCATCTGCATGGAAAAGCAGGTAAGCAGAGATGGTGGGGTCTGGTGAGTGCCAAAGCCACTGTCCTGGAAGAAACCCACAGCATCCAGGACTACATTATGATGGCATCCATAGAGGAACTGCTGTGATGATGCCTGAAACAGCAGCAGACATGGGAGGAGGATCAAGCATAGATTGTGCCAGAGAAAGTCAACACCTTGGATGGGGTGTAGATAACTGAGATGGTTGACATTGGAAATCCTACCAGTATCTGAAAAAAACTGGACTAAAATCATAAGCAATAAGTACTAGGTCCATAGAAATACGAGTATCATACTTGACAAGACTCAAGATGCAGACTGTGCAGAGATATCTCAGAAACAGCCCAACTAATAGTGGCATGGTGTAAGAATGCTGACAGGAACAATGTGATAGCTTCCCCAGATACCAGCTCAGACAAGGAGGAAGAAACAGCTCTGGGGACTTCAGGTGGGGCCTTTGAGTTGTGGTGGCACCATCTGGAAGGGACCCACAAACAGATAGAAGTTTGTACCAGAACATTTGAAAACTGCTCAGAAACTTAACCAACATCAGATTGAGTGGTTTCTAGTCTACGCTCCTGGGAGCCAGAACCAGAGGGCCAATCCCATCTCCCAAAATCCTGAGTATATTAAAGATAAGGTGTTGCCCTGGACCATGATTCCCTTGGAGAAATTCAGAGTGACCCAAATACCAGTGGCTTTCAAAGAGAGGATCCCAGAGGAGCAACAACAAGACCCTCTGCCCACAGGGCTGGCTTTGGCCAGTTAGTGATGGGCCAACCTAGCCCCTGGTCATGGACAGAAGACTTATTTCACTTCCGAGGATGGATCTGGGCATGGGTCCGGATTACCTACGGGAGCACCTTCTGCCAACGTCAACACCCCTCCGTCCTGTGCGCTCCCACAGAGAGGGCCTCCTCAGGGTGCCACCGCTCAAAGAATGCCGGCTGGTGGCCCCCAGGGGGAGGGCATTCTCAGTGGGTGCACCAACCCTCTGGAACTGCTTGCCTACCAAAATCCGGATGGCCCCCGACCTTCGCACCTTCCGGCGCGACTTAAAAACTTACCTGTTCCAGCAGTCCGGCCTGGCCTGATAGCTCTTGGGGTTTCATTTGTTTTTACTATTGTTTTTACTATTGTTTAACTGTATACCTACCTTGCTCTGTACACTGCCCCGAGTCCCTCGGGATAAGGGCGGTATAAAAAACAAATAAATAAATAAATAAATAAATAAATAAATAAATAAATAAATAAATAAATAAATAAATCTATATTCCAGATTGGCTGTCATGGCATTTAATCCTATGCATGTGTCACAACCACCTGGCAGCTGGGCACTTGGGATTTTTCAAGACACTCCACTTGGTCAGACAGGCATTCTGGTGGCTTTGCATATGCCATGATGTGGAGACATGTAGCCTCTTGTCTCTTGTCCTGACTGCCAGCAAGCAAAGAATGCACCGGCCCCTCCAGCCCCTGCAAATTCCACAGAGGGGAGCATTTCCATGGACTTCATCATGGACCTTTTGAAGTCTCAAAGGGTCATAACGATGCTTGTGGTGGTGGACATGCTATCAAAAATGGCTCACTTCAGGACTTCCAGTTTGACATCACGGCATAATGGATGCAGGAAGATAGGGCTCCATCTTCCGCATTCGATTTCACTCAGCTGGGGACCCTAAAAAGGGTCGAAAATTGTCCCGGAGAGGTGACGAAGGGAAGGACACTCATTGATTGCGGAGGAGCGGTGACCCTTCCATTTGATCTGAAGAAGCCCTCCAAAATCGTGGGGGAAAGACTGGCTACATTTGTGTAGCCAGTCAGAAGCTGCTAACAACCAAAGGAAATAAGCACTAACGAGCAATTTTTGAGCAACATGGATGAAACTGGGTAAGACTCAGTGGTGGGATTCAAATATGTGAACAACTGGTTCTCTGTGTGGATGCTGCTTCTGGAAGTCCATTCTGGGCATGGACAACAAAAAATTAGCTACCGGTTCTGCCGAAGTGGTGCGAACCGGCTGAATCCCACCATTGGTATCCTCTCTTTATAACATCAAGACTTTTTCCTGGAAAAAACTGCCCAAGGCAAAGAATTCACTCTGATGAAAGCGGGACAGGGGATTTCTGCCCCATTCCCTCAGAATTGTGGAAAATTGGAGAAGGAGGGAAGCTGTTTAATGAACATAAATGGGCTGAGTGTTCTTCCAAAAACACTTCAATCAAATTGTCTTTCTTATTTCAAACAATATGCACAAAAATAGGGAAGTACTACTTGAAGACTCAAATGTATTGACTTGGAAAATTAGTTGTCAAAGGAAGATAGCCAGAGCAAGACTAAAGAAAATAAAGGTTTTGACCCTTTAGATGGGACATCACATTATTATTATTTTTTTATTGAAAAGTTTTAAAATACATTTTTAAAAACATAAACTCCCTCCCTCCCCCTCCCCCCACTTTCCCACCCTTCCCCTCCCCCTCCCCTGACTTCCCAGAGCTGAATACAGGGTATAAACTTTGACCAACTTAAGCTAAAATATGCTAACCAACTAAAAAAAGACACTTTAGATTCTATCGCACTTTAACTCTCCTTAACATAACTAAATAACTAAATAATAATAACTAATTAATAATACATCATATAATACTAATACATATTCATATACTAAATGAAACTTTCTAGTCCCATATTTATTCTGAATATAATCGATCCATCTTCTCCATTCCAAAATATATCTCTGTTGCGAGTATTCTTTCAAATATGCTGAAATCTTTGCCATTTCCGCCAGGTTAGAAACTTTTAAAGTCCACTCTTCTATAGTAGGCAGTTCCTCCTTCTTCCAATATTGCGCTACCAAAAGTCTTGCTGCCGTAATTAAATTTAACATCAATTTAATATCTGTAACAGTACAATCTGTAATAATACCCAACAGAAATAACTGTGGAAAAAACCTTATCTTTTTCTTAAATATCTTCTACATATTCCACCAAATTTTAATCCAAAAAGCTTTAACTTTTTTACAAGTCCACCATATATGATAATAAGTTGCATCATCACAACCACACCTCCAACATTTAGGATGATAATTCGGATACATACATGCCAATTGTTTTGGATCTAAATGCCGTCTATAAAACATCTTGTAAAAATTCTCTCTTAAATTTTGTGCCTGTGTAAATTTCACATTTCTGACCCTTATCTTTTCCCAGATATCCATCGCTATGAGCTCCTGAAAATTCTGGGCCCATTTTATCATGCAATCTTTAACAAGTTCCGTTTCTGAATCTATTTCTATCAGTGCATTATATATCCTCCTTATATGCGCTGGACTTTGATCTCTTATTTGTTTAACCAAATTTTCATCGATTGTCGAAATACCAATTTTCTGATCCTCCTTCCATCTAGCTTGTAACTGACCATACTGAAACCAGGTCCACACTATTCTTTCTTCTTTTAAAATATTGAATGGCTTTAATTGCCATACATTCCTTTCCATTCTAAGAATATCTTTATATGTAGTCACATCATGTTTAAATCCCACACTTATATTTTCTATTGCATGTTTAGGTATTGCCCAAATTGGTATTTTATAATTTAGCTTATGTCGATATTTTTTCCAAACTCACAACAGGGCATACCTTAATATATGTGTCTTAAAAATATTATCCACCTTCTTATCATACAATAAATATGCGTGCCAACCAAATAATAAATCAGATCCCTCAATATTCAGTAATCTCCCTTGTGTTAAATTAAACCAATCACTAATTGATGATAAAGCCGCAGCCTCATAATATAATTTAAAATTGGGCATTTTAAGACCACCTCTTTCATGTACATCTTGCATTATCTTAAATTTTACTCTTGGACTTTTCCCTGCCCAAACAAATTTATTAATACCTTTCTGCCATTCTTCCAAATTTGAATCTTTTTTGAGTATAGGTATTATTTGAAACAAAAATAAAAATTTTGGTAAAACATTCATTTTCACTGCTGAGATTCTTCCCAATAAACATCACATTATTAAATAGATGTTTGAACATGGCTAAGAGAATAGATAATTGTTAGAAATAAAAGTATTACTATAATTAAAAAGATAGGATATGCAACTAGAATACTATATTTTGTTATGAGAAGGGAAATATGAAAATACCAAGAGGGTCTGAATAAGGGAACCTTTTGGTTATCCAAATATAATTTACTATGGGAAAACTATAGGCGATAGAGACAGGATATTATATTATTAAGCAAATGTTTGAATATGGTTAAGAAAATTTATTTATTTATTTATTTAGTTGCATTTGTATACCGCCCTTTCCCTGAGGACTCAGGGCGGTTTACAGGGAGTTAAAAATCAAAAACATACAAAAGTTAAAACCAATTAAAAAGCATTAAATTCACCCTGTACACTAAAAACCCCAGTTAAAATTTTCTCCTCAGCCTGGGCCCGAGAGCTCAAAGATAGATAACTATTAGAAATAAAAGTAATATTATAAGTAGAAGAATAGGATTTCTAGAATATTATATAATATTTTGTTATGAAATGGGAAATATGAAAATTCTAAAAGAGTTTGAATAAGGGAAGCTTTTGTTTACCCAAATATAATATACTATAAGAAAATTATAAGTGATAGAGCTACTTTGAACATTGATGGGAAATTATTTATTTTTTTAAAAAGTGGAAAAAACAGGATACTGATGGAACAAATGCAGTGGTGGGATTCAAATATGTGAACAATCAGTTCTCTGTGTGGATGCCACTTCCAGAAGTCCATTCTAGGCCTGGGCTTTCTTAATATGTACTACTGAATTATCAATGAACCCAGACAATACATTGTTTATTAAGGATTTATAATTGTAAAATTAGAAAAATAAATTCTTTACAAAAACCTCACTTCATCCTATGTGCTTGCACAAGAAATGGCCTAGCTATTTATGCAACATATATGGCCTCCCTGAATGGTTGTGACAAACTGTGGAGTACAGTTTTCAACTCAATTCTGGTGGGCACTCCTAGATTTCCTGGTGATGCAAGTATGGCTCTCTTCAGTGCATCACCCAGAGACAGATGGAGGAATGGAACAGCTGAATGCAGTACTAGAACAATGTTTGTGCTGTTTTGTCAATTTCCAGCAGGATGACTGAATGGTCTTGTTCAGAATAGCAGAATTTGCATACAATAATACACAATATGCATGCAAGCAAATGTCCCCTTTCCTGGAGAATTAAGTTACTACCCATGCCTGTTTCCCCTGGCTGCATCAAACTCTCTGGTGCTGGCCACCTCTGACTTTCTTCAGGAACTCAAGGCCTTGCATCAGGTTCTAAAAGACAAACTGGACAAGGCCAACGAAGACTATAAGAAATTTGCAGATTAGCATCGATGTTCTGTTCCACCCCTGAAGGTTGGCAATTTGGTCTGGTTGTCCACTAGGCATCTTCCATCAAAAAGGAAATTGGACCACCGGGTTTTGGGCCGTTTCCAGTGGAGGCGGACATCAACCCAGTGGCATACAAATTAACCCTGCCTGCCTGATTTCGGGGGTACCCTGCCTTCCATCACTCATTCCTGGTGCTTGTAGCTCCCACCAGTCATCATTGACTCAGGGCCTCGACTCCTGTACCTGTGTTGGTGCAAAGACAGCCTGAATATGAGGTGGCACACAAGATGGGTTCTCACTGCAAACAGGGGCATCTGCAGTGTCCTTTAGACTGAAAAGATTACAGTCCTGAGGTCAGTGAGGTAATCGTGAGGTAGCAGCCTCATCCCTCCTGATGAGTTGCACAAGTCAGTGGCTATTTAGCCCAGCACATGGAGCCCAGCATTGCTGGGAAGAATTTGTCAGTTTCTTGCTGTGCATTTGTTCAGCCATAATGATTTAATGGACTTAAACCTTGACTCTACTCTACTCTTGCTGTGCATTTGTTCAGCCATAATGGACTTAAACCTGGACTCTACTATTGGACTTGGATATTGCTTTTTGGATTTTGGACTTGCTTCTTGGACCTTGAATTTGGGTTTGGGTTTTGGTGATTTTTGCTTGGACCATGGACTTGTCTTTGGACTCTGAACCTGGTGAGGGGACTTTATGAACGTGCTCTGTGTTTCCATATGGGAGAATTGGATTCATCGGGTTTTGCATTAATTTCTGGGGTGGGGTGGGGGTTTGAATCCTGGGGAATACTATTTGGAGTTGATGAAGCCCCAATAAAGAGTTTAACCCTATGTGCATGTGTGGAATGGAACAGGACAAACAGCAGACACTGAATAGCACAATCAAATAGTTTGTATTGTATACAGGAACATCTGTACAATTTCCAAAGGTTGTGGAAAATAATAGGGATAAAATTATATGGGAAAAGGCCTCTGCTGGCCAGGGGGCAACACGTGCGTCAACCCAAGGCTCTATTCTGGGATGCAGAGGTCTTTCCTGAAGGTGTCTGTCAGTGAAATGGAGGCTGGGCTCAAAACACACGAGCAGCAGCAAGAAGAATTGGACTGACGATAGCCAAGTGCTCCTGCTGGATAGGGGGTACTGCCGTAGCAAGGTGAGACAGTAGGGAAAAAAAGACATTCCCCGAAAATAAGACCTAATGCCTCCTTTGAGGCAAAAAAAAAAAAAGACTGGATCTTATTTTCAGGGAAACACGGTATATGTGTGTGTCTTTCTCTCTGTGTCTCTCTCTCACTCTCTGTGTGTACGGGTTCCTTATTTGTATAGAATTCCATTTCAAATTCGTATATTGTTCAAAACAATGAATTATTTTGTCTACATTAAATATTTCTAATAACTGCAAATATTTTTTTACTTACTCAGTTATCTCAATAACTTTAGTAGAATTGAAGAGTTCCCCAAGTTGCCCCAAGTTGCCGTTTCTTTAAGAGAAGAAATCAGAGCATCAATGACCCTATAGTCAGTCGTATGTCTTCCCTAGGGCCAAAGGATTGCCCCTTAATATGTAAGTGTTTTAATGTAAAATTATTCCCAATAAAATAGCATTTAAAAAAGACAGAAATGACATTTGCAAAGATGATGCAAATGCACAAATGGTCTCTTCTAAGACAATGACACATATAGAGACCATTTAGTGACTGGGTTTGAATTTAAATGTAAGAGAATTCAAATTTAGGCAATTAATTACAGTTTGGGTAATCATCTCTTCCTGCTGTGCCCTAAAAAAACTCAATATGAGATGAGTCCTCATTTATTTATTTATATAGTTTATGTATAAATTGGTGATACAAATGCTATAAAGAGTTGCAATACTAGACATGGGGTTCACACAATATTTAATCTAAGACTTTAAAGATCCCCCCCCAATATAATCGTGTCTGATTCTCAGAAAACATTTGGACAAGTTCCTTTTTCTTGCCAAGGTTTTTCATAAGTAGTTTGCCATTGCCTTCTTCCTAGGGTTGAGAGAAAGTGACAGGCCCAAGGTCACCCAGCTGGCTTTGTGCCTAAGATTAGAACTTTACAGTCTCCTGGTTTCTAGACTGATGCTTTAACCATTACATCAAAGGGCTCTCCTAAATTTAATTCAAGTTTAACAAAATACAGTTGTTGTGTTCATATAACATGCATAGCCAGTTTCCTCAAACCACATTAAGACTTAATGTGATAATCTGTTTCATCCAAATCAGTGAGACAATGGCTGTATTCTTACAATCTGTGGAATTGCAAACCTTTTTTAGCTTAGCTGGGCTTAATCTACTGTGTTGCAGCACCAAATTTTTAGTATCAGATTTATTTTGCAACAGCAATTTTACCCTTGGTATTATCCAGAAATATAGGTAGTCCTTGACTTACAACAGTTCATTTAGTGACTCTTCAAGGTTACAACAACACTGAAAAAAGTGACATGACTATTTTTCATACTTAGAACAATTAAAGCATCCCCATGGTCACATAATCAAAATGGTCCACATTGGCTCATATTGGCAATTGGTTCATATTTATGACGGTTGCAGTGTCCGGGGGTCATGTGATCATTTTTTGAGACTTTCTGATAAGCAAAGTCAATGGAGAAGCCAGATTCAGTTAACAACTGGGTTAATAAGTGAACAAGTAACAATGATTCACTTAACATCTGTTGCAAGAAATATTGTAAAATGGGGCAAAACTCACTTAACAAATGTTTCACTTAGGAACATAAATGTTGGGCTCAATTGTGGTCATAACTCAAGGACTACCTGTACTGGCATTGTGATTCCTAGTCACAGACACTGAGACTCCTGAGATTTGCATTGCTTATATGGCTGGGAATTATGGGAACTGGGATCCAATAATTTCTGGAGAGGCTCATTCTGAATCTCATTCAGTAGTCTCACCTAATAATTCCTCCATTTCTTGTGGTGAGTAGAAATGAACTTTGGGAATATAAGTTCATAGCAAATGTCCTCAACTGACTTCAGTTTCCCATTCAGACTATCGTGGATAAAAACGTTTAATTAACATAGTTCTTAGCTGTTTCCTTCCAGCCTGGGAAAAAAAGCAGAATGAATGAATTCCCCCATACTTCTTTCAGAAGAGTGAGAAACTAATTCAAATCTTCCACAGATTCCACAGTACAGTACACCAAATACCTTGGACCCAGTGGAACAACCTGCCTCCAGAGGTGGTGAATGCTCCAACACTGGAGGTTTTTAAGAAGAGACTGGACAGCCATTTGCCTGAAATGGTATAGGGTTTCCTGCCTGAGCAGGGGGTTGGACTAGATGACCTCCAAGGTCCCTTCCAACTTTATATTATTATTATTATTAAATACCTTATATGTCCTCTCTCATTCCTCCGAAAATTAGAAATGGCATTTTCATGTTCTAAGGGGGAAAAAGTTGGGTTTTTGTTCAGAGAAATTACAGAATATTTTTTCTTCTTCTCCAATACATGAAGATAGTGACTTTAGTCCTGCAATCTGATTTCAGGGCCTCCAGTGGAGAATTTGAAGAGCAGAATTCATCACAAAGTCATCCACCCACAAACACACAGACCCAAGAAAACCTGGCAGAACTGCTTGGCTCTTCCATGGAGATAATTAAATCCATACTATATATAGCAAAATACAAGATGGAGTGGGTATGGGGTTGAGCTGTTGCCGACTTGGGGTGAATGCGAACAGCCACGTCATTAAAGCAGTACCAGAAGGAAACAGGGCTCCTTGATTCATAGCAGTGGTCCTGTAATAAGAAGAAAGGTTTGCCTGGCCAAAATGGAAGAAGATTGAGATTGGGAACTGAACAATACAGTAAAATGTGCAACTTTTTTTTTATTATTGAAAAGTTTTACAGTACATTTTTGAATACAAACCTCCCCTCCCCCTCCCCTCTCCCCAAACCTCCCCAACTCTCCCCTCCCCTCCCCCCTCCCCGACTTCCCAGAGCTAAATACAGGGTATAAAAATACAAACAAACATAATCTAAAATATGCAAACAACAATAAAATATTAAATTCTACCGCACTTTAACTCTTAATAAAATAACTACAAGCTAATTATACATCATATAAATCCACTACTTATTCAAATGCTAAGTGAAACTTTTTAGTCCCATATTTATTCTGGATATAATCAATCCATCTTCTCCACTCCACAATATATCTCTGTTGCGATTGGTCTTTCAAATACGCTGAGATCTTTGCCATTTCCGCCAAGTTGGAAACTTTTAAAGTCCATTCTTCTATAGTCGGCAGTTCTTCCTTCTTCCAATATTGTGCTACTAAAAGTCTCGCTGCCGTAATTAAATTCAACATCAACTTAGTCTCCACAACGGTAGTATCTGTGATAATACCCAATAAAAACAGTTGCGGACAAAACTTTATCCTTTTCTTGAATATTTTTTGCATATTCCACCAAATTTTAATCCAAAAAGCTTTAACCCTTTTACAAGTCCATAAAGTGGGCTCAGAATTTTCAAGAAGTTATTACAATGGATACTTGGGAAAAGATCTGGGTGAGAAATGTAAAATTTACACAGGCCCAAAACTTAAGAGAGAACTTTTACAAAATGTTTTATAGGTGGCACTTAGATCCTAAAAAGTTAGCAAGTATGTATCCGAACTGCCAGCCCAAATGTTGGAGGTGTGGTTGTGAGGATGCAACGTATTTTCAACTTTTGTTTTTTTTAAGGAGGGGAGAAGAGTGATCAGAAGAAGAAAATAAAGAGAATTTCTCCTTTTCAAGTCCTTTAAGGAAGAGATGGCTGGCAAGAACAATACATGCATCATATTGTAACTCTTCATGAGGTCTTCATTCCAGACAAGAACTTGAACTGCCACGTTTCCTAAGGACTGAGGGTTGTGGTCTGGCAGAAAGTAGTCTGCGCTAACAAAAAAAAGGGGGGGAGGGGAAATTCTTTTCTCTTTTTCTGTGAGTGCCCTCCCATCCTTTGCTTGTGATTATGTTGGTTTTTGCCAGCAGTGGTGCCTTGCTTTCTCACAAAAGTCCTGATTTGCCTAAATTTAACAAGGTGGCAAGACAAAGAGAGGAATGTATGTCATAGAAGTAATTAGTCTGATTTTTTTTTTCTTTACTCAAGTCTACAGGTCAGCTCTCATGCAGTTGGTGTTCTTTTACACAAACAAAACAACCACAGACAGAAAGGTTGCTTGCCAGAAAGAAGTTTCACAGAGAATTAATTGAAATGTTAGTTTTCTACCTGGAGGAATTGGATAGTATGGAAAAACATTCAATCCTGTCAGTCTCAATCTTTACCTGGTAGTCTGAAATGATACAGACTAGACACAGGATTATAATATTGTAAAATAAGTCCGAGAATTATAGTCCAACTCACAAGGTGTTTGGATGGGAATAAAGTTGCTGAGATGTTGAAATAAAAAGAATTCTTTCTTTAAAGCTTGCTAAAAATAATTATACAGTGGTAGCAAATCTGGTCGTCTTTGACAGAACCATGTTCATTCTAGATAAAGGAATTTTCCAATTAATAATGTAGGCATTAAAACTTTTCTGTTATAAAAAAGGTGACTATTTTTTCTTGCAGAAAATGTAACTATAAAAGTGAAAATGTTAAACATTTTGCCAGGCTTTAACTATGCTTCCATATGCTGAAGAATTTGGGCTTAGTATAGTTTATTCAGTCCATAACCGTGATTTTTTTTAGTCATTATCAATAGCAGAGAAATTATAGTAAATTTAAGATAATCTTATCCAGGCAGCATACCTGAATATACATGCATAGGATGTGTATCCTGAAATCCTCAGTTCCCTAAATCCTATGTTCAACGCAACAAAATATGTCCACGAAGAAGGATGCATGCCTATTAATGACTATTAAGAGGGAAAAAATGTAAGTGTACTTCTTGCATTTGAAGTCTACTTATACTTTTGTGCTGATGTTTAAAAGAAATATATAGCAGGCAGAGGATATAATAGTTTCAAAGTGGAAAAAATGAGAATTAAGCTGTATTTGTATTACACTAATCAGCAATTCCTAGTGACCACTGATTAAATATATTTTCTATCTCATGGAACTCAACCATCAAGGTGATTTAGCCCTGGAAATATGTAACTGGAAATGCACTGCTGCTAATCAGCTGCAACTTTTGATATTCTTGGACTATTAGCAATGGCTGCTGTTTAACTGAGAATGAAATCAGTATCTCTTATTCTCATTAAAGCTGTATAGAAAAAAAAGTCAGCTCATACAACGTCCTGCATTTTATTTAGTTTTAATTCTAGAAAAGAGAACTATTGCAAATAAAGCAATATTTAATTACTGTTTTATTTTGGTCTGGCTGATCCTACTAAGTTCCCAATTCTGTTGTTGGCAATGAGGAAATCTTTGCTATCAAATGATCACCATCAAATCGCTTGGGCTGAATTTCAATGGAAAGAAAATGGTACACTTCCCTCTCTCCACCCCCACCCCACCCCGTTACTAAATATGCCTAAATGTGTCATTTTAGAAGGTTTTATACACATAATTGCTGTAGTAAGAAATGCTACTGTTGAAATTCATTGTTGTCTCCTACCAAACTGTTCTGGCTTTCTTTCAAAGGGATGACATGGTTCTTCTTTTCAACTTGGATTACTGCTGGATTCTATCCTCAGATCAAAATTTCTGAGCAAATTGGGATGTACCTGCATTCCGTTGAGATGTACATAAGTTACACTTGCTCAAGCTGTTTTCTGCATTGATCATCTCCATATGATTCCTTAGAAGGAAAATCAGCTGTCAAGGAGGGTCCCGTTCAAACTGAGGATATCTCAGTTTATCTTCTCCTACACATAAGTAAATTCTTTTTTGTAAGGAAAATATCCTAATTGTAGAAAAAACACTTCAATAGAAAAAGCTCTATAGGAGTTGAATGGACACTCATAGAGGCCCCAAGATTCAAAAGTATAGAACCCCAATGGGGGAAACAGGTGATTTTTTGGGGGAAGACAACAGTGAAGGTTCTGTTATGAAATGGTGTGAAGCATGGACCATGAGCAGAAGATTTGAACAGATTGATTATATCTGACCCATTACTGCAGTACTCCACCAAATTGTTCTCTGCAGAGTAAATCCTACATACATTCCATAATTGAAAGCAGATGCTTTGTTGCTGCTGAAAAAGGAAACCCAAGCCACAAGGAATTTTGGTCAGCTCCTGTGCCCAGACTATTCCCCCCCCCATTTTCTTCCCCTCACCCAATTTTCCTCACTTCAGTTCTTTCCTTGCATCCAGTGTAAGGTTTTCGTTCATCCTGGCCATCTGCCTCAATCCCCCACTTCTACCTTCTTCAAAGATTAGCTGATGCCATTGGCTCCCACACCAAACAACAACTTAGAAGAGGGTTTGCTGGAATTTCCAGCTGGGAGGAGCAGACACGTCCTCAGGCTTCCAGCTCAGTATTTGTGCCTGGGAGAATTATCCACGTCGGCAACCGTGGCAAGAGGAGGAGAGAAACGGGCAGCGAACTAGAACCTGGGAGATGACGTGTGCATGGAGATGGGGGGGGGATTGGATCAATTCCTTTGGCAAGCTAGTCTCATTTGCCCCATCCCCTCTGAGAAAACCACATGGTTCCTCAAATGTTCTGTGAAATCTAATCCAAGGTGATGAGTTGTTGTGCGAATCCTCTGACACGTTGCAGTTGTGTAGCAAGAGACCATGGCTGATCAGGTCAGCACTTCTGAAAGTGGGTCAAGCCAGGAAGTAACAAACTATTTTCTAATCTTGCACCATAGGCATGTCACAGCATTCTTCAAATCAGAATTCTTGACAAGAATCGTCAAGGCTAATCGAGTAAATTTTACGTGCCTTTAATAACATTCCTCAGATTTTCCAGTTTTTCCAAAATGTAAAGCAATTTGCTTTATTCTTCTTCATGACCATCAACTCCTCTTCAGGGCCATGAGTAATAGAATAAATTGGGCATTTTGGAGAATAAACAGAAACTACTCACAGGATATACAACATATTTCTGTTGCTAAGTAAGGGAGTGGTTAAATGAGTCACTCCCCATTTTACCTCTGTTTTGCCATAGTTCTTAAGCAAATCATTGCAGTTGTTAAGTGAATCACATGGTCATTAAAGGAATCTGGCTTCCTCCATTGGTTTTGCTGGTTGGAAGCTAGCTGGGAAAATTGCTGGGATGCTGCGACCATTGTAAATACTAAGCACCTGGATTTTGATCATGTGACTGTGGGAATTCTGCAATGGTCAAATGTGCGACGACCGGCCATAAATTACTTCTTTCAGTGCTGGCATAAATTCAAACAGTGGCTTGATGATGGTGATGATGATGCTATCCATTCAGTTGTGTCTGGCTCTTAGTGATTCTGTGCGCCAGGTCTCTCCACATCTTCGGATCTTGCACTGAGTTCTTCTGAGCTCTGGCTGACATTAGCTTTGATGGTGTCCACCCACCTTGTTCATTGATGGCCTTTCCTTTTACCACTAATTCTTCCAGAGATAACTGATTTCTCCAATGAATTCCCCCACATGAGATGGCCAAAGTAAGTGAAACACAGTTTCATGGTTTTGTCTTCTAAACACATGTCTTGTGTTATGCGCTCCAGAACTTGCTTATTAGTCATCTTAGTTGCTAAATGAATGGTTGTAAATTGAGGACTACCTGTACCTGTATTTAACTCTGTTGCTTTTCTCAACAACCTGCTGCCGGCGTCAACTTCCCTCCGCCCTGTGCGTTCCCACAGAGAGGGCCTCCTCAGGGTGCCTCCGGTCAGAGAATGTCAGCTGGTGGCCCCCAGGGGGAGGGCCTTCTCTGTGGGTGCTCCGGCTTTATGGAATCAGCTGCCGGTCGAGCTCCGGATGGCACCTGACCTTCGCTCCTTCAGACGCAGTCTGAAGACCCATCTATTTGAACAAGCCGGCCTGGCCTGATGGGGATATGTTGGGGTTTTAATGGGGATTTTTATATTGTTATCGACTGTTTTAGCTGGGCTACTATTTAATTCTTTTTAATTTTTGTATCCTGTATTTTTATGTATGCCCTGTTCACCGCCCCGAGTCCTTCGGGAGAAGGGCGGTATACAAATACAATAAAACTAAACTAAACTAAACAATGAGATTTGAGATAAATTGTTGCTGCAAATTATGTAAGTAGCTTGCTAGAAATTGCTTATGTAGGCTGAATTAAAATGAAATTTTAAAAAAGGTTGAGGAGAAATGAAAACTGTCTTTTTGTTAACTTCCTTCCTGATGAGGTAAAACACTGTGTAGCCTCAGTGAAACTCCTTTCTGTGGTTCTAAGTCTAAGTATAAACCCTGTTTTTGGATACAGATGCAAAGAACAAGAAAATAATTGTTTTCCTCCAAGACCTGAAAGAGTGAAATCAGGGAGACCATCTGATTCTCTCCCTCTTTTAATTTAGAAGCAGGGACAGAAAAGTTTACTTGGATCAGTCAGCAATTAAAATCAGTGTCTCACTCTGCTTAGAAAAGATGAGGAGAGTAAGTACACTAGGGCAGGGCTTTTCAACCTTTTCACCCATTGTACCACTTTTAGGATATGGCAACATCTGAGTACCACTAGTTGCCTAGCAAGGTGTCAAAAACGTGACCAAAAAAAAAAGAGGAAAAAAGTGATGAAGTACAGGTAGTCCTTGACTTACAACAGTTCGCTTAGTGACTGTTCGAAGTTACAATGGCACTGAAAAAAGTTTCCCCCAAAACACAGCCGAGCAGGACACCCGCCCGCCCGCCCGCCCGGTGGCGCTCTTCCTCCTGTCTGAGGTTTTCATTGTTGTGAGCATTTCTGTTGAGGATTGGCAGTGAGGGTGGGGTGGGGGGTGTTTGGTTTTTATTCCCCGCCTCTGCTGGGTGGTTGCAGCAGGTTTTGGTCACTTGACATGACCGTGGGACACTGTGACCATCATAAACATGAATCAGTTGCCAAGGATCTGAATATAAATCACAAGACCCTGGAGATGCTGCAACATTCCAGCTGATCGGCACTTCTTCTGGGCTCAGCAGAAGCGCCAGGATCAGCACCAAGCTCCAGCTAGAGCCTGGTGCTGATCCTGGCACTTCCACTGAGCCCTGACAGTCCCTAAGAAGCGCTGATCCTGGTGCTTCCGCTGAGCCCTGACAGCCCTGCAGTTCCAGCCATCTCTCAGTCAGGCTTGTGCGGTGCTGCTATTGGTTCAGCTCATTCCCCTCCCCCGCTACCACTTTTCTAGGATAGTTGTGTACCACCTGCTAGGTACCAATGTACCACAGGTGGTACCCGTACCACTGGTTGAAAAGCCCTGCACTAGGGGGCTGGTAGAGAAACAATATGTATGAGGGAAGCAAAAGGGTGAGATCACTCTAGCATCACCAAGATGAGACAGAAAGACAATCAACGCCGCTCAATATCTTGCTGTCATTCATTATATTAAGTCTAAATGTCTTAACTTTCCCAGCTTCGGTGTTCTACACATGTGTTAAATAGCGGGTTCTTTGGCACAGGAATGAAGACACGAAGCTGAGTACAAGGTAACTCATAGTTTATTTCGTGCAGAAACTGTACTGGGGAAAAGGCTACAACTAGCCGCATTATATAGTCTAGCCCCTAGGCGGCAGCCAGTAGGTTTGAATCAACCATTGTCGCCTGGAGATAGCCAATTGCAGCACAGGAGACTTGTAGTCTGGGTTACTGGAGAGCCGTTAGCTGCTCCAGCAACCCACGTGGTATTCTTTAAGAGCCCAGTACATAACACCCCTCCACTCTTAGAACAGACCATAATAACACCAATTAGTCTCAACAATTGTCAAGACTCATTATCCAAACACACTAAAATAAAAGTGATAATAATAATAAAGTAAAAAAAAACAATGTAGGTTATAATGTTGTTAAGAAACGTCTCAATGAATAGGCTTCAAAAATGGCACTATTAGACAGTTACATCATAGCACTAGTTTCTGTGGTGGCAACAGGAATTACAACAATATATAGCTCTTTATTTTACAACGTAATCTGCAAGATATGAAGGAGACTTGTGTGCCCTAGAGGAACATCTTGAAGTTCCCATCACTTTGTGGCCTACCAGCTTACCCAGTGGGCTGGGTAGACTTGTGTCCCTTTGTGCTCCTGAGTCATGGGGATTCAATGCACTGTGGCTGGGCTCTCCAGGTTGGCCCACCCCAGAGTCAGACTGTTCGGCAGAGTAGGCACAGCGGTTGCTGAAGTTCGGTTGGCTTGCTCCTTCAGGGGACCTGTGTTGCACTCCAGGGCTCCCCAGTTCTCCCTCCGGTTCTGCCTCAGTTAAAAAGGAAAAGTCCTGATAATCCATGTGAGGACTGGCTTGGCCGCAAGTTTGAAGACCTTGGGAGGGACCTATGATGCAGTCCTCACTTAGTGGCCGTTCTGGAAACCATTTTCTGAGCTGATCAATGTGTCATCTGACAACTCGCCCTCCCTCCAACCCCACTTCAAAAGATAGGGGTCTGGATGCCTTGGTAATTTGACCAGGAACCCACAGATTCCCATGACCATAGTTCCTGGCCCAAACCCAATCGCCCAGGGGTTTTGGTCGAGAGGCTTCTGCTGCCACTCTATCTGGATACAACCTGTCCAGTTTACTAATCAAACGCCTCCCTCAATGTAGTTCTGCAGGACTTTTGCCTGTAGCAGTGCAGGGCATAGAATGCTGGCAGAGTAAAAAATCTGCCAATCTGTGATGCCAGTCACCTGTGACAATGCGCTTGAGTGCTTCCTTCATTGTCCTCACCATGCATTCAGCTTGACCATTAGAAGATGGATGAAAAGGCACAGATGTTGCATGTCTGATGAGGTTAGCTGTAAGGAAGGCCTGAAATTCAGCAGCAGTGAATTGGGCCCCATTGTCTGAAACTAAGACATCTGGCAACCAATGTGTGGCAAAGAGTTTTCTCAGCACCTGGATGGTCCTAGCAGTAGTCATGTTAGGAACTGGAATTACTTCCAGCCATTTTGAGTGGCTATCCACTACTATCAGGAAAAGCTGCCCCTGAAAAGGCCCAGCGTATTCTATGTGAACCCTAGACCAGGGAGTGTGCGTTTCCTCCCTGTAAACTAGATCCTGTGGCATTTCAGGCCTAGATTGCTGGCATGTATAACAACCATGGACTTGAGCCTCAATAGCCTTATCAAGGCCAGGCCACCAGAGGTAGCTTCTAGCTAAAGCTTTCATTCTGACAATCCTGGATGGCCTTCATGTAATGATTGTAAAACCCTGTCTCTTAGGGAAGTGGGAATTATGACTCTGTTTCCCCATAAAATGCACCCTTTATGGGCAGATAAATCATGCCTCCTGACAAAATAGCTCTGAAATTCTGAGCCTGGACTTGTACCAACCAGCCCGTATATACCCATGACAACACTCTACTAAGTATTTTATCTGTGGCAGTTTCAGCAGCAATGTCCCCTGCATGGAGGGAAAATTCAGGTATGTCCTGTATGGACAATATTCTAGCAGCTGGATCTGGATCTGGATCTGGATCCATTAGTGGCAGTGGTAGTCTGCTGAGGCCATCAGCATGGCCCATTTCCTTGCCCGGTTTGTGAATTAATTTAAAATTGTAAGCAGATAGGAAAATAGACCATCTCAGCATTCTTGGAGATAGTATGTGGGGGGGTTGTCTGTCTGTTGTGAAAATTCCCAACAGAGGTTTGTGGTCAGTGTAGACCGTGAAATCCCTGTCATATAAATAGTCATGGAATTTTTTTATTCCAGCAACAATGGCCAGGGCCTCTTTGTCAATCTGAGCATAGTTGTGCTCAGCAGAGGACAATGTCCTTCAGTAAAATGCTATAGGAAACTGTTTCCCATTTTTTTCCTATGTGACTTAAAACTGCCCCCACCCCATAGGGAGATGCATCACATGCAAGACATACAGGTTTAGACTCTTTGTAGTGAGTTATAGTGGACTTTTCTGACAATAGTGCTTTTAAGTCCTGGAAACTTTTTTCATGTAAATTAGTCCATTTCCATGGAGCTTTCTTATCTAGAAGCCTGTGGAGGGGCTCTGCTATTGCTGCCTTATGAGGTAGAAATGTGTGATAGAAGTTTAGGAGGCCCAAGAATGCTTGTAGCTCTCCTTTTGCTTTGGGCCTAGGAGCCAGTTTAATGGCCTTCACTTTAGAATCAGCGGGGTGAATGCCATTAGCATCATTTCAGAAACCCAGGAATTCTGTTGAAGAACCCCAATACTACACTTGTTCTTTTTTAATTTGATGCCTGCTTCGTGAAGCCTCTGCAAGATAGCCCTGAGCCTACTGGCCAACACTTCTGTGCAACACTGACTCCAAACTGTAAGCGTTTAACTTTGAAAGCACCCCTGTGAGTCACGATCGTTTGAGCCGCGGCTGTGGCCTCATCAATCGGCAATTGCTGATAGGCCTGTGCTAAATCAAGTTTAGCAAAAATAGTACCCCCTTGCAAGGAGGCTAAAATATGATTGACCACAGGGACTGGGTAAGCGTGTTGCCTGAGGGCTTTATTTAGAGTGCATTTATAGTCAGCACAAATGTGAACTTCCCCATTGGCTTTAAGTGGGGTGACTATAGGAGTTTCCCACTCCCCACCATCAACAGGCTGTAACACGCCCTGTTCTATGAGCTTATTGATTTCGGAATCAATTTTATATTTTAAGGCAAAGGGGACCCTACGAGGCTTAACCCTGATTGGAACTATGTTGGGATCTAACTTAAATGAGATAGGCGGGCCTGTGTATATGCCTAGGGTTGAGTCAAAAACATCTACATATTCCTCGCATACTGACACGAGGTCTGCAGTTTGCGTCCAGTTTATGCCAGTAATCTGAATACCTAAGGCATCAAACCAATTGAGTCCAATGAGACTCGTTCTCTGGCCCCCTACTACTATTACATCCAGGTGCCCCAAAAACCCTTTAAACTTTACCAACAAAGTGGCTTCTCCCATAACTTTCATGTGAGCATTTTGAAAATCTGTTAAAATGATATCTGAGGGTCTTAGTTTGGCCCAATTGTTACTGTGCCTACACACGAAGTTAAAAGTGTCTTGAGAAATAATTGAAACTGCAGAGCCAGAGTCCAATTCCATCTTACATGGAACTCCTTGTAGCTCTATCATGAGCTTAAGTTTGGATTTGAGGGGGCGTCAAGCCCTGGTGCCTATGGCTTCTGAAAAAACCCACACTAACTGGACCCTGGGCCGCAGTACCTCTCTTAGTCGGTTCTTCCGACTGGTGTTTGGGTGGCCGGTCTCTCTGGCGGGCTCTGCAAACCACTGCGATGTGGCCTGTCCGGTGCAGCATATGCTTCTATAGCTTCTGAAAAAACCCATACTAATTGGACCCTAGGCCCCAGTACCTCTCTTAATTGGTTCTTCCAACTGGTGTATGGGTGGCCGGTCTCTCTGGCGGGCTCTGCAAACCACTGCGATGTGGCCTGTCCTTCTGCAAGCTCTGCACGTGGCTGATCAAAATCTGCAGTTGGTGCAAAAATGGTTGCCGCCGCACCCCTTACATCTCGGTAAGAGAACTGCCTTGTAATTGTTCTCTCACTGCTGGCTGTTTCGGTGTTGCGTGTTGGGCTGCTTTTGGAGTCAGTTGATTTCAGTTTCTTCCTCCTCGGAGAATTCTTCGGTGCATTTGGCGTCCTCACGGTGGACCGTTTCTTCAAACTTTGTCAATTTGGCAGGCTGCACTGTTTGAACGGCGCCCCCAGCAGCTTCGTCGGCCATCACCTCATCTTGTGCTTCAGAAAACGTTAAATTTGGCCTAGCAGAGGCTCTGCTGAAGCGTTCTGTCCCATAGGCTGCAGACGAGCCGGTCTCGTAGTCGCTCTTCTAAATTTGAAAATTTGCAAAGGCGTGCGGCCTGCCTCAGGCCCGCTATGAACTCGAAAGCTGATTTACCCGGTTGCTGCACTCTTTGGTCGAACTTGAACCGCCAAGCCATTTCAGACATCTTGGGCTGGAAGTTCACGGTTAGCTTCTTTTTGAGGTCTGCGTAGGAGACTGCTTTGATTCGTGTCGGCCAAAAAGGTTCTCGGCCAAATCAAAGGCTGCTGGGCCACACACGCAGAGTAGCGTTGCGGCCTTCAGTCCTTCTTCCGCAATCTGATTGGCCCTGAGGTAGTTTTCTACTTGTGATAGTTATGATGGCCATTCGTCCAGGTGTTTCACAACAAATTCTCTCAGTTTCCTGACCTTCAGCATTCTTTTGCTGGTTCCTGCATTCTTCCAGATCCTGCTTCCAGGCTCAGGGAATGAGTCCACTGAGCACGAGGTCGCTAGCGTAGCTTGCTAGCCGAACGTGAGAGAGTGGGGGGGGGGGTAAAATCCCTTTTCCCTCCGGCGTGCGCTGCCTTTTCCTCGTAGACTTCAACTCTTAATCAGTGAAGCAGGATCCCACCTTCGTTGCCACTGTTAAATAGCGGGTTCTTTGGCGCAGGAATGAAGATGCGAAGCTGAGTACAAGGTAACTCATAGTTTATTTCGTGCAGAAACTGTACTGAGGAAAAGGCTGCAACTAGCCGCAATATATAGTCTAATCCCTAGGTGGCAGCCAATAGGCTTGAATCAACCATTGCCACCTGGAGATAGCCAATTGCAGCACAGGAGACTTTAAGAGCCCAGTACATAACAGGTTGGACTTCTCATGCTGGCAGGGAATTATGGGAATTCCAACCTTGTAAATCTGGAGAGCATCTATGGTTTATCATGGTGAGAAACCAGCTATCATTCCACAAAATTACAGGACTATGTCATTACAAAAGAAAGCAGGAAAAATAAGAATGAGGAGTTCTAGGAGCCTCAAATCTCCTCAGGTCCCTTTTAATGACAGAGGCTGATCAATAGCTAGTAAATTATGTAACAATTATAGAGGCAAAAGGGGCAGGCCTATTTAGAAAGCAAACCAACAGAAATATGTTGTTTATAGATTCCAGAAACCAATACTGATGGGCCTCAAGATTGTCTTATGTAGATATTTTATTTTTCTGGAGAATTTACAATCCTATAGCAAACTATGACATCACCTTCCAGTTTTGCATATTTCTTTACTCTCTTTTGCTTTCTTCCTTCTGACAAACAACTGTATCAAATTGCCTCTATGCAATACCTGAATTTTTCATCTGACTTTTTGCTGCTTTCCTGCTTTATGTGGATCTATTAACAAATCACAGCAGTGGAGTGTGTTGTCATCTAGTGACCTCTTCCGTTATACACAATTCCATTCATCTTCCCACATAGTTTTCCATTCATCCCTCCCTCCCCTCCAAAGTCCTGCTGCCAAAAGTCGACATTCCATGGTGAGCTAGCATTCTCAGCTTTTATTTGGATTTTTTTGGGGGGATTCTCTCATGTACTCCTCTCTCTCTTGCATAAAGTTTTTATTTTAGCTGCCAAAGGAACTGGATAGGTGCAATCAGCAGGAATTAAGCTTGGTTTGAGAGTTCCTAATCTTCATCTATCTTTTTTTTCCTGCAGATTTCTGAGAATATTTCATACAAACATGTATGAAGATTAAAATATCCATAAAAAATAGAAAGAACCACAGGAAGCAGACGTAAGTATGACATAAACAGTGCAGAATGTTATAATAGTATTTATTAATTTTAATGTTGAAGTACAGTATTGTATTTTAGAGTGATTGTGTGTGTTGTTCCACTTAGCATTCCAACAAGATTGCAGAAACAATCTTGGAAGGAAGATATTTGAGCAGTCCTTCCTCCCAGCAGAGCTTTGAGAGTGACATGGCAGCTGTCAATTTGGAAATGATTAAACAAAATGCATCAAGATTCCTATTTATTGTTCCACATATCCTCTTGCAGGATGAATCTAAGGTGCTGAAGTGGGATGGGGGAAGAGACGGATACAGATTTGGAAAACAGTTCGTAATTTCTAGTTTGCACAGTGAGACACAGAGTTTTCAGCCAAGCTGTGCAGGCAGCAGAAACGTCCCGGGGTACGAGGTGGCCGTCCTTCCGCACGCCCACGCGCGCCTCCGGCGGCTCCGTTGGCATGGCCGCCATACAGACATGGTGTAAGCTTAATAGGTGCACAACCTTAGCCATAAAAGCCAGCTGTGAGACTTGGAGGCTAGTCACTCTCTGTCAGCTGATCCCACCTCACAGGATTGTGGTTGTGGGCAAAATAGGAGGAGGAAGCTATGCTGGATACATTCTCTGCCCTGAATTGTTTAATAAATAAAAGCAGAATATATTGTGCTTTAGGAACTCAGTGCAAATAATTATCAGCACTCCCTTTTCCTTTGTAGGCTATTAGGCTCTGAGTGTTTGTAAATACAACAAATATTAAAAATCCTGAAACAACAATAACAATTCATAGTATGAAGGACTCAGTGGTGTATTGTGTTACTAATTCTGGGAGTTTCAGTTATCTGGAGGGCATCAGCTTGTGGAAAACAAAAAATTAATTCCTGGGAGATTTGAGAATCTACAAGAAAGCAGTTTTGGTCTTCATAACACATGTAATAATTGGCCCATTGCTAAAAAAAATCAAAACTGAACAAAAATCTATAGAAAGAAAACTTCTCAGTCTTATGTCCATCCATGCCACCCGCTTCCTTCTTATGGATGCTCCATCCCTCTGCCACATGGCATATATGACCCCTCCTATTTCTGTCTGGAAAACTTAAGACTTTTGCAGGCCAAGTCAGAAGGCCTGTAGGAAACTTACTTACAGGCTATGGAGCATATTGGTTAAAAAAATGAAAAAGAAAAAAAAAGAAAAAAATCAAACAAGTCCTGGAACCCCTGATTTAAGAGGAAAATAATGTCATCATGAGAATAATGCACCTCCCCACGTGGGGGCAGGGGTTCTGAATGCCACATTGTTTTCTCTCTTCTCCTCAGCTGTAGAAATATTGCCGTGGAGGTCCATTGCTTGACCAAGGGAACTTTTTTTCCCCCCTGGAAAAAACTCCATTTTTCATGGAGCTCTAGAAAAATCTTGGTCTAGACACACCAACCAAAACATTAAACAATGGCCATGCAGAAGATGGACATTCTGTTTTAGCCCTTTGAATTTTTAGATAATGCCATCTGCTGATGAGAGCCAAGGACAACCAGAAATGCTTTGTAGATACATCACCTGGGAAGAGTGGGAGGGAGAGAAAGAATTGATATAACCCTTTCTTCAACACTTTCATCCTCCACACACATTTGCATACAAAAGCACTCGGCAGATGTTTGAGCCCTGGACCATCAGTTACTTTGGTTCTTCTGCTTCTGAACTGCTGCATTTTATTTATTTGGAAAATGTATATGCTACTCAGGCCTTTAACAACTATGAATAGCTTGCAAAGCTCAGCAGCCAAAGGAGTCACATGGGAGAAAAAAAAACTTTATGTGGCCTTCTTCCCTGCTTCCTTGCTGAAGTTTATGCAACTTTCCTTTCTGCAAGAATTCTTGCACATTTACGTAACTTCTCCAGCCCTCCATACTTGAAGAAAAGAAGATGATTTTTCTCCCGGAAAAGTCTGCATTTCTTTCAGCCTTCTTGACTTTGCCTTAGGAGGAAGAGGAACACGGACCAAAAGACAGGCCTTCTGGGGGATTTCTCTCCATTATGGAGCATTTAAGATGTTAAAAAGCTTATTTTAATGGACCTTTTTTGCCTAACCAATGTTAAGGAGCCATTGCTGTTTATTTATTTATTTATTTTATTGCTTTCAAATAAGGAATTGAATCCTCGCCCTCTGGAAAAAGATGAAAATGCATACATTGTTAAAGGAAAACACACATGCCCACACAGAGAGACACACACATAAAGTGCTTTTAAAAGAAAATGAAAAAAAAATCCAACAACCATGGCCTTGTGTTAGGTATCATCAGACCCATCACTGAAAGGATGGCCATTGGATTTTAAAGCACTTCTGGATGATCTGGATATGGAGGACGTATCATCCAGGCTTTGCCATGGTCAGATCACTGCCACCCAGGACCACTGCAGGGCAAATTGATTAATTTAGATGATCTGCAGGATGCATCTCATGGATTTGTATGGATTCTGTGGTCATATTTTTAAGCAATCGGTAGACTATTCCATTGATTGACTAGTTAACGGGCAACAGAAGGCAACCTGGGCTTTTGATGTGATTGCTGCTAAACAGTCTCTCCCTGAATGCTATTCTGAGTTGGTTTAGGACTAGACTGCTTCTCACTTCCCACTGCAACACCAACTGGAATTGGCCCTAAACTAGAGCAAGGAGGTAAATCACTGCAAAGCAGTAACTCCCACTCCCATTCCCCTGAGCTAGTAGTGTTTTTCAATTTTTGCAACTTTAAGATGTGTGGACTTCAACTCCCAAAATTCCCCAGTTAGAATCCTGGTTGGAGAATTCTGGACCTGAACTCCATACATTTTAAAGCTGCCACGTTTGAAAAACACCGACCTAAATTATAGATTCCACAAAGACTTTAGATGCAAAATTGTTGCAGAAGCTACAAATGTGGTGACAACAAGACAGACCAACACTGCTGTTGGCGTGGACAAAACATATCTACGGAAACCAGTTTTGTTTTGTTTTTTTTAAAAAAGATTGGTAGAAACAATAGTCCCAAGCACCCCAGATAGAAGGGAATCAGAGGGATCAATCTATTCAAGGTTGGAAATCATTAAACAACTATAAAGGCAAGAATTCTTTCAGTATTCCACCTTCAACAACATGAATATTTATGCCACCAGATCTCACAGGACTTCAGCTTTGAAGAAGGAGCTATAATGGCCTTGTTTTTGTTAAGCTTTATTTGCTGCAAATTAAAACTGGGTTTCATTTCCTTGCCTTGCTGTTGGTATATTTTGTTTTAATTGGTCCGTATTATCACAACCTTCACCATTAACTGGATGCTGTTGTCATCTGCAACTGATTGAATGGCTTAAATCTTCAATCTATTCAATATCTTCTTTTTTTATTGAAAAGTTTTACAATACATTTTTGAATACAAACCCCCCCTCCCCCTCCCCTCTCCCCAACCCTCCCCAACCCTCCCCTCCCCTCCCCTCTCCCCTCCCCGACTTCCCAGAGCTAAATACAGGGTATAAAAATACAAACAAACATAATCTAAAATATGCAAACAACAATAAAATATTAAATTCTATCGCACTTTAACTCTTAGTAAAATAACTACAAGCTAGTTATACATCATATAAATCCGCTACTTATTCAAATGCTAAGTGAAACTTTTTAGTCCCATATTTATTCTGAATATAATCAATCCATCTCCTCCACTCCACAATGTATCTCTGTTGCGATTGGTCTTTCAAATACGCTGAGATCTTTGCCATTTCCGCCAAGTTAGAAACTTTTAAAGTCCATTCTTCTATAGTTGGCAGTTCTTCCTTCTTCCAATATTGTGCTACTAAAAGTCTCGCTGCCGTAATTAAATTCAACATCAACTTAGTGTCTACAACGGTGGTATCTGTAATAATACCCAATAAAAACAGTTGCGGAGAGAACTTTATCCTTTTCTTAAATATTTTTTGCATGTTCCACCAAATTTTAATCCAAAAAGCTTTAACCTTTTTACAAGTCCACCATATATGAAAATACGTTGCATCCTCACAACCACACCTCCAACATTTGGGCTGGCAGTTCGGATACATACTTGCTATTTTTTTTAGGATCTAAGGGCCACCTATAAAACATTTCATAAAAATTTTCTCTTAAATTTTGGGCCTGTGTAAATTTTACATTTCTAACCCAGATCTTTTCCCAAGTATCCATTGTAATAACTTCTTGAAAATTCTGAGCCCACTTTATCATACAGTCTTTAACAAGTTCCGTCTCTGAATCAATTTCTATCAATGCAATATATATCCTTTTTATATGTGCTTGACCTTGATCTCTAATTTGCTTTACCAAATTTTCATCAATCATTGTAAAACCAGTTTTCTGGTCCTCTTTCCATCTAGCCTGTAATTGCCCATACTGAAACCAAGTTTGTACAATCTTTTCTTCTTTTAAAATATTATATGACTTTAATTGCCATACATTCCTCTCAAAACTTAAAATTTCCTTATATGTAGTCACATCATGTTTAAATCCCACATTTATATTTTCTATTGCGTGTTTAGGTATTGCCCAAATAGGTATCTTATAATTTAACTTATGTCTATACTTTTTCCAGACACGCAACAGAGCATACCTTAAAATATGTATCTTAAACACATTATCCACCTTCTTATCATACAATAAATATGCATGCCATCTAAATAACAAATCATGACCCTCCAGATTTAATAATCTCGCTTGTGTTAAATTAAACCAGTCGCTTATCGCTGACAAAGCAGCAGCCTCATAATATAATTTGAAATTAGGCATTTTAAGACCACTTCTTTCACGCGTATCTTGCATTATCTTAAATTTAACTCGTGGCTTTTTCCCTGCCCAAACAAATTTATTAACTCCTTTTTGCCATTCCTCCAAGTTTAAATCCTTTTTAAGTATAGGTATCATTTGAAATAAAAATTAAAATTTTGGCAAAACATTCATTTTCACTGCTGCGATTCTTCCCAATAAAGATAATTGTAATTTTTTCCAACTATCTAATTCTTTTTGTACTTTTCCCCATAACTTTTCATAATTATTTTTATATAACTTCACATTTGAGGCTGACAAATATATCCCCAAGTATTTAACCCTTTTTATTCAATATCTTCTTGTGTAAGTGAGAATTCACTCCTAAAAAATACCATATGTATAATTATGTAATTCTTTAAAAAAAATGTTCCTGATTGATGGCAACTATAATTAGGATTGGAATTGTCTGAGACAAGAAGAAATGCAGAAACACGTGGACAATACTTTCTTTTTTTTTTCTTTAACATTTTTCTTGTTCATTTTCTTTTCTTTTCTCTGTGTTTCTATTTATTTTACTTGACATTCCTTTTTCCCCCTCCATAGTATATCTACTGGAGCTGCAGCAGGAAATTCTCCATTCCCACCTCTTGCAATCCTAGCTTCAAGCTCTTTCTTGTCTTTCCCATTTCAAGAGGACACCTCTCCTTTTAGGGACAACTCTAGATGAGTAATATTCCCAGAGGAATGCTCAGAGAGGAAGCAGTCAGCGTTCTCTTCCAAAACTCTTTATGGAGGCAGGTCGTAAAGGGCTTCCCCTGATTTATGGATGACTGGAGGCCTAATGGAATCCAGAAAATACCAGCTAATCCTCAGGTTACGACTGAGGATTGAGCCTACTTATTATGTTCAAAGGATGAAAAACAACGTTGGCATGGACACTTGATGAAAAGACATTTTAAAGTTGCAAAGAATAAGGTCTTCACTTAAGGTTCAGAGGATCAAACCCAAATAATTTTCCAAGTATGCAAAACCCTATGTATATATATCTTTTTAAAGACCATAATATTTGAATAGTAGTAGAAAGTCAGTTTCAGTATTGAGAAAGATAGCATCAGCTCTAGGATTATTTTTTTTAAAAAAGGACTTTTTCCCACAGCAAGCCGTTAAATCTCTGGAATTCGCTGTCTTCATTTCCCCCTTTTTAAAAACATTTTTCATGCTAGTTCCTCCTGCCCATTTTGTTGCTAAGAGGCATGACTAAATGCTTCCTTGCTGAAAACAGCAAGTGTGTAGGACAATCTTTACAGCAAATTGTGCATTCATAGTTCTGCAAATCTGCAATGTTGCTTTGCCTTGCTTGAAGTTGCCATGCAATAGCTGTCCAGAACAGGGTGTCATAACCATTTGTTTAGTGACCATTCAAAGTTAAGACGGTCCTGGGAAAAGTGACTTACAATCAATGCTTATGGTCACATGATCATGATGATGCTTGGCAACTAGCTCACACTTAGGACAGTTGCAGTGTCCTACAGACATGTGATTCCTTATTTGCAAGTTTCCAAGCTGGCTTCTGACAAGCAAAGTCAATTGGGAAGCTGGCATGGGTGGCAAATTGCAGTCATGTGATGTCTCACTTAACAACTGCACCACTTAATGGTGATTTTTCTGGTTCCTATCGTAGTTTGTACATATGGGAATCCCAGAGTTGCTGGGAATTGGGTGGCATATAAATTTAATAGATGAGGAGAGGAAGAGAGAAAAAAAGGGGAGAATTTTTTAATGTGTAAAACTATAATACCATTCATCCATATCAGAGAAGGATCTAAATAATAAAAATATGTACATTGGCATTATAAAAAAAGGAAATTGTTCACAAAAATTATGCATATAAGGTCAGATTGCCACCACTACCTCTGCTTGAAGAGTCATGCATCAAACTACATATACTTTTAATACAAACTTTAAAATAATCCTCAAGTTTAGCCCATTGAACTATACTGATTTGCAAATGGAAAACGCTATTTCCCATTCCTAGTGTGGAGCCACTGAAACAGAGAAAGTAACTTCTTAGCAGATTCTATGATCAGATTATCCATTGGAGCTTCCTAGATAAGAGGGACTTAAAATTCTGGCTGGCTGTGGAATTCTGACAGCTGAAGTCCACACATCTTAATAGTTGCTAAGGTTTAAAAATATGGCATTATCTAAGGTAATGATTGGCTTTGCAAAACTACTTGTCCCAAAATCTAATAAATAATATCATACCTGAATTCCCACATTTGACTAATATGGTTTCTTCAATGTTGGCTTTGTGTGTTGTATAAATCTAGCTGTGGCTCTGCCAGAAAGAAATTTAAAAAAATCACTTCTATACAATAGGGTATTATTGGCTAGAAATAAACATTACTCCAGTCAAGGAACTACCAACTCATACAAACAAGCTAACAGTAAAAAACGGTCTAATCCAGGGGTGTCAAACTCAATTTCATTGAGGGCCGCATCAGCATTGCGGTTGCCCTCAAGGGGCCAGGTGGGTGTGGCCTACTGGGTGGGCGTGGCTAGAGTGCATATGGCCTACTGGGTGGGCGTGGCCAGCTCTACATCGTTCGCATCAAGGGTGCCTGGGCAGGAGTGGGACAGATCTGAGGGTCTCTGGCAGAAGGAGGGTTTCTGGGCCAGGGCCAAGGCAGTGGGGGCCGTTCCCTCACTGTTTCCAAGATGGCTTCGCGGGCCACATGAAACCACTTCGCGGGCCGGATCTGGCCCCCGGGCCTTGTGTTTGACATGTCTGGTCTAATGAAAGAACCACCAAGGCCACTCCCACCAACACTGACAACAAGTCAGTAGTATATAGAATGAGAGTCAATCCTACTCCAGGGGTAGGCAACCTTGGCTCTTTTATGGGAGTTGAAGTCCACGAGTCATAAAAGAGCCAAGGTTGCCTACCCCTGTCCTACTCCCTTTTAGCAGTAATGATGTAATCTAGTTTGGTAATGAAATGTCAACAAAAAACAACCAAATTCAGAGACACCAAGGATCCCACAGTTCAATCTTGAGGTATAAATATTCTCTTCCATAAAAAGGCAATTTCTAGAAGAAGAAAAAAGAAAGATCCCCAAATGTATGCTAATTTTGATTAGCCTTTTAAGTGCAACATAAAGTAGCACCACTTTGTTCCATCTGAAGTGAAATCTGCTTCAGCCAACTCCTAAAGGAAAAGAAATCAGCCTGGGTTTCTTTCATAGTTCTAACCCAGCAGCCCTTAACATCTACCAGACCATGCCAGATGCCTCTGCAAATTATCTGTGGGATCTCTTAGCCATTGCAATGGCTAAGTTATGATGCGCTTTGCTGGGCTTCCATGTTCCATGGGCCAGCCCACTGTAACTTACTTCCTACACAACCATGTTTATGCAAGCCATAGCTTAGCACCTACATGAATCCAGCTACTCAATTGACATGGCAATGGGTCATTGTTACTGGGATGACAGAAAGGCCTCTATTCTAGAAACCCTATTTGCTGATATCTCAAAGCTCTCTGTACAGTCTCAGAGACCTCAGAGTTGTTGTCCACCTGTAAAGCCATTTCTGTTCCAGCAGCATTTTTCATTTTTCCTGGTTGAACATCCTGATGCAGCTCTTTCTCTCCCCATCCCCCACCCACCCAGAAGCTCCAAGGCATCTGTTGTTGGGGAAAGGAGGATCCTTCCTCCCCCAGGACCTCCTGGAGAAGATAGGCACCCAAAGTGGGGCGGACAGCAGAGCTGTGGGGCTGATCTCCTGTCTGGAAACAGAGGAATTGTGCTTGTTTTTGATTAGTTACTTTTGGCAAGCCTGCTGGAAAAAATAGCTTAAAAGTCAGAAAGCTTTAAAACAAATGTCTCAGACAGGAGGGGGATGGGGAAGAGAAGGAGGCAGAAAGTAAGAAGAGAGAAGTCTAGGATCAAGAAAACAAGGGGGGGGGGAACAGCTGGAAAAGGATATAAAGCAGAGAAGGGCTCTGCTTTGTCCCATCGTTTTGAATGTATGGATTGGTACCAGTTCCAGAACCCTTGAAGTTAGTCAAATTTCAGACCTGATCTTAATCTCTTGGATTTTAAAGCATTAACCCTAAAATAACTACCAGGAAGTGCAGCTTATTGTACTACATCAGGAGACACCCTGCTTGGCTTTGGTGAAACAAGATAGTTGAATCTATCTCACTGAGGTTTATAAAACAAGCTTTATGACTTAAACTCAGCTGATTGTTGCTTATGCCATGAAACATGCCTAAGTAAACTAGCTTAGTGTTCTATGCAAATTGTTCACAGCTATTAAATTGTATCACTATCCATGCTTACTCAAAAGTAAGTTAATTCCAAGGGCACATTCATATGTTAGAGGGCATGGCCATATTCATACCACATACTTAACCAGATTAAGGAATGTAGCCATATTTGATGTTTGTACATACATAGGTTCGTAAACTAATCAGACAACTTGGGTTCACTCAGTGTGCAAAATCAGAAAACAAACAAACAAATCTCTACAGGTTTTGCAATTGTGCCATTGAAGCTTATAGGTTCTTAGGTATTCAACTGATCTTGCTAATGTGTAATGGAATTTACTCTTGAATGTAGAGGGGAGCAGTGTTAAAAGACGTAATGGGTTTATCTGGAAACAGAGTTTGCAGTGCTCCCTTTTAATCTGAGAATGGCTGCACATTTTTTATCTAGTATTTAATATTTATTTGTTATGTATATGTAGGGGTGTGGGTCTATACATATGTGTATATAGTATGGTTAGGTGTGTGTCATGTATGTGTTCCACTTTGAGAGCGGGCAACTAAATTTCATTTTTGATGTGTGCCATTGTGCCCACAGTAAAAAAATGACAATAAAGGTTATCTTATCTTATCTTAGTTAACGCCATTAAATTCTAGAAAGACAGAATCCACCAAAGACATATTTTCTCTTAAACATCTGTAAAAATGTCTATAAAAGCCAATACTTTGGGACACAAGTACATACTCAATATTAAAATAAAAAAGAACTAACCAAATATATTATAACTCTATAGTCTAACTCTATAGTAACCATCTGCTTATTAAAACAAATCACTCCAGCTGTAAAATTTCAAACACAGAAGGGCTGTCTATAACCAGGCACTTTCAGGAGGCCTGCAAAGCCCACATTTAAATCAGATGTGATGCAGGAAACCTGTGAACAGTCCCTTTCCCATTTCTGAGACTTAAAAGCAAGTTTTTAAGTCTTGGGGATGGGATTTGTGAATTAAAGAAGCGGCTTGATGAAACACAGCAATTTTTCTTAGGGTATTGTATCCATGCTGTTATTCTCACACATGCAATTTTTTGATGAGTAGGGATTCAGATTTCCATTGCCAGCTTGTCCACAGGGTTCTTGATCTGAACACTGTGAAGCTGAGAAGTGTGTATGTATTGGCATATACTTCAGGTAACAAATCATTTATTTGTTACCTGAAGTAGGTGCTTTCTTTGGTGCTTCCCATTTATTTTAAGGAGGTGAACTGTTTGAATTTCTCCTTTATTGTGCTGGCCAGTTAGATTGGCAATCTTAATAACGATAGTGATACATACATTGTTAAAAAAAAAATTAATCCTCCTGCAGATTTTACTCCACTAGTCGTTGCTGACTATAGGGGATGGTGCTCTTCTCCGTTTCAAGAGCATTGAGCCAGCACTGTCAAAAAACATTTCTGTAGTCATGTGGCCAGCATGATGTCATGGAGCACTGTTACCTTTCCACCAAAGTGGTACCTATTTATCTACTTGCATTTGCATGCTTTCAAACTGTTAGGTTAGCAGGAAGGAAGGAAGCTCACCCCGTTGTGTGGTACTAGCGTCTCGAACTTGGGTACTGGCTTTTCCAGACAACAAACCCAGTGTCTTAACAGCTGAGCCACCACACAACCCAATATTGTTAAAAAGAAGGGGGGAAAAGAACAGATATACAGGTATTTTCATCTTACAACCACAATTAAGCCCAAAATTGCTGAGCAAAACAGTTGTTAAGTGAATTTTGCCCCATTTTACAACCTTTCTTGTCATTTATTAAGTGAATCAAGTTAGTAACATAATTGTTAAGTGAATCTGGATTCCCCATTGACTTTGCTTGTCAAAATGTTGCAAAAGTTGATCACATGATCCCAGGACCCTACAACTGTTATAAATACGAACCATCCAAATTTTGATCTTACAACCATGGGGATGCTACAATCTGAGGAGAGTATAGTCTTTTGGTCATTTCCTCATGCATCCTGCAGAGTTTAGTCTTCTCCCCCTACTTTTTAACAGAAAGTTACTGGACGAAATTGTCAATCAGTTAAGGCTAAGGTACAAATCTAGATTCCTAGACTCATGGCTATTGCTGAATGCACAAGTGGAAGCCATGGCCAGGAGGGACTTTGACTGGTGTGCCAGTTGCAGCCCTATCTTGATCAAAAAAGCCTTGTTACAGCGATGCATGCCATTATCACCACACATCTGGATTGCTGCAGCATGCTTTATATGAGGCTGTTTTGAAGAATACCTGAAAACTGCTGTTGCCTAGAATGGACTACTTTGTGGCTAATACTTGTCAACATAGATACTACACCTGGATTTCAGGCCCTGTATTAGCTGCTGATAGGTTTTGGGGTGCAATTCAAATGCTAATTTTAATCTATAATGTGCATTATGGATTGGTATCTAGGAAACTGCAGGACAAACCTCTCAAGTTACAACTTTTTTGAGAGGCTGTTCCTAGATAAGAAAATGGCCATGATGCCCATCTGTGAAGCCAGAGACCAGGAAATGTTGCTTAGATAGAAGGGATCTTGGAGGTCTTCTGGTCCCCTCCTCAAGGAGAAGATCTTATACTATTATACGCATGTGGGTTTTTTTGCTTAATGTCACTATTTTCATATTTACATTAGGACATTTTAATTATTTATACTGTTTGATTTTATAGTTGTTGGGCATCAAGAATTGTGAAAAATTTCCACAACGTATGGTCTAATCCATTAGCCTATGTCAGGGGTAGGCATCCTCGGCTCTTTTATGACTCATGGACTTCAACTCCCAGAATTCCTGAGCCAGCCATGCTGGCTCAGGAATTCTGGGAGTTGAAGTCCATGAGTCATTAAAGAGCCGAGGTTGCCTACCCCTGGCCTATGCAAAGGAGCTTCCATGGTGCTTCCCTGGTTAAAGGACAATACACATACATAGATCTTGAAGTTGATCAGAAAAGTCCATGAGCTCCCAGGATCTCAATTTCTGTCCTTTCCTGGCTCTGTGTACCTTGTGGAGCTCTTTTGGATTCTGTGTTCAATGCTGGACTTCTTCCTTCCTGCCAAAAAGAAGCCTATGCTCATTTGTCTGTTGTGTACTTGGGGGATTTGAAATGATCCTCAAGGGAAACACAGATCAACCTCCTTTCCTAAAACAAATTCTATGAGACAACAAAGATTGTCCTTCTGTGGTGAAATCTGAGCTATTTCTCATCCATCTTCTCCTACCAGACACGCAGATGAGTTTTAACAAAGCCAGATAATTGTCTCCTCCGCACTCAAAATGCAGTATTAAAGAGAGATGCTTGAAAATAAAACTAGTTTTAAAAAAAACCAGGTTGCCTTTTTTTTATTACTGAGGTGGCAAAACCTGATCCAGAATTCAGGGGAGGGGAGGGGCAATGGATATGTTATTTTCAGGAGGAGAGGAGGCAAGGGAGGAGAAGACAGAAATATGCCAAGAAATCTCTTCCCCACCCCTTTGCCACCCTTTCTCTTTCCAGCTATAATGTGCTGTGCTGGCAGATCCAGAAATAGAAAGCAAATGTGGGGTTGGCGATATGACAATAAATGAGGATCAAATTCAGTCATTCCACTGACAAATTCACAAAATGTGAAAGAAGGAAAAGCTCAGAAACAATGCTGAAAAAAAGTCTCTCAAAGCCCTGATTTGCTCTTCCTGAGACTATAATACTTACCATAAAAAGGTGATCCATGATTTGATGTAGCAGAAAACCAGCATTCTGAAACCCATAAATTAGGTTACTTATACAGGTAGTCCTTGACGTATGACCACAATTGACCCCAGAATTTCTGTTGTTAAAGACATTTAAGTGAAATTTCCCCCATTTTACGAACTTTCTTGCCACGGTTGTTAAGTGAACCACCACAGTTGATAAGTTAGTAACAATATTTGAGTATTTCCCAAGTTTTCTGATCCTCCCTTTTATTGAGATGGTATAATTTTAATTGCCATTTATTTATCATATCTATATACCATTAGGTCAGGGGTGTCAAACTTGCAACGTCACATGACATGTCACAACATATTGTGACTTTTTTCCATTGCTTAATTATGTAAATAATAAGAGATTTTCACTGCATATTTATGTGTGTGTGCGCGCGTGCGTGTGTCTGCATGTACATGTATGTGTACGTATATGTATATGATCCTTGCGCTGAGTTATTCAAGCCTTGGGGGGGATGATCTTTCATCTGGACTACTGTAATGTAATCTACATGGGGCTACCCTTGAAATCCATTCAGAAGGTTCAGCTGGTATAAGGTACAACAATAAGAACTATCTTTTTAGCCTATAGAATGGTCCATATTACAACTTTGTTCCGCAAATGTCAATGGCTGCCAGTTTGCTTCCAAGTGCAGTTAGAGGAATTGGTTATGACCTTTAAAGTCCTTAATAGCATAGATCCAGGCTAGCTGATGAACCGCTTCTTCCAGCTAGGACAAGTTCATCCTACTCATGTCAACAGAGTGGGCCTACTGTGGATCCTGTTGGTGGAAGAACCACGACTCCTGGGACCCAGAAGAAGAGCACCCACTCTTTGGAATATCTTATCCTCTAAAATAAGATCTGCTCCCACCCTCCTATCCTTCCTCAAGACCATAAAAAACTGGCTTGCAGGCTGGCCTGGGGATCAAATGGGGGAGTTCCATGTTGCAGCTGGCTACTGGATTGATTGCAGACTCCACCTTTCCCCCCACCTTGCTCTCTACTCTCCATTTGTCCATATTTTTTGGTTATCATATTGATGTATTCTCATTGTATTCTTTTTCATTGTTTATTTTACTATTCTGTTATTTTATTTGTGTTCTGTTTACACTCTTTTCATTTCTTCCTTTTTATTGTTGTAAGCCATCTAAACAGCAAGATAGACAGAAAATAAATTTAACAAATACACAAACACAGAAACACATATTGAAAGAAAATGTGTATTTTTAAGGTAACACTCATAAACAAAATGGAGGTTATATTTTTTATGCTAATACACGTATAAATACATACAACACAGTTGTATAAAACTGTGATAAAATTATGGAATTTTTTTCAGGTTATTTTCAGCAGCCTTCAGTTTATAACATCCTCCTCTTCCTCCTTCCAGAGTTTGGATAGATACTGGAGGATGGGGGGGGGCTGTTGTGTTGTGGATCACGGGGGTCACAAAAATGGACAAGACTTTGCGACTGAACAAACCTAGGACTGTCTGTTTTTTCTCACAGGTGAACCATAACACCCTATTTGTGCCTGCTGATTTCTACCATAATTAGCAAGTGTGGGCCACAAGTGGGACATTGGCAAAGCAAAATGGCCAGCCTTGGTGGAGCAGTGGGCTAATGCCTCCTTAAGTAACACCAGCTGCCTGCAATTAGTGCAGGTTCGAGTCCCACCAGGCTCAAGGTTGACTCAGCCTTCCATCCATCCGAGGTAGGTAAAATGAGGACCCAGATTGTTGGGGGCAATTAAGCTGACTTTGTAATAATGCCTCTTGGGGTGTGTGTGAAAGCCCTAATAAGCAGGCATATACATAGAATGAAGGCTACTGCTAAGCTTGTAAGCCACCCTGAGTCTTCGGAGAAGGGCGGGATATAAATGGAATTAAAATAAAAATAAAATAAATTTAATATGACTTTATAAAAAGCTTCTCCATAGCAAATTTCCCCTTCTTGCCATCTTCTCTGATCAAAACAATCCAGCACCAGTTTACAAAAGAGGAGGAATGGTTGGGTCTAGAAAACATAAACTTGACATCATCCAGACGGAGGACTCTTATCACAACTGTCGGATCTTCTAACTGGGATGTCATATTTTGCAAAGAAGAGAAGGGAGAAAGAAAGCAGAAATCACAGCTTTGCAGTGAATTGTTTTGGGATGCCAAGGGTGGTTGTTTTCTTTTGTTCCAACCCTCTTTTCCAACTTCCCATTACAAGACCCCAAACCCGTAGTTCTGTTCATGGCTGTTTAGTCTTGTGGTGAGAAGGTAGATTGCCTAATTATAGAGAACCACCAAGAACCAGAATCCGCTTCAAAGACCTCTCTCGGCCTGGGAGTAAATTCATTTCCCTATGGGCGATGTGCCAGGTAAACAGGCCACAAAGACCGTTTTGGCAGAAGCACCCACCTGCCTTGCCCTGCTATTTAAGCTTTCTGGAATGGAGTTTTAATTCTAGCATCTAGAAGAATGGCATGTAATTAGGATCCCCAAAAAGACTCTTCAGACTAACTTGTAATCTCCAAGACGGATGGTTGGCACACCGCGCTGCAACGAAAATTTGACAGAGAAAGGACAAGGAGGAGACAAAATATGGAGACTCACGGCTGCCAATTTAAACACACCTCTCCATACTGTGGGTGCTCAGCAAAAAAAGAAAGAAAAAGAAGGAAGGAAGGAAGGAAGGAAGGAAGGAAGGAAGGAAGGAAGGAAGGAAGGAAGGAAGGAAGGAAGGAAGGAAGGAAGGAAGGAAGGGACAATGCGGGTGCCAGATAGGCAAATAAAGAAATCAGAAAATCTTTTGCAGAGGCTCATAACTTTTCCTACACTGAGAAACTAGGTGAGAAACTGAGATCACACTCTAAAGAGTAGCAGATAATTTATCTATATCTCAGGTAGATAATGTGCAGTTTCTAGAAACTGTTGAACTTCACTTTCCATCAGCTGCTGCCCATAGATGAAAAAAAAGGGGGGTTCCTTCACCAGCGTAAGCTGGAAGAGCACACATTGAACCCTCTGCTCTCTGTTTTTCTCACTTCAGAGAACTCTCTCATCTCCCCTCTGCTAAGAAAGCTAAATATTTCTTTATATTTGTCTGGACACACAAAATACTTGGCCTCTCTCTTTTTCTTTGTGTCTCATTTCCCCCCCTGCCTTGATTTTCTTAGTTGCTGTATTCAGCATGACCCCAATCATAGCACATAACTATGATCTTGCAGTGTAACACTGTAGAATGGTTTTTCTACAATGAGCAGACACAATCAAGGAATAAAGAGAGCCACTGTAGAAATCAAAGAGCTTTAGAAAGTACTTGTGAAAGAAAGATGGCACTGAACTATCTCTAAACCAACAAAATTAAAACATTCCAAGCCCTTCTAGTTCATGCAAATAGCATCTCAGAACCTGGCATAATGTATGACAGTCTTGCTTTTTCAGGAATAGTAAAAAGCCCCACCCTTTGAAGCTCCTTCACGCAAAGGCTTCTGCTTCCATCCACAGAACATCTCCTGCTTCATGGATTCCCTGATTGGTGGTTTTTCCCCTCCCCTTCAATTTTGGAAGATGGTTTAGTCCAGAGAACAGTCTTGGAACTTAGCCTTATAGATGCTTCGATGCAGAAAACAAGAGGAGCCATCAGGGGCAAAGCAGAGGCCCTTCTAGGGTGTTTATAGGGACAAAGCCAGGCATAGAATTACCCCTCATCTGGAATGGCCAAGTGCATCAGAAAAGAATGCAGGACTAAATGGATACGCAAACTTCTTTAGAACTGTTGGAAAAGAGGAAAAGTACCCTTCAACATTCTGCAACTGCAGTCTTCCTGCAGTACAAACATGCCTTCTGGACCAGAATTCAGTCTGATAAGGTCTGTGATCCTGTGATGTGTGGACATATAAAGGTTATCTATCAGCAAAATAAGGGACGCGGTGGCTCAGTGGGTTAGGACGCTGAGCTTGTCGATCAGAAGGTTGGCAGTTTGGCGGGTCGAATCCCGAGTGCTGCGTAGCAGAGTGAGCGCCTGTTACTCGTCCCAGCTTCTGCCAACCTAGCAGTTTGAAAGCACGTAAAAATGCAAGTACAAAAATAGGGACCACTACGGTGGGAAGGTAACAGCATTCTGTGTGCCTTTGGCGTCTAGTCATGCCGGCCACATGACCACGGAGACGTCCTTGGACAAGCTCTGGCTCTTCGGCTTTGAAACGGAGATGAGCACTGGCCCCTAGAGTTGGAAACGACTAGCACGCATGTGCGGGGGAACCTTTACCTTTAGCTTTTATCAGCAAAATACACACATGCACTATCTATCTATCTATCTATCTATCTATCTATCTATCTATCCATCCATCCATCCATCCATCCTATCTAATCTATCTCAGGAGTTATCCATACTTCCTTCTTGCCTGGCTCCAGAATGCTTTCCCTGCTTTGGTTGAGGATATGTCCTTATAAGGAAGTCTTTATACCAGTCTCAAGTATGTTGAACCTGGATCAAGGTAAGCTGGTAGGAATCTATTTGAATATGCCCTAGAATTTTCTTTGCAAACTTTCTTATACCTCAGGAAGAATGTGGCAATCTGCAGGGCTCCAATTGGCCTGCTGAAAAATCATCCCACCACCACCTAATTGTGTGAATCTGCAACTTCATAACTCTTTCTGTTGGATCTGCCAGAGATAATAGAACCTTGTTTGGCATTTGGTTTTTTCCCCTCCCAGTTGGGGCAATATCAACCTCATGGAAAATCTTTGACAAAACTGATATTCTGATTTGTTCTCCCCCCCACTCCAATTTAAGGGATAGCTATCTCAGACTGCATCCACACACTCTGATGCACTTTTCATAATATTATAACTATCAAGGTATCCCCACCCAACTCCAATGTTATGGTTTTTAACAACACTTATTGAGTTATGAAAAATGCCTTGGAAAATTCTAAAAAAAAAGATTTTGGCATGTAATACCAATATATAGTTCACACAGAAGCTCAGAATGTGTGAATTGGATAACTTCACATACAATACAAATGTTTTTTAAAAGTACACACCTGACTTACTTTGTTTAATCTCTTTTTGTGCAATAGCGACACCTAACCCACAGCCATTTAGGCTTTGGGTGCAGAAGAAAGTAAGAGTTGCCTTTGAAATATTTTTCATGTGATTAAAAACATGGAAAATTTAACTTTCTTTAATGAATGTTATTTGGCATTTGCTCTTCTCTAGCAAGGATTGTGTGGATCATAACAAACTGTGGCAAGTTCTTAAAGAGATGGGCGTACCAGACCATCTTATTTGTCTCTTGAGAAACCTATATGTGGGCCAAGAAGCAACAGTGAGAACTGGACACGGAACCACTGATTGGTTCAAAATTGGGAAAGGAGTCCGGCAAGGCTCTATATTGTCGCCCTGCCTATTTAACTTATATGCAGAGCACATCATGAGAAAGGCAGGGCTAGATGAATCTAAAGTTGGAATTAAGATTGCCAGAAGAAATATCAACAACCTAAGATATGCAGATGATACCACTCTAATGGCAGAAAGTGAAGAAGAACTAAAAAGCCTCTTGTTGCGAGTGAAGAAGGAGAGTGCAAAACTTGGGTTGAAACTTAACATTAAGAAAACCAAGATCATGGCATCTGGCCCTCTCAATTCTTGGCAAATAGATGGGGAAGAAATGGAGGTAGTGACAGATTTTATTTTCCTGGGCTCCAAGATCACTGCAGATGGGGACTGTAGCCAAGAAATTAAAAGACGCTTGCTCCTGGGGAGGAAAGCCATGGCAAATCTAGACAGCACACTAAAAAGCAGAGACATCACCCTGTCAACAAAAGTGCGTATAGTCAAGGCTATGGTCTTCCCATTTGCAATGTATGGCTGTGAAAGCTGGACCATAAAGAAGGCCGAGCACCAAAGAATTGAGGCCTTTGAACTCTGGTGCTGGAGAAGACTCCTGCGAGTCCCTTGGACTGCAAGGCAATCAAACCAGTCAGTCCTAGAGGAGATCAACCCTGACTGCTCTTTAGAAGGTCAGATCCTGAAGCTAAAACTCAAATACTTTGGCCACCTAATGAGAAGGAAGGACTCACTGGAGAAGAGCCTAATGCTGGGAAAGATTGAGGGCAAGAGAAGAAGGGGACGACAGAGAATGAGGTGGCTGGATGGAGTCACTGAAGCAGTAGGCGTGAGCTTAGATGGACTCCAGAAGGTGGTAGAGCACAGGAAGGCCTGGAGGAACATTGTCCATAGGGTCGCGATGGGTCAGACACGACTTCGCAGCTAACAACAACAAAAACAACAAGCAAGGAAGGATGAGTCTTCTTCTGCTGCTTGTGAGCCTCCTAGAAAAATTGGGCTGGGTCTTTGAAAATAAAATGTTGAACAAAGACATGGCTTGGCTTGATCCAGCTGGACTCTTCTTATATTCTGATGTCAAAAATTCGGTCTGCGACTGCCACATCTGCAAGCACCACAACTTGCCAAGCAGCTTTGGCAGATGGAGCCCAAGGCTTTCATTCCAAAAACAGCTGCCACAAAGACTGATCCTATCCCAAAAAGCCAAGGTGGAAAATGTACACTTGGGGATGAGCACTCTCTTGCTGAGCATAAGATGTAAAAAAAGGGGTGGGATTTCCCTTGCATACACACAATCTCTCAGATGGTCTAAAATGATAATTCTGTATTAAATTCGCATTGTGGGAACTGCCTGGTGTAGGAGGGAGGAGGGGATGTGATTCTTTTCTCCACTCTGCTCCACTTTTCTGCTTGGAGTGAGCAACATATGCCCTAAACCCACATGCAGAAACTTGAATTACAGCCTTTGGATTGTGGCATCTCTCTGCCCCTCCCCCCTCCTTCCAGTCTTTAAATGCTTCAGCTTCCATCTCTCCTATCCAGGCATTTCATTTTTCTAGGTACTTCTCCCCACCTCCCCTCCTCCTTTTCTTTCCAAGTCCCACCCCTTTCTACTTCAGGACGTCTTTTCGCTTTAAGCTCCATCTTCTGGTCCTCTCGCAGCATGAGCTGTGACTCAGCCAAGACAGGCACTCTAGTCAAATACATACTTCTAATGCATTCTCCCCCCCCCCACCCGAACGTATATTGATGCCAAAGTTAACAGAAACCCAAAGTGCTACACCATCTGGAAGCCCCCTGGATCAAATCAAAAGAGGCAGGCTTTGCTGCTTGCTAGCCAGCCCTTCCTCTTCCTTTCTGCCTGGCAGTCTCACCCTCTCACCCTTCCCAGCGTCACTCGGGGGATGAATCATGACCTTATCAAGCAGGGCAGTTCCCCCTTTCGATCTGGAAGATTCCAAGTGCATGTGGTGTTTTGCAAATTCAAAGTCACACAGAAGGAAACCCAGCTCAAAAGCTGGGATGTGGCAGCTGTCAGAGAAAACCTGCCACATGGACTGCTGTCTGAGGGAGGTTGATTGCTCCAACAGGGGGGAAACAGTGAACCAGGGAAGAGCAACTTAAAGAGTTGCCTCAGTTTCTGATTCTGCATGTAAAATAAAGATATTTATTTAAATATTTAGCTTATTTATTTATATATTTATCTACCAAATTAATGCAGCCACCCATCTTACAAGTGACTTTGGGTGGTGTACAGTTAAAAAAAAATAAAAAAAATAAAAATAAAAACATGTCATACACAGTCATATAAATATGCATACGCACATACATGAGATTCAATCAGTAATGGAGCCACCAGATCTCTGTGGGCTGCTGTGGGTGGGGAAAATTGGTCTGTTAGGGCCTGAGGAACTCCTTACTGTTAGGCAGAAGCACCACAAAGAAAAGGGAGTCAAGCTATTCTCCAAAGCACCTGAAAGCAGGACAAGAAGCAATGGATGGAAAGTAGTCAAGGAGAGAAGCAACCTAGAACTAAGGAGAAACTTCCTGACAAGTTAGAACAACTAACCAGTGGAACAACCTGCCTCCAGAAGCAGTGAATGCTCCAACACTGGAAGTTTTTAAGAAGAGATTGGACAGCCATTTGCCTGAAATGGTATAAGGTTTCCTGCCTGAGCAGGGTGTTGGACTAGATGACCTCCAAGGTCCCTTCCAACTTTATTATTATTATTATTACCTTGAAAAATCTAGTCCGGCTAGCTGGCTTTTATGATCGGGGAAGGTTTGGAATAGAGCTGTCTTGCGCCTGGAGGGCAGGAAGATGGGAAGAAGCTGTAGGGTAGATCAATTGGGAGAATGCTTGATTCACTTAATGACTATGTGATTCTCTTAACAATTTCAGTGATTCGCTTAACAACCATAAATAAAAGGTAAAAAAACTGGGCATGATTCACTTAACAACCGTTTTGCTTAGCAACAGAAATCCTGATTCCAGTTGTGGTTGTAAACTGAGGACTCAAGCTTCACTTGAGGGAATCTTGACTTTTAATAGATTTTTGAATAACTCCAAAAACTGATCTGCTTTAAGACATTTCCAATGGCCAGGGTGTCCATGTACCATTTGACCTTACTAATCTCAGCCATTTTTTTTAGAAAAAAATATGGGATTTAGTTCCATCTCATTGGACAAGATTTTCCATAGCATCCAGGGCCTGAAAAAGTTGTTCACCCCTGAATTTAATTCTAGCAAATACAAATTATTTTGATCTTGAAATATTTGCAAACATATCATGTCACGTAAATAAAGTTTTAACTATACCACCAACGAGGCTAGAATTTAGAAAGAACTAAGCAAATCTGATAAAAGACAAGGTGACTGGATGCTAACCTACTAAAGCATGAGCTGACTTATACAAACAGTGAGTAATTGCTCACTGATAGTCTTCAAAAAGCAACGTCCATTGGGTCACAAAAGGTTGGAAGTGACTGATGAGTAAAGAACCACAACAATCCAATCAGAAAAATCACTGCAGGAGGACCATAGATAGATAAATTGGCATATCACTGTTGCTATAGCATGGAAACTACGAGACAAGACTGCATGTTTGGTTTTTGACTCAAAAAGAAGCATCTGCATGAAAATTCACGTGAATTTTCACAGTCATGCATTTTCAATTATGTGCATTTTAATACATTCTTTTGGTCAAGAATTACAAGAATTACTTCACTATCTCTGCGTGACTGATTGATTATGTGCCAGCAAATCAGTTTTGACTCTTAGAGATCACACAGGTCACACAGATAGATCTTCTTCATTCATATTGCGAAGATGTCAGAAAAAAATAACTCCAAGAAGGTATCTGGAAGCAAACATCAAGAAGCACAGCTTTGATCACAGTGCATTGTTAAAGTGGAGGGAATTAGCCTGCCAGGTTTTCTTTTATTTATTTATTTTATTTTAATTCCATTTATATCCCGCTGCCCAGCTGCTTACAGTGAGATGGGCAGCAAACAAATTTTAATAATAAATCAGCAAATAAATTACTCCATCTGCAGCCATGAATGAAGGAGAGAATTATTTTAATTCTATGGGACTTATTCCTAATAGGGAATGTGTAACTGCAGCTTTCCTCCACACCTTTTAATACAGTATCCTAGTTATATTATATTTTAATAAACAAGTTGCTTTTTAAAAAACTCCTTTGGAACGTCTGTTTTGAAGAACAGGACACAACCAATGCTAACGTGATGTTATTATTACTGGAAGAATCAAGTTTGCTAATCTTTTTGATACAAAGAAGGAGAAGAAAGAAAAGAAGACATACATTGCAGAGATGATGATGATGATGATGATGATTGTATTATATATGTAAACAGTTAAAACATATATCAGTTAACAGGTTGTTCCGGCTAATTAACAAGGGAAAACATTCTGACAGGAGAACACGCGGGAACTTTGACAGCTGTCAAAGTTCCCCGCATGGCGCAGGCGCAACCACTGACAGCTCGCGGCTGTCAAAATACCGGACCATGCGGAAGCCTGAGCTGTCAAGTGCAGACGACGCGGATTGGTCCGAATAGACGCGGCGCCAAAATGAACGTTCCTGATTGGCCCTCGCTGACAGCTGCCGGCTATAAAAGCCGGGCAAGTTATTCTCTGTTTGCCTTGCTCTTAATAAACCTTTTAGTTAAGTAGCCTGTCGTCCGAGTGGTCCTTCGGCTACTTCACTGGCGACGAAGGTGGGATCGCTCCTGAGCTGAAGTCACAGCCGAGGAAGAGGGTTCCCGAGCTGAAGTCACGGCCGAGGAAGAGAGTTCCCGGCAAGAGCTGTCACTGGAAGTTTTAACTTCCAAAGGAGCGACCCAGGACCGGACGACATGGCAAACTTCGGGCGTGTGAGGGAATTCGATACCCGCCATCCCGAGAGATGGCAATCACACCTGGGCCAAGTCGAGGGATTCCTCCTCGTCAGTAAAATCACTGACGACAGAGCAAAGGCCGCCGCTCTACTATACATCAGCGGACCCCCAGTGTACGACGCTGCCGTGGGCCTGTTTAGCCCGGTGCCCATCACAGAGGTCTCCTACCCGGACCTGGTAGACCAGCTGAATAAGTACTATATGCCGGCTCGCTCAGAACTGTACTGGCGGGTCCAATTCGCCCAGAAGAAACAGCGACCAGAAGAGCCCGCCAATGAGTTCATCGCTGGGGTCAGACACGCCGCGCGGAACTGCTGTTTCCCCGACCTGGAGGACCGCATCAGAGACCAGGTGGTGATCGGGTTGAGGGACGAGAGGCTGCAGAAGAAGCTGACATCCAAACCCGACATGAGCCTGGCAGAATTGACCCGAGAAATTATGGCGTATGAGTACAGCCACAAGAAGAAATCGACCACCACGACCCCTGAGAGCCCAGCAACGGTATATCAAGAGAGCGCCACGCTCAGCGACAGCGACGAGTCGGTGGACTTCACTGACGGGGAAGCCCTCCAGCGGAAAATGGAACGCAGACAACAGAGGAGAAGCGACACATCGGATCATCGCAGAACCAAGAACCCCCTTCCGCCACCGCCGCGTTACGAGCAACGGGCCGCCTGCGCCAGCTGTGGGGGCAATCATGCCCGAGGAAGCTGCCGGTTCAGAAACGCTAAGTGCCACAATTGTGGAAAGACTGGCCACATCAAACCGGTGTGCCGCAGCCGGGGCCGCGACAACATCAATGATCTGGAGACCAATTCCCCAGGTAGGCCAGCTACCCGGGCCAACAGAGAAAAAACGCCAGGGACCCTAGTAGAAACAATTGACAGGGTACACAGCCTAAGCTCAAAGGTGAGGATCAGGGTAAAAATTCAGGGAGTGCCCTGCCTCATGGAAGTAGATTCAGGGTCAGCAGTCTCTTTAATTTCATTTGGAACGTATCAGGAGATCTGCCGACAAAGCAAGGGAAAAATTCCTCTGAGGCAAACCCAGGTCCACCTAGCAGATTTCCAGAAAACCCCCATTCCTCTGGAGGGGAGGGCTAAGGTTGTTGTGCAGTACAAAGGGTTCAAGGGTCCCTTAGAAGTTCTAGTTACACCAGGGAACCGCACCAACCTGATAGGGTTAAACCGGTTCGGCCCTCTAGGAATCGCCATAACGGGGGTAAATACAATCCAATCACCCAGCCTAGAAGCCGTTTGCAACAAGTATGCAGACGTCTTCGATGGCACGTTAGGAAAATACACCGGTCCCCCCATCTCCTTACAATTAAACCCAGCAATCCAACCCATAAAGATAAGAGCTAGGAGAGTACCCTTTGCCCTTAAAGAAAAAATAGAAAACGAACTTGATCGCCTCGTAGGTCTCGGGGTGCTCGAACCTACGGAAGGGGGAAGCTGGGAGACCCCTATAGTCACCCCTATTAAACCTAATGGGGAAGTGAGATTATGCGCGGACTATAAAGCGACCCTTAACCTAGCCCTCAGCCCCCACGCTTACCCGGTGCCAGCGGTAAGGGACGTATTTGCTTCCATCCGCTCTGGCGCCATTTTCGCCAAACTTGATCTCACGCAGGCGTATTTGCAACTGCCTGTCACAAATGACACCGCGGAAGCCCAGACAATTGTCACCCACCGCGGTGCCTTTAAAGTGAAAAGGCTCCAATTCGGCATATCGGCAGCCCCGGGTATCTTTCAGGGTATCATGGAGAAAACCCTGAAAGGAATACCCGGGGTCTGCCCCTATTTTGACGATGTTCTCATCGCCGGAGAAAATGAAGCAAACTTAGCTGACAGGCTGTCAGCTGTGCTGAGCCGGCTCAGAGAAGCCGGCCTCAAACTTAAACGGGAAAAGTGCTCTATTGGAGTCACATCCACAGAATTCCTAGGGTACAAAATAGACGGCCAAGGCATCCACCCCACCACAGAAAAACTAAGGGCTATTCAAACAGCGCCAAGCCCAAAGAATAAACAAGAGCTCCAAGCTTTTTTAGGATTATTAAACTTTTATCATGCCTTCCTTCCCCATAAAGCCACTATCGCTGAGCCTCTGCATAGGCTCCTGGACAAGGGAACTGCGTGGTCCTGGACCAAAATACATGAAAATAGTTTCCAGTCATTAAAAAAGATTATTTGTCACAGCTCAACAATCACCCTTTTCAGAGAAGACACCCCAATATGCATCGCTTGCGATGCCTCTCCCTATGGAATCGGGGCAGTGTTAAGTCATTTATTCAAGGATGGTACACAAAGACCCATAGCCTTTTATTCACGCACTCTGTCAAAAGCAGAAAGGAATTATGCACAAATAGACAGAGAAGCCCTAGCTATAGTCGCAGGGGTTAAAAAATTTCATGGCTACCTCTATGGGAGACCCTTTACCATATTTACAGATCACAAACCTCTACTGGGCATATTCACGTGGAATAAAACTACACCACAGATTCTCTCACCGAGAATACTACGGTGGTCCACATTCTTATCGGCCTATTCCTATCAGTTAATTCACAAACCAGGGAAGGAATTAGGACACGCAGACTGCCTCAGCAGACTGCCCATTCAAAGCAAGGACTCAGACCCAGCCCCAGCTGGACTGATTCTAGCAATCTCTCAACTTCCAGACTGTCCCGTCTGCAAACATTATAGCTAACAATGCAGCTAAAGACAAAATACTTAGCAGAATCCTCAAATGGGCCACAACAGGGTGGCCAGCACAAAACCCACACCCCCAATTCCAGCCATATTTTAGCAGGAAAAATGAAATATCTACTCATAGGGGATGCCTGCTTTGGGGAAATCGGGTCATAATACCAGAGAAGAACATAAACCAAACATTACACATTTTACATGAAGGACATCCAGGCATTGTCAAGATGAAAGCTATGGCCAGAAGTTATGTCTGGTGGCCTGGCATAGATAAAGAGATAGAAAGATATGTGGGAGGGTGCTACACCTGTCAAGCGACCCGGAACGAGCCCCCCCAAGCACCAATTCACAAATGGGAAACTACGAGGAACCCATGGTCACGTATACATTTAGATTTCGCAGGACCTATCCAGGGGCAGAGTTTCCTAATTGTAGTTGACAGCTATTCCAAATGGTTAGAAGTCACTCCCCTTAGGAAAACAACGTCAGGAGCCACTATACAAGCCTTAAGGAAAATATTCGCCACACATGGTCTTCCAGACACCATAGTTTCAGACAATGGACCTCAATTCACCTCTCGTGAATTTCAGATGTTCGCTACGAAGAATTGTATTAGGCTGGTCACGTCTGCGCCGTTCCACCCATCGACGAACGGGATGGCTGAAATTATGGTGCGTTCCACAAAAGAAGCTTTGAAAAAATTCGCAAAGGGGAACTGGCAGCGGCGACTCAGCCAGTTCCTCATGTCACAACACGCAACTCCATGCACAACAACGGGCAAATCCCCGGCAGAACTAAGATGGGGGAGGAGGCTGATAACGCGGCTCGACAGACTGCATCCTGACACATACCCGGAAGAAAAAGAGCACCCCTACCCAAACCGCACACTCAAACCAGGGCAAATGATATGGGCACGGTCATATACTGATAAAAACAAGTGGGTCCAGGGGACAGTACTAAAACAAACGGGACCCATTTCCTACCTAATATCCACACAAACTCACGGCAATCTACGCCGCCATATCGACCAACTCAGACCCAGACACCCACCACACAACTCAGAACCCCAACCAGAGGAACTCGATCTGCAACCCCCCCCAGAATTACTACCTATACCAAACCAAGAGGAAGAAGAGCAAAGAAACGAACTACCTGAACCAGACAACCTCCCACTTCCTCGCCGTTCCAACAGGAACCGAAGAGCCCCCGCCTACCTAAAGGACTACCAGTGGGCAGGTTCTGGCAACCAAGGGGGAGAGAACGCTCCAGGGGAGGGGTAAGGGGTGTATTATATATGTAAACAGTTAAAACATATATCAGTTAACAGGTTGTTCCGGCTAATTAACAAGGGAAAACATTCTGACAGGAGAACACGCGGGAACTTTGACAGCTGTCAAAGTTCCCCGCATGGCGCAGGCGCAACCACTGACAGCTCGCGGCTGTCAAAATACCGGACCATGCGGAAGCCTGAGCTGTCAAGTGCAGACGACGCGGATTGGTCCGAATAGACGCGGCGCCAAAATGAACGTTCCTGATTGGCCCTCGCTGACAGCTGCCGGCTATAAAAGCCGGGCAAGTTATTCTCTGTTTGCCTTGCTCTTAATAAACCTTTTAGTTAAGTAGCCTGTCGTCCGAGTGGTCCTTCGGCTACTTCAATGATGATGATGATGATATAGCAAGGACTGTAGTTGTATTATATGTAATTCGTTATCATTACAAGTTAAACTGTATATTGGTTATGAGGTAAAACTACATGACAGCCGAACACACGGGAGTTTTGACAGCTGTCAAAACTCCTCAGCAAAGGCGCAGGCGCAGCCGGTTGACAGCTCTCAGCTGTCAACACAACGCGGAGCCGCCCAGCAACGCGGCAAAGGAGCTGTCAAAATAGCTGACAGCGGATTGGCCCAGGAATCCTGGCAGGAGAAGATCAGCCGCTGATTGGACTAGCCGGCCGGCAGCCGGCTATAAAAGCTCGAACTCCTAATACCTTTTTGTCCGACTCTAAATAAACTTGTTGAGGTTAGACAGCTGTCTCAGAGTGGTCTGTCAGCCACTTCACTGGCGATGAAGGTGGGATCCGCTTCGCAGAGCTGAAGTCACGGCCAGGGGAAGAGAGTTCCCGGCCAGTTGAGCGAGTCACGGCTAGGTTACTGGGAAGTTATAACTTCCACAGCGGAGCGGATCACCGGACCTCGACAGCATGGCCAACTTCAGACGCGTCAGAGAATTCAACACCCGCCATCCAGAGCGTTGGGAGTCGCATCTGGGGCAGGTCGAGGGCTTCCTTTTAGTCAGTAAAATTACTGACGATCGAGCCAAAGCCGCCGCTCTCCTATACATAAGCGGCCCTCCAGTCTATGATGCCGCCGTGGGGCTGTTCAGCCCAACACCGATCGCAGAGGTTCCGTACACTGAGCTCACCGACAGGCTCAACAAACATTATATGCCGGCCCGCTCAGAACTATACTGGCGAGTGCAGTTCGCCCATCGTTGACAGCGGCCGGATGAATCTGCGAACGACTTCATCACAGGAGTCCAGCACGCCGCACGAAGCTGCAGCTTCCCAGACTTAGAAGACCGGATCCGGGACCAAATCGTCATAGGGCTGAGAGACGAACGTCTCCAAAAAAAGATCATAAGGAGCCTTATCCCTCCACGAAGTCACAACAGAGACCTGCGAGCCACCTGTGCCAGCTGCGGGGGCAACCATGCCCGAGCCAGTTGCCGCTTCCGCAACGTGAAGTGCCATAATTGCGGGAAGACCGGGCACATCAAATCAGTTTGCCGGAGCCGCCCCCACGACAACCTGCACGAAGTGGAGGCCACCCCTCCAGGTACGATTCCTACCCGAGCCAATAGGAGAGAGCCCCCGGGAAGTTTAGTGGAGGCTGTAGACAGGGTCCACTTTCTAAGCCCTAAGGTAAAAATTAAAACCAGACTCCAGGGAGTCGCCTGTGACATGGAGGTCGACTCCGGGTCAGCAGTATCCCTAATCTCCTTGAAAACATACAAGGAAATCTGCCGGCACAACAAAAAGACAATTCCTTTAGAGCCCCCCCACATACAATTGGCAGATTACCAAAAACCCCTATCCAACTAAAGGGTAAAGCCCGAGTGTGGGTAGAGTATAAAAAATTTCAGGGGCCCCTAGAGGTGTTAGTAACACAGGGAGAACGCACCAACTTAATAGGGCTAAACTGGTTTAGCCCCTTGGGCATAGCAATCACTGTCGTCAACGCAGTACAGGCCTCAAGCCTCGAAGCCGTCTGCAACAAATATGCAGACGTCTTCGACGGCTCCTTGGGAAATTATACAGGGCCACCCATCTCCCTAAATCTGAACCCAACCATACAACCCATCAGAATTAGGGCCAGGAGGGTTCCATTCGCCTTCAAAAAGAAAATTGAGGACGAGTTGGAACGCCTCGTGAAGCTGGGGGTTTTAGAACCTACGGAAGGGGGAAGCTGGGAGACCCCTATAGTGACTCCTATCAAGCCCAACGGGCAAATTCGGCTCTGCGCCGACTATAAAGCCACCGTGAACCTAGCTCTAAGTGCCCACACTTACCCAGTCCCGGCGGTGAGAGACGTCCTCGCTTCCATCCGCTCGGGCGCCATCTTCGCAAAACTTGATCTCACGCAGGCGTACTTGCAATTGCCTGTAACCAATGAAACCGCGGACGTGCAGACGATTGTCATGCACCGCGGGGCATTCAAAGTAAAAAGACTACAATTTGGCATTTCGGCTGCCCCGGGAATATTCCAAAGCATAATGGAAAAAACACTGAAAGGGATTCCCGGGGTCTGTCCCTACTTCGACGATGTACTCATCGCCGGAGAGTCAGAAGCCAATCTAGCTGACAGGTTGTCAGCTGTCCTGGACCGGCTCAGAACGGCCGGTCTTAAGTTAAAAAAGGAGAAATGCTCCATCAGAGTTCCCTCCACGGAATTCCTGGGGTACAGGATAGACGCCCAGGGCATCCACCCCACAAACGAAAAGCTCAAAGCCATTAAAACAGCCTCCAGCCCCAAAACAAGCAAGAACTCCAAGCGTTCTTGGGGTTATTAAACTTTTACCACGCCTTCCTGCCTCACAAGGCTACCATTGCGGAGCCTCTACATAGGCTATTGGATAAAGGCACTCAGTGGTCCTGGACAAGGACACACAAGAACAGTTTCCAATCCCTAAAAAACATCATTTGTAATAGCTCCACAGTCACCCTATTTAAAGAAGACGTTCCCGTCTGCATCGCTTGCGATGCCTCCCCGTACGGGATAGGAGCCGTCTTAAGCCACTTGGACAAAGATGGAACACAAAGGCCAATCACTTTCTACTCCCGAATGCTATCCAAAGCAGAAAGAAACTATGCCCAAATAGATAGGGAGGCTCTAGCTATCGTCGCCGGCGTGAAGAAGTTTCATGATTACCTATACGGCAGACCCTTCACAATCTTTACTGATCACAGGCCCCTATTAGGCATATTTACGTGGGACAAAATGACCCCACAAATTTTGTCCCCAAGAATCCTATGCTGGTCTACCTTTCTATCAGCATACTCTTACAAGCTGATACACAAACCAGGCAAAGAATTAGGACACGCAGACGGCCTCAGCAGGCTGCCACTGCAAACAGAGGACCCAGATCCGGATCCGGCCGGGAACATACTAGCCATCTCAGAGCTGCCAGAGTGCCCACTCTCAGCCAAAGATATAGCAGCCAACACCGCTAGGGAAAAAATCCTTAGCAGGGTCCTACGCTGGGTCACCACAGGTTGGCCAGCAAAGTGCCCCAAACCGGACTTCCGCCCTTTTTTCACTAAACAGCAAGAACTAACGTCCCATTTAGGCTGCCTCCTATGGGAGAACAGGATGGTAATACCAGGGAAAAACAGACTCCAGACACTCAATACGCTGCACGAGGGACACCCAGGGGTAGTGAAAATGAAATCCCTGGCCAGAAGCTATGTGTGGTGGCCAGGCATTTACAGCAATATAGAAAACCACGTAGGGGGGTGCTACCCATGCCAGTTAGCCAGAGCAGACCCTCCCCACGCCCTGGTCCATAAATGGGAAACCACAAAAAACCCTTGGTCCCGCATCCACCTAGATTTTGCCGGACCAATACGGGGACAAAATTTCTTAATAATTGTAGATAGTTATTTGAAATGGCTCGAGGTCATCCCCCTCAATAAAACCACCACAACCTCCACCATACAAGCACTCAGGAGGGTTTTTGCGACACACGGCCTCCCCGACGTCCTGGTTTCCGATAACGGACCACAATTCACTTCTCGTGAATTTCAGATGTTTGCTATGAGGAACTCTATTAGACATGTCACGTCGGCCCCATTCCACCCGTCGACGAATGGAATGGCAGAAATTATGGTGAGGTCCACAAAAGAAGCATTAAAAAAGTTCGTAAAAGGAGACTGGCATCGCTGCCTCAGCCAATTCCTCCTTGCCCAACACACCACACCATGCACAACCACGGGCAAATCCCCCACAGAACTCAGGTGGGGCAGAAGGCTGATAACAAAATTAGACAGACTGCATTCCGACAGGGCAAACACTGACCCAGAGCTGCCATCCCCACCTCGAACCTTCAGCCCGGGACAAGCCGTCTGGGCCGGGAGCTACACAAGTAATCAAAAATGGGTACAAGGGGTCATACTGCAACAAACCAGACCCCTCTCATACCTAATAAACACGGGCTCCGAAGGCCATCTACGACGCCATGTGGACCAACTCAGAACACGAAGACCAGAAAACACCTCTCCGTCACCGGCGGAACACGGACACCAAACACCGACATCCAACCCCACACCAGATAACCCAACCCCACCCGACGGGGACGGAATGCCACTACTTCCGCAAGAGGAAAGGGAGCCTGGCAATGAAACACCCCCACGACGTTCCAACCAAGCCAAGAAAGCACCTGCCTACCTCCAGGACTACGAATGGGCTGGCAGCAACAGACATCAACAGGGGGGAGGGAACAATCCAGGGGAAGGGTAAGGGGTGTATTATATGTAATTCGTTATCATTACAAGTTAAACTGTATATACTAATCCGGGGGAAGGGTAAGGGGTGTATTATATGTAATTCGTTATCATTACAAGTTAAACTGTATATTGGTTATGAGGTAAAACTACATGACAGCCGAACACGCGGGAGTTTTGACAGCTGTCAATGTCCCCAGCAAAGGCGCAGGCGCAGCCGGTTGACAGCTCTCGGCTGTCAACACAACGCGGAGCCGCCTACCCATGCGGCAAAGGAGCTGTCAAAATAGCTGACAGCGGATTGGCCCAGGAATCCCGGCGGGAGAAGATCAGCCGCTGATTGGACTAGCCGGCCGGCAGCCAGCTATAAAAGCTCGAACTCCTAATACCTTTTTGTCCGACTCTAAATAAACTTGTTAAGGTTAGCCAGCTGTCTCAGAGTGGCCTGTCAGCCACTTCAGTAGTAGTAATGGTTTCAAGTGAAATCCTGCCCTGAAAATATGCAAAATATAAGGAATAAGTTTTTAAAAGTTAAGGATATTTTCTATTGATTTCAGTCAAATTGAGAGATCCTGATTTTCTAGCCAGTATAGAAATAGAAATAGGAAAGTGGAACCATGAAAATATATGCATTTCACTCATTCTGTCATTACTGTCATTGGAAGGGAAGACCTAGATCTCTGAAAGTGGAACAAAGAATCTCTGAATTCAATATATTGCTGGATTACAATTCCCATCACCTTGATTTCCCAGCAATGCTGGCTGGGGTGGCTCGAACTGGAGGTCAGTGAAATGTGCCTTTTTCATCTGCCTTTCTGAATCCTAAATTAAAACTCTGCCTCTCAATGTTTCAAGGGAAGAACAACAAAGACTTCAGAAATGAGTCAACCAAACATCTGGAAAATGTTGCACCCATGAGCTAAGCAAGGCCAACAACACCCCTAGCAGAGCCTCTTGCTTTCCTCCACATCAGTCCAGTGACACCCAGGTTTTTCTTGATTGGTCAAGTTTGTCCCAGCACCCAATCCCTCTTGCAGACACCCTAGCTGTTGACCAACCATTGCTTCCTTTTTGCCATCAGACAAAAAAACTCATCACTCATTTAAATAAAGAAGCAGCCCATCCAAAGGGCTGGAAGGAACCATGAAGGACAGGATGATATCAAGCTTTTAAGTTGTTCTCAAGTGCTCTAGTGCATAGCAGAGTTGGGCTGGATCCTGAGAACTTATCTTGCGGTGGCTTTCCTTGTTTGAATTGAGAAGCTCCCTCAAAAATGAGTTTCATTTAAACCCCAGCTTAACGTTTTGCCTGGATTTGGATTAGTAATTTACCGCTAATGTTCATATGAGCATTACGCAATTGAAAGAGAGATGGTGGGGAGGGAGAATATGCAAAAAGAGATAAGAGCTTCTAAATGTTAACTGCTCTACACAAAAGAGATAGTCACCAGGTTTAATTTAAATGAACCTTCTCCAAACTGGAGCCCTTCAGAATTGCTAGATTTCAAAACTTTCATAGGAAGGAAAGTAAATAAATAAGGTTAATAATAATTAATAACATAGCTGTGGTGCTTGAGAATTATAGGAGTTGTATTCTAACACAGTTGAAGGGCACCAGATTGGGAAGACTGATTAATGCTCTGTGCAACTTTTAAACATTCAGAACAGCTTTTGCATATGCTTCCCTCTATCCGAGACCAGCTCTCACATATCCAGGCTTACTGATCATGGGACTCCACTGACCAGAATATGTCATACAGCAATGGGGAATCTCTAGTCCTTTGGAGTTTGTTAGTTGCAATTTGCAGCATCCCATAACATCTCAGCTTCTCAAAATAAAGTAAAAAGCTTCTCACTTCAAATGATGCTTTCACCTAGATACAGAAGTTATCAATGACACTGTTAAGTCGTGGGCTCTTGGGTGAAGGAATGACGACACGAGGCTGAGTACAGGATAACTCATACTTTATTCTTGCTAGAACTGTACTGGAACTTGGGCTGCAACCAGCCACAATATATAGTCTAGCCCCTAGGCGGCAGCCAATAGGGTTGAACCCACTCTTGCCGCCTGGGGCTAGCCAATTGCAGGACAGGAGACAGCTAGTCTGGGTTGCTGGAGAGCCGTTAGCTGCTCCAGCAATTCACATGGTGTATCACCACAAGCCCAGTACACAACACCCCTCCCCTCTAAGATCAGACTATGACAACCGTGATTAGTCTTGACAGTTGTCAAGACTTATTAATCAACTCACATACAACTGTAGCGATAATAATAAAAATAATAAAATCACTGTGGCTACAATGAGATTAAACAACGACTAATGAACAGGCTTCCATTGCAGTAATGAGCAGTTTCACAATGCACTAGTTTCTGTAGTTAGTAGTAACAAGTTTTACAACAATAGGTAAAAGGTAAAGGTTCCCCTGCACATGCGTGCTAGTCGTTTCCGACTCTAGGGGCCAGTGCTCATCTCTGTTTCAAAGCCAAAGAGCCAGCGTTTGTCCGAGAACGTCTCCGTGGTCATGTGGCCGGCATGACTAGACGCCAAAGGCGCACGGAATGCTGTTACCTTCCCACCATAGTGGTCCCTATTTTTCTACTTGCATTTTTACGTGCTTTCAAACTGCTAGGTTGGCAGAAGCTGGGACAAGTAACAGGCGCTCACTCTGTTACGCGGCACTCGGGATTCAACCCGCCAAACTGCCAACCTTCTAATCGACAAGCTCAGCGTCCTAACCCACTGAGCCACCGTGTCCCTTTTACAACAATATACATCACTTTATTTTATAATGTAATCTGTGAGGTATGCAGGAGGCTTGTGTGGCCTAGAGAAACGTCTTGGAGTCCCTATCACTTTGTGGTCTACCAGCTTACCCAGTGGGCTGGGTAGATTCATGTCCCTTTGTGCTCCAGAGTCTAGGGGATTCGAAATGCTCTGGCTGGCCTCACCAGGTTGGCCCACCCCAGAGTCAGTCTGTTCAGCAGAGTAGGCACAGTGATTGCTGAAATTCAGTTGGCTCGCTTCGTCAGGGGGTCCATGTTGCACTCCTGTGCTACCTGGTTCTTCCTCAGAATCCATCTCTGCTGAGAAGGAAAAACCCTGGTGGTCCAAGTGAGGGCTGGCTTGGCTGCAAGTTTGAGGACTTTGGGAGAGACTTATGACACAGTCCTCACTTAGTGGCCATTCTGGAAACCATTTCCTGAGTTGATCAATGTGTCTTCTGACAACTCGCTCTTCCTCCAACCCCACTTCATAAGATAGGGGTCTGGATGCCTTGGTTATTTGACCAGGAACCCATAAATTCCCTTGACCATAGTTCCTGGCCCAAACCCAATCGCCCATGTGCAGCCCCCTCGGGGGTTTTGGTCGAGAGGCTTCTGCTGCCACTCTTTCTGGATGTAACCTGTCCAGTTTAGTAATCAAACGCCTCCCCCAATGTAGTTCTGACTTTTGCCTGTAGCAGTGCAGGGCATAGAATGCTGGCAGAGTAAAAAAATCTGCCAATCTGCGATGCCAGTCACCTGTGACAATGCACTTGAGTGCCTCCTTTGTTGTCCTCACCATGCGTTTGGCTTGACCATTAGAAGATGGATGATACTGTGTAGACGTTGCATGTCTGATGAGATTAACCCTAAGAAAAGCCTGAAATTCAGCAGCAGCAAATTGGGCCCTATTATCAGAAACTAAGACATCAGGCAACCCATGTGTTGCAAAGAGTTTTCTCAGCACCTTGATGGTCCTAGCAGTAGTCATGTTAGGAACTGGAATTACTTCCAGCCATTTGGAGTGGCTATCCACTACTATCAGGAAAAGCTGCCCCTGAAAAAGCCCAGTGTAGTCTATGTGTATCCTAGACCAGGGAGTGTGTGTTTTCTCCCACCTGTGAACTAGATCGTGTGGCATTTCAGGCCTAGATTGCTGGCATGTATAACAACCATGGACTTGAGCCTCAATGGCCTTATCAAGGCCAGGCCACCAAAGGTAGCTTCTAGCTAAGGCTTTCATTCTGACAATGCCTGGATGGCCTTGATGTAAGGAGTGTAAGACCCTGTCTCTTAGGGAAGTGGGAATTATGACTCTGTTCCCCCATAAAATGCACCCTTTATGTGCAGACAGCTCATACCTCTTGACAAAATAACTTTGAAATTCAGAGCCTGGACTTTTTTCCAACCAGCCCGTGTATACCCATGACAACACTCTACTCAGTATTTTATCTGTGGCAGTTTCAGCAGCAATATCCTCTGCATGGAGGGGGAACTCAGGTATGTCCCAACAGAGGTTTGTGGTCAGTGTAGACAGTGAAATCCCTGCCATATAAATAATCATGAAATTTTTTAACTTCAGCAACTATGGCCAGGGCCTCTTTGTCAATCTGGGCATAGTTGCGCTCAGCAGAGGACAAGGTCCTTCAGTAAAATGCTATAGGAAACTGTTTCCCATTTTTCTCTAAGTGGCTTAAGACTGCCCCTACCCCATAGGGAGATGCATCACATGCAAGACATACAGGTTTAGACTCTATGTAATGAGTTACAGTGGACTTTTCTGACAGAAGTACTTTCAAATCCTGGAAACTTTTTTCGTGTAAGTTAGTCCATTTCCAAGGAGCTTTTTTGTCAGGCACCCTGTGGAGGGGCTCTGCTATTGCTGCCTTATGAGGTAGGAATGTGTGATAAAAGTGTAGGAGACCTCAAAATGCTTGCAGCTCTCTTTTTGATTTGGGCCTAGGAGCCATGTTAATGGCCTTCACTTTAGAATCAGCGGGGTAAATTCCATTAGCATTAATGCGGAAATCCAAGAATTCTGTTGATGAAACCCCAATACTACACTTGTTCTTTTTTAATTTGAGGCCTGCTTCGCAAAGCCTCTGCAAAACAGCCCTGAGCCTTCTGGCCAACACTTCTTGGGATTCCCCAGCAATAAGAACATCATAAAAATAAGGGCAGACGTTCTGGATACTCTTAAGTGTACATTCCATAATGCCTTGGAAAATACCTGGTGCAACACTGACTCCAAAATGTAAGTGTTTGACTTTGAATGCCCCTCTGTGAGTCACGATCATTTGAGCCGCAGCTATGGCCTCATCAACCGGCAATTGCTGATAGGCCTGTGCTAAATCAAGTTTAGCAAAAATGGTTCCCCCTTGCAAAGAGGCTAAAATGTGATTGAACCGGGTAAGCATGCTGCTTGAGGGCCTTATTCGATGTGCATTTATAATCAGCAAAAATGCGAATTTCCCCATTGGCCTTAAGTGGAGTGACAATAGGAGTTTCCCATTCCCATCCATCAACAGGCTGTAACACGCCCTGTTCTACAAGCTTATTCAATTTCGCAATCAATTTTATGTTTTAAGGCAAAGGGAACCCTGCGAGGTTTAACCCTGATTGGGACAACGTTGGGATGTAACTTGAAAAAAATTGGCGGGCCTGTGTATGTCCCTAGGGTTGAATCAAAAACATCCGTGTATTCTTCGCACACTGACATGAGGTCTGCCGTTTGTGTCCGGTTTATGCCAGTAATCTGAATACCTAAAGCATCAAACCAATCAAGTCCAATGAGACTTGTTCTCTGGCCCCCTACTACTATTGCATCCAGGTGGCCCAAAAATCTTTAAATTTTACCAATATAGTGGCTTCACCCTTAACTTTAATGTGAGCATTTTGAAAATCCATTAAAATGATATCTGAGGGTCTTACTTTGGCCCAATTGTTACTGCGCCTACACACAAAGTTGTATGTGTCTTGTGAAATGATTGAGACTGCAGAGCCAGAGTCCAACTCCATCTTACATGGAACTCCTTGTAGCTCTACTAAGAGCTTAAGTTTGGGCTTGAGGGGGCATCGAGCCCCGGTGTGGCAAACGCTTCTCCGGCTTCTGAAGAATCCCACACTAACTGGACCCTGGGCCCCAGTACCTCTCCTTGTCAGTTCCTCTGACTGGTGTTTGGGTGGCGGGCTCTGCAAACCACCATGATATGGCCTGTTCTTCCACAAGCTCTACACATGGCTGAATGAAATCTGCAGTTGGTGTGAATATGGTTGCCTCCGCACCCCTTACATCTTGGTAAGAGAACTGCCTTGTAACCGTCCTCTCGCTGGTGGCTGTTGCGGTGTTGCGCGTTGGGTTGCCTTTGGAGTTTGTTGATTTCGGGTTCTTCTTCTTCTGATGATTCTCCGGTGCATTTGGCGACCTCAAGATGGAACGATTCTTTGACTTTTGAAGGTTTGGTGGGTTGAACTGTCTGCACTGTGCCCCCGGTGGCTTCGGTGGCCATCACCTCGTCCTGTGCCTCGGAAAACATTAAATTGGGTCTAGAAAACAGTCTCTGCTGAAGCATTCTGTCCCGAAGGCCATAGACGAGCTGGTCTCTTAGACATTCTTCTAAGTTTGAGAACTTGCAAAGGTGTGCGGCCTGTCTTAGGCCCGCAATGAACTCCGAAGCTGTCTCCCCAGGTAGCTGCACGCTTTGGTCGAATTTGAATCTCCACGCCATCTCCAACATCTTGGGCTGGAAGTGCCTGGTTAGCTTCTTTTTAAGGTCTGCGTATGAGACTGTTTCGATGGGTGTCGGCACGAAAAGATTCTCTGCCAAATCGAAGGTTGCTGGGCTGCACACGGAAAGCAACATTGCGGCCTTCAGACCTTCCTCCACGATCTGATTTGCTCTCAGATAGTTTTCTACTTGCGAAAGGTACGATGGCCATTCTTCCAGATGCTTCACATCAAATTCTCTTAATTTGCCGACCTTTGGCATTATTCCTTCAGATTCCTGCGATCTTCGGATCCTGCTTCTAGGCTCAGGGAATGCGTCTGCTGAGCGCAAGGCTGCTAGTGTGGCTTGCTAGCTGGCCTAGAGGGGGGGGAAATGCTTCTTCCCTCCGGCGTGTACTGCCGACCTCTAGTTGACTTCAGCTCTTAATCAGCGAAGCAGGATCCCACCTTCATCGCCACTGTTAAGTCGTGGGCTCTTGGGTGCAGGAATGACAACATGAGGCTGAGAACAGGATAATTCATACTTTATTCTTGCTAGAACTGCACTGGAACTTGGGCTGCAACCAGCCACAATATATAGTCTAGCCCCTAGGCGGCAGCCAATAGGTTTGAACCCACTCTTGCCGCTTGGGGCTAGCCAATTGCAGGACAGGAGACATCTAGTCTGGGTTGCTAGAGAGCCGTTAGCTGCTCCAGCAACACATGTGGTGTATCACCACAAGCCCAGTACATAACAGATGATGAAATAATTTTTAAAGTCGCCTTCCACATCTGACCTTAGGGAAAGCCATGAAAGAGTATAGAGGCAGACAAATATGTATTGCAAGGTATTCACACATAAACCCACTCAGTAATAAATACTAAATTTTGTTGAATTTAGTGACACTTATTTTAATAGATTACATTGAATTGGCTTGCACAAATACATTTGATAAAATAAATTTGATTCAAATAGTATGGGTCTAAAGACCATAGACTTCCAGATATTGGTGAACTCCAACTTCCATCAAACCCAGCAAGTATGAAAGTAATAGTGGATTCTGGGAATCGCATTTTAAAAATTAAAGCATGATCAATTTCTCAACTCTACCTTACATTATCATCAGTAACATGCCATTCTAAATATTGCTAAAGTGTAAAACATAGCTTAGGTGCAGTCTTGTTGCTAAGAGCCACACTTTAAAATTTTATTTTAAAATTTTGCATTTAAAAATTCCACCCTTGCAAACCTCAGGGGACATGTCTGGTGGTGTGCTGGCATCATCAGGAAGGATTTTTGGATTCAGTGTAGTGTTTTGGGGGAGGGTGTTGCATTGTGTTAAGGGCAGCAGATAGGTTTTAAAACAAAAAACTTCACAGAAGATTATCACCCTTATTCCCACCTTTATTGTTTAAATTAAACATTACCCTGTTTAAAAGTGGTCTTTGGACAGAGTGACCTGTGGCTTGGAAACTGTAAGCCGTCTGCCTCTGAAAGAGACCAAAATAAATGCAAGACTCAACTTTTATCTGCCTTTATTAGATCAACATATCAACAGTATTCTGCACATCTTTCTCTCTTTTTTAGAACACCCATGAAGAAGAAACAATTTGGATCCAGCAGGGGTTTGGAAGGGGGGGCTGGGAGGGAAGAGGGAGAAAATCAGGTCATCCAATAGATAGTTGTCCCACCCATCTTCATCCTTCGCCTATTTTTTATTGTTTCTCTCTGAGCAATCACCTCATCTGGTTTCCAGCTGCTGAACTGCTGGCCTCCATTCCTTGCTTGTGGTTGCTTTTCTTTACATTTGGTGTGTGTGTGTGTGTGTGTGTGCGTGTGTATACGCATGCGCATGTGCATGCTTTCCTGCTGAAGTTTGGTGCATGTTTAAGACAGACTCAGTTTCTGATGATGTGGCAGTAGAAAATATTCTAGTCAAAGAACAATTTCATTCCATCACCAACATCCCCCCTCCCCCCCCTTGGGCATACAGAATAGTTGTTTTAAAAAAGACGTTTCCCCTCCCCAACGGTGTTCTGTGGTTTTTCTTGTATCCATGTATTCTTTGCAACTTAACACTTCTATCTATCCCCCATTCTCACTATTTTTCCACCCGCTTGGCCAGGCCATAGTTTCCCTGATTCCCATGCAGAAAAGCACAACAGAGGAGGTGATGGCTCCATGCCCAGACTACAGCACCACCTCCCTTCCCTATTATTCCTAATCCCTGCTCCACTTTTCCCTCTTCTCCCAGTAACAGACAGTCGTTCTAATGAATTTGGGCTTTATCCAAGCCCATTCCAAGAAGCCAGATTCCTTTCTATTAACCTCCCCTCCTTCTCTTCTTAAAACAAGGGTGGACAAACCTTTCCTGGCCAGGAGGATCGTGTGTCTAAGTATTTTGAATAGAATAAAATAGAACTGGAAGGAGAACTTGGAGAACTTCTAGTCCAGCCCCTGTTTAAGCAGGAGAACCTATACCATCTCAGACAAGTGACTGTCTAGTCCCTTCTTAAAAAAAACTCCAGTGATGGAGCGCCCACGATTTCTGAAGGCAAGCTGTTCCACTGGTTGATTATCCTCACTATCAGGAAGTTTCTCCTTAATTCCAGGTTGCTTCTCTCTTTGATCAGTTTCCAACCATTGTTTCTTGTCCTGCCCTCTGGTGCTTTGGTGAATAACATGACCCCCTCTTCTTTGTGGCAGCCCTTCAAATACTGGAATACTGCTGTCATCTCTTCCCATTTCCTCTTTTCTTTAGACTTTCCAAACCCAAGTCCTGCAGGTGTTCTTCGTATGTTTTAGTCTCCAGGCCTTTGATCATCTTAGTTGCTCTTCTCTAATTTTTTTCCAAACTCTTGACATCTTTTTTGTGATATGGTGACCAAAATTGGTTGCAGTATTCCAGGTGTGGTTTTACTAGGGTTTTATAAAGCAGTACTAATACCTCGCATGATCTTGATTCTATGCCTCTGTTTATACAACCCAGGATTGTATTAGCTTTTTTGGTTGCTGCTGCACACTCCTGGCTCATGGTTAAGTGATCGTCCATGGTCCCTCTTACAGTTACTGTTTCTAAGCCAGGTCTTGCCCAATCTGTACTTGTATCTTTGATTTTTTTTCCCTACCTAAATGTAAAACTTATCTTTTCTCCGCACTGAAACTCATTTTCTTGGATAGGGCCCATTGTTCAAGTTTGTCAAGACCTTTTTGGATCCTGAATTTGTCTTCTGGGGTATTGGCTACTTCTGCCAGTTTGGTGTCATCTGCAAATTTGATGAGTTTCCCTTCAATTCCCTCATCTAAGACACTGATGAAGATATTGAAGAGTATTGGGCCTAAGATGGAACCTTGTGGTACCCCACTGCTTACTTCTCTCCATGTGGATGTATTGCTGTTGAGGACTATGTGTTGAGTACAGTTTGCCAGCCAGCTACAGAACCATCTGGGGCTGATGTTGTCTATTCCATCTTTTTCTAGCTTACCAAGGAGTAGCTTGTAGTCTACTTTATCAAATGCCTTATTGAAGTCTAAGTATAGTATGTCCACAGTCTATTAGTTTAGTCACTTTGTCAAAGAATGAAATAAGATTGGTTTGGCATGATCTGTTTTTAACAAATCCGTGCTGGCTACTAGTTATAACTTTGTTTGCTTCTAATTGTTTGCAGATCTGTTTTTTTATTATCTTTTCTAGGATCTTCCCAGGTATTGATGTTAAACTGATTGGTCTATAGTTTCCTGGGTCTGTTTTTACTCCTTTCTTGAAGATGGGAACCACATCAGCCCTTTTCCAATCCTCAGGTACTTCCCAAGACTTCCCAGTGCTCCAGGACTTTTGAAAGATGTGATGCAGTGGTTCTGAGATAATATCTGCCAGCTCCTTCAGAATTCTGGGATGTAATATGTCAGGCCCCGGTGATTTATATTCATCAAGGTTGGATAGGTGTTCTCTTACCATTTTCTTGCTTATTTTAATTTTTGTTTCTAGTTTGTCTTTTGCAGTGATTTTTTTTGGTATGTTGGGCTATAGTTTTTTTGTGAGTTAAGCAGCTCTGCTTTCTCCCTGTTGCCTGTTATTTCTCTGCCATCTTCTCTCTTTAGTGGGCCTATAGTTTCCTTAACTTTTTTCTTGTTGTTAATATGTTGGAAGAAACTATAAGAAATAAGATTGGTTTGGCATGATCTGTTTTTAACAAACCTGTGCTGGCTACTAGTTATAACTTTCTTTGCTCAGTGGGTTAAGAGCTGAGTTTGTCGATCGGAAGGTCGGCAGTTTGGCGGGTTGAATCCCGAGTGCCACGTAACAGAGTGAGCGCCTGTCACTCGTCCCAGCTTCTGCCAACCTAGCAGTTCGAAAGCACATAAAAATGCAAGTAGAAAAATAGGGACCACTACGGTGGGAAGGTAACAGCGTTCCGTGCGCCTTTGGCGTCTAGTCATGCTGGCCACATGACCACGGAGACATCCTCGGACAAATGCTGGCTCTTCAGCTTTGAAACGGAGATGAGCACCGGCCCCTAGAGTCGGAAACGACTAGCACGCATGTGCGGGGGAACCTTTACCTTTAATTGTTCACAGATCTGTTTTTTTATTATCTTTTCTAGGATCTTCCCAGGTATTGATGTTAAACTGATTGATCTGTAGTTTCCTGGGTCCATTTTCCCCCCCTTTCTTGAAGATGGGAATCACATTAGCCCTTTTCCAATCCTCAGGCACTTCCCTGGTGCTCCTGGATTTTTGAAAAATGTGGTGCAATGGTTCTGAGATTTTGAAGGTTGCCAAAAGCAGGATATAGTATGGATAGCTTGATTGAGCTGCAAAACTCCAGACTACCAATAGTTGGCAGCAAAGAACAAATGCTGGGCTTTACATCAGACGTGTCAAACACAAGGCCCGGGGGCCGGATCTGGCCCGCGAAGTGGTTTCATGTGGCCCGCGAAGCCATCCTGGAAACAGTGAGGGAACGGCCCCCACTGCCTTGGCCCTGGCCCAGAGACCCTTCTCCTGCCAGAGACCCTCAGATCTGTCCCACTTCTGCCCAGGCCCCCATAGGCACCCTTGATGCGAACAATGTAGAGCTGGCCACGCCCACCCAGTAGGCCATATGCACTCTAGCCACGCCCACCCAGTAGGCCACACCCACCCTGGCCATACCCACCCGGCCCCCTGAGGGCAACCGCAATGCTGATGCGGCCCTCAATGAAATTGAGTTTGACACCCCTGCTTTACATGGTGCAAAATGAGAGGGGCTCTGTCAAGTACGCGGTTAAGGCATTCTCTCTGGGACTCTTCAGAGGAGAGTTTGATGGGTTCTTCTTCTTTTTAAAATCATATTTTCATTTTAGTTTTCATGTGTTTGCCTCATTGATACACTAGGAAGGAAACTGCATCAGTTTTCAGTTCTTCTGATCAAAGATCTAAGCCATGGGTATTCAATCTTTTGGCTTGCCTAAGTGGCACTGAGTGAAGAGGAATTGCTTGGGCCACATATAAAATATATAATATAGTTAACGGATATAAATCACATAATAATGATAATAGTTTGCAATCTTGTGGAGCTGCATTACTAGCTACCCAGGGCTGCATGCAGCCCTTGGGCCACAAGTTGGGCACACTTTTAATCTACAGTAGTGGCCAAAATTGTGGAAACCTTTTGGGAAAAGTGTACAATAGAAATGCCACCTTTGGTTAAGTTTCCACCATTTTTTTCTTCTAAATTTTTTATAACTGTAGCCTTGTTCACTTAATAATACTATTTTACATTGCTTTCTGGGCAACCAGTCAACTTTTTGCACCATTACTTTAATTTTATTCCGTTCTACAAGCTCACTAAATGAAAGAACACAAAAAAAACCCAACCAACTTGATAGTGATCACATAACACACTGACAAAAGTCATCTTCTCAGCTTCAATACATGACATCAGTAACTGAATCCTACTGTGATCTGATTGACTCATTGCCAAAACAAGATGACACCTGATTGGCTCTCTAAACACTCATGCTCATTGGCTACAATCATATGAAGGAAAACTACCTGACATCAACCTAAGAAAGTTGTACTTCCTTTTTCTGGTTATTTGGCTATAACTTTTCATAGAATACAGTACAGATAATTGAACAAACTATGTTGCATTACATTCCTGATTTAATTATCTTTCCATTGATATATAATTTTATGGTACTACTCCAAAAAAAAGTGATGTTATTAGCCATCAAACCTGAAAAATACACTTTTCCCAAAAGGTTTCCACAATTTTGGCCACTACTGTAAGCCCACAGAAAGTGATTCAGGGCAATATACAGCCCTTGCCAAGGTACTTTTGCCTTGGTTCTAAAAGATGGTTCCATGCATTGATTACTAGGAGACTACGAGCCTGAGACAGGTTACCATCTGTAGCAAAACAACAAATTGGATCCTTGCATCATACTTCTTCGCAGCAAACTCCTTGAGTCCCACTAATATTTCACTGGTATTACAGGAAGCATCTTCAAGTGGACTTTAGTTGATCTTCTAGTACATCCCAATCCCCAAACCCTAGTCCAGTCCATGGTGGACTGCAGATCTATTACAAATCCGAGAACTATTACAAATCCCAGCTGCTGATAAATGAACATAGAGCTTTAAAGTAAACCTGCATGGCAAAGACTTGGACCGATAATATAAGTGTCCTTTGGGCTGATGCTATTTCTGCTATCTAGGTTTCTCATGGTTTACTTCAGGACACTCTTCTCCGCTGGATAGTTGCAGTTCCTTGGGTACTAAAGTTCTTGTTGCCCCAGTTCTGCCCAGTCTGACACATTTCACAAAGTAAAACAAAAAACAAAAAACCCCACCTGCCATTCAGGCATCCTCTCTCCCAATGCTGTTAAGTGAATGTAAGGCCCAGGACTCAAGAGACCACCTCAGTGCAGCCAATACCCAGCTTGCTTATCTTCTCCAGCTCTGCAGCAACCCTGTACTTTCTTTCAGAACTTGCCCTCACTGAGGCTAACCTTGCATTCATCAACTCCACCTTTTTTTTCAACCTGCTAACAGAACCCCAACAAATAATCCTTCTCTGGGGACCTCAGTAACATTTAAAGCATTCACTTCCCACCAGGTGCCATCTTGGGATGGGGGGGAGGGGGGGAAGAAAGACAGATTGTAACTTTTAAAGACTCCTCCAAAGTGTTCCGTTTAAGCAGCCTTCCTAAATATGAGGAAAGAAGATTTGGATTCCCAGGAGGAATCTGTTCCCGAGTGAAGGTGTCTTAACCAGGAGAAACTGCTTTCTAGCTCTCGCCCAGATCTCCAGCGAAGAGGAATCTTCAGCATCTCTGCTGGGCAAGTAGATTCTATATGAAGCAAACGGATCTGCTTATACCTGTATAGCAGGCCAAAAAAATACCCTATAGTTCAAAAACAGCCCTTTTAATTTTACTTAGAGGGAGCGTATTGGTATCTAAGGCAGTGTGCACACAAGTACCGTATTTTCAGGCGTATAAGACGACTGGGCGTATAAGACAACCCCCCAACTTTTGAGATGATTTTCATGGGTTAAAAAGTCGTCTTATACGCCAGAAAATACGGTAGCTATTCTCTCCTGCCAAATTGCTGCATTTTGTATTAATTGTAGATCCCATAGGAGACTTCAAAGGCAGACCCAGGAGAATGCATTGCAGCAATTTATATAATAAATGATAAATGGTTAGTGTTGCTGAGGCTTTTTACTTCCAGGAAGGGCCACAAGAGACAGACCAGCTGAAGCTGAGCAAAGTCTGCCCCTTGCCATGGCTTCCAAATGCCAGCTGTGAAAGACTCCTGAGTCATGGTTGCCCTGGTGGGGATGGGGAAAGAGGCTATTCTATTCTATCCTATCCTATCCAGAGTTTGGATAAACCAGATGCATTGGAGCTACAGTTCCTGGAATTTTAATCCTACCACGTTTGAAAGGAACTCCGTAGGAGAAGTCTATTTTCTGCTCTCCCTGACATTCTTCTCTTAAATAGAGCTTGCATTCCAAGCTACAGTAAACTTAAGGTTTCCTTCCAATCCTGCATTTTAGTGGTTTTGAAATTACCACTTGATCTCCTTTAGTGGGATTAAGCTGTGATGCAGGCAGACATTAGCTTCAGCCTCGCATTGTCATTAGGAATAATGGAGCACTTTGCTCCTCTCTACCTAATGTGTGCAAGGCCTTCCTTAGAAGATGGGAACATTTTTGGCAGGAGAAAATGAGGAAAACTAAATCTCTTGTTACATACCTTGTAATCCCAGACACATCCTAGTGATGGCAAGAGGAGGAAACTCTTAAAATAGGTCCTCAGAATCACTTTCTTCCTCGGCCACCCTATATTTTGAACTGCATAGTACATGGGTCTTCAAACTTGACCCTTTTATGACTTGTGGACTTCAACTCCCAGAATTCCTCAGCCAGGCACACTGGCTGAGGAATTCTGGGAGTTGAAGTCCACAAGTCATAAAAGGGCCAAGTTTGAAGATCCTTGGCATAGTAGATCCTACAAGAATCTCCTGCAATGTTTCTCAACCTTGGCTGGAGAATTCTGGGAGTTGAAGTCCACATATCTTAAAGGTGCCAAGCTTAAAAAACAACAACAACATTGATCTACAGATACGGATTTTCATCCTAGTTTCCCAAAGGATCTGATTCCTGGCAAGTGCCTCCAGCAACTTCAGATGGAAAGAGCTATTGAAATGGGGGAAAGGGGAAGGGGGGAAAAAAGAAAAAGGTTCTGCTGACTTTGAGCACTAACCTCTGGCAGATGGCCTAAAGGGAAAATGGCTCTTGAGGAAATAGTGTCTTTACCACATATCTAAAACTGCACTTTCTGTTATTGTAATTCTTACAAACACACAAACACTTTGCCTTTATGTTTTCGGGGAGAGGGGGGTATTTGCTTTTGCCAAACAGGTTCTCTTTTCCAGAGGCATTTTCCATGAACCTGGGAAGAGATGCAACTGATTTAAAGCAGGTGCAATATTTATTTAATTTATATCCTGTATTATACCAACTATTGCGTTTGCTATTTTTATAAATAACAGAAGACAATGTACATACCTAGTACTTCTTCCTCCTCATTTTCCCCACAACAAACCTGTTAAGTGGGTTGGCCTGAGAGAGGGTGATTGGTCCAAAGTCACCCAGCTGACTTTCTTCCCTAAAACAGGACTAGAATTCACAGTCTCCTGGCTTTTTGGTCAACATCTTAACCATTTCCAGAATCAAATTGGCTCTATAGTTACACTTTTTTCCCCTTTTGCTTACAAATAGAAAAACCAAAAAGGAGAATGTGATGATGATGATGATGATGATGGACAGCTATTAAGTTCTTTAACATTCAATATTTTAAAAAATGTTTTCACCTGCCAAGATAAATATCTCCAGAGGTAACTACAGTGGTAATTAAACAGAGGTATTTTGAGATTCTCCTGGCAGAGTGAAAATTTGTCCTTGAAAAGAAGTTAAGTTGCTAGAAATTTTGTTTTTCACGCAGGGATTCAAAGCAAACACATAAAGTCTTTTCAACAGTGTCAACTGACATTTGAGTGGGCTCCACAAAGCCTTTTTAATTAATGGGTGATATTCAGGATATGATTTTAAAGGTGACATGTAAAACTCAGATTATGGTATGAAAAGGCTAGCAAAAATAATGAGGCATAATATATGTAACCTATCCTAGTTTGATATTTGTAAATATTTTCTACCAGCTTTTCCCAGTTTAGTACTAATGCAAACTGTTTATGGTCAATTTGCCAGAAGACACATTTAATAATATAGGTCACAGGGGTGTCAAACTGCTGGCCTACGGGCCGGTTGCATCATAAAGAGGCCGTGCCCACCCCAGCTCCGGCAAAGCGGAAAAAGTCACGATACGTCATGACACATCATGTGACGCAGCGAGTTTGACACCCATGATGTAGGTGATCTTGATGCCTTCTTACTCATCTAAAAGTTGCTGGGCAAAGGAATGAGAACCAAAGGTCTAGAACAGGGGTCAGCAACCTGAAACAGTGAAAGAGCCACTCGGAACCGGTTCCCTCACAAAAGGAAAAACTGGGAGCCGCAAAAAATATGTGCGCATGCACGTACATGCACACATGCACAGAACAGGGTTTGACTGAAGAGTGGAGCCAAGGCGAGATATGCACCTACCCTGCATATTTGAATTGATTGGTTGAACTTTTTTAGTCCCACTTTTTTTTTTGACTGCACATGGCAGAGGACTGGGAGCCGCAGGAGACAGCTGAAAGAGCTGCATGCGGCTCCGGAGCCGCGGGTTGCAGACCTGTGGTCTAGAATCTGAACCCAACATGTCTGATTCCTGTCTCGTTGAAAGAAACAGCTCTTTATGCTCTTCTGACTGTTACAAACAAATCATTTTTTCAATAACATTTGTGTGTTTTACTATCTAGAATTACTGTGCCAGAAGTGGGGGGGGGCAGGGAGAAACATAATTAGCTGGTATGAGATGTGCCTCCTCCCAGTTTTCAAGGACATTAAAAGTTCCTATACAAGAAATAAATTGATGGGTCTTGTTTTTACTCTGATAACATTAATTACCAGGAGTTAAAGCTGGCCCCAGCTGTGCATCTGGGGAACAAGTTTTAACTTTTCCCTCCTGTGTCAAGTGTTGGAAAGAATTTGATAGTGATGGCACCAGCCAGTTGTTGCCTGCAGATTATAGGTATCCGAAGGCTGCCCGAGTGGATAAGATCCTTGTTCTCTGATATAGCCAACCTGAACAGATAGATGCAAAGGGTTACTGAGAAAAAAGAATAGCTCTGGAAAGATATAACTTACAAGTAGTCCTCAACTTATTGTATGACCAAAATTGGGACCGGAATTTCCACTGTTGAGTCATGTCTCATTTTATGACCTTTTTTCTCATGGTTAAGTGAATCACTATAGTTGTTCAATGAATGATGGGGTTATTCAGCGAATATGGCTCTCTCCCCCCCAAAAAATTGACCTGCTTGCTGGAAGCCAGCTGGGAAGTTCACCAATAGTGACCACATGGCTGAACACCTGAATTTTGATCAAGTCACCACGGGGAGTTGTGAGTGCAAGGACCACTCATAAGTGATTTTTTCCAGTGTCATTATAGCTTTGGTCACTAAGCCAATGGCTGATAAGTCAAGGGCCATCTCTGTGCTCCCTGCATAGTGCAAAGGAATTTCTTGTTCTGAAAGAGTGTTTTATCAGGCAGCTTAACATCTGCTTTCTACTACCTGATCCCTCCAGACTGTTGGTTTGTGGGAATGGTAGTCGTCTGATGCCTGTAAGAGCATGCAATTGTACACACACTTAACTGAGAATAAATATTAGTAGGACTAGATGTTGTTACATGTTTAGTAATGGATAACTCCACTTCCTGCATGCTTTGTTTAAACAAAAATGTACTGCACTCTGGATACTGGAGCAAACCCCCAGGGAAGCGCCCTATAGAACTGCAGCCTTTAATGCCATTCCTTAGCATTTATAGGAGGGGCTACATTTCAATTATCTTATCCAAAGTTGTTTTGCCATCTGCTGGCAATCAGAGAGATAAAACTCCATCCTGGGACTTAAATGTTTCTGCTACCTTCCTTGATTCTTACCTTCCAAGCTTCATTGCAGGGGCATGTGAGGAAAGAGCAACGTTATTTCTAAAACTGGCTTTCATTTTCAAATGTAGGTTTAGTGTGTGTGCTACTCCACCCGCTGATCACTTCTGCAACAGCTGGTCATGTCCGAATCACAGAATTGGTTCATCTTAGGATAGTACAAATAGAGGTAGTCCTTGACTTATGACCACATTTGAGCCCATTTCTGTTACATTTGTTAAGTGAAATTTGCCCCATGTTATGACCTTTCTTGCCAGAGTTGATAAATGAATCACTGCAGATGTTAGGTGAGTAACATGGTTGTTAAGTGAATATGGTGATCGTATGACCCCAAGGCATTGCAAACATCATAAATATGAGCCAATTAATAAACATCTGAATTTTGATCACAAGACCACAGGGATGCTGCAACGGTTGTAAGTGTGAAAAATGATCATGTCACTTTTTGCAGTGCCTTCAGTAACTTTGAATGGTCACTAAATGAACTGTTGTAAGCCGAGGACTACCTGTAATCACACATAAATTTGTATTAAAGTTGCTTACATATGGTATATGCCTAGATGCATCTTTTTACAATAGAGGTACAATTGTAACCCTGAGCAGACTTTCAAAGTTTGCAAGCAACCTAGAAATCTCCCAAAAATGTTATCAAGCTGTGCTGTTTAAGGGAGAAATTCCTAAAACACTATAATGCAGCAGTGGAAGTGGGAAAATGAATTTAACTTAACATCTTCACAAATAAAACTAAATAATAAATGATGATTAAAGAATTAAATAAGAAATAAACCCACAGTCAAGGGTTGATAGATTTGACAACCATTTCTTAACTTGATTGTGATTTTGCACCAGGCAAAGTAGAAATAAATGCAAGATTGGTCATCTTTAAAAACCAGTGTAACCTCTCTTTAAATTACTTGGGCTGTCTTGGTGGGATCACAGCCTATAGCTAGAGACTTCCAGGTTTAATGTCATGGGAAAATTATTAATTGCATTACTGTAGAATAACCATAATAACAAAATATATTTTTTTAAAAAAAATAAAAATATCAAGTAATGAAAATATTCTTCTGGTTCCACCTGCTACCATCCTCTCCCTGGCATTCTAAGTGTTGTTCCTTCCCAGGAAATATTACACACTCCTGTCTAACAATTACACACTCGACCTCAACAGGCTGTTTTACAGGGTTGCCTATGCGTGGAAGGGAAATAGCACTCAACCTTCCTTAAATTCCATGCATCAATTTGTCCCAGAACCCAAGTCCACCATAAGATAAATAAAAGCCCATTTCCCTCCCCTCCCAAAGGATAATTAATTTATAAATCTTTTGCTGTATTTGTTGTTCAGCTGAGTTTTTAAAAAATGTATTAAAGTTTCAGTGACTAATTCTTCTTCATGTAGATTGCTTTTGACTCCTACCAGTTGCATCCATGCAATGTCATATGCATACATTTATGTCTCTGTGTGTATGTGTGTATGTGTGTGTGTATATATGTGTGTGTATGTATGTATGTAAAGGGACGCGGTAGCTCAGTGGGTTAGGATGCTGAGCTTGTCGATCAGAAGGTCGGCAGTTTGGTGGGTCGAATCCCGAGTGCCGCGTAACGCCTGTTACTCGTCCCAGCTTCTGCCAACCTAGCAGTTCGAAAGCACATAAAAATGCAAGTAGAAAAATAGGGACCACTACGGTGGGAAGGTAACAGCGTTCCGTGCACCTTTGGCATCTAGTCATGCCGTCCACATGACCACGGAGATGTCCTTGGACAAGCGCTGGCTCTTCGGCTTTGAAACGGAGATGAGCACCAGCCCCTAGAGTCGGAAACGACTAGCACACACGTGCAGGGGAACCTTTACCTTTACCTTTATGTATGTATGTATATGTATATGTACACGTACATGCACACGTACACACAGATACATATATACATATACATATACGTGTGTGTGTGTGTATGTGTGTGTGTGTGTACATTTGTGTAAAAAGAATTAACATTCCTGATGGGATCAATTTGGCTAAAGAGACCACCAGATTCAATCTGTCCCTTCTGACAGGTTTCAGAGAAGTGGTCCTTCCTTAATGATTGTGTCCAGTGATTGTTTAAAGTTACAACAGCACTGAATATGGCAAGACAGGAGGCAAACAAATTTAATAAATAATAAAACATATTTATTATATTTATATGATGCCCATCTCATTGTCACCGACACTACTTACAACTGGTCCTTGAAGTTCTGGCCCTGCCATTTGGGACCTTTGCTGCCAGCTTCCAACAAGCAAAGTCAACGGAGAAGCCAGTAATGAATATTTAAGTAGTGATCATGTGACCAGAAGCTACCAATGGCTGAGACTAAATGATACCCTGCTCATTATGCCATCCAGCCAAGCCAGCTTCTTTTCATGACTCTGCCTATTACCAACAACGGGGGCTGTGTGTGTTACTTGTATTCCTTGGAGCTACAGCTTTCCTCTCTTTTCTTGCTTTCCTGCATCAAAACAGCTCAGGATGGAACAGTTAAAGCAAGCAGCCATCTATATTAGGCAGCAGCAATACAGGAAGATGCTGAAGGCAGACGATCATTTTGATGATGATAGGAAAGCTATCAGTTCTTTAGCATTTCTACAAGAGAGGGCACCCCTGTATTTTTACCAAGAAATCTGCATGGATAGAAAATATAAAATGATCAATGATAAAATGCCTTGTTGACCAAGCTTGCTCAGATCAGAGGGTACTCAACGTGCTATTGAGGAATTGCTGAGGTTTTATTTATTTTTTTTAGTACTAATGGTGTTTGTGATGTGGCTTCAGGATGCCTCATTGCTACATAGGAAAAGAACATCCAAATCTCCAATGATAATATCACATATTGACATATAGGCATCAGCAAATTGAGATGACTAGCCCTTTTGGTCACAAGGTCAGAGTGTTTAATATTCAGGACATGAAAAAAAAGGATCAGCTTTGCTTTTGTAGTTAGGAATGATATAGCAAGACCAGTACATGACTACACTGCAATCAATGGTAAAATAATATCAGTTAGACTTTGTGCACAACTCTTAAAGCTCCAAACACTGATGCAGCAGAATAGAAGGTTGATAAATTTTATGGTCAAGTTTAGTTCAAAATCAATAGGACATTCAAGAAAGACATGCTGCTTGATTGGAAAAATGCCAAAGTTAGGAGTATTATGGAGGAAAATGTGGTTGAATTATAAGGCTTAAGAAAATGAAATGAAGCAGGAGAACTAATGATTGATTTCTCCCACTCTAAATTACTTATTTATAGCTAACAGTCTTTAAAAAACAAAGTATGTCTATATACATGGATATTACCAGGTTGAGTACACAGAAATCAAACTGACTACAATGCATTATAGCTAGAGTGAGATGGAGGAGCAAGATATGGCCAGGTGCTGACTTTAGAACAGGTCATGAAGAAGCTCAAGAAGGAGAAAACCAACCAGTTTCCATAATATGATCCTGAGCATACAATATACCCACCATTTTTAAAGGCAACATCAGGAATCCCTTGGAAATCCCAACTGACGTTCTTGATAAAGAACCAGATAAATTGTGGAAGGAATTTAAAGAAGCTGTTGAGGATAAATGTGGAAAAAGACTCCAAACCAAAAAACAGAAGAAAACAAACTGGATGTCAGAAGAAACTGTGACAATTGCCAGGAAGAGAAAGAATCCAAAGCCAAAAAAGACAAAGATGTCAGGTGTTATGTATCCAATGCAGGCATCTGCATAGCAACAGCCACCAGGGGGCGTTGGCCTGGACAGTTTTGGTGGGAAACCTAGTTTCGGTGGGAAACCTAGGGCCAACCCCATTGGCTGTACGCCTACCTGGCTAGGTATTTAAGGAGGCCAGGTAACCCTCGTTCCTCAGTATGAACCCCCCCAAATACTATCTCCCAGAATGCTCCGGTGGTCCATCTTCCTTGCAGCTTACAATTGCAAGCTGGTACACAAGCCAGGGAAGGAGATGGGCCACGCAGACAGCCTAAGTAGGCTACCCATAGACACCACTGAACCTGACCCGGCCCCAGCAACACAGATCCTAGCTCTGCAGGAACTACCAGAATGCCCAGTACATGCCAAGGACATTGCAACCAGCACAGCCTCTGACAACATCATGAGCAGGGTACACTGATGGGTTTGCACTGGGTGGCAGGACAAGTCCCCGGGGCCCAAATTCCAGGCCTACTTTGCCAGGCGACACGAGCTCTCCATGCACCGGAGTTGCCTCCTTTGGGGGAGCAGGGTCATCATTCCCACAGCAGTCCAGGCCAGGGTACTGGAATCTTTACATGAGGGACATCCAGGTGTGGTTAGGATGAAGGCACTGGCCAGAAGCTACCTCTGGTGGCCAGGGCTGGACAAGGACATTGAGGAATGGGTCAAGGCCTGTTACACATGCCAGAGATCCAGGCCTGAAATGCCCCACGCCCCAGTACACAGGTGGGAGGCCACACACACACCCTGGTCCCGCATTCACATCGGCTATGCGGGGCCTTTTCAGGGCCAACTGTTCTTAGTGGTAGTGGACAGCCACTCTAAGTGGCTGGAGGTAGTCCCTGCTCCCAACATGACCTCAGCAAGGACAATCCAGGTGCTCAGGGCCCTCTTTGCCACACACGGCATCCCCGACGTAATTTTGTCTGATAACAGGCCTCAGTTTACCGCTAATGATTTCCAGGCATTCTTGAAGGCGAATTGGATTAGGCATGCCACCTCCACGCCCTTCCACCCGTCGACTAACGGACAAGCTGAACGGATGGTAAGGACGACCAAGGATGCACTCCGGCGCATCATCAGCGGGGACTGGCATCACAGACTGGCGAAATTTCTGCTTGCCCAACACACCACACCATGCGTTGCCACCGGAAGGAGCCCAGCAGAACTACGATGGGGACAGCGCCTCACCACCAAGCTTGACCGTTTGCACCCTGACCGAGTGGCAGCAGAGATGGATAGGCCCTCATCACACAGGGTACTCAATGTGGGGGACCTGGTTTGGGCAAGGAACTACGGGGCAGGGCATCCATGGATTCTGGGGACCGTGGTTGAAAAAACGGGGCCCCTCTCTTACATCCTGGGGGTGGAGGGGGATCGACACATAAGCCGACATATCGACCAGCTCAGAGAAAGGGTCCCTGAGTACACCACCCACGGCCAACGGGATAGCCACACCCCAAGGGAGGTCAGACCAACCGAAAACGACCCAGAAGCAGAACTAGAGGAGGATGGCCTCCTACAACCAACTCTGCTCAACCCAGCACAAAGGCATCATGAGCCCGCTGCCCAAGTCCAGGGCCAAGTCACACCCAGACGGTCCACCAGGCCCCACAGAGCACCGGCATACTTAGCGGACTATGTGTGCAAGTGACCACCCAACAGCTGCATGTGTATTAGCACATAATGTATATAGTTGTAATGTTGGTTCTACAGTTGCCATGTGGTTCTTCTCTAAGGGGGGAGGGGTGTTATGTATCCAATGCAGGCATCTGCATAGCAACAGCCACCAGGGGCCGTTGGCCTGGATGGTTTTGGTGGGAAACCTAGTTTCGGTGGGAAACCTAGGGCCAACCCCATTGGCTGTACGCCTACCTGGCTAGGTATTTAAGGAGGCCGGGTAACCCTCGTTCCTCAGTACGACCCCCCCCCCCAAATAAAGAGCGGAACTCGTACTCCGGCTGACCTCTCTTCCTTGCATCGGACCCACTACATAATATCAGGAAAGAATTTAACCAAGTATTTCAGAGACCTGTTAAGAGAGTCAAGAAGCACTATTACAACAACTTCTATAAAGACATCAAAGATGGAAATGGACATGGAAGAACAAGGAAAGCCTTTCAAAAATCTATGAAATCAGAAGGAGTTTCCAAAGTCAAATTGATATGCTAATTGACACCTGTAGTTAGGTAATAAGTAATCTTGAGATCAAACAAGGATGGAAGGGGTATACTGAAATTCTATACAGTAGAGCTATCATTATCCAAGATACTTTATAAATATTCCTTACTTACAAGAACTAAAAGATTCAAATTAGAACAGCGCTTTGCAGTGCTTTTTTTGTAAAAGAAAAAGGCTGAGGAACATAAAACATTTTTGCTGATGCATGCTGGATAATTGAGTTAGCCAAATAATACCCCAAACATTTCAGTATGCTCTTCATTGTTTGTAAAAAGTTTTTTTTCATTGTGTTGAAATATGAAAAGCTGAACTGTGAAGAAGCAGGATAGAATAAATATTGACATCTTGAACTTTTGGCACTGGAGAAAACTTTTGAAAATGAAAGTGGATAGTCAAGAAAACAACAGTAACAAAACATGCTTCATCAAAGAAATCAGTTAAGGCTTCTCACTTGTGCACAAATGACCAAGCTGAAATGATGCAGGATGTGAAGATTCTGCTCCTTTGACAAATCCATTATGCTGGGAAAAGTGAAAGGAAAGAGAAGATAGAGCAGCAGCAACGTGAATGGACTCAGTTAACACTGCTGATGTTCACATTTTTTGGAAGCCCAAAGGTCCAGACTGGGGACAAATCATTCTTGTGTTCATTAAGATGAACAGTGCTTTTTTTGTAAAAGAAAAAGGTGCCGGAACTCACACATGTCATACAACCTGCCCTGCCTACCCTACAAGGTTCCATCCAAAAAAGGTGCCGGAACTCTGTTCTGAGCGTTCTATGAGAAAAAAAGCCCTGAAGATGAACATCAACTTAATGGTGCATAATCAATCAACAGATGTGCGATGTTAAGGCACAGACATTTTCATGCAGACTGATTTACAAAGGAAGTGTCATATGCTTGCCCAAGAATAATCTACTGGATGTTCTGAGTGATTTTTTTTTTGTTTAAAATAATATTTTATCTCAATTTGCACAAAGATATATATTTATTTTAGGGATAGCTTTGAAATTTTAAAATAAACATTATATTGGGGATATTTATATTCATCAAAAACATCTACAGGGAAAATTGCAGATGTTTTTAACCTTTTAAATGTAATGGTAACAGGAATGTGGACATCTGGAAGTTGAAATTTAGGTAACCAGAGAAGCAAAAGCTTCTTCCCTCCTGCTATGTACATTTATCATCTCATCTGTCACTAGTTTTTAACTTTCTCCATCATATATTGACATTGCTCTTTTGCTAAGATTCCTTTTTGAACCATACAATCAGTGAGATTGTAAATAGGTGTTTAGCATAAAATTTGCTAATTTGCTAATTATGCATAGTAAGAGGATAAGAAGGTAGTTAGCTGGATTGGTTTTATTGCCTCTTTTGAATATTGGTATTATACTAATAAACAGGCCCATTTCTTGGAGATCTACAAGCAAAGATTAATGTTAACAAACAAGGGGGCCAAAACAGCGTTCCATCAACTACGGGCTTGTTTCAGCATTTCTGGGAGGATCAAGTGCCCGCCAATAATTTGCCCCTTTTCACATGAGCTAAATTTTATTTCCTTTCTCTAAAAAGCAAGTCAGCCAGCACCACCCAGAATAGAAAAAAAATAAATTTCTCAGCCACCATCAGGAAACTGCTTGCAAAACCGACCAACAATCTTTTTGAATCCCAACCCCTAGTTTACTAGTTTACGTGGCAGCTATGAAGCTATAGTAAAAACAGACACATGCCTGACCTTGGAGTTTGCAGAAGTCCTGGAAAAAGGAAGAGCAGCTCAGGTCAGACTGGGTTTTGCTATAAACTGAAAAAACAAAAGGAGGGAACACAAGAAGAACAAAAAATAATTTCCCCAAAGGGCAAAGAGGGCAAAAAGAAAAGTGCATTTCTGAAGACACCAACACAAGTCTTATTTTTCTATAATCAACTCTAGTTAGAAACACTTTTTGTCTCCTATTCCTGGTCTTTTTCTGTTTTCATTGTCATTGACATGTCTGTAGGATGTGTCTTTTTCCTTAAAGAAAAGGCTGTGCAAATTGGGCTTTGGGGTTATGGGTGTTGTAGTCCAACATATATTGAAATCACAATCACAGCAGAGTGATTGATAGGCACTGTTGTTGTTGTTAGCTGCGAAGTCGTGTCCGACCCATCGCGACCCTATGGACAACATTCCTCCAGGCCTTCCTGTCCTCTACCATCTTCTGGAGTCCATTTAAGCTCACGCCTACTGCTTCAGTGACTCCATCCAGCCACCTCATTCTCTGTCGTCCCCTTCTTCTATTGCCCTCGATCTTCCCCAGCATTAGGCTCTTCTCCAGTGAGTCCTTCCTTCTCATTAGGTGGCCAAAGTATTTGAGTTTTAGCTTCAGGATCTGGCCTTCTAAAGAGCAGTTGGGATTGATCTCCTCTAGGACTGACCGGTTTGATCGCCTTGCAGTCCAAGGGACTCGCAGGAGTCTTCTCCAGCACCAGAGTTCAAAGGCCTCAATTCTTTGGCGCTCAGCCTTTCTTATGGTCCAACTTTCACTGCCACACATTACAACTGGGAAGACTATAGCCTTGACTATACGCACTTTTGTTGACAGGGTGATGTCTCTGCTTTTTAGTGTGCTGTCTAGATTTGCCATGGCTTTCCTCCCCAGGAGTAAGCGTCTTTTAATTTCTTGGCCACAGTCCCCATCTGCAGTGATCTTGAAGCCCAGGAAAATAAAATCTGTCACTACCTCCATTTCTTCCCCATCTATTTGCCAGGAATTGAGAGGGCCAGATGCCATGATCTTGGTTTTCTTAATGTTAAGTTTCAACCCAAGTTTTGCACTCTCCTTCTTCACCCGCAACAAGAGGCTCTTTAGTTCTTCTTCACTTTCTGCCATTAGAGTGGTATCATCTGCGTATCTTAGGTTGTTGATATTTCTTCCGGCAAACATAATTCCAACTTTTGATTCATCTAGCCCTGTGTTACATATTCTGACACAAACAACCCCCTCACATCTATAAGGGATCCCCGGCAGCCGTTGACAGCCGTCAAAAGGCTGCTGCGGCAATCCCCCCCCACGCGGCTAGCGGCCGATTCTGACAGCTGTCAAACTGCCGCGCATGCGCAGTACACTGACAGCTGTCAAACCGGCTGACTCTGACAGCTGTCAAACTGCCACGCATGCGCAGTGCACTGACAGCTGTCAAACTTCAGAGAGCCGCGCATGCGCAGCTCAGCTGGAGCTGTCAAAGCTGCCAGCTGGCCCCGGCAACAAGCCGCCTCAGCCGCGCCTACCTTTAGCCGGTCTCCCTCTTATTGGGCGTCCTTGTCTGGCGGGAGATTCTTGCTTGTTTATTGGTTCTTGTTGTTGTTGTTGTTATCGCTGTTCACTATAAATACGAGAGATTCCCGGCATTGTTTCGCCCGGGACCTCTGCCCAAATAAAGCGTTGTTTGAACCGTGCCTGCTGTCTCGCTGTCGTCCCTCAAGACAACTCACCTGGCGACGAAGGTGGGATTCGGGTCTGCTTGTTAGCTGAAGTCACTAGCTGAAGCCACAAGTGAAGGAGGGAAGCCGTCCCACCAGCTGACACCGCTGAAGTCACTTGCTGGTCAGGAGAGCCCTCCACGCATTCCACCCCAAGCAGACCCGTGGACCTGACAGTATGGCAAATCTTGGGCATGTCCGCGAATTTGATGTCTCCCAGCCCGAGGGCTGGGAATCGCATCTCAGGCAAGTGGAGGGGTACCTCCTCGTCAACAACATTGTCGAGGATCGCCCCAAAGCCGCGGCGCTCCTTTGCCTCAGCGGCCCGGCGGTCTATGATGTCGCCGTGGGGCTCTGCGACCCTGCTCCGGTGGCTTCTGTGCCATATGCCGAGCTGGTCGACCGCCTCAATCGTCATTTCGCCCCGAGACGGTCCGAGCTGTACTGGCGATTGTACTTCGCCCGCCAGTACCAACGACCAGGCGAGTCGGCCAAATCATTCATAGCCACGGTCCGACAAGCGGCCCGACGCTGCCGTTTCCTGGACCTCAAGGACCGCATAAGGGACCAGGTCATCGTCGGTCTGCGGAACCTGAAGCTCCAGAAGAAGCTCGTTACTAAGCCGACGATGGACCTGGCCGAATTAACTATAGAAATTATGGCATATGAAGATAGCCATCGGGAAGATGCGCTGCCACCTGGAAATCCCTTCATGGGGTCAGTCCACCACGACTGCCCTAGAAGTGCCGACCCGGGAACGACCGAGCAGAAGTCTGAAGTGGACGCCATCCGTCCGAGACCCACCAACCCTCAGACTCGCCGGGAGGGCGACAAGGGGCCAGATCGTCCGGCCGGAGGCCAAAAAGAGACCACCAACCGCTCCAAGTGCGCCAGTTGCGGTGGCAACCATGCCAGGGCATCTTGTAAATTTCGTAACGCCAAGTGCCATGGCTGCGGCAAAACTGGCCACATTCGCTCCACCTGCCGCAGCACCGGCCGTGAGACCCTTCACGACCTGGAGGCGGCCCCGGAAGGTAATATTCCCCCCCCCCAAATTACCAGGGAAGGCCCTACGGTCATCTGTCATGACCACTAATACGGACCAGGGGGCCCTAACTACCAGCTTTATCCGCCCCAAAATTAAAATTCAGGTCCGGATTCAGGGGATTCCCTGCGAAATGGAGGTGGACTCTGGGTCCTCAGTCTCCATTCTGTCCTGGGACACTCTCCAAGGGATCGCGCCAATGCAGGCGCCGTTTTCCTATTACCCCCTCCAAAATTCTGCTAGCTGATTTCCAGGGCGCCCCTATCAAATTAAAAGGGGAAACGAGGCTCTCTATTAGCTATCAACATTTTCAGGGGGAATTAACAGCCCAAATCGCAACAGGTAAACGAGCCAGTCTCATTGGCCTCGACTGGTTTGAACCCCTAGGGATAAAAATCTTGGGCGTGAACCACTTCCAGCCTCGCCAATTACAGGCCGTATGCCAACAATTCGCAGACGTGTTTGACGGGTCGCTGGGGAAATTCAATGGCCCCCCCATTGACCTTAAATTAAATCCAGAAGTCCTGCCCATTAGGATTAAGGCAAGAAGAGTCCCCTTTGCCCTCAAATCCAAGATTGACGCAGAGCTGGACAGACTAATTGGACTGGGAGTCATAGAACCCACAGATGGGGGCACTTGGGAAACCCCCATAGTCACCCCTGTCAAGCCTAACGGGGAGGTCCGCCTCTGCGCGGACTACAAAGCCACCCTGAACCGGGCTTTAAACCCCCACGCCTACCCAGTCCCAGCTGTCAGGGACGTGCTTTCTTCTATCCAGGCAGGCACTATATTTGCCAAATTAGACTTGGCCCATGCATTCTTGCAGCTGCCAGTCTCAGATCGAACCGCCAATGCCCAAACCATAGTCACCCACCGCGGAGCGTTCAGGGTGAATCGCCTGCAGTTCAGAATAGCAGTAGCACCTGGAATATTCCAGGAGACCATGGAGCGGACTCTTAAGGGAATCCCTGGGGTCTGCCCCTATTCCGATGACGTGCTCATCGCAGGGGAATCGGAAGACATACTAGCTGACAGGCTGCGAGAGGTGCTTCAAAGATTTCGCACCGCCGGGCTTAAATTAAAAAAAGAAAAGTGCTCCATCGGAGTTCCTTCTACGGAATTCCTGGGGTACAAAATTGACGCTAATGGAATCCACCCCACGGATTCTAAAGTCAAAGCCATCAGGGCAGCACCACCCCCCAAAAATAAGGCAGAATTACAAGCCTTTTTGGGTCTAATAAACTTCTATCATGCTTTCCTCCCCCACAAAGCTTCCATAGCAGAGCCGCTCCACAGGCTATTAGACAAAGGAGCCCAGTGGCTCTGGACTCAAGCCCACGAAGACAGTTTTAACAATTTAAAACAACTCCTTTCAAGCAAGTCCACTGTCACCCACTACAAAGAGAAAATGCCCCTCTGTGTCGCTTGCGACGCTTCCCCCTATGGCATAGGCGCTGTCCTCAGCCACCTCCACAGCGATGGAACTCAATCGCCCATCGCATATTACTCCAGGACCTTGTCCAAAGCCGAGCGCAATTACGCGCAAATTGACAAGGAAGCCCTAGCACTGGTGGCGAGCGTGAAGAAATTTCACGATTACTTATACGGCCACCACTTTACAATCTTCACTGACCACAAACCCCTGCTAGGGCTCTTCACCTGGGACAAATTGACCCCGCAAATTCTATCCCCCAGAATGCTTCGCTGGACAACATTCCTAGCAGCATACTCCTTTAAAATTGAACATAAACCAGGCAAGGAAATGGGCCATGCAGATGGCCTTAGCAGACTGCCCCTGCCCAACCTCGACCCAGACCCCGCACCCGCCGGCCAAATCCTGGCGATCCAGGAATTGCCAGACCAACCCGTATCAGCCAAAGAGATAGCTACAGCAACCACCAAGGACAAAATCCTGGGCAGGGTTCTGACCTGGGTCCAAACCGGCTGGCAATCCACATCCCCGGGGCCAGAATTTCAGCCTTTTTTCCTAAGGTGCCTGGAACTGTCAGCTCACCTCGGCTGCGTCCTTTGGGGCAGTCGGGTCATCGTACCCGCCCCACACAGGCAACAAGTTTTAACCTCCCTTCACGAAGGCCACCCAGGGGTGGTCAAGATGAAATCCCTAGCCCGCAGCTACTTATGGTGGCCAGGGCTCGATGCAGACATCGAACACTTTGTCGCAACCTGCAACATGTGCCAACAGACCAGGCCACCGCTTCCTCACGCTCCTGTCCATAAGTGGGAGGTGACAAAAAACCCCTGGTCCCGGATTCATGTTGATTACGCCGGCCCCTTCCAGGGACAAAATTTCCTAATAATAGTAGATAGTTTTTCCAAATGGCTCGAAGTCCTCCCAGTTTCCAGCACAACTTCAGCAGCCACAATCAGGGGTTTAAGGAGGGTATTTGCCACCCATGGGTTGCCTGATGTGATCGTATCTGACAACGGGCCCCAAATCACCTCTACTGACTTCCAGGTTTTCATCAAGGCCAACTTGATTAGGCACGCCACCTCCGCGCCTTTTCACCCCTCCATGAACGGTCTCGCAGAGGCCATGGTGAAGGCGACCAAAGATGCCCTAAGAAAAATCATCTCCGGCGACTGGCACTGCAGACTGGCGAAATACCTCCTGGCCCAGCACTCCACACCATGCACCACCACCGGCAAGTCTCCGGCCGAACTCCGTTGGGGGCGCCGCCTAGTCACAAAACTGGACCGTTTGCACCCCGACAGGGCAGCCGCCGAACAAACCAATGCACCGACTGCAAAGGTCTTCCCTCCCGGCCAGCCCATTTGGGCAAAGAACTTCAGGGTCGGCGACAAGTGGCTACGAGGCGTGATCTCCGACCAAACTGGCCCAGTCTCCTACCTCGTCGACTTAGGAGACGGAAGGCTTATCCGGAGACACGCTGACCAACTAAGGAAGCGCACACCGCAGGACCGCAGTTCCCGAGCCCAACCGGGCACACTATTTTCCCCAGCAACACCGTCAACGCCACCTAGCCCATTACCGCTCGTTCCTGACGTCGCCACTGACCCCCAACCTACCAACCCCGAAATTCTCCCCACCGTGGAAAGGGAAGACCAGCCCAGCACAAGTCAGCCCAGCCCGAGCCTCCACCGCTCCGCCAGACCGCGGAAGGCTCCCTCGTACTTGGCGAACTATGAATGGGCCGGCAGCAGGACTAGCGGAACTGACCCCACCTAAACTTCCAGGGGCAAGGGGGGAAGGGGTGTTACATATTCTGACACAAACAACCCCCTCACATCTATAAGGGATCCCCGGCAGCCGTTGACAGCCGTCAAAAGGGTGCTGCGGCAATCCCCCCCCCACACGCGGCTAGCGGCCGATTCTGACAGCTGTCAAACTGCCGCGCATGCGCAGTACACTGACAGCTGTCAAACCGGCCGACTCTGACAGCTGTCAAACTGCCACGCATGCGCAGTGCACTGACAGCTGTCAAACTTCAGAGAGCCGCGCATGCGCAGCTCGGCCGGAGCTGTCAAAGCTGCCAGCTGGCCCCGGCAACAAGCCGCCTCAGCCGCGCCTACCTTTAGCCGGTCTCCCTCTTATTGGGCGTCCTTGTCTGGCGGGAGATTCTTGCTTGTTTATTGGTTCTTGTTGTTGTTGTTGTTATCGCTGTTCACTATAAATACGAGAGATTCCCGGCATTGTTTCGCCCGGGACCTCTGCCCAAATAAAGCGTTGTTTGAACCGTGCCTGCTGTCTCGCTGTCGTCCCTCAAGACAACTCACCCTGCCTTTCTCATGATGTGCTCTGCATATAAGTTAAATAGGCAGGGCGACAGTATACAGCCTTGCCGGACTCCTTTCCCAATTTTGAACCAATCAGTGGTTCCATGTCCAGTTCTCACTGTTGCTTCTTGACCCGCATATAGGTTTCTCAAGAGACACAGGCACAGGCAGGGCTTTTTTTGTCATAGAATGCTCAGAACGGAGTTCTGGCACCTTTTTTGGATGGAACCTTGTAGGGTAGGCAAGGCAGGTTGTATGACGTTTGAGTTCTGGCACCTTTTTCTTTTACAAAAAAAGCACTGGGCACAGGATTAATGTCCTGAGAGTCGCACAATATATAACAGGGTTAGTTCAAAGCTTAACAGGTTTGGCTAGCTTTATGTATTTTTCCGAGGTTTGGTCTGCAAATGTAGCCTGTTCAGTTAGCATATGTAGCAATGAATGATACGAACCTGAAAAATGTGTTACTTCAGGAACTACATTAAGCATGTTTTGCTTCTCCAAATTTTTTTCTTCTCTGAGTAAAAGTGACTGAGTTAGAAAGACTAGAACCAACATAAGTAGAGTTTGGCAGTCTTAGGAACTCTGTTTAGGAAGCAAGGGGGTCTTACCTATGAGGAGGTAGATGTAGATTTGTGTTCTAAGCAGATAAATTACACCCATCCATTATACAGGTAGTCCTTGACCTACAACCACTCATTCAGTAGCTGTTCAAAGTTACAAGAGCAGTGAAAAAAATGATTTATGACTGTTTTTCTTCACACTTAACTGTTGCAGCATCCCACTGATTACATGATCAAAATAAGTGTGAAAAAAGGTCATAAATCACTTTCTTCAGTGCCTTTGTAACTTTGATCAGCCATTAAAAACAGTTGTGAGCTGAGGGCTAGCTGTAATTTATATTTTAAACATATTTTGATATGTTAATGAAATATAACTGTAAGAGATTAAAATAATACTCTCACAGATTGGGTTTATATTTAGCAGTCATACATGAGTTATAGAAGCAAAATAAAAATTATGTGTGGATGCATATTAGCCAGATTGAAAGGGTGGGTTAACTGCAGACAAATCTTGACAAACTCCATTAAGAAGAGCAACTGCAGGTTTTCCCTGCTAAAAATGATGGTGAGCAGGAGGAGGGTGTGATATGTTGAAAATTGATAGATTTAGCTATCAGGTTTATGGGCTACAGGCCAAATGGCTTCCTCTTTCAGACTGGCCATGTGTTGCAATACTTCTGTTTAGCAGGACCAGTATTTGTTATGGAAAGTACAAGAGGGATAATAGATTTGGCCAATCAGAAACAAGATTGCTGGAAGAGTCTGCTTGAAATTCTTTTTTGAGTGCTTCAGGAATGATACAACATAATTCCTAAAAAGGATAGTCTCTGCCTCTGCCTCCAAATGGGATTGCAGGGGAGGAGTGTGAAATATTAGTTAGATTAAGTGAAAACTTTTGTTAACTCCTTCTGCTGACTTGTGGTAGATTTCTTAATAAGCTCAGGTCACTTTTTATATTGCTTGTATATCTCTGTTTTATTTTTATTTTCTCTTGTTACTGCTTGATTTTAAATATCCATTACACATACATACACGCACACACACACACACACACACACACATACATATACACACATTATCTATCTATCTATCTATCTATCTATCTATCTATCTATCTATCATCTATCTATCTATCTATCTATCTATCTATCTATCTATCTATCTATCATCTAATCTCTAGATTCCTGCATCTCTACTAGAGAGATCATGATAAGCAAAGCAGCTTGCAGTGGTTAGGCCTGTAGTGCCACTATGTGGTTGTCTTTAAGAACTGCTCTCATTCATGGATGTGAGGATGTAGAATCAAGCAACCATATTGAAACACGTAGATTTCAAGCTAACCATATTACTGTTACTGTATTCTGCCTACAGTACAGTCATTTGCCCAGACTGCTTGCTTTCTCTTGGGAACAAACAGATAAGGTCCCATGGATCTTGGGAAGTGTGGGAGGTTGTGGTGTCAGCCCTAGGTCTCTTGCAGCTGTTCAAGAATTCAAGGTCAATTTCCCACTTGATCCTTCCTCCTTGCCTGGCTGGCAGCCTCCTACAATGGATCAAAAAAAATCTGCCCTGTTGAACTGTTCATTTTGGGGGGTTGGGCTGTTGTTTCATTTAGGGATTTGTTTTTGAAATCTGCCAAAGAAATACATGTGAATGGGGCTTTTAGTGGGGCTTGCTGTACCCACTCTTCAAGAAAGCCAGGAGCATACCCCACTATCTGTTATTTTCAACCAGTAAAACATCCTTCCCATTCTTTAATGGTTTGTGGAAAGGACCTTGAGAAACAGGAAGAGCTGCAGAGTGCACAACCAGCGTGTAAAAAATATCTCATCTCACAGAATGGGGTGGGCATGGTGTGGAATGCCTTTCAAAATGGACCTTCTGGAGAGTGAAAGTAAAGGAGGGGAGAGAAGTAGCAGTGGCACCTGGGGTTTGTGTATATGTGTGCTAAAAAAGTGAAGACAAACACCATGACTATTGTGTAGTGGGTCCGATGCAAGGAAGAGACGCCAGCCGGTGTGTGAGTTCAGCTCTTTATTGGAAGGGGGTAGTGAACTGGGAAGTGAGGGTTACCTGGCCTCCTTAAATACCTAGCCAGGTAAGCGGACAGCCAATGGGGTTGGCCCTAGGTTTCCCGCCAAAACCGTTCAGGCCAACGCCCCCTGGTGGCTTTTGCTATGCAGGTGCCTGCATACATAACACCCCTCCCCCCTTAGAGAAGAACCACATAACAATGAAACAACTTGCAACTAACTATAACTATATACACTGTGTGTCAATAAAAAAAACAATGCAACTGTGTAGGGTCATTTGCACACATAGTCCGACAGGTAGGCAGGTGTCCGGGTGGACCGTCTGGGTGTGGCCTGGCCCTGGACTTGGACAGCTGGTTCCTGGGGCCTCTGTGCTGAGTTGAATAGAGCTGGGTTCAGAAGGCCCTCCTCCTCTGGTTCCTGCTCTGTGTTGTTTCCGGTTGAGCTGGCCTCTCCTGGGGTGTGGCTCTCCAGTTAGGCGTATGTGGTGCGCTCAGGGACCCTTCCTCTGAGCTGGTCAATGTGTCGCCTTATATGTCTGTCCCCCTCCACCCCCACGATGTAGGAGAGGGGTCCAGTTATCTCAGTCACTGTCCCTGGAACCCATGGATGCCCTGCCCCGTAGTTCCTTGCCCAGACCAGGTCCCCCACGTTGAGAACTCTGTGTGCTGGTGACGATGGCAATGAAGGTGATGATGATGATGATGGTGGTGGTGGTGGTGGTGGTGGTGGCCTAACCGTCTCGGCTGCTACCTGGTCTGGGTGTAAATGGTCCAGCTTGGTGATGAGACGCCGTCCCCATCGCAGTTCTGCTGGGCTCTTCCCAGTAGCAACGCATGGTGTAGTGTGCTGGGCAAGTAGGAATTTCGCCAGTCTGTGGTGCCAGTCCCCGCTAATGATGCGCCAGAGTGCGTCCTTGGTCGTCCTTACCATCCGTTCAGCTTGCCCGTTGGTCGATGGATGGAAGGGCGCGGAGGTGGCGTGCCTAATCCAGTTCGCCTTCAAGAATGCCTGGAAATCATTAGCGGTAAACTGAGGCCCATTGTCAGACACAATTACATCAGGGAGGCCGTGTGTGGCAAAGAGAGCTCTGAGCACCTGGATCGTCCTCCCCAAGGTCATGTTGGGCACTGGGACTACCTCCAACCACTTCGAGTGGCTGTCCACCACTACTAAGAATAGTTGGCCCTGGAATGGCCCTGCATAGTCAATGTGGATGCGGGACCAGGGTGTGTGTGTGGCCTTCCACCTGTGCACGGGTGCGTGTGGCATTTCCGGCCTGGATCTCTGGCACGTGTAACAGGCCTTGACCCTTTCCTCAATGTCCTTGTCCAGCCCCGGCCACCAGAGGTAGCTTCTGGCCAGAGCCTTCATCCTAACCACACCCGGGTGTCCCTCATGTAAGGAGTCCAATACCCTGCCCCATACTGCGGTGGGAATGATGACCCTGCTCCCCCAGAGGAGGCAGCCCCTGTGCGTGGAGATCTCATTGCGCCTGGTGAAATAGGCCTGGAACTCAGGCCCCAGGGACTTGTCCTGCCACCCTGTGCAAACCCATGAGTGTACCCTGCTCATGATGTTGTCTATGGCTGTGTGGCTGGCAATGTCCTTGGCATGAACTGGGCACTCTGGTAGCTCCTGCAGTGCTAGGATCTGTGTGGCTGGGGCCGGGTCTGGATCAGGGGTGTCTATGGGTAGCCTACTTAGACCGTCTGCATGGCCCATCTCCTTCCCTGGCTTATGCACCAGCCTGCAATTTTAGGCTGCAAGGAAGATGGACCACCGGAGCATTCTGAGGGACAGGATTTGTGGAGTCTGCCTGTCCGTTGTGAACAGGCGCAGGAGTGGTTTGTGGTCCGTGAAGACAGTGAACTCCCTGCCATATAGATAATCGTGGAATTTTTTGATTCCTGCCACGATTGCCGGGGCTTCTCTGTCGATTTGGGCGTAGTTCCTTCCTGCTCCAGACAGCGTCCTGGAATAATAGGCTATGGGAATTTGCGCCCCATTTGGCTCAAAGTGACTGAGTACTGCTCCCACACTGTAGGGGGATGCATCGCATGCAATGCAAATGGGCTTGGACTCGATGAAATGGGTTACTGTGGACTTATCCGACAGTAGTGCTTTCAAGGCCTTGAAGCTATGGTCATGGGCGGCAGACCAGACCCATGCTGCCTGCTTGTCTAGCAGCCTGTGGAGTGGCTCTGCAATGGCTGCCTTGTGTGGGAGGAATGCATGGTAGAAATTCAACAGGCCCAGGAATGCCTGTAGCTCTGCCTTGTTCTTGGGTGTGGGTGCTAGTTTGATGGCCCTCACCTTGGACTCTGTGGGGTGGATTCCCCTGGCATCTACTCTGAACCCCAAGAACTCTGTGGAGGGAACACCTATGCTGCATTTCTCCCTCTTGAGTTTGAGTCCAGCTGTGCGTAGCCTGGACAGTACCTCCCTGAGCCTACCTGCTAGTTCCTCTGCTGACGCTCCTGCGATCAGGATGCCATCAAAGTAGGGGCAGACTCCCGGAATGCCCTTGAGTGTCTTTTCCATAACTTCCTGGAAAATGCCAGGAGCAACGCTAACTCCAAACTGCAGCCTATTCACCCGGAACGCCCCCCTGTGTGTTACTATGGTTTGAATGTCAGCTGTTGCCCTAGTAACCGTGAGTTGCTGGTACGCCTGCGCAAGATCGAGCCTTGCAAAGATGGCGCCGCCTTGGAGGGAAGCGAGAACGTGGCTGACCGTGGGGACCGGGTAAGCGTGCGGGTTCAGGGTGCGGTTCACCGAGCACTTGTAGTCGGCACAGATCCTTATTTCCCCATTGGATTTAAGGGGGGTGATGATAGGGGTTTCCCACTCCCCCCCATCTATGGGCTCTAAGATTCCCTGGGCCACCAGCTTATCTAACTCGCACTCTATTTTTTGTTTCAGTACAAAGGGGACTCACCGCGGCCGGACCCTAACGGGGGAAACGTTCGAGTTAAGCTTGAACGATATGGGGGGCCCTGTGTACCTGCCCAGTGACCCGTCGAAGACGTCTGCGAACTCCTCGCAGACGGCCTTGATGGAGTCCCCCTGGATCCGGTGGATCCCGGTGACTATGATTCCCAGGGCCTCGAACCAGTCTAGGCCGACCAGGCTGGCTCTCCGGCCCTCTACCACTACAACCCCCAGGTGCTCTTCGCGACCCTTAAACCCCACCGAGACTGTAGCCTCCCCCTTTACCTTGACCAGTGAATTCTGGAAGTCAGTCAGGGTTAGATTTGTAGGCCGTAATTTGATCCGCTGCTTGCTCCGGCTATTTATGTAGTTAAGGGTCTCGTCTGAAATGATCGAGACCGCTGATCCGGAGTCAAGCTCCATGCTGCAAGGGATGCCTTGCAAGTGGATTGTTAGTCTAATTTTGGGTTTGAGTAGCTGGCGGCTACCCGTGTGGTTAATGGCCAGCCGGCTCTCAACATAGCCAATTCGCATTTTGGTCGGGGCCCCAGTACCTTCGAACGGTGATTCCTCCGGTTGCAGCACGTGGATCTCCTCTCGGGGGCGGCGGCTATGACAGACCGTGGCTACGTGGCCTGTTTTCTTGCAGGCCCGACACGTGGTGGACCAGAACATACAGAGGCTGCGCATGTGGTTCCCACCACACCCTGCGCACTTCTGAGGGTTGGCGGTGTTGCTGGGAGGCCTGGGCTTGTCTGGGCATCTGGCTCGCTGGTCGGGGGTCGACTTCTGCTGGAGGAGGTCGATGCTCTGGTCGTCCTCCTCTGTGGCAAGTTGCCAGTGGATGCTAGTCGCCTGGCTGCCGGTCTGGGTTTCCTGGCATGCTTGGACGGCCCCACAGGCCACCTCATGGGCTAGGATGGCGCCCTCAGCTTCCTGGAGCGAAACCTCCTCTCTCTCGAACAGGCGCTCTTGGATTCTCCTGTCTCATAGGCTGCAGGTCAGCCAGTCCCGTAGCCGCTCCTCCAAGTTCGAGAACCTGCATGCAACAGCGGCTTCTCGGAGGGCGGCGAGGAACTCGGCACCGGTCTCGTTGGGGCACTGATCCCTCTTCTCGAATTGGGACCGCGCAGCCACTTTGGAGCACCAGGGCTTGCAATGGGCGTTGAGTCGGGCCACAAGGTCCCAGTACGCGACGGTGTTGATGGCCTCCTGGGTGAACAGGTTTGCGGAGATCTCCAGGAGCACTGGTCCCCCGATGCAGAGCAGGGCGGCCGCCTTCGCGCCATCCTCCAAGATCTGATTGAACCGCATGTACAGTTTGGCGTGAGCCAGGTAACGGGCCCATGTCTTGGGGCGGCGGGTGTCGAATTCGCGGGGTTGTCCAGCCCTTGCCATCACGGTGCTGGTGTGGTCTCGGTCACGGTGTGGTGTGCGGTCTCAGTTGCGGATGCAGTGACTGGCGTGGTCCGGTCAGCTGGTCCGGTCGGCTGGCGGTTGTGGGGAGAGAAGGAAGGAAAAATGCCTTTCCCTTCAGCTCACGGAGCATTTCCCCAGTGACTTCAGCTCTTGGTCGGCAGCAATCTCACCTTCATCGCCACTATTGTGTAGTGGGTCCGACGCAAGGAAGAGACGCCAGCTGGTGTGTGATTTCAGCTCTTTATTGGAAGGGGGTAGTGAACTGGGAGGTGAGGATTACCTGGCCTCCTTAAATACCTAGCCAGGTAAGCGGACAGCCAATGGGGTTGGCCCTAGGTTTCCCGCCAAAACCGTTCAGGCCAATGCCCCCTGGTGGCTGTTGCTATGCAGGTGCCTGCATACATAACAATGACTGCACAATTGAAGTCCCATTTTTCCCCCCCACAAACTCTCTCTCTCTCACTCTCTCTCTCTCTTTCTCTCTCTCTCTCTCTCTCTCTCACACACACACACACACACAGAGAGAGAGAGAGAGAGAGAAAAACAAACACACAGAGAGCGATACAGACATAGACACAGACACAGATCTGGAGGATGTACAATAGTGGCCAAATAGCACCTTTTGGAAAAAGTGTATTCTTGAGGTTTGATGGCTAATAACATCACTTTTTTCTGGAGTAGTACCATAAAATTATATATCAATGGAAATAATTTAATCAAGAATGTAATGCAACATAGTTTGTTCAATTATCTGTACTGTATTCTATGAAAAGTTATAGCCAAATAACCAGAAAAAGGAAGCACAACTTGCTTAGGTTGATATCAGGTAGCTTTCCTTCATCTGATTGTAGCCAATGAGCATGAATGTTTAGAGAGCTAATCAGGTGTCATCTTGTTTTGGCAATGAGCCAATCACAGTAGGATTCAGTTATTGATGTCATGTATTGAAGCGTCAGTGTGTTATGTGATTGCTATCAAGTTGGTTGGGGGTTTTTTGTGTTCTTTCATTTAGTGAGTGTCAACTCCTCGTCTTCGCCGGTGGCACGACGCTCTCTCCACTCCCAGAGGGACCCCTTCCCTCTGGATGGTTGGTTCTGTCCAGCCACTGGCCGACTCAAAACAGGGCTGAGCCACCAATCCCCAGGCTTCTCCTGAGCAGCTGGTTCCAAGGCCTCAGCTTCCTTTGGCGCTGGTCCAAGGTCCCGGACCTTAGGCCGAACCACAGGTGGGACCTCTGCCGAGTCCCCCCCCTCAGGAGGCACAGCGACCCCAGCGGGCCCCTCCTCTCCTGCCACAGGCACCCCACCCTGGGTCCCTTCAGCCATGGAGGCAGGCAGAAATCAAAGCCCAACAGGAGGAGCGCTGTGCTAGTTCAACGCTGGCTTACTGTCAACTCCTCTTCTTCGCCGGATCGACAAGCCCACAGGAAAAACCACGACGAAGTACGGATGACTGGAAAGAGTACCTTTAATAGCAGGATCTCTATACCTTAACAAAGCCAGCGTTGAGAGCCACACGCTCTCAACGCACCTTTTATTCTGAATCTGTAACTAGGTAGCAGCCCCACCCCTAGACTCCACCCCTCCCCCGTGCAGACCAGCATCCGCCTGGCCTGCGTAAATACTCCACCCCCCTACCCCTTCAACCCACGCCCAGCTCCCTCCCCCGGCAAAATGTAATAAAATTAAAGTAATGGTGCAAAGAGTTGACTGGTCTCCCAGAAAGCAATGTAAAATAGTATTATTAAGTGAACAAGGCTACAGTTATAAAGAATTTAGAAGAAAAAATGGTGGAAACTTAACCAAAGGTGGCATTTCTATTGTACACTTTTCCCAAAAGGTTTCCACAATTTTGGCCACTATTGTATTTGTTCGTTCTCTTTATTTCTCTCAATGTTGTCCTGGTCCAACGTCTTAAGCACAGTGTCACAACATGTAGACTTTTTTAGAGTGTGACCCTTGACATCTACATGCCCAATGTGGTCCTTCTGCTGGCAGAAGTTGTATTTTAAATAATTAGAAACTAGAAAACCCACACGGCCATCTTTTAAAATGGATATGTCAAGTCCAATTGCCTACCATCCTAAGGATTCCAAAGAGATTTAACACAGCCTTGTCTATCTGGCTAGTATCTAGCCCTTATCACTTCTGATGCCCAGGGCAGCTTTAGAGGTTAAATCATCAAAGTGCCTCAGAAATATAGCTTATTTGGATTCCTCTTTCCTTGTGTCAGTGAAAAGGAGGTCAGCAAAAGGAACAAATGCTTAACTAGGTGGTCCAACTCTAAAAGATCCATGTTTAAGGCATTGGGAGTCAGAGTCTTTTAAATGATGCACACACCCTGGTTGATACTGACATCCTAAGAAGTTCTGACTATGCCTTTCATTTATGGGTCTCTTAAAAGTAAATCCGAGTTATCATAATGTAATAAGCTTCAAAGTGGAAATCCTAGATGATAGATTAAGGATGAAAATTATGTTGTAACCCTAGAGGAAGATGTCAGTTTAAATTTATACTGATAGCTTTTCTACTGTGAAAGAAAATTGCAAGTCATGTTTCATGTTTCTTTTTTTCCTTTCTTTTTCTGCACTTCTGCTTTTGTTCTCTATTTCTTTACTTTTCTCATCTTAATTATTACTTTGGGTTAGGACACTGAGCTTGTCGATCAGAAGGTCGGCAGTTTGGCGGGTCAAATCCCAAGTACCGCGTAACAGAGTGAGCGCCTGTTACTCGTCCCAGCTTCTGCCAACCTAGCAGTTCAAAAGCACGTAAAAATGCAAGTAGAAAAATGGGGAGCACTACGGTGGGAAGGTAACAGCGTTCTGTGCGCCTTTGGCTTCTAGTCATGCCGGACACATGACCACGGAGACGTCCTCGGACAAGCGCTGGCTCTTCGGCTTTAAAACGGAGATGAGCACCGGCCCCTAGAGTCGGAAACGACTAGCACGCATGTGTGGGGAAACCTTTACCTTTACCTATTGGTTTTTATTTTCTTGTTTAAAACTTTAATAAAGTTATCATTAAAAAAGCTTCAGAGTGGAAATCTTATCTAAAAAGCATTGCTCATAATTCTTCAATTTTCTTTAGTTAGGCTGATAAATAATAAATGTACTGTTGTTTGTTCTTGTTACAATAAAATAATTATTTCTACGTGAACCCCTGTGTCATTGCAAGCACTAACAATTGAGTTGCTGGGACTCATTGAAAGCTTTTAAAAGTTTCTAAAAATTAGCTTTTGTTCATATTTCATATTTTCCCCCCAAATACAAAACATTGGCTATACAAATACTCGCCACATATTTTGATCATTACCTGTACCAGAGGCCTGGAAAGAGATTCAAACTGTAAACAGAAACAGTTAATTTTTCTCAGCAATTATTATATATATCCTTTAGCTGTGAGAATTAAGAAGATAAAGAACAGGCGGATCCTCCCTTAAGATGTTTAAAGTAACCGCCACAAATATTTTCTTTAAGCATGACAGCTCCAATTAAAATAAAAACTTTTTTGCTCTGAAGGAGCGATAAGGAGAATGAACAATGGACTAGCTAAAGTTGTATTTTTACAATAAAGTTGTTTTTATGACCACTGTTTAATTAGCTAATCATTGTTAAAAGAAGATTGTTTCCTTCCTATCTAGGTACTTTGTCATATATATGTCTTACATGGGGCAGGCTAAGAGTAAGAAAGAATAGGGGTGCCTGCATTTTCGATAGCTCCGTGCAAGAGAAGCTTTCCATAGATATTATTTCTGCAATAAGTTTACATTCTTCCAATAATGCAAGTATTTAGGGAGGAAGAGCTTCATATTTGTTTCAGACTTTTTTTCCCCTGCACCTGGGACCAATTAGCAGAGCGCGTGAACGAAACAGGTGTTGGTGGGAATTCCTCATCCTCTAAGTCTTTAGCCAACCAAAGTCCATAGGGTGGTGAGAAAGCAGATAAGAGTCCTCCCGTGGTGTTAGATCTTCTCTCCCCTAGGACATTGAATTGCATGACCATAGAGAAGGATGGCGCCATCACTGCAACTCCAAGGAGGAGTAATTCTGACCTGGCTCTTCATACTTTTTATAGAGGTAAGGAAACAAAATGCAGGGGGTAGATAGTACACATTTTGGGAGAAGACTACGAAAAGAATATTCCAAGCTATTGGTAGCTAGCCAGATTTCTTTGCAAGGAAAAGTTAAAGCAACTGAGTTTAGAATTAAAATCAAACCAGTGGCAGAGAAGCTACAAGCAGGTTTTCAGAAAGGATGTGTGTTGAGCCACTGCATGGCGAAAGCCTCTTTTGGTGGCTCCCACCACATTAAAACGGAGAGGAAAGCAATTGGCAGGAGGTTTGGGGCAGATGAAATGAAATGTGTCTTCATGAACAGGGAAAAGTTGTGGAAGTTGTTGCTATAAGTGATAGTTGCTATTTCAGAGGATTTGCAAAAGTCCATTTAGAGCTACAAAGTTATCAAATTAATGCCTCTTGTGAGAAAAATAAATGATGAAAAAAATTATCTGTAGTTGGAAGCCCTGTAGGAGATGGAGAAAAATCAAATTTTGAAATATGGATTTGATTGTTAAAATTTAAAAATGGAAAACTATTTCTCCTTTTCTTTGGGGGGGGGAGAAATGGAGATTTTACTATAGTCCTAAACTAAGTAAAAAAAAGTAAGTTCTTTATATCCTTAGAAGAAGTCTAAAATATAAAGAAGCCTAAACTACAAGGAAAAAGAAAATACTTTATACTTTTTCATACATCTATCCCTATTCTCTTTCTACTCTTTATAATTTCTCTTGATTGTTAGTTTGTTTTTTTATGTGTATGCTTTGTAAAATGTAATAAAATTATTAGAACGAGAGCTATTCTGCTTCCCCACCCACCCACCCACCTGCAGCATTGACTGGGGTAAAAGTTAATTGTTATAGGGATGCTATGCATCAAGCTAAACTGCTTTTAGCAAAAAGGCTGGGAAAAGTTTGGGTGAGGGAGAAACCAAAAGCAACTAATAGAAAAGAGAAAAAGAAGTAAGTCAACACCAGAACTAGGTCTCCTTGGAAAATTAAGCTTGAAAAGTAGCTTATAAATGCTCTCAACCTCCTTATTTCATCAGCACAACAGCCTTTGAATGCCAGCTTGAGAAGTGGAATAGGAAATATTTGTTGGTCATTTGTTGTAAGATTCAATGGATCCATGATTTTATTTAGCAAAGATGTTTCTATTAAAGAATGCATTATATGACTTAAGGCAGTCTTTTTTTTGTCTCACTAGGAGTAGATTTCCCCCCTCCATTCTTACAACCAGCATAGAAGAGATAGAAAGAACTCTGATGCTGACACTTCCAAGAAATTTGGAATCCTGATCAGTTGTCTGATCAAGAATTTTCTGTTGGGAAATCGAAGGATGATTAAAAGTGGTGTCAAAAGGATTCTGACCTCGATATTCTTTCCTTATAAAATTCTTTAGTAAGAATAGGCTGCCACCTTCTGGTTAAAAGGGGAAAGCACTTTGCATGTGAGATACAAGAGATACACTGGCTAGTAGTAAAACATTGGCAATTAAGCACCAATATAATTTGCTGGCCACTGATCTTCTATTTAGTTCATTAGATTGCTAGTGTAATTCTTTGATACACACATAAACACACCAGGCCTGAATTTTGAGCCATATTTTGTCTTTAAGGTAAAGGTAAAGGTTCCCCCGCAAACGCGTGCTAGTCGTTTCCGACTCTAGGGGCCGGTGCTCATCTCCGTTTCAAAGCCGAAGAGCCAGCGCTTGTCTGAGGACGTCTCCGTGGTCATGTGGCTGGCATGACTAGACGCCAAAGGCGCACGGAACGCTGTTACCTTCCCACTGTAGTGGTCCCTATTTTTCTACTTGCATTTTTACGTGCTTTCGAACTGCTAGGTTGGCAGAAGCTGGGACGAGTAACAGGCGCTCACTTTGTTACGCGGCACTCGGGATTCGACCCGCCAAACTGCCGACCTTCTGATCGACAAGCTCAGCGTCCTAACCCACTGAGCCACCGCGTCCCTTATTTTGTCCTTACATTGGTACATAAAATATGATGGAGCATTTCCAACCAGATTCAATTCTTCTCACCATTTCCAATCAAGGGCTAGGGGGGATTGTTAAAGATAAAATGTATGATAAAACTCTTCAATAAAAAAAAAAGAATGTACATTTATCAAGCAGAACAAAGTATCTTATCTGGGGTTATACTGAAAAATGTTCAATAGGATGGCAAACAATTGTTCCTGAATTCCTTTTCCAAAGGAGAAAAAAGTTTCCAGTATAAATCTTATGCTGCAGTTCCTCAATTAATCTTAGTTACATGGATGGCGAAGGTGAGTATTCCATTTTTGATTCTCGAAACATCCCTCCAGCAGCCTGTAGCTTCCTTGGCTTCCTGTATTCAGTTCAGTGCCAGAAGAGGGCAACACGCTGGGGTCTTTTCATATTGGGGGGAAGGAAGCTCAGAGTGTCAGAGGAATACTAGAAAAGCAAGAGCATTAGAATAGAGGAAGCACCCTACAAATGAGATAGAAAAACAGAAGCCTCTATTACTCGTCCCAGCTTCTGCCAACCTAGCAGTTCAAAAGCACATCAAAATGCAAGTAGAAAAATAGGGACCACTACGGTGGGAAGGTAACAGCGTTCCGTGCCCCTTTGGCATCTAGTCATGCCGGCCACATGACCACAGAGACGTCCACGGACAAACGCTGGCTCTTTGGCTTTGAAACAGAGATGAGCACCAGCCCCTAGAGTTGGAAATGACTAGCATGCATGTGCGGGGGAACCTTTACCTTTATCTTTTACTATTGCAGGAGGAGAAGCTGGTGAGAAGTTGGGAGGACTAATTTCAGCACAGATGCTCTTTTCTGCTCATTCATACCTCATCTCTTTTCTTTCTAGGTTTCATCCTACCAAAATGAGTGCTGGACCTTTCTGTAAGTTGCTGCTTTGTTTTTCCTCTTAGTTCAGATCAGATCCAAGTGGTGAATGGATAAGCAGCCAACTAAAGCTGAAAAAAGAAAATAGTTGCAAGAGGATTCCTAAATAAAAGATATGTTGGGAATGTAAGATATTTGCCCCTCATGTGGTCCTTGGGTTATGACTTTGTTTTCAAACTCTGATGTTGGCTCCTCTACCACCACCCACAGTCATGTGCATTTTGGATGCTCTGCAGCTGGCCCATATTTACAGCTGTTTGCAGCACCTCAGTTATATGACCCTAATTTACATAGCAAAACCACCCCATAGCAAACTGGGTTTGCTTAATTGTGCTGTTTGCTTCATGACCACTGTTTCACTTAATGACTGCTGCAAAATAAGATGTAAACCAGGTCCAATCACACAGTAACCTGCTTTACAATTGTCATGACTTATAACCATAGTTGTCAGGGTCAATTGTCATAAGTTGAGGACTACCTGCATTTTATTCTATTCCTCTATTCTCTGATTTGATCTGATCTGCTCCATTCCCAGAAATATTTATCCTAATGCATGAAATCTTTGACTTGGTTAGTTTTATCTCTTTTCCTTTTTTACAATGACACCGATAACTGTTTTCTATGGCAATCCTAGTGGGGTTTTCAGAACACCAATGTCAGAATCTCTGAAGATCTATTGACTCTGTTAATTAAGGATTATGGGAATTGAATTCCAGTTCATCTAAACCAGTGTTTCCCAAACTTGGCAATTGTAAAGTGTGTGGACTTCAATTCCCAGAATTTCCCAGCCAGCCATGCTGTATGCTGGCTAAGGAATTCTGGAAGTTGAAGTCCACACATCTTAAAGTTGCCAAGTTTGAGAAACACTAATGTAGATACTTGGGATCAGACTAGCAAAAGCTGCTCTGCGCTAATAATGAAACCATGATGGAAGAAACTTGTTTTAAACCTTTAATCTCTTCTTTCCTAAGGTGTGTCACTGATTCCAGTCTTAATTGCACCTGTAAACCTGAAGTGCCTAATTGGCTTATGTACGTAATGGGCAAGAAGGATAATCTTTTCTGTGAGCATCTCTTGAGTAGAGATGTGTGTGTGAACTGAATTTGATGGGATAAATGTTTGACTTAGAGGCTGTCCTCTTGTGTCTGAACACTATGTCTATATAAAACTGCCAACATTTCAAAAAGGCTCACAATATAACATATGGGCTTTTATATTGGTATACAATTTCATAAATTGAGATCTGCTTTAAGATTAGCCCTATTTTTAAAAAGTCAAATCCCAAACTTAGCTCAGAAACAGTGTATTCAATAAAACTGGTTGTGATTGTTGGGAGCCATGTACAATTGTGTGTGTGTGTGTGTGTGTGTGTGTGTGTGTGTGTGTGTCAGAGAGAGAGAGAGAGAGAGAGAGAGAGAGAGAGAGAGAGAGACAGAGAGACAGAGAGACAGAGAGACAGAGAGAGAGAGACAGAGAGTGTACAATTTTCATGAAGGTAAGAATAGGAGAGATTTGGGGCAAAGCTATAACTAAGACTAGGAACTACTTGCGGGAAGCAAATGTTAAATGTTGCAGTTAGGGCAGAAGAACTACCTGGTTTCCTTGTGACCTGTGGATTTAAAATAAATGACCCAAAGGGACATGAGAAGGATCTTTGAAATTCCGGGAGCTGAAGCTGGGATCCTCAGGACAGCATCTGTAAATACCAATCTATCTGCAGATACCTCCCTTTGAATCTGCTAGGTGGCAAGTATTACTTTACCTCCCCTTTCTTTGCCTCCCCAGGCCTACCATCTGTCTTGTTCCTCTGGCTATCATTGGCAGCTGTTGCATCAGGATGTGTATCTACTATTACAAGGAAAGGGAAGGTACTCGCCGTCCATCAACTCTGCCCAGCCCACCTTTGTTCCCCATCCCTGATCTGATCTCAGCTCCAAATTTTGAACTCAGGATACCACCATCTTATAATGAGGTAAGGGGGTTACCTTGTTTCTGGCTTGCCAAAGATGTTTTTCCTGACTGAGAAACCCAAAGCAGACCAGGAACCATGCAACATTGCCTCTGTTTCTCCCTAGCAGCAGGTCTCAGGCGCTAAATCGCCTTTTCTCAGTAATTGAACCAGTGAAGATCAGTGTAAGTGTATCCAAAGATAAATAAGATTCAAGTTTAACAAAGCATTGTTCTTGTCCATCATGCTTTACCAAGAACCGTTTAACAATCCTGTAACAAACATCTGTATCCATTTGTTGTGTGCAACTTGAGTTAATACAATTTATAAACCTCATTAATCTAAACAGTTCCCTGGTGGATTTCTTATGTAAATTTCTCACAGAGTTTTATTTTTTTAAAAAAAATCTCTGTGGCATATGTCTTTTGGTAAAACACAAGTTTCCTGATGTATTTTTTTCAAAATATATTTTCTTAAAATATTTTAACATATACTGATATTAAGACTTTTTCTAGAACAAACATCCATTTTCCTGCAGTTTTTCCAAAGAGAATTTGTTCTAAACTGTGGCTGATGATTTTCCTCTGTCTTTTTCAGGCATATATCCTACACATTCCGCTGCCCTTTACTTCTTTCTGTTTGCCCATCTCTAAAGGTTTTTTTTTTCTCATTCTAAATCAAAGGGATCTAATTCCAAAAAAAATGAGAAGTTGCTTTTGAAAGGCTTTTAAAGGTTAAGATGATTTGTAAGAAATTTTTCTGACTGTCTTGTATTCTTGTACTTTCTAAATTAAAAAGGCTACCAAGCAATCTACATAATCTATACAGATGGTTCTCCACTCAAAACCACAACTGAACCCAACATTTTGCACCTTAAGAAAAACAAAGGGCAAACTTGCGTGGAGGAATAAAAAAAAACCCTTTGATAAATTTAAAAGCAAATTTGGACAGAAAATTAAACCTCAGCTATTTTGCAAAATGTTTGGCTTAAAGCTAGAGGACAATATGCCATAGACCAGACATGTCAAACACAAGGCCCGGGGGCTGGATCCGGCCCGCGAAGTGGTTTCATGCGGCCCACGAAGCCATCCTGGAAACAGTGAGGGAACGGCCCCCACTGCCTTGGCCCTGGCCCAGAGACCCTCCTTCTGCCAGAGACCCTCAGATCTGTCCCACTCCTCCCCCATAGGCACCCTTGATGCAAACGATGTACAGCTGGCCACGCCCACCCAGTAGGCCATACGTACTTTAGCCATGCCCACCCAGTAGGCCACACCCACCCAGGCCACACCCACCCGGCCCCCTGAGGGCAACCGCAATGCTGATGCGGCCCTCAATGAAATTGAGTTTGACACCCCTGCCATAGACAAATTAGTAAGCAAATGTGTTAGAACATCAGCTTCTTTCTTTAACACGATTCCACCAAGACTGTGCCTAAACTAGGTTTTCTGACTAGTAGCATTCCCTCAGTGAGTGGACTTGTGATACAAACTTAATACTCCAGAAAATTTCCAATAGGATAACATTTTCCACAGCTGTAACAGTAACTATGACATGAGGAGGCAATAAATAAGTAGAAGAAACTAAGAAGGGGATGGAGAGAAGCATTATTTAGATACAGCACCACTGAAATTCAACAGCAAATGAGAAAGGGATTCTAGGAAAGCATGAGGTGACCACATCTGTTCTTAAGATCAAAGATTTATAATCTTTTCTTCAGACTACTTCTCTCCCAGCTTGTGTATATCAGATATTTATGCTGCAGACCGTTCTATAAAAAGATTACAGTTCATTTTATTCCATTTTTTCTTTAGGCTGTAAGCAAACCAGATTGCTGCCCATCTCCTCTGGATCATCCACCTGCCTATGAAGATATCACCATGCTTTGTGTCTCCCCTCCTGATATCTCCATTCCTATTGTATTCATTGCCAAGAATAACACCTCAACTGTCTAATGTTTTTGCTTGCTGTTACTCTGGAATGTTCGGATGTTTAAATTTTGATGGATAAGACAATTATCTTCATTTATTTTCTCACTAATGTATTTATGCTTATATATAAGATGTAAGAGTACCCACTTTCCCTTCTTCTATGTTAGGTCATGGCTATGAGCATAAAATGTGTCCGACACAACCAGATCTACATGACTCCATATCCCAAACTTCTTATAACTTGGTCTAATGCTGAATATGTAGTAAAAGACATCCCTTAAGGCTTTGGTCATCCAAATTATTGACCGGCAAATGTGAATTTTCCTCCTGGACATTGTCCTCCCTCCTCTTTGACATTTATTTCCTTAGTGATAGTTGGTTTTATACCTTGTTATAGTTTCTTCAAAAATATGTATATGTATATGTTTAATAAGCCACCCCCCAAAAATATTATTCTTCCGGGCTTAATTCTTTAATAAAGGCACTTAGGTGGAAATTGGTGTCATTTAGGGTTATTTTGTTTAGCTTGGAGGGTGGCCTAACATATCTGCCAGGACTCTTGGGCATGGATGCTTCCATGGGTTTTATGGTGATTACGGAAAAGTTTTGGAAAGATTGGAAGGCTCTTCTTTTCCACAGATGAAATGATAAAGCAGGCTATTCACATTACTAATTGTGCAGGGGGGTGTTAATGTTTTTGTAATTGCTTCTGATATATAATGAGGTTGATCTGATTTAATTTAAGTGCCATCTAATTCCTAAACTCTGGGCAGCTCACTATATAACAAAAAGAAATAAGTACAGTACAGTACAGTACAAAAGGGGTCAGAAATTAAAATTTAAAAACAAGCCAGAAAAGACACACACATCCCACCTCCAAAAGTAGATGAAGTACGTAAAGATGGTGAATCTAGTAGTCAACAACAAAATTCATAAGAGGCTGCATTCACCCTTGCCCAAAGCCTGGGAGAAGAAGCCAAATCTTTAAGACCCTCTGGAATGCTACCAGGGTGGGAGATACCCAGATTTCAGGTGCAAATTCAGAAGCCATGGCACAGAAGCCACATTTCCAAAAGATGACACTGCTTAATAGAAGAGACCTGAAGCACATCAACTTTGATAGACTGTCCTCTCATTAAATTGGATGTGCAGATTTCGATTTATCCCACAGATGTGCAGATGCATTCTTTCCTGTTTCTGATAATTGGAGCTATGCTTCCTCTGAAGATGGAGATTCCATTGTCTAAGAGTTAATTGATTGATGTTGATGTTATCTTACTCTAAAGTACAGTCTAACCTAATAATCACCATGCTGAATATGGTAGTGATTTATATTTGTATGTAGTGATTAGATAAACACTTAAATATATTAGATCTCTCTTTAAACTAAAGGATGGAAAAACCTGGTATATGCTGTCAATACATTAGTCTTAGTTTAAATGGTTAAACCTCTTTTAATCCTTGTTGCCATTATCCATCTCTTTGTATTAATTAAGAGCCCCTTTGCATTAGTTGCTAGTAATAGCTTCAAAATGATTTAGCTCTGTAGAATGTGCAGAGGATAATCGTGCTTTACCACTTACCTGTGCTTAAGGTTTGCTCAGAGGCCTTCAGATCTCAGACCATAACTGTTAAGTAGCTTCATCTTTGGTAGTAAATGTTTTCAAGATTAAATCAATTGGAATTATAGGAATTCATTTATTTCTGCTGCATTTATTCACATTCCTTACAGAGAGCTTTAAGTAGCTTCCACAGACCTCCAGTTTATGTTAACAAACTATCTTGCAAGGTGAAATATTCAGAGAAAAAAATATGATGCTCACGGCCACCACTTCTGAGGGAAATCTAAATTTCTCATTCTAACACTGTATCTCCAGGAATACATTCTGTCTCAGCTCAACCCACCTCACAGGTGGTTGTTGTGGGGCAAATAGGAAGATAAAGGTTTATTGGATATGTTTTCTGTCTTGAGTTATTTGTAAAAATAAAAGGTTGGATACAAATAAACAAGCAGGCCTGCCCACAACTAAATCCTTCTTTTTTCCTCTAGACCAGGGGTAGGCAACCTTGGCTCTTTTACGACTCGTGGACTTCAATTCCCAGAATTCCTAAGCCAGCATGGCTCAGCTTGGAAACCTCTCCCTTTTCCCTCAGCGTGGCTGGCTCAGGAATTCTGGGAGTTGAAGTCCACGAGTCATAAAAGAGCCAAGGTTGCCTACCCCTGCTCTAGACCAAGACTGTAGATTAGAATAAGCCCTGATGAAATGTTGCTTTACCCCAACATCTGCTTCTCATTTGAGTTATGTTTACAAGAAAAGGAATCCAGTTATGAGTATATTACTTTCCCTTTGGTTTCCTAAGTAATGTTGTAATCGGTTACATTTAATGGATCAAAAAGTGCAGACACAAAAGGTTCAACTTGCTATTCGTATATGTAATTACATGAATTGTACTGAATTCCTGAGTCATTTGTGGTGTTCCTAATGGATATAAAAGCTCAGAAAAAGTATTTCTGGAAGAAATCATGTTTCTAATTCCTCACTCAATTTTTGTTCTGTAGTACAACCTGACACAATTTTATGGAAAATAAGGCCCTGATTTTGGTTCCTGTTAATCTGTGTTACCGGGCTGGTACTATAATATGTCAAAATGACACCCAGAGAACCACAGCTTTAAATATTATTAAATCAAAATTAGAATTGGCGGAACACTCACAAGATGGGGCACTTCAATGAGATTGACATTTTGTGATATCCCCCCTTCCAATCTCAGTGTCCCACCCCTTGCAAATGGAAAAAGAAAAAAGAAAAAGGAGGAAGGGGAATACTGTGCTGGGTTTTTAATACTGAGTTGTCACAGGTGAATTTCATCCCTGCTTGTTTCATCTTGATTCCAGAAGGGAGATCTGGAAAATCATCATTTTCTTTGATGGATCTGCAACTAGGAGTGGTGAGTTGAGAGTTCCGTCTAGTGGACAAATGAAACCACAGCATCTCACCCAAAATAACAAGGATACAACTTTGTGGGGGTTTCAGCTCCAATGCAGCTGAGCCAGAAATACAGCTCAACTCTGCAGTAGTGACATCAATCCATATTTCACACTGTCTCATATTTTCATGTGTTAGTGTCCTACGTTTCAGTTTTAAACATGCTAGCTGAAATATTTCTTCTTCGTGCAAAAGATGTGTTCTGCCACCATCAGTCAAGCTTTTCTCTCTTGCCTTAGGACTTTTTTCACATTGTAGCCTTCAGCTACTTGTTTCTCATTCATAAACTGGCTGACAATGAAGCCAGTAAAAAAATCCATTTCTGGACTAATTAAAATGATTGCAATTATTTCCTCCACTTGTCCACAGTGATGGCCAGCTGTTCTGCCCAGACTGTGGTTAGTCCCCGATTAATGGATCCCCCTCCCACACAAACACGGCAAGTGCAAATTGCTTTTCATTCTATGTCTATGTCTTTGGAGGACTGGTAAAAGGGGGGGGGGGGGAGAGAACAGCTTCCAGTCATCTGGTTCTTTAGAAGAAACTTGGCAAAACACTGTCAATGTCACCCAGCTCAAACAAAGGAATAACCAGCCTTTCACCCTTTGTAGAGACTAAGACACTACTAGGCTCTACTAGAGACACTACTACAGGGGTGTCAAACTCAATTTCATTGAGGGCCGCATCAGCATTGCGGTTGCGCTCAGGGGGCTGGGTGGGTGTGGCCTGGGTGGGCATGACCTACTGGGTGGGCGTGGCTATAGTGCGTATGGCCTACTGGGTGGGCGTGGCCAGCTCTACATCGTTCACATCAAGGGTGCCTATGGGGGCCTGGGAAGGAGTGGGACAGATCTGAGGGTCTCTGGCAGAAGGAGGATCTCTGGGCCAGAGCCAAGGCAGTGGGGGCCATTCCCTCACTGTTTCCAGGATGGCTTCGCGGGCCACATGAAACCACTTCGCGGGCCGAATCCGGCCCCCGGGCCTTGTGTTTGACATGTCTGCACTACTAGACCTGTTTGAAAACAGCACCATCATAGAAACTAGTTATCAAAGGCAGAGGGTAGAGCTGGGGAGAACATTCACTTGAACACCCACCAGCCAAATGAAATGGAGGCATTTACACAAGAAAGTGATGCAAGTGGACTGGACAGAAGGGGGAAAAATACTGTTTTCGATGCCCATCAAGAACTGCAAGGTGAAATCTCCTTCTCAGTAGACTAGGGATGGATTCTGTGTGATGTCAGTTCTTCCTGTTTCCCCAAATAGTAGGTGGCCCCTAGTGAGGCAAGTTGGAGGAGCAGATCAGCTCTTTCTTCCTTCAACTCTTTCCTCTTGGCTTTCACATCTTTGGCTGTGTTATGCAGACTTTTGGCCTGTCCCATTAGAGGCTTCTCCCAGTACTCATCATGGAGCGAATTGTCATTTTTTTAAGTGCCAGATGTTCTTTACCTCATGGCACCTATTACTTTCCTTTGAACAGTTTCTCTTCCTGCCTTCCCAGTCCACCTTGTTTGCCGAATGAACCAATAGGCTGGTGTCAACCTTGCTTTTAACTAGTACTCTTCTTAGGAGAAGGATGTTATGTAAGCAAATTTCATGCCTGCTTGGCTAAATACAGAGATGAAAAAGAAAATGGAAATCTTAGAAACACGGGATTTCAGATTCATAGCATGAGAGCATTTGGGGTCGTCCATCTAAAATGGATGGGTAAATACAATGGAAATATCTCCTGAAATATATCTATCCGTACAATCATCCAATTAGCTTCTGGTGTTAGGGCTTGGAGGCAAACGAAAAACAGAAAAAGAAGATTTGTTTTTATAAAATAACACTTATAATTGCCCTTTACTAGGACAGTGTGTGAATGGGATCGAAATAAAGCGTAATGTAATAGCAAAGCATCTCAGCCACATCAGCCTTTGTACTTGTGGGAATGCCTATCTCCCAAAATATCTGACAGGCTAATGCAGGGTTGGTGCACTTCAGATTCCTTTGTTCAAACAAATCCATCAATTGGGATCCTTGAAGTGGCCCTTTTCTGTAGTACAGTGAGCCCTTCAAGGGAGCCCAGACAGGAAAACAAAACAATGAGTTCTAAAATGGCTTTATTGTGGGTTACATTAACAGTCTGAAAGCAATTACTCCCTCCCCTGCCTTTATTTTCCAAAGAACTAGGAAGGTTCCTGTCTGAGATGGTTCCTCTGCCCCCCCCCTCCTCTGGACTTAGATTTCTCGTATTAGACCATTGTCTAGCCACGGCTTTTCCTCCCGTCTCCCAAAATGTCATGGTATGTGGGAATGACCTTTGGAGAACCACAGCCTACATCAGGGTGGAGGAATCTTAACCCTTTTATGAGTTGTGAACTGGGAGCTGAAATCCACAAGTCATAAAAGGGCCAGGGTTCCTCATCTCTTAACTTGTACCATGTCCAATGAACATAATTTGAGTCTGAAAGAGAGGGGATAGAGAAAATGTCTCAGGAAGGATCTTCCCTATTTTTTTAGAGAATAAAAGTAATGAACGGGAGGGATAATCTAAGACTTGCAAGATTCTGCTGATGTGACCTTACAATAAGATAGAGCCAGAATTCATTGCGTTGCTTCTTGTCAGAACTACCTTGAAAGGCTAGCAGACTGTTTCAAACAGCACCTTCCTTCTGGAATAAGGCTCCCCCCTGAGATTCAAATGTGGTTCTTTTAAAGGGCCCTGAAAACTTGGTTCTTGATCCAGGCCTTCGATGGATGTGATTATAGCTTCCTTTTGTTTGTTTCCATCTGAATTTGTTACCTCTGCCATCTTTGATCTTTTTTGCTTTTGTGCTTTTATTTTGTATTAACGTTTTTAAGAATTTGTAAACATCTCAGAATTGCTGAGAGTCTGAAGCATACAAATTTAATGATAAATAAATAAGAACACTACTAAAAGCTAAAACACTAGTAAAAGAGCCTAATGCCGGGAAAGGTTGAGGGCAAGAGAAGAAGGGGACGACAGAGAATGAGGTGGCTGGATGGAGTCACTGAAGCAGTAGGTGTGAGCTTAAATGGACTCCAGAAGACGGTAGAGGACAGGAAGGCCTGGAGGAACGTTGTCCATAGGGTCGCGATGGGTCAGACATGACTTCGCAGCTAACAACAATAACAAAAAGCTCAATACCACATAATGCTTCAGTTAAAATAATTGTGAGGAAAAAAATGACTTTCACTAAACCTGAGAAACTAGTGCCATGGAAATTGCAGTGTATGCCTCCCAGCATACACAAAGGACAGCACAGCAGGAGGCTGATGGTACAGATCAGCAGAGGGGTTGGACAGCTCCGGGCGATAACTGCTCACTCAGGATAAGCCTAATGACTTAAGCTGTTGACAGCCCCAGGCATGGTCAGCCTGGTGGGAAGCCAGGATCTACACCCATTGTCACCTGCACTGGCAGGAAGCCCAGGTTTGAACTGATTGGATGCCATCCACCTGGGCAGGTACAAATAGACGCCAGGCTTCCCTGTTTCCCCAGTTCGTTCTGTTCAGAATAAACTCATCTCTACCCCAGCTCTGTGTCCGTCTCTATGTGAAGCACGCGACTTTACAGAAATGATTCTGTATTCTTTCCCTTGTAGTTAAAATATACTAGCACAATATTATAATATTATAATAATATTATAATATAATATTATAATGAAACTGAGCATTTGAAAGAAACCATACCACAAGAAATCTAACATTCTGATTCATAAACAAAACTAGGAAAAAACCCCTCTATGCTTATCTCTTCCTGAAATAAAGAAATCACAGTGGGACACTGCAGCCATCATAAATATGAGTCATTGGCCAAGTGTCTGGATTTTAACTATGTGATCATAAGGATGCTGCAATGGTCATAAGTGTGAAAAATGGTCAAAAGTCACTCTTTTCAGTTCCCCCATAACCTCAGACAGTCACTAAACAAATGGTTGTAAGTCAAGGACTTACCTGTATAGCAATCCAGAATCAGAGAAGGAAAATGGTGGGATATAGACAAATTTGTAAAATAACTTTTGTAGTTTCTATAATTTCAAACAAGGCTTGGCTAGTCCCAGTTTAGTATTCTTTTCCTGCCTTTTCCACTTGAGTATCCTCCTTTCATCTAGTTCTCATGGCCCATCTTTCCTTTTGAAACCATTTCACATTTTGAAAAGATTTTTCTCCTTGAATCAACTTTGTACTCTTCCTTTTAGCATTCTTCCACCTGCTGCATAAATTGAAATCTACTGGAACAAATCTCTCCAGATTTATGGCCTCTTTGGAGAAGGCTTCTGTACACCATCTGTCACATGTAACTATTTATACCTTCACACAAATACCTTGCACAAAACTCCACAAAAACATGCATTTATACAGCCATTAACACTAAGAATTTTTTGCCAGCTGGGAAGAGGCAGACCTGTCAGCTCAGGAACACGCATTGTCTTTTAGCTCCTGCTTAATTTTATTACTAGTTTTTAGAGAGTTTTAAATGAGGCCTTCACCTTAAATTCCCCTTATACTGTTGATAGCTAGTGTAGTTGTGGGTTGGATAACAAAAAAGACATCTAGGAAAGATGCCGACATGGTTCCTATGCTTAAAGGACCAGATACTCACCATCTCAGTGCATCCCAGTGAGTTTGAGTTGCAGTGGAAGTAGGTAGTCAGTGGATCTGACTCACAATATGTTTATGTTTGTTTATGTTTTATTTAATTTATATACCGCCCTTCTCCCTGGGGACTCAGGGCGGTTCACAGGGCATATAAATAAAAATACAATACTATACAAAAGTTAAAACAAAGATTAAATCAGTGCCCAATTAAAAAACAATAATGCAATCTAAAATGACAATTTAAAACACAGCTCCCCCATCAGGCCAGACCGGCCAATTCAAACAAATGGGTCTTCAGACCACGACGGAAAGTTCGGAGGTCCGATGCCGTCCGGAGCTCCACCGGCAGTTGGTTCCACAAAGCCGGGGCACCCACAGAGAAGGCTCTCCCCCTGGGGGCCGCCAGTCGACATTCCCTGACCGGAGGCACCCTGAGGAGGCCCTCTCTGTGGGAACGCACAGGGCGGAGGGGAGTTGAAGCCGGCAGCAGGTGGTCCCCGAGGTACCCCGGACCCATGCCATGTAGGGACTTAAAGATCATAACTAAGACCTTGAACCTCACCCGGAAGACAACTGGTAACCAATGCAGCTCGCGGAGCAAAGGTGTAACATGGGAGTACCGGGAAACTCCCAAGACAACTCTCGCGGCCGCATTCTGTACCAGTTGGAGCCTCCGAGTGGTCTTCAAGGGAAGCCCCATGTAGAGAGCATTACAGTAGTCAAGGCGAGAGGTCACGAGCGCATGAGTGACCGTGCACAGGGCATCCCGGTCCAGATAGGGCCGCAACTGGCGCACCAGGCGAACCTGGGCAAAAGCCCCCCTAGTCACGGCCACTACATGATCTTCTAGGGTAAGCCGTGAATCTAGGAGGACTCCCAAGTTGCGAGCCCTATCCACGGGGGGTAAGAGCTCACCCCCCATAGAAAGAGATGGAACATCTTGAATGTCCCGGGATGCCGGAATGCACAGCCACTCAGTCTTGTCAGGGTTGAGCTGAAGTCTGTTCCTCCCCATCCAGACCCGAACCGCCTCCAGGCAACGGGACATCACAGCGAGGGCATCACTGGGGTGGTTTGGGGTCGAAAAGAAAAGTTGGGTATCATCGGCATATTGATGATACCCAACTCCAAAACCACGAATGATCTCACCCAGCGGTTTCATGTAGATGTTGAACAGGAGAGGCGAGAGAACCGACCCCTGAGGAACTCCACAAACGAGAGACCTCGGGGCCGATCTCTGCCCCCCTGCCAACACCGACTGCGAACGTCCCAGGAGATAGGAGGAGAACCACCGAAGAACCGTGCCTCCCACTCCCGATCCCCTGAGACGCCGCAGCAAGATACCATGGTCGATGGTATCGAAAGCCGCCGAGAGGTCTAATAGGACTAGGACAGAGGAATATCCCCTGTCCCGAGCCCTCCAGAGATCATTCACCAGAGCGACCAATGCCGTCTCCGTGCTGTACCCGGGCCTGAAACCCGATTGGTAGGGGTCCAGATAATCCGCTTCATCCAGGACCAGAGGGAGCTGATGCGCCACCACACTCTCAACAACCTTCGCAAGAAAGCGAAGGTTGGAGACTGGACGAAAGTTGTTCAACACAGCTGGGTCCAAGGCAGGCTTCTTGAGGAGAGGTCTCACCACCGCCTCCTTCAAGATGGTGGGGAAATAACCCTCACTCAAAGAAGCAGATATAACCGCCTGGAGCCAGCCTCGTGTCCTCTCCCTAGCTGCATAAACCAGCCAGGAAGGGCACGGGTCCAACAAACATGTGGAGGAGCTCAGCCTCCCCATAATCCTGTCCACTTCATCAGGGGTCACAGAATCAAACTCTTCCCAGATAACATTGACAAGACCGTCCGTGTCCTGATCGCCTGACTCTGCCCAGCTGGAGTCCAACCCGGTCCGAATCCGAGCGATTTTATCCGACAGATGTTGACTAAATTCCTCGGCACGACCCTGCAAGGGATCCTCCCTCACCTCCTGATTAAGAAGTGAGCGAGTCACCCTAAACAGGGCGGCCGGGCGATTATCTGCGGACGCAATGAGGGTAGAGAAGTAATTACACCTCGCCACCCTCATCGCTGCGAGATAAGACCTAATATAGGTTCTTAACCGCAACCGGTCGGGTTCGGATCGGCTCGACCTCCAACAGCTCTCTAGGCCCCGTTTCCGACGCTTCATCTCCCGGAGCTCCGCGGAGAACCATGGAGCTCGCTGGGATCTGCGCCGGGTCAGGGGCCGCAAGGGTACAACCCGGTCAAGTGCCTCAGTGGCTGCCCTTTCCCAGGTTTCCACTAAGGCATCCGCCGAGCTGTGAGCAATGGAGGCAGGTGGGGACCCCAGCGCCGCTTGGAATCTATCAGGATCCATTAAGCGTCTGGGGCGGTACCATCTAATTGGTTCCGTATCCCCACGGCGGGGGGTGGCAAAACGGAAGACCATCCGCAGGAGATGATGATCGGTCCATGACAGGGGCATAATAAATGGAGAGCCCCCACCAAGATCATCCAACCACCGTCTAGATAAAAAAATCAGGTCAAGAGTGTGGCCTCCCTCATGAGTTGGTTCAGAAATTACTTGCGTCAGGTCCATGGCCGTCATGGAAGCCATGAACTCCCGAGCTAGCTCAGATGAGCCTCCCAGGGATGGTAGATTGAAGTCTCCCAAAACTATAAGTTTGGGAAACTCAACCACCAACCCTGAGAGGATATCAAGCAGCTCGGGCAGGGCTGCCGCTGTACGACTAGGCGAAATGTACGTCAGCAGCAAACCCAACTGCGCCCCAGAACCAAATCTCACAAAGAGAGACTCACACCCGACTATCTGAGAAACGGTGGTCTCCCGCGGACATAAGGTCTCCCTAATAATAACCGCCACTCCCCCACCCCTACCTTGAGCTCTTGGCCGGTGCAGCACCCGGAAGCCTGGTGGGCAGATGTCAACCAAAGGGACCCCACCCTCTGGGCCCAACCAGGTCTCCGTGATGCAGGCCAGGTCCGCATGCTCACCCTCAACTAAATCCCTAACGAGGGGAGCTTTGTTAACCACGGACCTGGCATTCAGATACACCAGCCGGAGCTCAGGAGGCTGCACATCCTCGCTCCCGGAACCTCGGGGAAGAAGCAGAGGGTCGGAGCGCCTCACCGCTTGCAAGTAGCGGAGATGGCCCTCCCGGTAGCGATACGGCCCCCTGTCTATCCGCCTGCTGCCATTCCCCATCGTGGGAATTGGTAATCCCACGACCCGCTCGTGAGCTCCGGAGACAGCGACACCCCGTTCTCCCGCCGCACGGTCAGACCCAAGTCCGGCCTGAACCATGGTTGATTGGCCACCCCCCAAGGCCAGACAACCCTTATCACCCACCCCCCTCCCTAACCCTATAAAAAATCTAGATAAAAAAATGATCAGAGGCCTTCTGTTAACTTTATATTGACGGCCCCTGCCCCTGCCCGGCCATCTCTCAGGGTCCCAAAACTCGGGCCCGTCATCGAGGTTAAAGGTGTCTAAAGAGGCGGGTCGCACCCAGGAGAGGGGGGCTCCCCTGAGGGCACACAAATCCGTGCTAGTATATTTCCGCATAAGTCTAGTAAGTCCAGGAAAGGCGTCCCATTAGTGGGAGGATCGAAGCATAAAGACAGATATCTTGGTCCCCACCCAACTTCACTGCCACTCAGTTGGGTGCCCCCAGAGACAGGCCACCCCCCGCCCTCTCACGACGGGTTGCAACTCTGTTCCTGGAGGTGGGCCAGATATCCTCTGGGTAGGCAACCCCATAGAGCTCTCACCTCCATGGGGTCGCAGATGGAAAAAGTCAAGCCACTCTCCCACCGTGGCCGATACCCAGTTATGTCCCAAAATCCAAGGGGAGAGGGGGAAGGTAGGCAGACAAGATGATAAGTATATATGTCCATATGTCCGAGACAAAAAGGGCAAGCAGGCCAGGGTAGTGAAGATGGTCCAAATTGCGAACATCGCTGCAAAAGCAATCCAAAGGCGGTGGGGGAACCACGTCATCCTAATACCATTATGATGATCCGCGGTCATCTTCTCCGCCACTGAATGGACTGAAGACGCCGTCGCCGCCAAGATGACTAACAGTCGCCCTTTCCACCGTCGAAACGGCCCGAGGGCGACAGTGCCGCTAAAAAGCAGCCCAAGGCGAAATAGGGCAATGTGGAAATCCCACCGCTGGTGAGAGGGCCAAAAGCCGAAAAAGCTCGAAGCCAGCCGCCGGCAAACAGGCACACAGTCCAAGAAACGCTGGTGTAGCCGTAAGCAGTCCAAAAGCAGGCCCCAGAAATGTCTCATCAGCTGTTGGGCCGCTAAAAACGGCCAGAACATACCATCTTCGCCGTCGCCGCCGAACACGTATTGCCGCCGCTGCTGCCGAGCGCAGGCCGCCGTTGGCGCCAGGCGCGGCCCAGACACCACCGCAACCAGCGCCAGGGACACCGCCCACGCCATTGCCGCCATTGCCGCCATCACCATCATTGCCGCCATTACCGCCTTCGTCATCGCCCGAAATCGCCGCCGCCCGAGCAGATTCACCGGCGTCCACCCCGACAACCGGGGCCAGTCCGGGAACGCCTAGGCGGCCCAAAACGGCCCGAGGAGCAGGAAAAAAAACGCCGGCGTCAGCCCCGAGCAGCCGCAGACAAACCGGGGAGAAACAGCTGACAAGGAAGAAGACAGCCGGCGTCGGCCCAAGCAGCCGCAAATGGTCCGGAAAAGCAGCCGCTGGAAAAGACCACCGGGAGACAGCAAGAAGCAGGCGACAAACAGCAGGGCCAGCGGGCGGCCCCAAGCAGCCGTAAATAGTCCAAAAAAGGCGGCAGCAAAGAGAAACAGCCGGCGGACAACAGGAAGCAGCCGAAAAACAGCAGGGCCAGCAGACGGGCAGCTCAGCAGATGGAGTAAGTCATTGCCAGCTTCGTCGACCTCCTAGTTGTCTCGCTGCCTAATTCCCCAACCCCTCAATCCCCATACTCAAAAAGCCCGAAGGCTCATGAGGGGCTCCCAAGGGACGCCTAACAACTGGTGCTTGCAGAGCTCAGCCGAGCACGTCCGCCATCGTGCTCAGCCGAGCACGTCCGCCAATAGAGATATAGCTTTTGTTGGCCACGTTTTATAGCCCTTCAACCTTTCCCTCCCCCTCCACTCCCAGAGTTGCTTAGTTTAGGCACAGCAAGGAAAGGTTACATATTAATTAAGGGGTTTAGCAGGTATAGAATGCTTACAAAGGCAAAAGAAGGAAATCACTACCTAATTTGGGTTAAAGTGGAAGATTTGAATTAAAAATATACATCAGTCACAGGACAAGTCAGATGGTCCTCTGCTTACAACCATTCAGGTTACAAAACAGCACTGAAAAAAGTGACTTATGGTCAGTCCTCACTCTTACAACTGTGACTGCATCCCCACAATCATGTGATCAAAATTGTCTACCATGATTGCAGCTTCCCAGGGTCAGGTGATTGTCATTTGTGATCTTCTCAGCTGGCTTCTGACAAGTCCCTGGGTGAGGCCAGATTCACATAATGATAACATGATTCACTTAACAGCCAACACACTGAACAAACCGGCTTTCTTAACAACAGAAATTCTGGTTCTCAACTGTGGTCATAAGTTGAGGACTACTTGTATCCATGAGGACCACAACATGGAAAACATAAGGTTGCATTTACTTTCTAAAATATGTAAGATGGTTGAGGTGCGTCCTAGAAGGGAACGTGGAAACAGATAATCAGGTTATGACTGCAAAGATTAATGACTGAAACATAAGCAGCAAGTGGGGAGATGCTAGCCAGAAGTGTATTAGGGTCCAGGACCACAGGAAAGTGGGCATTACAATTAATTCACTATTTTTAGATCCTGTATAAAGTGCTATTTATTATTGCCTCCTCCCTTTCTGAATGAAGAGAATGAAGATGAGGATGCTGCCACGGGGCTTCTAGTGGATATAATTATGCCCTGGTCCAAGAGGATTTCAATTACTGATTTAATTTCTTTTTTAGCTTCTGGGATTAAAGGATATAGCATTTTCCTGGAAAATGGCTTTGTAGGGTCAACTTGAATGTTAACTGCTCTGTGTCTCACTAAATTAGAATGTTTTTTCCCCCGTAGAATATCTGGAGCTTGTTTCAAAGCAGAATCGCCTGCAAATTCAAACAAGCTATCTCAGGGGTAGGCAACCTTGGCTCTTTTATAACTTGTGGATTTCAACAACCATGGCTGGCTCAGGAATTCTGGGAGTTGAAGTCCACAAGTCATACAAGAGCCAAGGTTGCCTACCCCTGGGCTACCTTCTTGAAGGGCATTGCAGGTAGAATCATGGCTTTTTCTTATGCTGGAAAATGCAACATTGAGTGCCTCCTAAATAGCACAGCAGATCTCTTCCAACAAGATTTAGACAAGAGAGGAGAAAGGTTTGCTGAAGAGCAATAGGTCCTATAGAGACAGTGAGCTGCTCAGAAAAAGGATATGGAATAGGTAGATTAGACATTCCAACTGTCTATGCCACAGAGGAAGAACATTGGGAATTCTGAGGTTCTGACAGTAGAGTAAAAAGTGCTATTATCTGAAAAGATAGTTGATTTAGTGTAGTGGTTAAGGCACCACATTAGAAACCTGGAGATGGTGTTCTTGTCCCTCCTTAGCAACAGAGCCATCTTGATTACCTTGGGCCAGGCACTTTCTTTGAACCCCAAGAAGCAAGTAAGGGCAAGAAAACTCCATGGAATTGTCTAGTCCAAGGGTGGGGAAACTTGGCTCTTTTATGACTTGTAGACTTCAATACCCAGAATTCCTGAACCATGCTGACACAGGAATTCTTGGAGTTGAAGTCCACAAGTCATAAAAGAACCAAGGTTCCCTACCCCTGGTCTAGGCAATTGCCAGGAGTTAATATTGACTCCAGGTACATGGATTCAAAATGAATCTAGGAGGTAAGGAACAATTCATAGAACATAGAATAATAGAATGGAAGGTAAAGGTAAAGGTTCCCCCGCACATGCGTGCTAGTCGTTTCTGACTCTAGGGGCTGGTGCTCATCTCCGTTTCAAAGCCGAAGAGCCAGCGTTTGTCCAAGGACGTCTCCGTGGTCATGTGGCTGGCATGACTAGATGCCAAAGGCACACGGAACACTGTTACCTTCCCACAGTAGTGGTCCCTATTTTTCTACTTGCATTTTTACGTGCTTTTGAACTGCTAGGTTGGCAGAAGCTGGGACGAGTAACAGGCACTCACTCTGTTACGCGGCACTTGGGATTCGACCCACCAAACTGCCAACCATCTGATTGACAAGCTCAGCGTCCTAACCCACTGAGCTACTGCGTCCCTTAATAGAATGGAAAGGGGCCTTCTAATATAGGGGTCTCCAATCTTCAGGCTGTGGCCCACTACCAGGTTGCAGCTGGTTTGAAACTGGGCCATATGAACAATGGGCAAGTGTATACATGCAAAGCTCCATTGAATAAATGGTGGGCAAGTGCACGCATGTGATGCTCCACTCACGAGAACGGTGGGCCCTTGTGCATGCACGTGAAGCTCCACTCACACAGGTGGGTGTTTGTGCTTATGTGCAAAACTCTATTCATGAGAATGGAGCTTCATGCACCCACACACAAGCACAAGTGCCCTCCACTTAAAGGCCATCCGCTCGCACAAGTGGAGCTCTGCACACAAATGCAAGTGCCCGCCATTTGTGTGAGTGGAGCTTCACACACACACACTTGCCCATTGTTTGTGCAGTCCCATCTCAAACTGGCCATGGCCCAGTAGTGGGTCAGGGTCCAGGGTTTGGAGACCTATGAAGTAGAAGAGAGCTGTGTGCACACTTGTGCGCCTGTCACTCACATAACCCAACCCCCTGTCCTAGGCCCGGTCGCCAAGCTGGAAAGGTTGGGGACCCCTCTTCTAGTCCAAACCTCTGCTCAAACATTCTGGACAAATGGCTGTCCAGTGTCTTCTTGAAAGCCTCCAGCGATGGAGCATCCACAACTTACAGAGGCAAGCTGTTCCACTGATTAATTTTTCTCACTATTGGATCTGTTTTTTATGATCTTCCACCCATTATTTTTGCCCAGTCCTCAGTCCTTTGGAGAATAGGTTGAGTCTCTCTTCTTTGTGGTTGCCCCTTAGATGTGGAAAGATTGCTTTCATATCACCCCTAGCCCTTCTCTTTATTAGGCATAATTAATCTAACATCATCTTTCTATGCAGCAGTCAACAAAGCCTGTATAGGTAGGAAGGGATAAAAGGAGCTCTCTTTTTGTGTGTGTCATTTTAAACATCTAAACTTGAGAGTCTATTGTAGAAATCTTGTAGTGTTTTTCCTTGCTAGTCTAGAGATAAAGAATTTAGAAATAAAAAATCCTATTGCCCTTTCTGTTCTCTCTGTATGTACTGCCAATTCTTTTACCATTAGCGTCTTTGTTAATCAAATCACCCTCACGCTGAAATTGCTGAAAAAGAAAGTAAAAAGGTATCTTCATTGTCATGCAGTTCAAAAACCATGTTGTACCTAAAACCATTTAGATTAGTGTTTCTCACCTTTGGCAAATTTAAGAAGTGTGAACTTCAATTCACAGAATTATGAGAGCTGGAATTCATATATCTTAAGGTTGCCAAGGCTGAGAAATATAATTTAGATAAATATTGTGTAGTGGGTTCTTGGCCACATGGTCAGACAACAGACAAAGGACTCAGCATGGCAGCTCTCTATTGGTGGTAGTTCAAAAGCAGACAAAGGGGTTACCTGTACCCCCTTTTATACTTGGCCAGGTGCACCAGCAGCCAATCCCTTATTTAGGTTTTCCCGCCGAGCGCTTACCAGCCAATCCAGTTACGGTACAGCGCCACCTGATGGTCACAAAGAACTGCTGCTATATTTTATTATCCCCATACATAACACCCCTTCCCCCATAATAAAAAAAACAATAAACAATTTTTATTTCTAACACAAGCTTCTTGGTATTGTGTAGACACCTTGCGTCCTTCCTTACATCCTTACATAGTTCTCTAAATAAGTTGGTGGCCTATGAGTCCTGGTTGACCTTCTCAGGGTTTGCTCTCCTCCCTGGACAGTAGCATCATGTATTGAGTCCTGGCCCTGGGGCCTTGCAACCCCTTGCTGTTCAGGCCTGCCAAAACCCTCAGGCAACAGTACAGAGTCCGGAAGGTCTTCTTCCTCCCCTAACCCCCAAGTTTGTGGTTGGGAGGTTTGGTCGTCCTGTGACTCTTCAGGAACCCATTTCCTGATTTGGTCGATGTGTCTCCTGACCTGGCAACCCCCCTCCACCTCTACAATGTAGGACAACGGCCCTGTTCTGTCAATTACCTTCCCCGGAACCCACACATGTCCTGGCCCGTAGTTTCTGGCCCAAACCAGGTTTCCCATGTGAAATTCCCTGGGGGGCAAAGGTTGTTCAGTCTCTGGGGCCACTCTGTCAGGGTGGAGTCTGTCCAACTTTGTGATGAGACGTCTGCCCCAATGCAGTTCAGCTGGGCTCTTGCCTGTGGTTGTGCACGGGGTAGTGTGTTGAGCCAGAAGGAATTGGGCCAACCTCTGATGCCAGTCCTCAGTGATGATGCATCTCAGGGCGTCCTTAGTCATCCTCACCATACGTTCTGCCTGCCCATTAGGTGACGGGTGAAAGGGCGTGGAGGTGACGTGTCTAATCAAGTTGGCCCTCGTGAAATCCTGGAAATCAGCAGATGTGAATTGCGGGCCATTATCCAAAACTATCATATCAGGCAGGCCATGAGTAGCAAAGAGTTCCCTTAGTACCTTAACCGTTTTGGCTGTGGTCATACTGGTCACTGGTACCACCTCAAGCCACTTGGAGTAGCTGTCCACCACCACTAAGAAAGCATGGCCTTGAAATGGACCAGCATAATCTATGTGGATTCTGGACCAGGGGTTGTGTGTCACCTCCCACTTGTGGACCGGTGCATGTGGCTGATCTGGCCTCAATGTTTGGCATGTGTAACATCCCGCTACCTGCTTCTCAATAGCTTTATCCAGGCCCGGCCACCACAAATAACTCCTGGCCAATGCTTTCATCCTGACTATGCCCGGGTGTCCCTCGTGTAATGACTGTAAAACCTTGTCTCTAAATTTCTCGTGAATGATGACCCTGCTACCCCACAATAGGCATCCCTTATGAGAAGACTGCTCATGTCTCCTCATGAAGATTGCCTGGAATTCCAGCCCAGGACTATTTTCTTGCCAACCTGAGGCCACCCACACCAGTACTCTGCTGAGGATCCTATCTGCTGTGGTACCTGCAGCAATGTCCTTAGCGTGGAGTGGGCATTCTGGCAGGTCCTGGATTGCCATAATCTGTTCAGCAGGTGCTGGGTCCGGTTCTGTAGTGGCTATCGGTAATCTGCTTAATGCATCAGCATGACCCATGTCCTTTCCTGGTTTATGAATCAGTTTGCACGAGTATGCAGAAAGGAAAATGGACCACATCATCATCCTTGGGGATAGGATTTGCGGGGTTTGTCTGTCAGTCGTGAACAACCCCAACAGAGGCTTATGATCTGTGAAAATAGTGAATTCCCTACCATATAAGTAATCATGAAATTTCTTGACCCCTGACACTATTGCCAGGGCCTCTTTATCTATTTGGGCGTAATTCCTTTCTGCCCTTGACAGTGTCCGGGAGTAATAAGCGATAGGTCTCTGCTCCCCATTGTCTTCTATGTGACTTAGTACAGCACCCACTCCATAGGGGGATGCATCGTATGCAATGCAGATGGGTTTGGTTTCAATAAAATGTATAACTGTTGAGTTGCATGACAATAGGTCTTTTAAATTCCTAAAACTCTGTTCGTGGACCTTGGTCCAATTCCAAGGAGTTTTCTTATCTAAGAGCCTGTGTAATGGCTCAGCAATTGCTGCTTTGTGGGGTAAGAATGTGTGATAGAAATTAAACAACCCCAAGAAAGGTTGCAATTCCACTTTGTTCTTTGGAGTAGGAGCCATTTTAATTGCCCTTACCTTTGAATCAGTAGGGTGAATTCCTTTGGCATCAATTCTGAATCCCAGGAATTCAGTTGATGCCACTCCAATACTGCATTTTTCCTTCTTAAGTTTCAGCCCTGCAGAATGGAATCTGTTTAACACAGCCTGCAACCTGTCAGCCAGGACCTCCTCAGAATCTCCAGCAATGAGGACATCATCAAAGTATGGGCATACTCCAGGTATGCCCTTCAGAGTCCTCTCTATCACCTCCTGAAAGATGCAATCGGTTGACTCTGAAGGCTCCTCTGTGAGTTACAATAGTCTGAGCATCAGCTGTCTCCCTGGTAACGCGGAGCTGCTGATACGCTTGCACCAAGTCGAGCTGGTAAGCGTGCGGATTTAGGGCCCAATTCACCGTGGCCTTATAATCCACGCAAATTCTTACTTCCCCATTGGCTTTGAGTGGGGTGACTATCGGGGTCTCCCACTCTCCCCCGTCCACGGGTTCTAACACCCCTTGACTCACTAATTTATCCATTCGCTCTCAATCTTGTGCTTGAGAGCAAAGGGGACTCTATGGGGCTTTATTCTTACAGGGAGAATATTGGGGTTCAATTTAAACTTAATTGGGGGCCCTGTGTATTTACCCAACTTGCCATCAAATAAGTCTGCAAACGTTTGCAGATGGCTTCAAGGCTTTTGGTCTGGGTGCTATGGATCCCTGAGATCCCTATTCCCAGAGCCTGAAACCAATTAAACCCCACTAAACTGGTCCTCTGGCCCTCGGCTACCAGGATGTCCAATGGACCCTGGAAGTTCTTGAACCCCACTAACATGGTGGCCACCCCCTTAACTTTAATGGGTGCATGCTGGAAATCAGCTAACTGAATGTTGGTGGGCTTCAAAGAAACCCACCATTTACTCCGGCCGCAAACTGCTTTAAATGTATCACTAGAAATGATGGAGACCGCGGATCCGGAGTCGAGTTCCATCTTGCAAGGTACCCCTTGCAACTGGACCTCTAGTGTTATTTTTGGTGTGAGAACCCAGTGAATATCTGTGTCTGAGACAGTCACCTTGTTCCCTAGGAATTTGGTGGGGGAGGGCAGAGGAGATTTGAGGTGAGGGGACTCAGTATCTTGCCACGCGTCCACCAATTGAAGTTCGTGCGAGTTGTCCCGTGTGTGATTTCTGCAGATGGCCGCGATGTGTCCTGTCTTACCACAGGACCGGCACTTAACAGAACTGAACTTGCAGGTTGCCCTCGGATGGTTTCCCCCACAGCTAGCACATTTTTGAGTGGTTTCTTTGTAGTTGCAGCTTGTGCATTTACTAGTTGTTGGTGTCTTCCACCGCTTTCCATTGTTGTTGCACCGTGGTTGCTGTCGTCCTTGCTTTTGATGCACGGCATCAATCTCAGCCTCCTCCGCTGCTTCTCTGAACCCACCGTTCACAGCCTCTCCGTGATGAATGGAACCACCTGGGCTGCTGGGTCGAGTTTGATGGGTTGCGTTTACTGCTCCCCCAGCGGCTTCGCTGGCCAAGATCTCATCCTGAGCATCTTATAATGTGATCGTCAGCCGGGCATATAAGTGCTGCTGTAGTCGCTTGTCTCGGAGCCCGCACACTAATCGATCCCGCAACCTTTCTTCTAAATTAGAAAAATTGCACAAGCATGCGGCTTCCTGTAGAGCTGCAATAAATTCAGAAGCCATCTCACCTGATCGCTGGCACCATTGGTCAAACTGGCCTCACCACACCAGTTCGGACATTCACAGCTTGAAATGATTATTCAACTTCTCCACGACATCCTTGTACGACACGGTCTCAATCGCTGTTGGTGCGCAGAGGCTAACAGCCAGGTTGTGGATCGCAGGGCCGCTCAGGCAGGTCAGGAATGCAGCTTTCTGGATATCATCAGTGATCCGGTTAGCCCGCAAAAACCCTTTTACCTGGCTCAGGTGTGAAGCCCATCTCTCGGGATGCTGCATATTGAATGGCAGCACCTGCCCGTACTGTGCCACGGCCATCCTGTTTCTCCGCTTTGCTGACCACAAGCTCTTGCTTAGCTGGCCGAGGAAGGTTCGGGGAATTGCTTTCCACCAATACTTAGTGACTTCAGCTCCTCAGCAGAAACAAGATCCCATCCTCGTCGCCACTATTGTGTAGTGGGTTCTTGGCCACATAGTCAGACAACAGACAAAGGACTCAGCATGGCAGCTCTCTATTGGTGGTAGTTCAAAAGCAGACAAAGCGGTTACCTGTACCCCCTTATATACTTGGCCAGGTGCACCGGCAGCCAATCCCTTATTTAGGTTTTCCCGAGCACTTACCAGCCAATCCAGTTACGGTACAGCGCCACCTGATGGTCACAAAGAACTGCTGCTATATTTTATTATCCCCATACATAACAATAAAAACACCAGGAATGAAGCACAATCTCTGAAGATAGAGATACTCCATATGCATATATGTTAACACTATTTCCAAAAGGGAAATAGCTGTATAAATAAATCACAAATCTTCTACCAGGTGATGTCTAAACCCACTCCAGAGGTAATTTTTTTACACACTAATCAGCATTATCTGAGGTCATAAATCCTGATATTAAAGAGTACATTGCAAATAAAAGGTGTTTTTACTATTGGGAAAATTCAGAAATATCAGTGTTATGATAGGAGTCCTCTATTGCAGTATTAGGATACGAGTCCTCTTTTTGGCTTCATGGATTGGTGGGGGGATGGATGGAGAGGGGATGGTTCCAGGCACACACCACTCACACAAATGTAGCATGTGCGCCCGCGCTCGCCCACTGCTCACGTGAATGGGGATGCACACCTGTGCTCTCCTGCCACTTCTGCAGCCCGGTTCCAGAAGGCTCAAGGCTCGGTACTGGGCCACAGCCTGGGAGTTGGGAACCCCTGCTCGATTGTAACAAAGCAAAGCCAATGTACGTGCAGTAGAAAAATTCAGCAAGAAATGCAGCTATTAAGGGATAACATTGTACTACAAAAATTCCAAAACATAAAAGCATAATTTCATAATGAACTTCAGGTGTAATTATGCAAATCACTTCCCCATGTGCTTGGCACTCCACCTTGTTTGGGAGACAGAGCAGGAACAACATGGGCCTGAAAGGGCATTTATGTGCAGGTAAGTCCCTGACTTACGCAGTTCAGTCCAAAATTTATGTTGATAAGTGAGACCTTTGTTAAGTGAATTTTGCCCCATTTTATGACCTTTCTTGCCACAGTTGTAAAGTGAATCACTGTAGTTGTTAAGTTAGTGACATGGTTGTTAAGTGAACCTGGCTTCCCCATTGATTTGTTTTCAGGTCACAAAAGGTGATCACATGACCTCATAACACTGCAAGTGTCATATATAGGAACAAGATGCCATGCGTCTTAATTTTGTCAGTGGTGTTGTAACTTTGAACAGTCACTAAACAAATGATTATAAGTTGAGGACTACCTGCGTGTCATATGTAGAACCCTGTATCCATTCTGTTATACTTCTTTTACTAAAGCCAGTGGGATATACCTGGTTTCGTGGCAATAAAACAATATTTAGAAACAAATTCAGTGGATATGTTATGTTGCAGTGCCACAAGGAATAAAAAAGAGACAGAAAGTAAAATGTCAACAAAATATGAAAGGAATTCAGATTTCAACTTATCCCCTAGGGAGAGAACATTTTGGGGAATCGATAAAAACTGTTATTTAAAATATGAAAGTTGCTTTCTCTGTTCAGAACACAGAGACTAACAGGAGATGGATATCTCACAGTATCATTTAACTGTTAAGATGTGCCCCACAATGCATGCTTTGATATTGCATTTAATCTTTTGGCTTAAAGATAAGAGAGTTTTATTTGTCTTAAGGACCAAAGATAAGACACAGTTAGACCCTGATGGCAGAAGGTAACCAATCTGTGACGTCTATGACATTCTTTAGAGGCAAAATGCCCCTGAACAACAATCTCATCCAACTCACAGCTGGTTCATCCAGACATCCCAGTTTCTCTTGACATTTTTGCCTATGTCCTGAAGGATGAATAAGGTTTTAGGGAGTGTCAACAGTTGACAGAAATAAACCAAACTGGTGAGCTTCCATTCATTGCCTCAGCTTCTCCAAATCTAGCGGTTTGAAAGCATGCAAATACAAGTAGGTAAATAGGTACCACTTTGTGTTCCATATGCCTCAGCTTACAGTCCTGCCAGCCACATGACCCATGGAAGTGTCTTCGGAGAACTTTGGCTCCCTTGGCTAGGAAATGGAGGCGAGCACCACCCCCTAGAGTCAGAAAGAACTGCATGTGCCCTATTATGTGTTTTGTGGATCTGCTTTTGATATGCCTGAAAATTGCATGTGGCATGCAAGACAAGGGGATTGCATCATGCCTGCGCTGACTGTCAGTTATCTAACAGGTGCAATTTAAAGTATTGATTTTTTGTGGCTTAGGGCCCAATTGAAGGACCACCTCTCTCAACAGTAACTTGTTCACTTTCTTAGATCAACAGGAGGGGGTCATTTGAAAAAGGCTGGCTGTCTGATATGCAAGACATGGTCTTCTTCTGTGTGGCCCAATGCATAATGCCAGTGTTTCTCAGCCTAGGTGGATTGGCATGAAGCAAGACCAGGAGACAGCAGGCACGGTTCTCAGACCTTTATTAAGGGGAAGCACTGGCTTAGGAACACCGCCGGGACTCCCTGCTATTTATACAAATACTTGTACAAGTGACAACCAATAACAGTGCGGCGTTCTCCCGCCGCGTGGTTGCAGCCAATCAGGCGTGGCTAGCTGTTGACAGCCGTGAGCTGTCAACGTGCTGCGCCTTCGACCAGCTGGCAACATTTGAAAGCTTGGTCGCTACTGCGCATGCGCAGCCTCCAGCAACCTGACAGCTGTTATTGAGCTGCGCCTGCATGGCCGCTTTGACAGCTGCCATTGTCAGCCGGTTGCCGCGCCTGCGTGGTAGTGAGCGGCAGCCCGTTTGACAGCTGTCAGCGGGCTGCTGCGTTTTCTCCTCACGAACTGTGAGAGATGGGAACTTGTTTAATACACAACAGGAACTGTTTAATACACAACACTAGGCACTTTTAAAATGCTTGGTCTTTACACCCCCAGAATTCTGGGAGTTGAAGTCCACATATTTTAAAGCCACCAAGGCTGGGAAACATGACATAGGAGACACTCTTCGTTCCCCGACTCCAACCCTTTCGCACAGGATTTAGCAAAATGGCAAAATTCTTTTTGTCAAGCTATTAAGCAGTTTTTAAAAAATATTTTTGTAGTTCATATTTTATTGTTGCACATTGCTTTTAATGTTTATTTAGGTATAAAAGCAGGATATAATTTATAATTTAATTAATTATAACAATAAATGATGATAATGTGGGATATGTTAGAAGTTTATTTATGGGAGATTTTTAGACTACCAAGTCTAAGACACAATTATGAAAATACATGCCCATTTTCATTTCTCCATTTGGCATATTATGTAGACTGGCAGGTAGCTGTATATATCTGAAATTGGATGATTATGTGAGAAAAGCATCATGAGCATTTAGTTGCCTAGAAAATGTGAAAAGGCCAGCATGTCACAGCATAAGAGATGATTTCTAAAAATAAATATCACCTAGTCAGAAGAAGACACAAAAGCACAACATTGTGGGTTTTTTTTCTTTCTGAAATTTAATATGTAAACAGAAATATAACAAAGGGAAGCTGTTTCAGTTAGTAGCTATAGGATTATAATAGATATAATGAAGAGAAAAATACACAACAGTATCAGAGTTCTCAAAGAAAGTACACTGTAATGCAAATAATTACTAAAAAAAAGAGTGTGAATTTATCTTAAAAAGAGGGCCAAAATGGCAACAAAAGATCTGATGAACTATTGGAGAGGTAGAAAAACGTTAAGAAGCAGAGGGGATTATTTTGGTTCCTTATCCCTCTTTATTGATTTAGATCAATAATGTTCACATTTTGACTTACAATTATTTCTGGAGCTATAGTGAGCTCCATACAATGGGTGTCCAACTCAGTTACTAATTCAGCAGTAATTCCAATATAACCATATCTTGAAGACCCATTGAACTCAGATTGAATTAATTCTGAATAGGAGTGAATAGGTCTGAGCTGATGGAATCTAATCCCAGAGTTGAGGGGTGGGTGGGTGGAAAGAGTATTCATTTCAGCAGATGTTGTTAGACTACAATTCCACACTGACTACTGTTCTTGTTGGATGATTCGGTGGAAGTTGGAGAAGCACAAACATGTAGAGATCCTGATGTTCATGATGCCAGCATTTTTATTTTTAATCACGTGGCTTATGAATAAAAGTTGCTGGTAAATGTATGCCAACTGAAATATCTTCTATTGCTTACTTCCTGCCTCTTGCCTCTATTCTCCTCCCACTTTATTATTATCCATCTTTTTGCCATTATTCCTATGAACATTTTGAAAGCAGTTATTATATTATTTCATTTATTTATTTCTATCCCATCTTTATTATTTTCACAAATAACTTGAGGGGGTGAATATATCGAGCATACCTACCTCTGCCTATTTCTCCCCCAAACTCATAGCTACTATACCTGTACAAACATCTGACCGATCATATTTATGTATTTTTTTTTCATTTATATACCATCTAATCTACTTGTTGTGAAAATAAGTATCCTTTCCAAGACAGCACCAGTCTGAAATTAGTGACATTGCCACATTCCACATCTCAAGCACAGACTTTGGGAAGCTGCAAGGAAACCCAATGACAGCAATTTTGCAGTGATTCTTCTAAAGGTGTTGTTAAGTTTCTCATTGGCAAAAACAAGCACTTCATCCTGCCTATCTACTCAGAATTCTTGCCTCCCTTTTTGAAGCTGATCATTTGTCCTCCCCCTTCCCAGTTGCAAATAAAGGAAAACTTGGTTGCTTCCCTGCAGTGTCTAACTGGAAGTTTAAAACACTTTTTCCTTGCTGCAAAAAAAATTTGACACCATGATGGAACAAGGAAAGCAAGGCACTGAGTAGCTGCTTTTGTATGCATTCTCCCGTTGACTAGGTAAGGAGAATCTCTAGCAAATCTAAAGAAGGACACACCACAGAGATTTTCTGAAGCAGTGTGAAGCCATTGCTTATGATATACATGGCAGTCAGTGGCTATGTAGAAATATTCTGAACATTTGAATGCTCTGCACTACAGATTTCTTTCTTGAACTACTGTGCCTTGCTTTAAGATACGGATTTTTTTTGGCTGTTGATGTTTTTACCACTTTTAGGTGGCAGCAGTGGCTCAGTGGGTTAGGACACTGAGCTTGTCAATCAGAAGGTCAGCAGTTTGGCGGGTCGAATCCCGAGTGCCGCGTAACAGAGTGAGCGCCTGTTACTCATCCCAGCTTCTGCCAACCTAGCAGTTCGAAAGCACATAAAAATGCAAGTAGAAAAATAGGGACCACTACGGTGGGAAGGTAACAGCGTTCCGTGTGCCTTTGGCATCTAGTCATGTTGGCCACATGACCACGGAGACGTCCTCGGACAAGTGCTGGCTCTTCAGCTTTGAAACGGAGATGAGCACCGGCCCCTAGAGTTGGAAACGACTAGCACGCATGTGCAGGGGAACCTTTACCTTTACTAACTCTCCTTCTTACCATTATCTGGTGCTCCCTAGTTAATGGTCTGCAAGGGCCCATTTGACTCCCGCTGCCAATTTGTAATGAACCTGGGGTAAAAACAGCCTGGACATAGATACTGAACAAGCAGAGCACATCATATAACTTTTAAAAACAAGGGTTGGCAAACCAAGCTCTAATAGGGGTAATTTGTAGAATTAGAGAAGAAGGAGAATAGGAACTACAGATCATCTCCTTTCCAACATGCCCAAGCAAATTGATAATGATCTGAATAGTTTCCAGGAAACTCAAACCAATACAAAAGTAACTATGAGGTCAGAACTGAGCAGCCATGATCAAATATTTCACTGAAAGTTCAAATTAGGTTCTTCATGCGATTGGTAATAACTGCACAATAAACTTGAAACATTCCTATAATCAGTGAATTGCTCGTTTACAAATAAATATCCAATTATAATAAAACATAGTTCAAAATAGGAAAACTTGGATAATTTCTCTTCTAGCTATCTACAAGGAATGCATTTTTGCCTAGAATCAAGAGGAAATTAACACTTATAAAGAAGAGGAAACTCTGCCAAGTCAAGCTTTCAAGACATGTTTTTTTTAAAAAAAGACATAAACCATCATTTGCCAGTACATGATGCTAGTTGAAATAACAACACTTTTGAGAAAACTCATCTAACACAGACAGTAAATAGACACTTAACTATTTACCTTTTAAATAGGTAATATTCTGGTTTTAAAAACACATCAGATTATTCAAGGAGAAGATATCTGCAAGGTTTTGTTTTTTAAAAAAAAGAAATTAAAAGAGGAAGAAGACGAATACAGGAAATTACAGTTCCAAGGATTTCTATTTCACACTATATGCAGTTTTATATATATGTGTATATATATATATATATATATATATATATATATATATATATATATATATATATATATATATATATATACACACACACAGTGCTCAAAAAAATAAAGGGAACACTTAAACAACACAATGTACTGTATTTAATAGTAGGATGTCTTATCTTGTGTTCCCTTTCTGCTCAAAAAAATAAAGGGAACACAAGATAAGACATCCTACTATTAAATACAGTACATTGTGTTGTTTAAGTGTTCCCTTTATTATATATATATATATATATATATATATATATATATATATATATATATATATATATATATATATATATATATATATATATATATATATATATATATATATATATATATATATATATATATATATATAAGAAATGTTAATGCTGTTCACTGGTAACATATATAAATGCATGTAGAAAGGGAAATGCCTAAATAAATAGTTACTAAAATAGTAATGAAGTGGACTGTTCTGTGGATAATTTCTTTTTTCACCATGTATATTATAGGTGTGTTTTAATGACCAATATTATACAAAGGAACAAAAAAATCTAGCCCTTTTAATTACTGAGACAGAAAATGCTGGAAGCAAGAATTAAAAGCCAGATAAATGTTACATTTGGTTTGTTTGAGGACACATAGATGGCAGGATCAAAAATGAGGGAATGCAAAGGGCTTAAGCACAGGAGAAAAGAAAATGAAGTTACATGAAGGGGAAAAAAACGTAAAACGGGGTTGGTGTAGGGGCATTTTGGTGCTTGACATGAAAGTCAAATCCTTCTGGGCCCATCTTGAAAAACATGGATGCTCCAATTAGACAATAATGGTTTCCTTCATCTAATCCACTTCAAAGGCCCACCTCAATAGATCACTTAAAACTTACTACTGTATGTATGGATCACAGAGTAAAGCCCAGATCACCACGCTCAAAGTATGGAGGTTGAGGTATTCCTATTGTGGTAACAATAGGAAGGGAAATATAGGATAAATCTGATAAACTTGGGGGGGGGGGTTTGGCATGCGTTCTTTACATAGCAAATGGGGAAGAAAATGTGGATTAGAATAATGGTTCCCAAATCTTTCAGTGTTAATGAGCTGATCTAGAATATATTGTGGGCACATTATAGGATTGCTATGAAGTTGGGCTTCCAGGTTGACAAAGTAGATGTCCTGTTAGGCCAATAACCAAACATTTAATTATTTGCACTCAGCCACCAACTGTCCTCAGCATTACTTTTCCCCATCCATGTGTATTTAATGCCATATATAAATACTTCCAAAAAGGGGGGGGGGAGTTGAGCTGCAGCCAATACTTAAATATAAAACTGCCTTAATGCATTGCTGCCCTCACAATAGTCAAGTCGATTCCCTGAATAGTGTTTGTAGGACACTAAAATTATAGGCCCACCACAGTTGATTACCAACAGATCACGTTATTGCTTTACAAAGTAAATGCTCTGGTTACAGGAAAGGAAAATCTAACAAGGGAGGTGGCCGGGTGTGCAGTAACCAAGTCACCCACATTAGTCATTTTTTCCAGTTGAAAAGGGAAGTCTTTCCATTTTGAATTCAAATGCAGGGAAGTTTCAGAACCAGTACAGTGAAATGCTTTTACACAAAGCCCAGCTAAAAATAACAGAGTGTTCAGCCATCAGATGTGGTATGGCCACAATTTAATAGTTTTTAAAGAAGACAAAACAAATTCATGCTTCTTCCAGTATACAAGGACAATCTACCCTAGAAATCAGTTGCTGGAAGAGGGAAATCATTTCTGAGTGTTTGGCCACTGTGTGACACACAGAATCCTGGACTAAATAGGCTAGCTCCATCAGGGCTGTTAATCTCATCCCTCCACACTGCCCTGTCCCTGTTCCAACCAATTTAGGCAGACTCAGCATTTTTCCAAGCATCATTTAAGATGTGGAAAAATCAGAATGAGGACAGGTGGAAATAAAGAAATTAAATGCATATAAAAGGATTGCTAGAAATGCCCTTCTAGATCTGGCAGTGAAAAGCTGAGGCCGAGGTCCTACCCTTGGTCTGCAGAGGCTTCTGCCACCATTTAACAGCTGCCACAATATGTGAGGTAGTGGTAATTGCTCTCTCAGGAACCCTAGAATCATGAAGCATTGAACCTAGCATTATTATGGCAAAAGCCAAGATGAGAGAAACTGAATGGTCCATCACGGGCATTTCTCCAACCCAAAAGAATCCCACTGAAGGCAAGGCTGGCACAACCAAGGAACTGAATTCTTAGTAATGGCTGTGTGTTGCCTAGAGAATTCTGAAATTGACACATGTGGATGGTGTAGGTTGAGAAGCCTGTCCTGAATGGATATAGAAACTGTGGGGGAGAGATTTATGGTATGCATCAGGGTGTATTACAGGCAGTCCTCAATTTACAACCACAATTGAGTCCAAAATTTCTGTTGCTAAGCAACACAGTTGTTAAGTAAGTTTTGCTTACTTGCCACAGTGGTTAAGTGAATCGCTGCAGTTGTTAAGTTAGAAACACAGTTGTTAATTGAATCTGGCTTCCCCACTGACTTTGCTTGTCAGAATGTCACAAAAGAGGATCATGTGACCCTGGAACACTGCAATGGTCGTAAATATGAATCAGTCGCCAAACATACAATTTTTGATCACATGACCATTGATGCTGCAATGGTCATAAGTGTGAAAGTGGTCATAAGTCACTTTTTTCAGTGTCACTGTAACTTTGGTCACTAAACAAATGGTTGTACATCAAGGACTACCTATACAATTATTGTGAAGCAGCAGCAATTTGGATCAATGAATAATACAGGTCAGTCTTTGCCAATGTGGGCTTGTGCCAGAGGTACAGATTTCAACTCCAAGAATTTTCCAGTCAGCATGAGAGGACTGAGAATTCTGGAGGATGAGGTCCATAACTTGGAAAAGCATCCAGATTGACTAATACTGAAATAATTATTTATGTTCAATTTGACAGCCAAGCATCTTTCCTATTAATACATCAGTTTCTGGAAGGCTGGTAGGATAAGAAAGAAATCTCAGTTGACATAGAAAATGTTATATAAAACTGTTGGGTTCAGCTAGATCATTGATCCACCTTGTCTGTTATAAGTTGGAATAGCTTTCCAAGAATTTCAACCAAGAGATCTGCACCATTTTCACAAATAATATCACAGAGTGTAAACATAATTACTATTATACTTAGCCCCATTTTACAGATAGCAAAACTGAGACACAGCACTTGCTTCTTATCACTGCCCTAGTGTTTCCAGGGCATTAGGTTCCAAACCAAAGTTCCTGCCCAAAGACCAATCATTCACAAATTTCCACTATAAACCTTTTATGGATGTATCCATATATTCCCCTTTAAATCTTGCAATATTAGTGCAGGCCAGGCTTATTTGGACAAGGCATTCTGCCCTGGTTCAACGATCTCAGTGAGCAAGACATCCAGTTATCTCAGGCTGACAAGTTCTTTTGGCAATATCAGAATTGTGGTCCATCTAGGAAAAACAGCGATTTTGGCAGTGAGTTAGCTGTGACTGGAGAAATATCCTTCTCATCTCACAATGGTTGAATTACAAAAGAGAGGATCAGGAGTAGCAAATCTAGCAAGGCATTGTGGGTATTGCGTAGCTCTGCTCCACTCCTCCTCCAATTCTGTGTTCACCAGATTGAATTCATATTTAAACAATTTACTGTAAAAAAAAAGGAGATGAAGGACATCCATTCACTTATGGCAATAAAAAAAAACCCTGATAGGCTGAAGGTGTTCTGAAATGGAATGAGGAAACACCTTTTCTTTAGAATAGAGTGAAGCCAACTGAATTTTTAATCTACACAGCCTAGATACTTGAGTAAGGTTAATGGTTGAAAAGGGACATGGGCACATTAAAAAAAAATCTAGGGTCCCCTAGCAAAAATGGAGATAATAGAAGGTGGGGAAAATCAAGGCTCAGAGCTATGGACAGGAGAGGGGAACTCCTTTCTAGTAAACCCAGCTGACAGGAACCCACTGTGGTTCATTGTACAGCTTCTGCAAGGCCACCTGAAGTTGCTGGAATGTACGCTCCATATTATCATTCACTAAGCAGAGATCAAAGTAATGCCCGTAGCCCCGCTGAATTCGGCAGCTTTCATCCACAGTACGCTTCAGGTCAGCATCCTGGTTAAATACAGAAAATAGCAGATTAGGCTGTAAATCAGAGGAAGGCAACCACTGAACTTCTATAGGTAATTTCATGCCATTCTGAAGTGAAAATATACAAAAACTGTAACACACTCCCTAAAATAAACATATATGTCTCGCTCTTTGTGTATGGTATGTGTATATATACACCTAGGCATATATATATAAAAGTATGTGGGGATGTGCAAGAAAAATTACAATGGTCGTTCCCTTCTTCCTTCCTTCCTTCCCTTCCTCCCTCCTCTTCCCTTCCCAGGAGGTAGGTAAGTGGCTGCTGCTGCGAGTGGGAGTGGGAGCAAAAGATTGCATGAGTGGCTTGGAAACTGTCATGGAACATTGAAAATTAGGATCATGTGACCAGGTCCCAGCATTGGTAAGTTAGTCCATTTGAGGTCTCCTTGTTGACAAGATTTTGCCTTATAACCCACCAATCTGCCCAATTAAAGGTTACAAACACAAACGTGTTAGTACAATATAAAGTTATAGAATTTAGCATGATTAGTTAGCTCCCTTTCCAAATTGTCACTTCTTCTCATTTCCAGATCCTGAAAACTTCTCATGGAGACTCACCGTGAGTTGCTTAGTAGCTACACCACTATCCAAAGCTGCTTTGTTCATAGCTCGTAAAGTCTCAAAATCTGGTGCTTCAATGAACACCACATATGGGACGAACTCAGCTGTCCTCAACACCTTCACAGCCTATCCAAATATCCAACAAAGAGAATAATTGCCATTACAAATGCCCATCTTTCCACACCACTACCATGCCAGGCACTATACAAAATAGAGATGCTATTCACTCTTTTTGTAGTCACACATTTACCCCGGATTTAACCTGATTACAGAATTATTCCATTTTCCAGGTTAGCACAACATTAATTCAGTATCCTGAGATCATACAAATAAACTAAGGTTGACATCAACTTAGTGAATAGCTGTTTCTCCAGGTATGTTGGGAGAAAAATGTGTAGAAATATGATTTGCACAGTAACATGAACACAAGGCAGTATAATTGTCAACATTTCAACAATAACAGAGAAAACTGAATTTGGGGAAATCCCATTTATCTGTCACAGTTAGGATTATTACAACTGAAGAAGCTGGCATATTAAAAATTTATACAGATATACTGATATTTCTAAAAATTACAGAAACCCAGTGTCCGGAATCCTATAAATCAGGGATGTCAAACTGTGGGCCGGATGCATCATGTGCAGGCCACACCCACCCCAGCTCTGCAAAGGCAAAGGCAAAAAATGTCATGATATGTCACGTGACGTGATCAAGTTTGACACCCGTGCTGTAAATGGACAAATCTCTACCCAAGTAACCGGTGGATAATGGGAAAGATTCCCTACCTGTGGGTTAACATCCAGGATACACATTTTGCCTGACTCCACCACCTCATGGATGGAGTCAATCTTGGTTCCATAGAGGTTCCCCTCATATTCACCATGTTCCAGATAGCGGCCTGCTTTGATGTCTCTTTCCATCTCACTTCTAGTCACAAAGCTATATACTTGTCCAGTTTTTTCATGCTCCTTGGGCCTCCGTGAGGTGTCTGTCAGAGATAGATTAAGAAATTGGGTTCAGATAGAATAAACTTTGGCAATGTTTTAGCCTGGATACTGTCATGGTCAGACATAACTTTACAAAAACATTTTTAAAGTAACACAATTTTATGATGCCACAATTTTTGGTATTTTTGAGCAGCGTGGTGGCCTGATTGGTGAAGACACTCGCTTTCCACTTGGAAGGTTGAGAGTTCAATTCTAGGTAGCAACAAATGTTTCTATTTCGAGGCACAAAGAGAAAATATCCGTAGGCATCAGGAAGGGCATCCAACCAATAAATACTCAGCTTCATTCAGTCACCTGAACTCTATCCCGAATTAAGGGATTATAGGGTCTTTTTAAAAAAAGGAAAAAAATCTTTGGTGATTTCACGAAACTGCAACAGGTACACTTCAGAGTCCAATGGTTCTCATTTCCTGATTTTTGAATATGGAGATGACCTGTAACTCCTAGTCATGATTAAAGGTCAGAACTGATATTTAACCTTTGATCCAGGTCCAGAAGAAACTCTTTGCATGGTCCTGGATCTTCTTTTGTTTCTCTAAGTACTGCGGATCCTCCCACTGGGTTTCTATTAGAATCAGGACCTAGTACAGGTAGTCCTCAACTTATGATCACAAGTGAGCGCCAAATGTCTGTTGCTGAGACACTGGTTAAGTGATTTTTGCCCCATTCTATGACCTTTTTGCCACAGTTGTTAAGTGAATCACTGCAGTTATTAAGTCACTAATACAGTTGTTAAGTAAATCAGGCTTCCTCATTGACTTTGCTTGTCAGAAAGTTGCAAAGGGTGATCACATGACCCCAGGATACTGCAACTGTCACAGGTGTGAGTCACTTGGCCAACATCTGAATTTTGATCATGTGACTGTGGGGATGCTGCAACGGTCCTGTGAAAAATGGTCGTAAGTCACTTTTTTTAGTGCCATTATAACTTCAAATGGTCACTGACTGAACTGTTGTAAGTTGAGGACTACCTTTTTAGACTTTTGGGTTTAATCTCTAGACCCCTATGATGTAATGTTCTTTCTTCTCTTTCTTATTTCCTGGTATATTCCTTTCTAGGATTACTCATGTAGCTTCTTCACAGGACCTTTGGTGACAACTTCTTTCTCTTGTGTTGCCTTCGCACAATTTTCTAAGTGAAATCGTTTCATAATAAAGTTGGGATGGTAACTGTCCTCACAATATTTAGGAGATTTATATCCTTTGAAAATAAGAAACACTTCTCTATGGTGTTTAAAGGGGAGAAAAACATCCAGGCTGGGGGATCCAATGCCTCTCACCTTGTTCAACATCACAGACGATGCCTCCATCCAAAATTTCTTTAAGTTAAACAACTGGTTTACAATCTCCCATAGCATGACAAAAGAGAAAGGAAAGTTCTTCCAAGTGCTCGTCAAACCAGTCAACAAAGGGTTTGTTGCACACTTTTAAAGCACTTTGAAAGTGTTCTTCCTCCCCTCCCCAGGGTTTAAAAAAGCTAGCACAGCATTTTAAAAAGCACAGTTCATATTGCATAACCAGTAAATTAAATAAGGCAAATGAAGTGATTGGGCAGGAGGTTGACTATATCAGTAAGAAACAAAACATTCCATATTTTGTAATATTTTTCTTTCCTGCTCTGAAAGAATGGCAAAAACTAGGACAAAACATACAGTAGAGCCAGCATTAATTTAGCAAATTCCCACGGCTGAGTAATCAAAAGGCAAATATCAGATCCTGGTAAAATGAGGTCAGTAAAATGAAGACCTGTTGGGGGCATTATGCATATAATGCTTATATTGTAAACTGCCCAGAGAATGCTGTAAAGAGCTATGGAGTGAGTTTGAAATGTTGTTGTTGTTGTTGTTGTTGTTGTTGTTGTTGTTGTTGTTGTTGTTGTTGCATTTGAGGCTTGAACGTAATGTCTCCAGATATACTAAGCATCATATACTATTATATAGTATTATACAGAACTTCATAGGGACTTAGGTAATCCATTAAGTGAAGAGAACTGAAAAACTAAGAGTAAATCCATATTTCTTCTACATCCACAGGTTGCTTCAGGTACATAATTCCTTCTCAGCCTGCCTATCTATGAAATCAAAATATTTTTCCACTAAAAAGGATCTTAGCATTGCTTAGTATTTCCCAGCAAGAAATTACATGAAGAAAAGGTTTCCATAAAAAACAAGCATGCATAAAATATGCTATTTCTGAGGTAGGTGAATTAATGGCTTAAGACCATAGATGCAGAGAATTGGAAACACGGGCAACCCTTTGAAACACAGGCATGCCCCGAGCCCCATATATTCAAATGCAATGAAGGATGTTTGCCTCATTGTCAGTATTTAAGTAAGATTTGACTCCAGATAACTCCTGTTCCTCAAGTGGAAGAAGTCTGCTGTTGGGTGAAAATCATAGGTTGCCCAACTTACTATGAGTTCTCCTTGCCCAACCTTGCAACTAAACAATGCTACTAAAATATAGTAGAAGACTAGACAGAAAGCCAGTGAGAACAAGTATGGTCAAAAGACACTCTGTTCCGAACTCCACTACAGCCCTGACCCACATGGGATGGTAGTTCCATACTGAGACTGGTCAGACATGATAATCTTGTTCTTAATACTACGCCGTCCAACCCCCTGGGCACCGATGAGCACCAAAGTTTTCCTGCGGAAAGGGGGCATTCGAGCCACTTCTTCATAGATCAGTAGCTCGTGTCGATCGAACTCTGCAATGAAGAGGAAAGATATCACTGTTAACTGTACTGCAGAGTTAACTGGTCACTAGTCCCTGTGACCTTCTGAGACTGGTTAGACTACAGAGTTCATTTCTCTAGGCTGAGCTGGGTAAATTCAATCTTGGCAGTTTTTCCAAAGAAAAATATTTGGACAGATTTAAAAAATTGCCAAAATGGATTTGCTTGATATTTTTATCTTATATTCCATATATGAAGAAATTATTCTTTTGAAGCAGTCTGATTCATCAAAATGGAGACAACATTGCTAAGTTACCATTTGACAAATCAAACCCCTCTATTCCAACTCCCCAAATCCATCATTTACTAGGAATGCCAACCCTACCAGACCTCTCCATCTCCCAAATTAGCTATTAAAAATTCACAGTTCTGCAAGCAAACACGAAGTAGGAGAAATAGAATAATAAATTCTAAACATATTGTTCTTTTGAAGAGTCTGTACAAAAATATTTAAAGCCAGAATGGCATGAAACCAGGTTTCCTCCCTGAGAGTATCTGCCCATTCCACCAGGTCAGACAAGGCAGGCAAGTGTCTGGTTGTCTAGCTTAAATGTTGTCATTTGGCAGGACTTCAGGAATATGCCTTTTCTGTGGTTCCCCCAACCCTCTGGAAGAGCCTCCCCTCTGAGTTTTGGAAGATCTCTGCCCTATTAACCCTTTGGAAGAGTGAAACCTGGCTCTTTACCTGGGCTCTAGATTAGGATAGAAGCAAGTCCAACAAGGTTAAGAGTATGGGGACAATATGTGATACTGTGTAAACCACCTATGATTATTTTGCATAATATAGGCAACCATGTACATTTTTAAATAAACATAGTGCCCTCTGGAAGAGCCTCCCCTCTGAGTTTTGGAAGATCTCTGCCCTATTAACCCTTTGGAAGAGTGAAACCTGGCTCTTTACCTGGGCTCTAGATTAGGATAGAAGCAAGTCCAACAAGGTTAAGAGTATGGGGACAATATGTGATACTGTGTAAACCACCTATGATTATTTTGCATAATATAGGCAACCATGTACATTTTTAAATAAACATAGTGCCAAGAAAGAAAATTTTGCCTCTCCTTACCTTTCTTCTATTCAAAATACCACCTTGGTGAACAACAGGCTGGGATGGAGAAGATGACAGGACACAGTGTTTTGTCAAGGATTTCTGCAACTATGTTCGCTTCAGGCATTAGTTAGATGAGTACTATACTTGCCTGCATTTTTGGTGGTCAAATACATCATCCTTTTCTTTTTCTTTCCACTAAGGCTTCCACACAAGGCCCCTGCCAAAGGAAGAAAGAAAATGTGAAGCAAATTCAGTAAACTGGAATAAGAGAAGTAAAATTCCAGAATGAGACAGCTCTAGGAAATAATTAATTATTTTTTTTTTTATTTTATTTTAATTCCATTTATATCCCGCCCTTCTCCGAAGACTCAGGGCGGCTTACAAGCTTAGCAGTAGCCTTCATTCTATGTATATGCCTGCTTATTAGGGCTTTCACACACACCCCAAGCGGCATTATTACAAAGTCAGCTTAATTGCCCCCAACAATCTGGGTCCTCATTTTACCTACCTCGGAAGGATGGAAGGCTGAGTCAACCTTGAGCCTGGTGGGATGCGAACCTGCACTAATTGCAGGCAGCTGGTGTTAAGGAGGCATTAGCCCACTGCTTCACCAAGGCTCCTTAATAATAAAAAACCTGTTTAAGAAATGGTCTAATTATAGTAATTGTTCTCAGCTTATAATCAAAGAGCTGTCAATTCAAATTCTATCTATGTGCTTGAGGGGTTTTTTTGATGGGATAAAACAAAAAATGACCTCTACATGATATGATATTGGTGAGCAGTAATGAATCATTAAAATGGTCCAATCTTAGTTGAATCTTGTACACTGAAGCAAATGTTAAACTAAAGGTCTTTAGTGTGATCTAATAGGGACGCGGTGGCTCAGCGGGTTAGGATGCTGAGCTTGTCAATCAGATGGTTGACAGTTTGGCGGGTCGAATCCCAAGTGCTGCGTAACAGAATGAGCGCCTGTTACTTGTCCCAGCTCCTGCCAACCTAGCAGTTCGAAAGCAGGTAAAAATGCAAGTAGAAAAATAGGGACCACTACGGTGGGAAGGTAACAGCGTTCCGTGCGCCTTTGGTGTCTAGTCATGCCGGCCACATGACCACGGAGACGTCCTCGGACAAGCGCTGGCTCATCGGTTTTGAAACGGAGATGAGCACCGGACCCTAGAATTGGAAACGACTAGCACGCATGTGCGGGGGAACCTTTACCTTTACCTTTAATAGGCACATTATCCAACTGCAGCCAGACAGTGATTTATATACTTTGAAATAAGTAAAATAATTAATATTACCGTCTGAAAAAGTATCTCACCCCTTAAAATTGTTAGAAATCCAGAGTATAGTATTATCTAACTATGCTACAAATTCACAAAACTGAAGAGCAAGAAAAACAGGGAAGGCTCAAGACCAATAAAAACAAAAAGACATGAATGAAAAATAATACTTACACCTCCATAATTTCAAATAGAAATATTTTAATAAATGATTAGGAAAATACACCTTGACATTATTTCTTTTGTTATCCTTACTTACTTTTCCACATAATCACTGGTCTACTCTGCCAACAATGGACAGGTTTCCTAAGGCTGTCATAAAAATCTCCACAGATTGTCCCTTCAATTTGGTCTAGAGTACAATTATTTCTACTACTTCATTTGGATAAAGAGAAGCCCATAAAGGTATTTCTTCAATTGTGGCAAAAAGTTGAAGTTGCATAGTGCCAAGACTAGACTGCATAGCAGATAGGGTAACACAGTGAAATCCAACTTTGCAGTTACCTCTTGAATGGTTCATAAAAAATCCTAGAGTTGTCACGTTGCCGCAAAAATCTGTTGTTTTTAAACTCTGCTTAATTATTTAAAAATTTCAAGTATTACAATGTAATCCTCTGAGTTGTGTTGCCAGATTCAAGGAAATCCATTGAATAACAATACTGATACTTCATGTCTGAATCAGAATCATAAGCCCATGTTTTGTGGTTTGTCACAATGCTATGACAAAAATTCATCACCTTCTTTCTCATTGCATGACAACAACAACTGCTGTACATTTCAGTTCTTGAAGCTGTTATCTCTGCTGTCAGAATGTGAGCAACCTTTTTTGCATAAACTTTCTGATGCTGAAGAATGTTAGTAATGAATCACATACAGTTCTGCAAAACACTTAAGTTTTGCAATTCCCTTTTTATTGTCTTCATTTATTTCATCAATTTTTATGATGTAAAACTCTTTTGTTGCTCTTCCTGGCCACCTACAGATAATCTTCAACTTACAACTACAATTGAGCTCAAAATTTCCCTTGCTAAAGAAGGCAGTTTTACCTCATTATACCATCTTTTTTGCCACAGTTGTTAAGCAAATAATCACATTTGTTAAGTGAATCATGCAGTCATTAACTGAATCTGGCTCCCCTATTGACTTTACTTGTTGGAAGCTGACTGGGAAGGTTACAAATAGTGATCACACGACCTTGAGACAGTGCAACTCTCATAAATACATGCCAGTGGTCAAGTATCCAAATTTTGATCACATAACTGTGTTGCAACAGTTGTAATTGTGAAAAATGGTCATAAGTCACTTTTTCAATGCCGTTGTAACTTTGAATAGTCATTAAAAGAATGGTTATAAGTCAAGGACAACCTATACTTTGCTCTTGATTTCAGAGATCAGCTTTTCCCAGTTCACTATTTTTATATATTTTTGTCCCAAATAGAGAGACTTCAGCAGTCAAAAATTCAATCACTGCACATTGTTTAAAGTGCATTGAGGAATATTCGCTGGAGATCTCCATTTTATGAACCTTTTGGAAGGGGTAAAAAAAAAGATGCTAAAAAAGTGACAGAACTTCAAGCACATCAGCACTGCTATCTGTTAGTGGCGTTATTTACCCACCTTTATTTATTTAAAGATTTATAGGGCTGCTTAACTCAAGTCTCCAAAATTAGAGACAAAATTAAAAAAGAAAGAAAGAAAGCAAAGAAAATTAACCACAAACTTAAACTTGTGAAATTGGAAGAAAAATAAACCTGAATTCTTCCCAAAGTCTCCCCCAAGAGTAAGTTCAGAGAGAATAATCATTGGTGCATAAAGATTAAAATGTTGGACTTAGTCCATGGAGGGCTGAGCTCAGTTCCATTAAATATAAAGCTCACTGAACGGGAGAAAGTTAAGTGGGGAAGATACTAATCCTTTTTTCTGATAAAAATAATACCTTGAAATGAAATGCATCAGTTAAACTATACAATTCATAGCCAAAAATGTTGAGATAACATCAATTCTTTAGAAAGATGGCGAGGAAAAAAAACGGAGGAAACATTATTACACTGGTAGCTTTATATAATCTCTGGACCAGAAGGAAATAAAGTATATCTTAAATGCCAACTATTGGACAGTAGCAGTATAAGATGCTATCACCCTCATATGCTACTTATGAGTTTTGGGGTTGCATCGGGTTGCTCATTGATCAAACAGGCCTTAGACCAGAGCCAGCAAGGCTGTCTTTTGTTGTTTACACTTTGATGTTCATGAATGCTTGTAGCCAGATCGCTAACATGGACATGTAGCACTAATTTTCTATTGGTCTTATTGACATTATAGAGAATCTTGTTTTCCATGTCCCTAAGTGGTTCCAATTCTACTGCTGATAGGATCTCTGCCTGTTACCTGAAGATGGTGTGACTTCAAGGTCGCGCTTCACAAAAGCCTTGCGCTTCTCTTCCAGCAGCTGGCTTGGGATCAGCCCTGCACTCCCACCTTCCACATGGCAGGCCTGCAAAAACAAAGGGAGGTTTGAACCTCTGGAATAGGGGTCAAGTTCGGTCCTCAACAGGCATTTCCTTTGTTTAAACAGACAGGACCAGGCAGAGAAATTCTTGCATTTTCTTCCTACCAGTTTCCATTTAGTATAACAAAGGAAACTTCTTCATCAACTAAGGAAATTTCTTTAGTTTCTTTAGATTCTGTGCTTTAGAAACCTCTTCAACAACTAAGATAAACTTTGGTAAAATTCTCAAGAGTGTGTGTGGTTACAAGAAGGCCTATATTTCCTTGCCCAGTTCTGTCTTCAGTGGTTTGCATTGGCTCTCCATATTTCTATTAAATTCCAAGGAAATTCATCTGTGGAGCTTTTTTAAATAGATAGCCAGGCTATGCTACTCTCTCTCCTTCTAGGCTTATACAATTGGGAGATAATTTATAATGTTGCCCAGGTTCTATGAACCTACAAGTTTATTTTCTCACTGCAACTAGGCCACATGGGAAGAAAGAATAATGGGATGGTTTAATGGGAACAAGACTGGTCTTGCTGCAGTGGCAGATATTCCAAATAATTGCCACCAAGTGGCTGACAGAATTCAGCGTGCATCAATCTCAAAATATATTAAATTTATATTTCTTTGAGGAAGCTCAATTACTGTCTCTGTGATAAGAATCAATCAAAATAAGTGTATGGCCTATATGGTATAGGTAATACTCAACCCATCCCTAATTCAAATTTGATTTCAAGAGTTATGTGGAAAACTGTTAGGAACTACTTTTAACAAAAAGTATAAACTCATATTTAACAAACTCTGTCAAAAGCATTGATGTCAACATCTTTTCCATACTCCACTTCAGGTTTTAGCAATGGCAGCATCTTCATATCTGCATTTAGCAGCAGTGGCAGCATCATCATATTGCTCTCCATTTAATATTAATATTATATTATATTTCCTTCTGGCAATATTATATTATATTGACTTCTGCCTTCTGCCTACCACCTCTTATAGCAATCCAGAACAGAGTAAATTTGAGAAAAATGATATATTTCTAAGCCCAATAGATAGCTTGGCAGAAGTTGGAAAAATTTCCAACATATACTGGCAATGAGCAGGGAAAATTTCTTAATATATAAGAAAGGGGAGCTAAAAGGTAGGGCAATTGGCAGGAATTTTATCACTTCACCACAAAAAATGGGAGATGGTGGAAACATCAGGGGTTTAACTGAGTGGGAAGGGGCTGGGGATATTACTGGTTCTATTCTGTTCCGTTTAGATTTCAACTTACTGTGAATTTTTTCTCTTGTTCTACCCAAAATACTCTCTCACTAACAAGACAGTCTAGAATACAACTACAGAAAGAGGTTAACATAAGAAGACTGTGATTATGTTCCTTTGAACTGAAGCTCGTTAACTTTACAGTAGTGCTAAGCTTTTTAGTAAACACTTATAAATTACCAAGAAGGGCTCAAAATATTTTGCTGCCTGACACAACGTGTGTTGTCCCCATTCTCCACTTCTATTCCAGGAACAGATATTAATATAAACTAGCAACTGGTCAGGATCCCCTCCATTACACTTACAAATAGCATGCTAGTTAAGGAGTGAAAAATAAACTCTAAGATATTGGCATGGCTGAGGGTTCTGGAAGAATAATTAGGAAGCTGTTACTACTCTAAAGACATTCTACATTAGTAAATTGCCTACTTCTACCTAGTGACAAGAGTTATGAATTTTGTCCTTGCTGGACCTTATATCAAGTCCCAGTATTACAAATGGTTCATCAACAGACACAAGGGTTATACCTGCCACCAGTTGGGATCATCCTGATTGACAATCTGAAGAAGATCTCCAGCTACAAATTTCAGACCAGCTTCCTTGCATGGAATGAGGTTGTCAGTGACTGGATCATAGTCAAAATGTGCCTTCACAAATACCTGAGGGAGGAAAAGGAAGCTGTGTGAGAAGAATTGTTTCGTTTCATATATATAAATTTTATTAAGAATTGTTATTATTATAATAATAAAACCTAAAACAAATTGAAAGAAAATAGAATAGAAAGAAATAAAAAGTACAAGAAAAAAGAGAAAAAGTTGGAATATAAAAAGAACAGAAAAAAGAAATGTATTTCCAAGCTTTATCATAACAACTATAAATAAATTAATAACTCTTCACTCCCTCTAAGGCTACAAACTTCTCTTCATCCCTTATCCCAGGAGCATAAGTTGGATAAGAATAACTGTGAAGAATGAGAATCAAAGAACTGATCAAGAGTCCCTGAACTCTAACTTATCAAGTTTGAAACAATCAAACAAACAAAACCTGGAGATCTTTAGTGTATTGAGATTTTACTGTTACTGACTCATTAAGCATTCTGTGATCCAGTATTGTTGCCTGATTACTTTGACTTGCTTGATATAATGTAATGGTTTGGAAATAATTCTTCTACAGGCCTCAATAAGGTAAGCACACAAAAAACCTGACTCCTGACTCTACTGTGTTTTTCTTGATCAGAAGAAAAAAAAATCAAGATTCACCATATATTGCACAACTGGCTCCAAAAAGGTAGGAATACAGAATGTAAAGCTAATGCAGTAAAATTGTTTGAAAGATGAAAGTGAGAGGAGATGAGGTTGCTTTTTCTTTGGTACAATTTACTAATAAATTATTTACAACTGAACATAGTAGCATCAGGAATAGCAGTAAAGAATGGAGTAATTCATTCCTGTATTTTCAGGGACAAGTTTCTTCGGACTAATATGAGTATATTTTCCTAATACGTCCATATCCACATCTTTTTCTCAGCTGCTTTTCTTAGAATTCATGTTTTCTTACACAACCCAGAACTGAACCTCAAAATCCAAAGAATCCTGCAAATAGCTACCCGTATTCTTAGCTACATTTTCATCTGAATACATTGGGGTAACTGAGATAGCTTATGCACATGGCTTTATGTAACTTTTCTCCATTGCCAACAACAGCCCTCTTGTGACCTGAAAACAACAATCCAACAATCAAAGTCATAGCCTACGTACAATTAAAAAATCCACAAAACAAGAGCATGGCTAGTATAGGATCATCCATTCTGCCAGTTGTCTCTTTTTTGAACAATGGATCCTGGCAGTGGAAGGCAGCCAATGAAAAGCACTTGTAGGGTTTTTATTTTTTTCTTCCCCCTGCATCATAGACTCCTTTTATTTGCACTCCAGCCAGCACAAAACCGTTGATGTCCCTGGGGAAACAGTCATATCTGAGCCTGTCTGTACAGGACATTTCATTCACACTCCTCTTCCTCCACATACAAAAGCTTGCAGAGTTGGAACAAAGACTGGGATTTGCAAAGGAACTCTGAGACTCAATACTTCTTCAGCAACAAAGGTAGAAAGAAATTTCAGCTCATCTCTTCCCCAAATCTCCATTTCTGGATTTTCCGTCAACATTTCTACAATGCACAGCATTGAGAATTCAATTCTGTTGGTATAGTAAAATAAAAATGGATGTGTAGGTCATTGGAAAAGAAAATGGAGACTGGGGTTTCATTGGCTGAAAATAGTTGTACATGTGTTGTAGGAATAGTCTGAGATATTGAAATTAGACTAATGTCACTGTCCAAACATAAATTGCAGGGAAGCCCAAGGCAGAGGCTGAAAATGACAAGACATATTTTACTGTGAAGCTACTTTTAATTTAGTAAAAGTTAATTCATCTAGCTGTAGCTTGACAATTTGGCTGTGTTAGCAAAGCATGGAAGGCCACAGTGAGGAAAAAGGCAATTGATATCAGAGGACCAAAGGTGGAAGCCACATTTAACCTTTCCTCTGTCTTTTTTCTCTGTTGTAAATTGCATCCACAATTGTCACTCCAAACTGGAATTCAAATATCCCCCTGGAACAGGCAGGCAATGGCCATTTCATCCATCTCAACTTTATCCCCCTTCCAAAAAAGGTTGAAGCCCCAAAGCTAAATACATTACCCATTCTCAACTGACCTTTTCACCATAGTAAAGTGCATCTGTACTCAATTATAGCTAGGGAAGCTTCCTCCACACAAGTATAGCCTTACAAATGCATTTACATGAAGGAAAAAAATCTTGCTGAATTTCTGTGTGCCTTAATTAGCTACCATCTATTTGTTATGCTCACTGATGGGAAATAAGAAGGGTGTATTAGCAGCTAGCACAGAAGTCCTCAATAGGGTATGCGGGGACACCAATGAACCTTCAGCCAGAACTCATGGAATGCATATGGTTCTTTGCATCTCCTATCTTTAATAGTATATAGATTTTTCAATACAAAAAAAAGAGATATTTGGCTCTAGTATACAGTAAAGATCCAAACTTTAGTAACATTTTTAACTCAAAAAAGAAAGAAAAATCCTCAGCATGACAATCACGCTTAGCTGATTTCTGACCTTCCTGTCTTTCTCCTCCCAAAAGATAATGGTAAACTGAGAATGATAGAGTACATTTGAAGAAGTGAAGGGATAGCAAAGATTACATATTTATTTTCTGGTAAACTGGTGTTCACTGATTGGCTACATCTACCATAACAGAAAATTCAGAGCCGTCACCTTCCAACCAATTTAGGTGATGCCCAAAGCACATTTATTTATTTTATTTATTTATTTTAATTCCATTTATATCCTGCCCTTCTCCGAAGACTCAGGGCGGCTTACAAGCTTAGCAGTAGCCTTCATTCTATGTATATGCCTGCTTATTAGGGCTTTTCACACACACTCCCAAGCGGCATTATTACAAAGTCAGCTTAATTGCCCCCAACAATCTGGGTCCTCATTTTACCTACCTCGGAAGGATGGAAGGCTGAGTCAACCTTGAGCCTGGTGGGACTCGAACCTGCACTAATTGCAGGCAGCTGGTGTTACTTAAGGAGGCATTAGCCCACTGCTCCACCAAGGCTCAGGTCCTTAAAAATTTAGAGACATATGATCTAGGTAGACAGAAACTTGATTTCAGCCATTGTCTAATAGAAGGATATGCATTAAAAAAAATAAAGTTAACCCCTAATAACAATATATTAAGATATTAATGGGCAAAACTTACACATAATGTAGCAAAATTTTGCTCTTTTTGGAGAGATAGATTTACCATGCTTGTCTAACAAATAATGCAAATAAATATTATCAAAGTTCCACAGAAACTTAAATTTAAATTTAAATAAAAAGAGGTAATCAGGTGATGATGAATGTCCCTATAGACACTGGCAGTAGAAAAGAACATGGGCACCTGTTTACAGGTTTCATGCAATATACTAAAGGTAACTTAATAAGTTTGGATTGGATAGAACTGGAGAATGGAAGACAAGAAACAAATGTCTGCAGGAGCTTCTCACAGTGTGGTTTATCTGGTTTTGATTTATGGTCTTGTATAATTTTACCAAGGGACGCGGTGGCTCAGTGGGTTAGGATGCTGAGCCTGTCCATCAGAAGGTCGGCAGTTTGGCGGGTCGAATCCCGAATGCCGCGTAACAGAGTGAGCGCCTGTTACTTGTCCCAGCTTCTGCCAACCTAGCAGTTCGAAAGCACGTAAAAAATGCAAGTAGAAAAATAGGGACCACTCCGGTGGGAAGGTAACAGCGTTCCGTGCGCCTTTGGCGTCTTAGTCATGCTGGCCACATGACCATGGAGACGTCCTTGGACAAGCGCTGGCTCTTTGGCTTTGAAATGGAGATGAGCACCAGCCCCTAGAGTCGGAAACGACTAGCATGCATGTGCGGGGGAACCTTTACCTTTATCTATAATTTTACCAATTGTAGTTTATTGAATAAACCACTATTATTTAACTTTGGCTTAGTGCAATGTACTAATCTGATTTTATAGTCCAATCTTATGTTCCAATCTTTCTCAGCCTGCTCCTTCCACAAGTACAGGAACTTCTTTTGGTCATGTTATTGTTAGTTGCAAAGTCGTGTCTGACCCATCGCAACCCCGCGGACAATGTTCCTCCAGACCTTCTTTTGGTCATACTGGTGGAGAATTATGAGATTTGTAATCCCAACACATATGGACAGATACAGGTTTAAGGTTAACTTTTATACAGTTAGTGGTACCTGCTTATATGGCAAACAAACAAATATTGATCAGTTTTGAAGAGCCCTAGGGAGTTTTTTTTCCATGTTCTTCTGTACTCTGAAGAACTATGAGACAAGACTGGTTTATGCTGAAGAACAGCTCAGTTTAAACCTTTGACTTCTAAGCAGGAATTTGCTCATAGCACTTATCAACTCCTCTAGGATTATATTAGCAAAGGAATGTGTGGGAAACCTGTAGTTTTTCATTGTCATGATGACATTAGTGGACCATACATAACTGAGTTGACATCTGCTTATTAAATTCTTACACCACTTTGCCCCAAACACTCATGCATTAATTCGTGTTTAAATCTCTCTGCATGACATAAAGAAAGCTCTATGTGGTGGAGCAGAATGAAAAGTATTTTGGCTACGGGAAAACAGGGGTGGGGAGGACTAGGACAGGCTAAGTGCCCAGATGTGTCTCTTTCCCCTAAGCAGAACTTGTCAGGAATAAAGAATGACAGCATTCAGCTACAATTAGAATAAACACACATGTTGATTTCTGATATGTCACTTTCATTCACTTTGGCCCATGATCCCATTCAAGTTATGAATCTCTGGCATTTTCCCTTCCTGGTTAAGCACATTTTAAGACTGATGCTCCACGCCAACTCTAAGAGGAGGAACAGTCCCTTGTTTCACCTCTCTATATATTGATGTACTTTTTAATTTTCTTTAATTTAAAATGTTTATAGAGACACTTGAAGGACATCAGATTTCCTAACTCTGTTAGTGAATCAAATGAAAAAAAAATTGAATTACTCCTTGCAACCATTATTTAACAAGTTCTGATCATTCAGAAATAACTGAACAGCAATACAGTTGAAAAAAAATGGTTACATTCTTGAGCTCAAATACATTGGCTTTCTTGGAAATCCCTGTGAACTTGGATGTAGTGGAGATGATTTTTTCCCCCAGGAGATAAATCAAGAATCTTTTTATCAACACTTTTAAAACCCTACTGCAACCTTTTCACAGATTGTACCACTTTTAGGACATGACAATATTCGAGTACCACCAGTGTTTAGCAAGATGTCAAAAGCGTGATGACTGGGGAAAAAAGGGGGGTGGATTTTGGGTTTTACTGATTAGATTTATTTGTTGTTATAGAAATGGCTAGTTTATAATATTACGGAAAAGTAAAAAGTTGAGGTTCAATGTTAATGCTTCCTTCTACTGCAACAGAGGAAGTCAGAAGTCAGTATCTTTTCTTTTTCCCTTCCTTGTCCCCCTCACTTTTCCCCTCTTCTTCCTCCCCACTATGTCCTACTATTTGCTTTTGTATTTTTGTATTTTATTCCATAATCTAATAAAATGTTACAAACCATTAAAAAAAGGAAAAAAAGTACCAGTTTTAATTTCTTTGGTGGTGGTTCCTTTGCTCTCAGGCCACCCGGAGGACCCCTGGGCAGTGCAGGCTGACCAGAGCCCTGGGCAGTGGAGAGCAAGCGCCCACCTCAGCCCAGCCTTCCCCAAGGGGGGGGGCAGCTGCACTTAGCTTCTCCTTGAGGCTGCTGCTTGGCTTGCTCTCCTTGGCCAGGTTGCTCATGGTGTGTGCGGGAGGGCAAAATGTGTGGGCCAGAGGGAGGCCCAATCCCTCTCCATATGAGGAGCCCTGGCTTTGTAACCAAAGCATCCTCAGCAATAGGATGGAAGACCACCAGGAGAGTCAGGAGGAGGGGACAAGGGGATGGCAAAAGGAAAGCAGGGTTGGTTGTGGCCAAGTGCTGAGGCAGGACTTCCCTCAGACCCTCCCTCCTTCTCATTATAATCTCCTTCCTTCCTTCCTTCCTTCCTTCCTTCCTTCCTTCCTTCCTTCCTCCTTCCTTCCTTCCTTCCTTCCTTCCTTCCTTCCTTCCTTCCTTCCTTCCTTCCTTCCTTCCTTCCTTCCTTCCTTCCCTTTTTTTTAAACTGCTAGAGGCTCCGGGCAGAGGTGGAAACAGGCAGGCAGTGGTGGGCAGAGGCTTCATATTTTGACCCCTCCCCCCTGTTGTTGCCTCTGTGTGGCTCTCAGCTCACCTATCCTAGACCTGCGCATCTCTCTCTCTCTCTCCCTCTCCCTCTCCCTCCCTCCCTCCCTCCCTCCCTCCCTCCCTCCTCTCTCTCTCTCTCTCTCTCTCTCTCTCTCTCTCTCTCTCTCTCTCTCTCTCTCTCTGTGTGTGTGTGTGTGTGTGTGTGTGTGTGTTGGCAGGAGGGTCTCACCCCTTGCAGCCCTGTGCCCTCAACAGAGACCTTCTGTGATGGCAGGCTGTAAACTAATGAAAGCTGTTTTTTGGAGTATTTGCTTCTTTTTCTCAACATGTCACCAATCACATCATGCCCTGCACCCCTCAGCTCCCACCCCCAGCCCCATGGAAGGCTGCAAGAAGCTCCCAGCTTCTCTTATCTCTCCCTTTCTTTTTCTCCCCAATGCCACAGCATTGGGCTGCAAGAGGTGAGACCCCTCCATGCATGCACACACACACACACACACACACACACACACAAACACAAACAAACACATGCAATGGTCTGGGAGAAGTGAGCAGAGAGCCAGGCAGAGGCCCTTCAGGCACAGAGGCAAGGATGAGGGGAGGGGTCAAAATGGGAAGGCTCCTGCCTGGAAAGTTGGGCAGCTTAAAAAAATAAACCTGCAAAGCGCTCAGAATGTGGCCCCCAGGGGTACTGGGCCCCACGTGATCACTGCCTCCTCCTATGCATGGGCCCAAGGGGTGGGTGAGGCAGCAAGGCTGGTTCCAGGGCTGCCCCGTGGATCTAAGTCTGAGCGCGTTCTGGCTTTGATGTTAGCTATGAGGTTGTAAATCAGCACCCGGTCAGCCTTGGCTGGCCTCTCTTCTTTCTGAGCGGTCAGCAGGGACAGCGGGCGCTTGCCGCTTCCTGTGCGCGTGCCCAGGGGCAGGGCGGGGGCAGCTCCTCACTGGCCCTTTCCTGCCAAAACCTCCTCTTTTTATATCGTTTCCTCTCTCCTCCCCTCTCCTTTTCCGTGCACCTTTAGCTAAGGGCTGCTTTCGGAAGCACCAATCAGCTGGAGCCTGGCGCTGAGACCCGACAGTTCTGCAGAAGCACCGAACAGCTTGAAGCCACGTGCACAAATCCTGGGGCCTCTGCCGACCCCTGACAGCCCTGCAGCTCCATCTGTCTCTCCCTCAAGGCTTCTGCAACGCTGCTGCCACTTCAGCTCATTCCTCTCCCCTCCACTACCACATCTCTAGGACGGTCACATACTACCGGCCAGGTGCCAAAGTACCACTGGTTAAAAAGCTCTGCCCTACTGAAATAGATACGAATGATATATAAGAAATTTAGAATAGAGAACTGGAGTTTCCTATACTACAAAATCAGTGATCTCACATTTTAACACCCAATTACCTTTCTTATAATCTTAGCACAAGATTAATTACAGGTAGTCTTCAACTTATGACCACAACTGAGCCCAAAATTTCTGTTGCCCTATTTTACAACCTTTCTTGCCATAGTTGTTGAATGAATCACTGCAGTTGTTAAGTAAGTAGCATGGTTGTTAAGTGAATCTAACTTCCCCATTAGCTTGTCAGAAGGTCACAAAAGGTGATCACATGATACCGGGACACTGCAACCATCATAAATATGAGAGAGTTACCAAAAGTCTGGATTTTGATCATGTGACCATGTGGGGATGCTGCAATGGTCATAAGTGTGAAAAAATGTCATGTCACTTTTTTCAGTGCCACTGTAACTTTGAATGTTCACTAAACAAATGGTTGTAAATCAAGGACTACCTGTAATCAAAATTATATGCAGATCACTGGACCAATTAACTTTTAAAAAACAATAATATCAAACTCTGCTTTGGATATTCCTTGTTTTGTTTTTTATTGGTTTACTATTCATGCTATGGTGAATCAAATTCAGGGAGCTGATTTAAGCTATGTTGCTAAGTTATATTCCAAAACATTGAAATTTCTCTATTTATTAAGAAATTTGAATTAATCATGCTTCAACTGTTGTCAAAATTTATCATATGTTCCTGGAAAGACATATGTGTACTGGATACCAAAGATTGGCTTGATAAAAATGTCACCTTTCACTTTTTGAATGGACTCTTTTCAGAATATCAGTTGGATGATATAATTTTACGTGGTCAAGATTTGTTGCTAAAGATGAGTTGTAGCAGTTCTTAAATAAACATAATTAGCACTGTTATAATTGAATTAGCATTTTTCCTTTCCTTTTAATATAATAGATCTTTAATGTCTTCTTTTATTTTATATGGGTTCACTTATTTTGTTTTTGCTTTTCTAGATGTATAAAATAATAAATACTATGAAAGATATGTTCCATATTTTACTCTAATTAGGAAGAATAATGATCACAAGTAGCAGTATCATACTGAGGATGTGGGATTACTTCTCCTACCTGGCGTGGTGGATGCGGCTCCTGATAACTGGGCAGGATCTTGAGTACAACACTTCCACTTGCATTTTTTAGCACTTCTTGGAGGGCTCGTGGATCACTGCCCACCTCTTGCCCATTCACCTCCTTGATAATATCACCCACATGCAGCAACCCCTGCTGATCAATCATGCCACCGTGTAGGATACGTGCAATAACCAGCTCACCACGCTCCACACGGAAAGTCACACCCTAGGAGGAGAGAAACAAATGCAAACCCAGGGACCTTGGATGATTTGAAAAAAAGCAACTCTAAGCTAAAGTCAAACTTGGTTAGGCTATAGGCTAGGCTGGGAATTTTTTTAAAAAAACCTACCTCTTGAATGAAAGAATGACATACTAGTTCCCTGTTATTTTTAAGAAAATAAGATGTAGTTTCCAGGAGTTGACTTTAATTCAAAAGTCTTTGATGGTGATGATTACATGCCATTAGGTCATAGATACTTCTTAACACATAGATTTTCTTCAACAAACATCTGTCCCCAGCCTGGTCCTTCAGATCTTCCAATGGTGCATCTATCTCCACTGTAACCCAGCACACCACTCTTGCTGCTGATCCTTCTCTGCTCTCTCCTTCCACTTTTCTCAGCATGAGACCCTTCCTTAGGAAGCTACAACTTTGCATAATGTGTCCATAGTAGGATAATTTGAGCCTGGTCATTCATGCCTTGAGAATTCAGGTAGGATATGCTCAATGATCCATTGATTTAGTTGCTTACTTATCCCTTCCTAGAACACACAGACACACAGACACAGACACAGACACACACACACACAAACACACACACACACACACACACACACACACACACACTACAATGAGATAGCACAGCAGGACTTGATGGGGGAGCTAAGAGTCTTTACCTTTCTAATATTCACATAATGTTTCGCATTTTCCGTTCAGTTACCAAGAGCATCTATTACTCATCCCTTAGATACCTCCCTCATGAATTGCAAAATGCAGTAGGTTGATGTATTGGGAAGGGAGACAGTTTGAGACTGGCTAAGAAGAACATGTAGAAGTCCTCCTAAGCTTCTCCAAGCTTCATATTCTTTTTTTTTAAAGGTGAATTTTCCTTTTCTTTTTTATTTTTCAAATACATGTTTTAATATCTATAAAGAATATAAGATAATGATATTCTTTAATGATAAAGATAATAAAGAGGGGGAAATGAAATGTGGACAGATAGCCAACACATCTTGAATAGGAAAACCTAAAATATCATATAGTTAATATATTCTACTACATAATGAAAAATTGTAAATGTTATACAGGATTTCATAAAAGTGAATTTTCCAAAGCACTTTCACAGCAATAGATGTTAGAGGCATCAGCTGGTCTGTGGTGAACCCTGCCAGGAATTCTATGGGAAGTATATGTCCATTTAAAATGTAGTACATAAGTAAAACTAAATAAAACAGTTCAGAAACACTTTAAAAGCAATGATAGATGACAGCAAAATTAGAAGCAGAAATTATAATGACAACGAATTCTCTTCCTTTCTATTCCCTTTTTCTAAGTCAGACATTTTCAAAACTTTAAGCATTCCTCACTCTGTGATCTTTCAGTTCCTCTCTACATTTTCGTCCCATATCATGTAGCTGGATAACTGGCTAGCAATTTATATAAATTTATATTCACTCAGGAATAGACTGCACTGTCTGGTGATTTGGAAATAATTTATTTCTAAACAATTAGATATTTATTTCTAAACAATTAGACTCAGTCCTCTCCATTAACAAAAGATGAATTTTCATTCTCATCAAACAACATAAATCTGCTTATATCAAACCTTCTTTTGTTTTGTAACACTTTCTTCAGGTGTCAAATATTAGATGGTAAGCTCTTTGGGGCAACGATTTTGTTCTATGTTTTTGAACATAATTTGTGCTGACACTATACATAAGCCAACAACTGGTATAAAATCCAACCTATAGAAGGTATTTGCTCACCAGGTGTTCGCCAGCAGTCTTACGAATTCCCACCATGCGTACAGCATCTGGTGGAACTGGCTGGTTGTTGAACATGGGGTCCAGGACAGGACTGGGTGGTGGAGTCTCGTAGCTCTTAGAGGCAACAGAATCATGGGTTTCCAAAAGGGACTGAGAAAAGGAAAAGAAAGGGATAGCGACAGAGCAGAGGGGGGGAGAAGGAAAGACATAATCAGCTGAGACCAGAAACTGGCAAATCAAACATATTGGGGGTGGGGGGTGACTAAGGCTAGGATGGGCAATGTCAGTGGGTATCCAAATGGTCTTGAATGCCAATGCCCATCCAGGTAGCTATCCAGTAGGAAGTTCACATTAAAGTAGAAAAATACGTCTCTCCTCCCCAAAACACTTTCCCAGGGAAATACTGTAAGCTGTTAGCTCAGTCATAAAACATTTAAACACAAAGAAATGTTGATTATAACATTAAATGTGCTTAAAAATGAAACAAAGACATTAGAAGACACTCTTACATCCAGAAAAGGTAACATTCCAACAGTGATTGTTCTTAAAGACTGCTTTAATTTAATAATCTATTGCATTTATAGTGCCATTTTCATTTTTGCCATTCTAACTAATTTTACTATAATCAAATCAACTATTAGATGAAATATATTGCATAGATTCAATATATATTGTGTATGGACATGGACTTGTATATTGTAATTTAATAATATAATTTACAGGTTAGAGACACTGCATCCTTCCCCCCTTTTTCAGGACAATCTTGCTGGCAGAGGTGGGTGCTGGTCAAAATTAAAGTGCCTCTGGAAAAACTCCTTCAATATTCCAAAGTAGTCCTTGCTTACTGTTGTTCAGGCCAGGTCCGGGATTGATCACATGGGGGGGAGCTGGGGTTGGTTGCCTCCGCTCTGGAGCGGGTCGTGGGACTACCTATTCCCACGATGTTAGGGAATGGCAGCAGGTGTACGAACAGAGGGCCGTATCGACATTCGGGAGTGTGTCTCTGCTATTTCCAAGCGGTGAGGCGCTCCGACCCTCTGTTTTTGCCCCGAGGTTCCGGGAGTGAGGATGTGCAGCCACCTGAGCTCCGGCCGGAGTACTTGAATGCCAGGTCCGTTGTCAATAAGGCTTCTCTCATCCGGGATCTGGTTGAGGGTGAGCATGCGGACCTGGCTTGCATCACGGAGACCTGGTTGGGCCCAGAGGGTGGTATTCCTCTGGTTGATCTTTGCCCACCAGGTTTCCGGGTGCTGCACCAGCCTCAGGCTCAGGGTAGGGGCGGGGGAGTGGCAATAGTTATGATGGAGACCTTGTGCCCGCAGGAGGCCACCGTTGTCCAAATAGTTGGGTGTGAGTCCCTCCTCCTGAGATGTGGTCCTAGGGCGCAGTTGGGCTTGCTGCTGGTGTACCTTTCGCCTAGTCGCACAGCAGCAGCCCTGCCTGAGCTTCTTGATATCCTCTTGGGGCTGGTGATTGAGTTCCCCAAACTTATGGTTTTGGGTGACTTCAATCTACCATCCCTGGGAGGATCATCTGAGTTAGCTCGGGAGTTCATGGCTTCCATGGACCTGACACAAGTAATTCAGGGACCGACTCATGTGGGGGGCCACACCCTTGATTTGGTTTTTCTATCTGGACGGTGGTTACATGATCTTGGTGGGGGTTCCCCAATTGTTTTGCCCCTGTCATGGACCGATCATCATCTCCTGTGGCTGGTCTTCCGTTTTGCCACTCCCCGCCGTGGGCTTGTTGAACCAACTAGATGGTTCCACCCCAGGCGCTTAATGGACCCTGACAGGTTCCAGGCAGCGCTGGGGTCCCCACCTGCCTCCTTTGCTCACAACTCGGTGGATGCCTTAGTGGAAGCCTGGGAAAAGGCAGCCACGGAGGCACTCGATCGAGTTGTACCCTTGCGGCCCCTGACCCAGTGCAGATCCCAGTGGGCTCCATGGTTTTCCGCGGAGCTTTGGGAGATGAAGCATCGGAGACGGGGCCTAGAGAGCTGTTGGAGATCCAGCTGGTTTGAATCCGACCGATTGCGACTAAGATCCTGTATCAGGTCTTATCTCGCGGCGATGAGGGTGGCAAGGTCTAATTACTTCGCCACCCTCATCGCGTCCGCAGATAACCGCCCGGCCGCCCTGTTTAGGGTGACCCGCTCCCTCCTTAATCAGGAGGTGAGGGAGGAACCCTTGCAGGGTTGTGCCGAGGAGTTTAGCCAACATCTGTCGGACAAAATCGCTCGGATTCGGACCGGTTTGGACTCTGACTGGGCAGAGTCTGACGATCAAGACATGGGTGGTCTTGTCAATGTTATCTGGGAAGAGTTTGACTCCAGAGAAAGTGGACAGGATTATGGGGAGGCTGAGCTCCACCACGTGTTTATTGGACCCGTGCCCTTCCTGGCTGGTTTACGCGGCTCGGGAGGGGACATGAGGCTGGCTCCAGGCAGTGATATCTGCATCTTTGAGTGAGGGTAGTTTCCCCGCCGTCTTGAAGGAGGTGGTGGTGAGACCTCTCCTCAAGAAGCCTGCCTTGGACCCAGCTGTGTTAAACAACTTTCGTCCGGTCTCCAACCTTTGCTTTCTTGCGAAGGTTGTTGAGAGCGTGGTGGCGCATCAGCTCCCTCTGCTCCTGGATGAAGCTGATTATCTAGACCCGTACCAATCGGGCTTCAGGCCCGGGTACAGCACGGAGATGGCATTGGTCGCTCTGGTGAATGATCTCTAGAGGGCTCGGGACAGGGGATACTCCTCTGTCCTAGTCCTATTAGACCTCTCAGTGGCTTTTGATACCATCGACCATGGTATCCTGCTGCGGCGTCTCAGGGGATTGGGAGTGGGAGGCACGGTTCTTCAGTGGTTCTCCTCCTATCTCCTGGGACGTTCGCAGTCGGTGTTGGCAGGGGGGCAGAGGTCGGCCTCGAGGCCTCTCGTTTGTGGAGTTCCTCAGGGGTCGGTCCTCTCGCCTCTCCTGTTCAACATCTATATGAAGCCGCTGGGTGAGATCATTTGTGGTTTTGCAGTTGGGAATCATCAGTATGCTGATGATACCCAGCTTTTTATTTTGACCCCAAACCACCCCAGTGATGCCCTCGATGTGATGTCCCGTTGCCTGGAGGCGGTTCGGGTCCGGATGGGGAGGAACAGGCTTCGGCTCAACCCTGACAAGACTGAGTGGCTGTGCGTACCAGCATCTCGGGAAATTCAGAATATTCCATCTCTTTCTATGGGGGGTGAGTTATTACCCCCCATAGATAGGGCCTGCAACTTGGGAGTCCTCCTAGACTCACAGCTTTCTTTTGAAGATCATTTAGTAACTGTGACTAGGGGGGCTTTTGCCCAGGTTCGCCTGGTACGCCAGTTGCGCCAGTTGTGGCCCTATCTAGACCGGGATGCCGTGCGTACGGTCACTCATGTGCTCGTGACCTCTCGGTTAGACTACTGCAACGCTCTCTACATGGGGTTGCCCTTGAGGACCACTCAGAGGCTCCAACTGGTGCAGAATGCAACCGCGAGAGTCATGTTGGGAGTCTCCCGATACTCCCATGTTACACCTTTGCTCCGTGAGCTGCATTGGCTTCCAGTTGTCTTCCGGGTGAGATTCAAGGTGCTGGTAATGCCCTTTAAAGCCCTACATGGCATGGGTCCGGAGTACCTTAGAGAGCACCTGCGGCCGGCATCAACCTCCCTCTGCCCAGTGCGCTCCCACAGAGAGGGCCTCCTCAGGGTGCCACCGGTCAGAGAATGTCGCCTGGTGGCCCCCAGGGGGAGGGCCTTCTCTGTGGGTGCGCCGGATTTGTGGAACCACTTACCGGTTGAGCTCCAGATGGCGCCCGACCTTCGCTCCTTCCGACGTGATCTAAAGACCTACTTGTTTGAACAAGCCCGCCTGGTCTGATGGGTTTGGGTTTTATTATTGCTTTTAACGTATTGTATTTATTGTTGTATTGTATTGGGTATTATGTTTAATCTTTTCTTAATTTTTGTATCTTTGTATTTTAGTATTTATTGCCCTGTTCACCGCCCTCCTTCGGGAGAAGGGCAGTATACAAATAAAATTATTATTATTATTATTATTATTATTATTATTATTATTATTATTATTATTATTATTATTATTGACAATCACTGTGACTCGAACTTTCAAGAAGCAATGTGGTCATAAGGTACAACATCATATGATGGCTCTGACCTACAATGCCATTTCCGGTGGTTCCAGTTGTCCTTGTTGGGCAAATCCCACATAGTCGCATGTCCCGTGATCATCATTTGCAACCTTCTGGAGACTTCCCCATTGACTTTGCTTGTCAGATGTCAGCAGTAATGGTTGCAAATAGTGATCATGTGACCATGGCATACTGTGATGTCATAATTGCAAGCCAATCACCAAGCATGCCAAATTGCAATTCCATGACCATGGAGATGCTGCAACAGCTTCATCCACAAGGATCTGCTATAAGTACCCCATGTTCAAATGGTCACTGAACATGTTAATGTTAAACAAGGACTACCTGTATACAATTTCTCGGGAAGAATAGGAGGAGGATGGCTACTCTAACAGCCTCCTATCTCACTCAAAGAATTTTGGTACCTACTTTCTGACACACCAGCACATCCACTCTGCTGGTTCCAAAGGCCAAATGGTGACTCAATAAGAGACTCATCTTTTCCATTTTGTTCCAAGATTTTAGATATGTAAACCAGTTTGTGATTCCAATTCATCTTATTATTCCTGTTCCCAGCATAGTCCTTGCTTCTGTTCCACCAGATGCATCTCGCTTTTCTTTTGTGAATCTTTGGTCTTTTTTTAGGTTGTCTATATCCTAATATACAATACCGTATCTGTTTCCTTTCATCTATCAGAAACTCCAATGTACTATGCTTGGCTGCCCCAGGGATTCCAGAATCCTTCAATTTTGTTCTTCTATGAAAGAGCTACCATATTTTCTGGCGTATAAGACGACTTTTTAACCCATGAAAATCACCTCAAAAGTTGGGGAGTCGTCTTATACGCCCAGTCGTCTTATACGCCGGAAAATCAGCAAGCCCAGGAAGGCACGCGCTCCCCTCTCACTGTGGAGGAAGCAGGGCAGGCTGGCGTCTGGCGGGAGCCGGCGGGGCAGTCCTGCACACGCACGCACGCGCAGGACTGCCCTGCCGGCTCCCGCCCGACGCTCTTCCCTCTTGAGGCAGCATCGCTCCCCGGCTCCTAAGGAGTCCTCAGGGATGCTGCCTCAAGAGCCATGGCAGGCGCCTCACACTCTTCCCTCTTGAAGCAGCATCGGCGGAGCTGTCCGGCGTCGGGCGGGAGCCGGCAGGGCAGTCCTTCCCTCTTGAGGCAGCATCCCCGAGGACTCCTTAGGAGCCGGGGAGCGATGCTGCCTCAAGAGGGAAGAGCGTCGGGCGGGAGCCGGCAGGGCAGTCTTGTGCGCACGCGCGTGCGCAGGACTGCCCTGCCGGCTCCCGCCAGACGCCAGCCTGCCCTGCTTCCTCCACAGTGAGAGGGGAGGGTGTGCCTTCCCGGGCTCGCTGATTTTCCGGCGTATAAGACGAAAAATCTTGAAAATCATCTCAAAAGTTGGGGGGTCGTTTTATACGCCCAGTCGTCTTATACGGTACTTGGTTTAGTACAGTCACAAGCTCCTGATTGCAACTCCCTTGTAGGAGTTGTGTCAAAAGACTTTCCTTGACTTGTGAATACCTTGTATCTTTCCTATCTCTACCCAGCTACTGTACTAGGCAGGCTCTAAAGACTTTCCTGTGGACTATATATTGTCATCAATGGGTTGCTGAATATTTTGCCTTAACTAAATCACTGCATTCTTTCATTGCAGAAACCACTTCCAATCCGTTACAGTGAGATGGGGAAGCAGAACTAGCAATTGCTCTTTTAAGCATACGTTTTTTGCTGCCCCCACATTAGGATGACCTTTAAAAAAATTACACTGTATTGTGATGAACACCAAGGACTGCAAAGAAGATGCTGATTCAACTGGGTCCTCCACCCCTCATCCAGGCCAGCTCTCAATGAAGCTTGATCCAATTGTCAAAGGATTTCCATCTTGTTTCCTCAAATTTCATTCTTTTCTTTGGTGGCTTTTGCCACCAGGATGCCTCTAGAAAATTGAATGCTGGATGTTCTGTGTATTCCCTTCATGCTGTTCTTCTTTGCCTGAGATACTTAAGATTTAGCACCTGTTGCTCTTACTTATGCCTGCTACTTGACAGTGGGACAAAGTGCAAATATTTATGCAGATTCTAAAATATGCTTATGGCATTTAACATTCCTTTGGTACTCTCTGGCAGAAGAGACAGTTTCTAACCTCTGCAGGAACCTCAGATTCCCATGCTCCTTTAATTCATGCTTTGCTTCAAGTTCTTTTTGCTATAAAATAGCTATTGTCTGGGGTAAAGCACACAGCAACAGATGATTCTGAAGTTGTTAGTGGAAATCAGCGCACTGGTGGACATGCACACTGGCGCACAAAAACCAAGACTATAGTAATCTTAGGAGCCATACAACCCAGAGATTTGCTTGGAGCTTACCCTCAAGCTCTTATGAACCTGTACCTTCTCTTGTGAATACTGTTGTTGAAAATGTGCAGGGAATGCAGCAGAATCCCCACGGTTCTAGCAACTTCTGAACAGAGGCCCAGTAGAATTAGTGAAATACATGTTTCGTATAATACATAGGGTGTCCCACACAAAGAGGGGAATGGCTTAGTCTTTTTTGTCTGACTGATATTCTCTTCTTATCCATCATTGGTTACGCTCATTCTGGATATGCCATTACACAACATGGATTCATGGGAACCTACCAATTCCATAGCCATACTTACGTCTCTGAGACTTACAGATGGAATTTGCATTCTTCATGAAAAAGTGGGCTCTGGTTTTTGGTGGTCATGGACCGTACTTTTTAAAGATAGATGGAGACGTACCGTGTCACCATGCTGATGACAGAGAAATAACTAAGTGATTTTGTTTCTAGGGAGACTTGCCTTATTCATCAGATTGTCATACAGATACTCATTCCACCATTTAGAAAACCAAAACCAATTGCAAAGCTTTGGATGTTAAATTATAATTCTGCACTCCTTATCCCTCAAAGGCTATAGTTATATAGAAGAGTAGAACCAAGATATTAAAACTCAGTTAACTAAAATCACAGCAGATATTGGCCTTGTTAATGGCCAGAGGCCTTCCCTACATTGTCATGGAAATCAGAACACTCCCCAGCAGCAAACTCTCCTCCCCTTTGAAAGTGTATTTACTTAACAGATGCCAGGACCAACCAACCTCAATCAACAAATGGCAAAAAGAAACTAAGATAACTTGGACAATGTGTTGATCAGTATTGTTTGTCCCTCACATAAGAAACACTTCCAATCATTGTAGTAACAACATGCCACTCTATGTGGCAGTGTTGCTCAACCCTGATGATTTTAAAATGTGTAGACTTCAAGTCCCAGAATTCTCCAGCCAGCTAATCTTAAAGTCACCAAGAATGAGAAACACTGCCCTATGGTCCAGAAACTACATTCGTCTCCAAAGATACTGGAAAAATCATCTGCCTAGGGCTGCACCTGCCAAGTGTTGTTGACCCCTCACATTGCAGTGATCTGCCTGAATGCATTACACTGCTAGTTTTCACTCAACTATTTAGATTTACTGCAGAACCTTTGAAGCCTCTTCTTCAACACAATACTCTTTCAGCTCTTCAGAATTTTTTCTGCTTACTTATGTTAAATGATCCCTAGCTTTATACACGGTGGCAATTCAGAAATAAGCCTCCATTTGAGCATGTGCGAGAAATAGGTGGGGATAGTGACGCCCGTCCTATGGTGGAGGAGTGGAAGGAGAAGGTGGTTGTTGCAGTTGGCTCGTCCGCTAGATCAGTTGAAAATGAACCAGTTTTTTAAATGAAACAGTGACCTGCATTGCCACAACTTTGATGATGACAATGCCCTTCACAATGCTGTTACAGGGTGGCTTCATTCCCAGGTGGGAGTTTTTTTTGCAGAAGGAATTTCAAACCTTGTAAGACATTATGACAAGTGCCTCAATTTGAATGGCAATTATGGCAAAAAGTAATGTAATGTTGTAGTTTCTAATGTGTATAATACAAGTTCTCTATCTGCGAGTGTCTGTCATTGATAACCAAATGGAGGTTTATTTCCGAATTGCCCTCGCACAATTTGAATATTTATGATGGGGTAGAAGATTGAGTCTTGGGATAGAACATGCTGAATGCTGTATTTTGCAGAATAGTGAAACTATTACTTAGGAATCACCCTTCATTAAATTTGAAAACCATTTGCAATGAAATACGTATAGGATGGGAACAGCAGGAAAAAGAAAGAAAAAAACATCCCTTTTGCTTGTCTGAGTTTGTGCTCATTCATTCAATAAAACTAAATGGGTAGATAAAAATATTACAAGTAAACATATTTTAAAATCCTATTAGTTGCATTGTGGGTAAATGAATATTGCCCAAGAAATTATCTTTTACGGGAGAAGGAAGGAATTCCCTCAGGTTGTACAGATTTATCTCTTGAACTCTACCCAAATAAAATGACATTCTCTGCACAGATTAGAGCAGAGTACATTCTCCAAACCTCTCCAAACCATTACCTTAATTTACTCTTACAAAACAACAACATTCACATTAGTAACTTGATAGAAGGCCTCATTTACCACTTAGAATGTACGGTAATTGCAACTTTTCTTTAGCTTCTTCTAGCCCATGGTCAAAATTACCGTATATACTTGAGTATAAGCCGACTCGAGTATAAGCCGAGACCCCCAATTTCACCCCCAAAAACTGGAAAAAGTTATTGACTCGAGTATAAGCCGATCCGCCGTTCTGCAAGCCTCTGCCGCCAGCAGAGGCTCGATCCGCCATTTTGCAAGCCTGAATACACAGGAATACCCTGTGTGGCCGTGGCTCGTCGGCAGGTCTCCGTTCCTCCTGCCGACCTTTGGGGAGGTTTGGGCGCCTCCCCAAACCTCCCCAAACCTCGGCAGGTCTCCGTTCCTCCTGCCGACCTTTGGGGAGGTTTGGGCGCCTCCCCAAACCTCGGCAGGTCTCCGTTCCTCCTGCCGACCTTTGGGGAGGTTTGGGCGCCTCCCCAAACCTCGGCAGGTCTCCGTTCCTCCTGCCGACCTTTGGGGAGGTTTGGGCGCCTCCCCAAACCTCTGCAGGTCTCCGTTCCTCCGCGCAGACCTGCCGACCTTTGGGGAGGTTTGGGCGCCTCCCCAAACCTCGGCAGGTCTCCGTTCCTCCTGCCGACCTTTGGGGAGGTTTGGGCGCCTCCCCAAACCTCCCCAAACCTCGGCAGGTCTCCGTTCCTCCTGCCGACCTTTGGGGAGGTTTGGGCGCCTCCCCAAACCTCGGCAGGTCTCCGTTCCTCCTGCCGACCTTTGGGGAGGTTTGGGCGCCTCCCCAAACCTCGGCAGGTCTCCGTTCCTCCTGCCGACCTTTGGGGAGGTTTGGGCGCCTCCCCAAACCTCCCCAAACCTCGGCAGGTCTCCGTTCCTCCGCGCAGACCTGCCGACCTTTGGGGAGGTTTGGGCGCCTCCCCAAACCTCGGCAGGTCTCCGTTCCTCCTGCCGACCTTTGGGGAGGTTTGGGCGCCTCCCCAAACCTCCCCAAACCTCGGCAGGTCTCCGTTCCTCCTGCCGACCTTTGGGGAGGTTTGGGCGCCTCCCCAAACCTCCCCAAACCTCTGCAGGTCTCCGTTCCTCCGCGCAGACCTGCCGACCTTTGGGGAGGTTTGGGCGCCTCCCCAAACCTCCCCAAACCTCGGCAGGTCTCCGTTCCTCCTGCCGACCTTTGGGGAGGTTTGGGCGCCTCCCCAAACCTCCCCAAACCTCGGCAGGTCTCCGTTCCTCCTGCCGACCTTTGGGGAGGTTTGGGCGCCTCCCCAAACCTCCCCAAACCTCGGCAGGTCTCCGTTCCTCCTGCCGACCTTTGGGGAGGTTTGGGCGCCTCCCCAAACCTCGGCAGGTCTCCGTTCCTCCTGCCGACCTTTGGGGAGGTTTGGGCGCCTCCCCAAACCTCCCCAAACCTCGGCAGGTCTCCGTTCCTCCTGCCGACCTTTGGGGAGGTTTGGGCGCCTCCCCAAACCTCGGCAGGTCTCCGTTCCTCCGCGCAGACCTGCCGACCTTTGGGGAGGTTTGGGCGCCTCCCCAAACCTCCCCAAACCTCGGCAGGTCTCCGTTCCTGTTTGGGGAGGTTTGGGCGCCTCCCCAAACCTCCCCAAACCTCGGCAGGTCTCCGTTCCTCCGCGCAGACCTGCCGACGTTTGGGGAGGTTTGGGGAGGCGCCCAAACCTCCCCAAAGGTCGGCAGGAAGAACGGAGACCTGCCGAGGTTTGGGGAGGTTTGGGGAGGCGCCCAAACCTCCCCAAAGGTCGGCAGGAGGAACGGAGACCTGCCGAGGTTTGGGGACGTTTGGGGAGGCGCCCAAACCTCCCCAAAGGTCGGCAGGTCTGCGCGGAGGAACGGAGACCTGCCGAGGTTTGGGGAGGTTTGGGGAGGCGCCCAAACCTCCCCAAACAGGAACGGAGACCTGCCGAGGTTTGGGGACGCGCCCAAACCTCCCCAAAGGTCGGCAGGTCTGCGCGGAGGAACGGAGACCTGCCGAGGTTTGGGGAGGTTTGGGGAGGCGCCCAAACCTCCCCAAACAGGAACGGAGACCTGCCGAGGTTTGGGGAGGTTTGGGGAGGCGCCCAAACCTCCCCAAAGGTCGGCAGGTCTGCGCGGAGGAACGGAGACCTGCCGAGGTTTGGGGAGGTTTGGGGAGGCGCCCAAACCTCCCTAAACAGGAACGGAGACCTGCCGAGGTTTGGGGAGGTTTGGGGAGGCGCCCAAACCTCCCCAAACGTCGGCAGGTCTGCGCGGAGGAACGGAGACCTGCCGAGGTTTGGGGAGGTTTGGGGAGGCGCCCAAACCTCCCCAAACAGGAACGGAGACCTGCCGAGGTTTGGGGAGGTTTGGGGAGGCGCCCAAACCTCCCCAAAGGTCGGCAGGTCTGCGCGGAGGAACGGAGACCTGCCGAGGTTTGGGGAGGTTTGGGGAGGCGCCCAAACCTCCCCAAACAGGAACGGAGACCTGCCGAGGTTTGGGGAGGTTTGGGGAGGCGCCCAAACCTCCCCAAACGTCGGCAGGTCTGCGCGGAGGAACGGAGACCTGCCGAGGTTTGGGGAGGTTTGGGGAGGCGCCCAAACCTCCCCAAACAGGAACGGAGACCTGCCGAGGTTTGGGGACGTTTGGGGAGGCGCCCAAACCTCCCCAAAGGTCGGCAGGTCTGCGCGGAGGAACGGAGACCTGCCGAGGTTTGGGGAGGTTTGGGGAGGCGCCCAAACCTCCCCAAACAGGAACGGAGACCTGCCGAGGTTTGGGGAGGTTTGGGGAGGCGCCCAAACCTCCCCAAACGTCGGCAGGTCTGCGCGGAGGAACGGAGACTTGCCGAGGTTTGGGGAGGTTTGGGGAGGCGCCCAAACCTCCCCAAACAGGAACGGAGACCTGCCGAGGTTTGGGGACGTTTGGGGAGGCGCCCAAACCTCCCCAAAGGTCGGCAGGTCTGCGCGGAGGAACGGAGACCTGCCGAGGTTTGGGGAGGTTTGGGGAGGCGCCCAAACCTCCCCAAACAGGAACGGAGACCTGCCGAGGTTTGGGGAGGTTTGGGGAGGCGCCCAAACCTCCCCAAACGTCGGCAGGTCTGCGCGGAGGAACGGAGACCTGCCGAGGTTTGGGGAGGTTTGGGGAGGCGCCCAAACCTCCCCAAACAGGAACGGAGACCTGCCGAGGTTTGGGGACGTTTGGGGAGGCGCCCAAACCTCCCCAAAGGTCGGCAGGTCTGCGCGGAGGAACGGAGACCTGCCGAGGTTTGGGGAGGCGCCCAAACCTCCCCAAACAGGAACGGAGACCTGCCGAGGTTTGGGGAGGTTTGGGGAGGCGCCCAAACCTCCCCAAACGTCGGCAGGTCTGCGCGGAGGAACGGAGACCTGCCGAGGTTTGGGGAGGTTTGGGGAGGCGCCCAAACCTCCCCAAACAGGAACGGAGACCTGCCGAGGTTTGGGGAGGTTTGGGGAGGCGCCCAAACCTCCCCAAAGGTCGGCAGGAAGAACGGAGACCTGCCGAGGTTTGGGGAGGTTTGGGGAGGCGCCCAAACCTCCCCAAACGTCGGCAGGTCTGCGCGGAGGAACGGAGACCTGCCGAGGTTTGGGGAGGCGCCCAAACCTCCCCAATGGTCGGCAGGAGGAACGGAGACCTGCCGAGGTTTGGGGAGGTTTGGGGAGGCGCCCAAACCTCCCCAAAGGTCGGCAGGAGGAACGGAGACCTGCCGAGGTTTGGGGAGGTTTGGGGAGGCGCCCAAACCTCCCCAAAGGTCGGCAGGAGGAACGGAGACCTGCCGAGGTTTGGGGAGGTTTGGGGAGGCGCCCAAACCTCCCCAAACATCGGCAGGTCTGCGCGGAGGAACGGAGACCTGCCGAGGTTTGGGGAGGCGCCCAAACCTCCCCAAACGTCGGCAAGTCTCCGTTCCTCCGCGCCCTGCCTGCCTGCTTCTTTCCGCTGCGGAAAGAAGCAGGCAGGCAAGGCGCGGAGTTTGGGGAGGTGCGCGTGCACCTCCCCAAACCTCCCCAAACTTCGGCAGGTCTCGGACGGCGGTGGCTTGGGAGAGGTGCGGGCGATCCCGGAAGCACCAAAGCCTCGGCCGCGCACAAGTCCTCGGTAAGTTTTTTTGTTGACTGGAGTATAAGCCGAAGTGGAATTTTTCAGCCCAAAAAGTGGGCTGAAAAATTCGGCTTATACTCAAGTATATACGGTATATTAACTTGTAGCACAACATAGTTGAACAGCAACAACATACATCTGGCCTCTTTTATATTTGTGATAGTAAAACTTACAAAGTCTTGCCCTGGGTTGGGTAATTATATCCAAATATTTCCCTAATCTGAAAGATAATTGCAGACCAATTCTAACTTGGGAACTTTTATCTACCTAACATGAAAACAATGTCTGTTAAGATCCTGTATTAGAAACTCAAAAAACAGGATTTCACAAAGTCATTAGAGCTATCTTTCCTGGATTGGGAATCTTAAAAAATAAACAGGCGTTATATTAGATTTGAGAGCCAGTTTGATATATTGGCACCATGGGGAAGACCATGAGTTCTAGACCATGAGTTCTATTTACTCATAAAGCCAGCTGAGTGATTGTGGGCTAGTCACTTTCTTTCAGACCCAGGAAGGAGGCAATAGCAAAACATATCTTGCCAAGAAAACTGCAGGGACATGTTCAGGCAGTCTGAGAATCTGATATGGTTGAATGGAAGAAAAAGAAACATTAGCTTTATGGTAATTCACAACTTGTTTTTAATGCCTCCCTTCATTGCAGACCTCTAGATTTACTGACAGGAGATCATGACAGCAATGTTGTTTTTGTGAAGGGTCCTTGGTACTCTCTGAGTTTGCTTGTTTTCCTGCAGACCTTTCATTACCAAAACTAGGTTACATTATCAGTGCTAGTAAGGAGTGCAGTTTGCTGACAGTTTTATATTCTAGTGCCGTGGTAGCGAACCTATGGCATGCGTGCCGGAGGTGGCGCGCAGAGCCCTTTATGAGCACCAAGCCAGAGAGCTTGTGTCAATACTGAGCTACAAATTGTCTCCTTTATTAATGTTGTTTTTACATAGTCAAAAGTGGAAACATGGAAATAAAATGCTCAGATTCTAAAGAATACTATAAGATGTTTCCATTAAATTACAAACATCAGAACTTACAGCAGATGAAAATTTTCATGGCTTACTTTTCCTTACCTTGGGGACAGGAGAGAAAACTTTTTTAAATGGGGCTATAAAATTATTTTCCTATTTAGCATAGTCATGTGGGTTTTCTATTGTGAAATATGTGTAACAACTACACTTCACACAAAGTTTAAAACAGTCAATATAGAACTCCAAAGGGAGAATTTTGAAAATTGGACAGTGAGGAAGAAATTAAATTACAACTATTCCTATAAAAATAAATACATGAGAACCACAAACATGGAGCTAATGAAGATGTTGCTCCAAAGTGTTGTGAAAATGGTGTTGGCATGTGCTTGTTTAACACAATAAGCCATCTTATTTCTAGTGCCACCATGGTTACCTCCCCATCCTGACCCGATTAACACAAACATGTTACTGACATCCGATCCATTATTCTATCATATTGTTTAAATGTGTATTATCATTTGTATTGAACTGAATACTTTATTTGGCTAAGTGTGATTAGACACATAAGGAATTTGTCTCTGGTGTAGAGGCTGTCAATGTCGATTGGTGGCCCCCAGGGGGAGGGCATTCTCTGTGGGTGCGCCAGACCTATGGAACCGCTTGCCGGTTGAGCTCCAGATGGCCCCTGACCTTCGCTCCTTCCGGCGCGATTTAAAAACCTATTTATTTGAACAATCTGGCCTGGTCTGATGGGTTTGGGGTTGGATTTAGTTTTAACACAGTTTTATTATTGTATTATATTGGGCATAATTATTTAATCCTTTTTAACTTCTTTTTTAACTTTTGTATTTATATTTTGATATTTATTGCCCTTTACACCGCCCTGAGTCCTTCGGGAGAAGGGTGGTATAAAAATTTAATAAATAAAATAAATAATAAATAAATATTGAAATTTGTGCCATTCTATTCAACTGAATACACAGGTTCATATATACATCCAAAAAGAAAAAAAATCATAACAAAGGACAGAAAAAGTTGCTGATTCTGAAAATGTATATGCATAGATTCAATTTCAGAATTAGTGGCTACAATTTCTGTATCATGATAGAGAGAAGGACCAAGCTGAATAGCTTGCCATCTAAATGCTAAATATGGACAGACAATTCCAGATCTTCTGGCTTCTAATTAATCTTTTTTAAAAAGCCAGATGACAACTGGACAGCAGTTCAAGCAGAGTGTAAGTTAGGCCACACAGCCATCCTAGATTTAAACATGTCATCTGGGAGCAGTGGAAACACATGACAAAGTGTAGAGTGAAACAACATGACATAATGTGAAGGGGAGAGCTTGCATCATGAGTTCACCATGCATATTTCATTCTTTTGGCATCATCATGGTTAAACATGGGCCCTTATGAACAGACCATGCTAAAAAGAACTAAAGTATATCTAATACTTAACACATACTCATCTCTAATGAGCTGCAAGGCACTTTACTCAGTGTGGTTGAAATTTACTAATAATAAATCTGTTCCAATTCAAAGGCTTTATAACCATGTTTTAAATTACACAAACTTACCAGATAATAAACAATCTATAAAATCTCTTCAGCTACACCACGGGTCGGCAACCCGTGGCTCCGAAGCCGCATGCGGCTCTTTGAGCCATCTCCTGCGGCTCCCAGTCACCCGGTGCGCGTGCACCTCTCCGAACAGGAGGAGGTGCGCGCGCACCACTCCAAAGGTTTGAAGAGCTGCACGCGCACCTCTCTCGCACCTCCGCCCGAACACCCGTTTGGAAACCACTGTTTGGGCGGAGCTGCGCACGCACCTCTCCAAAAGTTTGGAGAGGTGCGCGCGCAGCTCCGCCCGAACAACCGTGTCGAGACCTGATGGTGTTCGGGCGGCAGTTTGGAGGTCCCGGGGGTGGCTCCGGCGACGCCCGGGCTGAAGGCAGCACCGCAACCCAGTGCCCGTCACCACAGAGACCCGTTGCCGCTGGCGTGCAGGTGTGTCCACCGGCAACAGCAGGTCTCCAAACCGCTGTTCGGGCGGAGCTGTGTGCGCACCTCTCCAAAGGTTTGGAGAGGTGCGTGCGCAGCTCCACCCGAACACCCATGTCGAGACTTGCTGGTGTTCAGGCGGAGGTCGGGCGGCAGTTTGGAGGTGCGGGGGTGGCTCCAGCGACGCCCGGGCTGAAGGCAGCGCTGCAACCCAGCACCCGTCACCACGGAGACCCGTTGCCGCTGGCGTGGAGGTGCGTCCACATAAAAAAAAGTGGAACCGCGCGCGTGTATCCACGCGTGCGCATGCACAAAAAACATTTTGCGCATGCACAAAACATTGTTTTATGCGCATGCGTGGATGCACGCATGCGGCTCCCACTTTTTTTTATCTGTGATGGAACCGGTTCCCAGTGGCTCTTTTGCTTTTTCAGGTTGCCGACCCCGAGCTACACAAATCTAACCGCTTTTATACATATACTAGAGTACAAGTAGTTGCAATATAATATGTGTCAAAGTTACACAGTAGAGATACTCCTTCTTAATTCAGCACCTGGATGAAAAAACATGCAGCTGCCACTGAATAGAATGTTATAAATGCAGGTCATTAATTATTTCAATCATCCAGATGTTTCAGATTTTTGTGTTTTTTTTTAAAAAGCACTAATCTGATAGCCTTTCTTATAAAATCCCAGCAAATGAAATGCTGCTGTAAGTGGCAGTACCCATCTCAATCATATATAATGCTAACACTCTCAGCTTGGTACAAAACACAATGACTAGTATTCATTGCTTTCTGTCCCTTTTTTCTTTCTCTCTAATTAATACATATATAACCTTTTGGAATAGACTTTGGGGAAGAAATCTAGGAGATTTCTAAGCAGGAACAGAAGGCTTCTAAATGTAATAAAATTTCAAGCAGGCCCCCTATGAGATTATGAAGTCCAGAATCTAAATTTACCTAACTGTACCATTTTTGTTCCTTGTCCTGCCAAGTCAATGCCAAATACTCTACAAACAAATCAACAAAGCATACAAAAATTCTGGAATTCTCTCTTTCTGCTCCTCAATTTTCTCCTGACCCCCAGGAAGGTTCCCCTCCTACCTGGAAATGGGGCTCCTGGAGGATGCGGGCCAGTTCAGCTGCTGTGCTATCTTGCTGAGCAATGTGTGTGATGTCTTTAAGTATCTCCTGGACCAGCTCCAAATTGTTGTCCCGCACAGCCTCCAGCTTTGTCTCCTCCAGCCGCTCATGAGCCTACAGGGTGGATGGGGAAAGAGCAAAGAAGACGGGATTAAAGGGACACATAAACAGATAAACCCATGCTAACCCTTTGTCCTCCTGCCTTGCATCCTGGCAGATAATATAAGGATATTAAGTTATATTCTTTGGGTTCCCTAAAAATTACAAGATCACCACTTTAAGGTTTGTTGATTTTTTTTTAATAAGCATAAAAGGCTTTCAGACACCTCTAGAATTAAATAGCTTTACACAGTGGGTGCCCGTCAAGCTTTGTCAAGTCTTTCTGAAGACAAAGACAAAGAATAGGCTGTGCATGTTATAAAGAAAAAGAAGCCAAGTAATTACTCTTCTGTATGAAAACACACAACCCACTTGCTCAGAAGCACAGCAAGGGGAACAGTGAGACAACTGAGAACTTTTCCTGGCCCTCAGTGGCATGTAGCCAGAAATCAAACAGGTCTTTGCTGTATGAAAGATGAATAGCTGCTCTAGATAAGCCTCAAGCAGGGAAACAGACACAAAAGAGAAAGAGCTAAAAATAATAGACTGGCAAATAGAGGCTTAACTTCACTCATGGAATCAGCTCAGATTGGGGGAGGGTGAAAAGAGCAGGCTTAATATGAATCCGATCTGGGAACTATTTTTCTTTGCCAAAATCAGTGCTGGAAAATACTGAAGTGGAAAGCTGCTGCACTTATTTAATTTAATAATTTAATTTGTATACCGCCCTTCTCCCGAAGGACTCAGGGCGGTGAACATCTTTATTGATGGAATAAAGACAAATTCTACATCCCAACCCTGTAATGCTCGTGGATTAGGAAACTGATCATCTAAAATACATGGAGGATATCATTCAAGCATTTGGTCAGAAGACTTTCAGTATTTTTAATAGGAAAACTCCTGAGATTTGGTTTTAGTTTTCTAGCCAGTAATTTTAGCAACTTTAAGATGTGCGGATTTCGACTTCCAGCATGCTGGCAAGTGTGAAACTTAAAGTTGCTGAGGTTGAGAAATACTATTGTAGACTGTTGACTTCTTTGGGATGGGGATGGATTCTGAGAAGATTTAGGAGCTTGTGGCCTGCACAACTACCATGAATTTGTTCCAAGTAATCTCTAGCCTGATTCACAGTGGTAGCCAGATAATAAATCCAGAATAGTTGGCATGTCATCTGAAATTTGAAGATGTAATTGTGAATCCTTTGCATTATTTGGATTACATTCTGTCACCCCTGCTGATATTTGAAGGATCAAAGGACTAGTTAAATGATACATCCCTGAAGCCTCATGGACTGACACAAATTTTAGCAGGCCTTAGGGATTTCACTAGAAATTCAGCAGATCAAATTCTGAAATGGCCTCTCTCCTTTTGCTTATTCTGAGACACTGCTTGGTTTATCAAATGAAAGGAAGTTTGGAAGTGAGCTTGACTGAACATGGGTTCATGTTCAAGCCCACAATGTGGTTTCCACTCCCACCTACAGTAAGCTCATTCAGACAGACTCTTTTTGAGATGATTTGAAATGCTTCTTTCCAGGTTTCCTGATGCACTGCAATTTAAGAGATAATCTGTCAACTATCTCTTGGTTATTTATATCTATTCTCCTTTTCGCTTCTTTCCTAGCCTCCTCACAACATCACACAAATGTCTACTTGAAGAAGCTGACAGATGTCATCTATTAACCCACAAAGAAGTATCAATATGCTGATGATATGCAGATATTTGTTTCTACCCCAGGCTGGGCTCCCAAATGCAGAAGGGCCTTAGATCTGGTATCTGAAGTCTGTGAAGAATTGAATGGGAAAGAACAAACTTAAGCTGAATCTCTTCAAGATGGGTGTTATTTATTCCAAAAGCGAATGGCTTTGTTCCAGCTCAGCTGTGCTACTGGGCGGGATGTCGCTCTCGTTTAAAAAGCAACCACACATTTGAGATTACTGCTAGACTCAGGGCTACTGCTTGTTAGGCAGATGGAGGCCATGGCTAGGAGAGCCTTTGCTGCCAATTTCTGAGGATGAGTGAGCTGCAGTCCTTCAGGAATTGGAAGCCTTGGTGGAAATAGCATATGGCCTCATTACTTGTTCTGGGACAGGCATTGTATTGCGAATATAATTCCTTGTTGAGACACTTATTGGTCTGTTTAAGCGAATTTAGTCACATTTAACGGCCCTTTCCTTCAAAGACCAGCAACACATGAACTGCTGCTTGCCTTTCACCATGCGTTATTTCTATGAATTTATTTTTCTTTCATTATATTGTATTTCCTATGGGTTCTAACAAGTGCAAAACTGGAGACATTAATTAGTGGAAACAAGAGGGGCAGAAATGAATAATGAAAAAAGAGGGAGAGGAAACAATTTCTTTCTAGTTGTATCTTTGGGGCAGGAGTCTTCCAGTTTGCTTGAAGTTTTATCTTAGGTTTGGAAGTAGAGAACTACTAGCTCTCCCGATGTTGCTAAACTGTAACTCCCAGCAACCCCAACTAGCCTGTTTAATGGTGAAAAGTGCTGAAAACTGTAGTTAGCAATATACTGACGTTTGTAAATTCCCATTCTAATCTTAGTTGTAATACTGACAGCAAACTGAGATTCAGAGTTCTCACTCAAGGTACAAAATAACACTTTCCAATGACTCTACTTCAGACACATTTCGTGAAGACCTAGCTCTCACTAATGCTCAGCAAAATAGAAAGAAAGAGAAGTGGATGGACAGCAGCAAGGTGGATGGGCCAGTTACAGTGTGAAGAGCACACCATTAGAAGACTTGGGAGACCGTGTAAAGAATGGATTGTCACAGAGAAAATTTACCTTTGTGGTTGCTAAGGATAAAAAATGATGACACACAATCACTTCATCAATCATGAGCCAACATTCAGGATGGTGGAAGAGGAAAATGACAATTTATGAAATGTACCATAGCCACCCAACTCCAATAGACTCTAGACATTTTAGAAGACATACAGTTAAAACTGTTAAACATAAAACAAAACAGGATGGACTAAAAACAACCATAACAAATGACCTTTGCTGATCTCAAAAAACTAAGATTTGGTTAGTACTTGGTGGGGGGCCCATCAAGAAATCACAGGCTATAAAATAAACTAAGTCTAAAACAGACCCCAGCAGAAGGCAATGGCAAACCAACAAAACTGAAGTGATGCAGCTTAGATGTAGCATCCCACCAGATTTTGAGTTCATGTTTTTCTAGGAAAAGTTACAAATAAAAAATTTTATGCTAGTAAATGCTGGGAATCTAATGGTAAGTGTTGAAGATACCAGGAACAGAAAGAAGTGATTGAACAAGTATTAAAAGGCAAACAAGAATCAGAACTCGTTCTTAGTATGAAGAAAACTTTTAGATAAAATTAGGAAGAATTTCTGAAACATTACAGTAATTTCCCAGGAGAGAAGATGAAAGGAGGTACTGCAGAATCACCAATCTGGGATCATCCAGGATTCTTTAAGCTTTTGTATATGGACAGTAGATTATAACTTTTTGTTGCAAAGAACAGCTTTCTTTTTTTTGTTATTCACATTTTCCTGTTTGGTAGATTCTGCAGCTATAAATGGTGATTTTTTTTCAGTAAACAGTTATTAAAATTAACAATTCTTTTCATAAACAAAGTGGAATGAACTTGGTTATTGTTGGGGGTTTTTGAATGAATATAAGATACAAATGTATTCATGAGGAAGGAAGCATAGAGGAGGGACAAAGGAACAGAGGAAATTGTTAACTAAACTATTTTGGAAAAATATGTTGTGGGCAAGACCAAGTAACAGTAAGTGATGTAGTAGAAGCAAGTGGAACTGAAGGTGCAGGTTTTGCTCAGCTACAATCCCATCCCTGACTACCCATTTAACTGTACCTTAGCCAATGACCTTACTATTGGACTCTCCATGAGGCCACGGAGAAAGATGAGATCCAAATCTCCAGCTCCCATGGAATTGGGGAGATCACTGAGGTTGTCCAGGACCTGTTGCATAGCTGTGTAGAGAAATGACAGCACTAACATTAGTCTCATTAAAATAAAAATAATGAAAACAGTGTTAATTTATCCGCTCTAGCCTTTCAAGAGATAGAAAAGCAGCAGATGAAAAGTAACACATCTTGTACATGCAGAACAGAGGTGAAACCACGTGGCAATGAAAAACAAAGCGAAAATGGAAAGAATTCTGAGAAATATACATGGAGGGAAGGAGGAAATATACAATTTTTATAAATATATATCAGTAATTCATTCACAAAAACTGAGGTCTCTTCTTACAAGTTACAAGTCAATAGCATCGTCCAGAAATGCTATCAGCAGTACTAAAAAAGAAAGCAATTTGTGATAATCTTTTTTTCTCCCAGCAGCACTTTAGGATTTTTCAAAGAAATTGAACTTATTTTCTTGACATTTTTCCAGAATGAGTCTCAAATACTACAGGGTCACTTCAAGAACTGCTGCAGAGACAGATGCCTTTGTGTTTAGATTACAAAATAAATTCCCTATTGAATGAAGATCTGAACTTCTTCCTTGCTAATCTCAGTCTAATCTCACTGTTGCATTTCGCTGTCTCTAAAAATCATGTTTTTTTCTAATTAAATTAGCAGCCAAAAGACTGAAAACCTAACATTCTTGCTCAATATATATGACTATAGTTCATCTCAACCTGCTCTCTTAACTTCTGCTGCCAGAAAAAACTGTGTGTTTGCTGAAGCTATTTCATTAAACTACTTTAAGCGAGTTTAAGAACAACCATGATTTTGCTATTATGTCATGCAATTTGCCTTTGCATTCTGCATTTGATCAGGCTCACATTTTGAATTGCTCCATTGGAAATGGTTGGGTACACTTGATCACTGAAGTATAAACAACTCAGCACAGTGATTTAGTCAAGCTGCTCTACAGCATATTGTCCAACCCACAAAGATACTGTATATAGATTATATTCAATGTATAAGCTGTCCACTTGAATTTGTTCTTTTCCAGCCAATGCTGAATGATTTAGATGGGAGATATAACCAAAGCTAGAGGGACAAAGTCCTTTGATATTCTACTTCTTTTGCAAGAATTAGGTCAAACTGACATTCCCTCCTCTTATCAGCATATCCAGGACAGAAACTAAGGCAAGCAATCCCAATATGCTGATTAACACTGGCAGAGTGCCACAGGCATTGGCCTCATCTCCATTTCATAAATTCATCTATACAGGATTTAATAACTAAGATTTTATTCTCAGTCAATCAACAGGGCAGAAAGTCTTCCAAAGTTACAAGGGGAAATTATTTTTAAAAACTCAGCATTAGTCATATCTAAAGACAAATATTAATTACTGAAGCTCTTCCAGGGGTTCATCTGTTGCTAATCTTATCTTATTTGTTTCTCTCCCTGAAAGTCTATTTGTTCTTAATATTGCAAGCAGAATAACAAAGACAGTGGAAAGAAACAAAAAATCAGGTAGCATTTTATAAAAAAAAATAAAGAAACCACTTTGGACAATAAATCAAAGTTGGTTTTTTTGCCTATTCCAAGCAATGTTCTTCAGCATCACTATGTCCATATATAATTTCCAGAATGCACATTGGGCTTCATGTCTCATTTTTTCAAACATTATAAAAATTAACAGGAAAGCTAGCACACAGCAAACAAAGCATAAGATTTTGGCAAGTTATTATACTCTGAATGTGTCCCAGAACCCATCATGAGTCCCTTATCATTCTAAAGACATTAAAAAAGTTAGCAGGTATATCTTAGCACTCAACTTACAAAAATTTCTATCTCCTCAGAAGCTCTAGGACCATGTACATGCCGCCACAGTCATCTCACTGTAGCCAACCTGGGGTGATCATCTCACCACAGGACAACTCACCCTGTGTCCCATAGTGAGTTGGCCATGGAAAAAAGGCAGCACTGAGATGGCCATGGTGAGTTGACTCATTCTGCTTTCCAGAGACTGGGAGAAATTTAAGGGATTAAGGAAGGTGTCAGTGAGCAAACTTCTCAGGCCAAGTATTGTGCCAGTCACTTCATTGTCAACAAAATTCTCTTGCTCCTCTGCCCCTAAGCAAACATTGTTTGTTAGTAGATGCAGTGTGCTCTCATCTTTTTGAATATACATTTCAACACAAACGTTTGTATACTTTAACATACTCTATTGTCTGCTTATTTTCTTCAGGGAAGTTTTAAAGTATGGAGGTATTAATCCTGTCTTTCCCTTGCAGCAGTGTGAAGTAATAAAATCCAATGATGGACTTTGGAAGCAGGATAGGAAGAGTACTGACACTGTTGAACTTTGCTGTTGAAGAAGATTCCTGAGAATACTATGGACATCCAAGAAAATAAACAAATGGCTTAGTGAACAATCAACCCAGAATTCTCACTTGGGACACAAATGAACAGGCTCAAATTATCCTACTTCAGACATATCATGCAAAGACTTATTTCTCTAGAGAATATTCTACGGCTTAGAAAGTTGGAAAAAAAAGAGGATAATCAGCAGCAAGGCAATGAGTATATTGTCAGGGGACCTGAAAGAACCGGTTACTGATACATCATCATGGGAAAAAATCTATGTGGTTGCTAAGAGTTGACAAAAAGTAATGCCACATAAATCAGACCAATCCAGGCAACAGGGAATCAGTCTCATCTTTTTAAATTTTCTACTGCAGACATGAAGGAGAATGGTAAATCTTACGCTTGCTGTGTAAATATATAGTGCTGGTTTTTTGCAGAGAGAATGTTTTAAAAATGTGTATGAGCAACTCTTGCATCAATTGCCTAAAAGTCACAGGTATGAAATGGACATTTATATTTCATTGAAGTGATAGAAACAGAAATAAACAGCTTATAAAAGATTATGCAATAATAAGCAGTATATCTAAAGTCTGGGATAAATTAAAAAAAAAAGAATCAGTCCACAATTTCACCTTTTGCCTCAATATTCTCACAAAAAGGATAACACAAATTTTCTCACTGGAAAGGTAACAAATCACATTGTTACATTCATTACATACATTCATCAATAAACCAAATACGAAATCTTTTTAATCTGCAGAATTATCAGAATCACACACACAGTTTCAAAATCTTCAAATGAATGAAATAGTGTTAAAGAATGCAGAAACCCAAAGAAACATAGAATTTGAATCTCTTATAAAACAAATTCAGAGATTTTTTTGGCTCTTTTTATAAACTGTTTGTGAAATATGACTCAGAAACCAACAAGTTAAAAACCAAACAAGAATTTAGACATAATTGCAATGCAATTGTAACAATTTCAGTGGAAGAAATCTATTACACTTAAAGAAAAGCGGAATAAAATGTTTTGCTGCTGGCATATATAATTCCATTACCGATTACTAAGCTGGACAGATTATTTGCTAAAAATTGTTGGAAATGGTTGGATCTTTTTTCCATATTAGGTAGCGATGTTGTAAAGCTCAAACATTTTGGAAAATAATTTCTAACAGAATGAAACAAATTCTAAAAGCTGAATTTCCTTTTTATTCCTTTTATTATATATTACTAAATCTCACATTCCCACAAAATATACCAAATTAACTTTCCACACAGCAACTGCTGCAAGGATACTTTACATTTCCTATTGAAAATATATTCAATTCTTTCTGCAGAAGATTCATAAATTAAGTTATGAAAATTCACCTGGATGTTCAAAATTCATATTTGAATTAGATGTACAGATATTCATAGTTAAATAGTAAATCTTTTGCAGGGCTTAACTTTTTATTAGCTTGTGCCACATCTAAAATTTGGATTTCACTTGACATGAAATCTTAATATTCTGATCTTCAATGATCTATTAAATGAGGATAGATTTTCAACTGCTCAAATGGGATGTACTATAGTTCCTACCTATGAATCACACTGTGTTGATTATAACATTTAGATACAGCTGTGTATTACTTGAATCAATGTGTTTTTAAAATAATGCAACCTATTCAGTTATTTAACACTAATTAAATAACTGAAGATTTCTATCTGATTTTATATCTGTAAATTCCCCATTTCCCCTTCATGGATTACTGCCTTGTTGTGATGAAGGGGCTTGCATAATTCAATGAAGCTATGAGCTATGCTGTGCAGGGCCACCCAAGACGGAAAGGTCATAGCAGAGAGTTCTGACAAAACGTGATCCACTGGAGAAGGAAATGGCAACTCACTCCAGTATCTTTGCCATGAAAACCCTATGGACAGTACCAAAAGGCAAAATGATATGATGCTGGAAGATGAGCCCCTCAGGTCGGAAGGCGTCCAATATGCTACTGGGGAAGAGCAGAGGGCTAGTACTAGTAGCGCCAGAAAGAATGAAGCGACTGGGCCAAAGCCGAAAGGACGCTCAGCTGTGGATGTGTCTGGTGATGAAAGGAAAGTCCGATGCTGTAAAGATTTTTTCTCCATAGGAACCTGGAATGTAAGATCCATGAATCAAGGAAAACTGGATGTGGTCAAACAAGAGATGACAAGACTGAACATTGACATCTTAGGTATCAGCGAACTAAAATGGACAGGAATGGGTGAATTTAATTCAGATGACCATCAGGTATACTACTGCGGGCAAGAATCCCTCAGAAGAAATGGAGTAGCCTTCATAGTCAATAAAAGAGTAGGAAAAGCAATACTGGGATACAGTCCTTAAAATGAAAGAATGATCTCAGTTCAAATCGGAGGCAAACCATTCAATATTATAGTAGTCCAAGTCTATGCCCCAACCACCAATGCTGAAGAGGATGAAATTGACCGGTTCTATGAAGCCCTACAGCACCTTATAGAACTAACACCAAAAAGTGATGTCCTTATCATCATGGGGGATTGGAATGCTAAAGTAGGAAGCCAAAAGATAACTGGAATAACAGGGAAGTTTGGCCTTAGAGTACAAAATGAAGCAGGGCACAGGTTGATAGAATTTGTCAAGAGAATACAATGGTTGAAGCAAACACTCTTTTCCAACAACCCAAGAGACGGCTCTACACGTAGACATCACCAGACGGTCAACACAGAAATCAGATTGACTATGTGCTCTGCAGCCAAAGATGGAGAACCTCTATACAGTCAGTAAAAACAAGATCAGGAGCTGACTGTGGCTCAGACCATGAGCTTCTCATTGAAAAGTTTAGGCTTAAACTGAAGAAAGTAGGGGAAAGCACTAGGCCACTCAGGTATGAATTAAATCATATCCCTGTTGAATATACAGTAGAGGTGACAAAATGAGCATGAGAAAGGACCAAAACGGCAGGGACCTAACAGAGGCAGAAGAGATTAAGAAGAGGTGGCAAAATTACACAGAAGAATTATACAAGAATGAGCTTAACATCCCTGATAATCACAATGAGGTGGTCACTGACTAGAGATCAAATTGCCAACATACGCTGGATCATGGAGAAAGCTAGGGAGTTCCAGAAAAACATCCACTTCTGCTTCATTGACTATGTTAAAGAACATTTTAAAGTTTAAAAGAACATTAAAGATGCTTATTTTTTAAGGCACCATCTGGCCCTCTCAATTCCTGGCAAATAGATGGGGAAGAAATGGAGGTAGTGACAGATTTTATTTTCCTGGGCTTCAAGATCACTGCAGTTGGAGACTGTAGCCAAGAAATTAAAAGACGCTTGCTCCTCGGGAGGAAAGCCATGACAAATCTAGACAGCACACTAAAAAGCAGAGACATCACCCTGTCAACAAAAGTGCGTATAGTCAAGGCTATGGTCTTCCCAGTTGCAATGTATGGCTGTGAAAGTTGGACCATAAGAAATGCCGAGCACCAAAGAATTGAGGCCTTTGAACTGTGGTGCTGGAGAAGACTCCTGCGAGTCCCTTGGACTGCAAGCCGATCAAACCGGTCAGTCCTGGAGGAGATCAACCCTGAGTGCTCTTTAGAAGGCCAGATCCTGAAGCTAAAACTCAAATACTTTGGCCACCTAATGAGAAGGAAGGACTCACTGGAGAAGAGCCTAATGCTGGGAAAGATTGAGGGCAATAGAAGAAGGTGACGACAGAGAATGAGGTGGCTGGATGGAGTCACTGAAGCAGTAGGCATGAGCTTAAATGGACTCCAGAAGATGGTAGAGGACAGGAAGGCCTGGAGGAACAGTGTCCATAGGGTCGCGATGGGTCGGACACGACTTCGCAGCTAACAACAACAACCAATTCCCTAATTATTCACTTTATTTCCCATCTTTTTCTTTTTCTTCTCTTTTCTCCATTCTTAAAAATGGTTAATAAAAATATAATAAAAAAATAAAATAAAACCACTAAATTTTATATTTTGCCTCAGTACCCTGACTGAGATAAAGGATAAATGGTGTTTTTCCTAGTTTTATCTACCCAAGTGAAGCAGATTGCTAGTTGATTTTACTTCAACTCTGACGACAGAATAGAATTCTCTGCTGAATATGAGAGCAACACATTAGCTATGATGCAAAGCACAGGCCAGATGTTATGTATCATTCTATACTTTGCCTCTGCTCACTGCTGGCTAGAACAGCTTTTTGGGCACCAGGGATTGGTTCCATGTAGAGAGGTTTTTCTGGGGACTGGAGGGGGCACGGTTTCGCATGCTGCCTGCATCCTGCGGAAGGGGCTTTGCTTGTTTGCGTGGACCAGTGCCAGTCCATGGACCGGGGGGGATGTTTGGGGACCCCTGGTCTAGAAAACTGGTCCATTCCTTTTAGGGCAGGCAGATCCAACCCATGCTTGCATGCCACAGGTAGTCATGTGGCCTCATAAGATCATAAACTTTTAACATTAATATGTAACTCATATATATTAACTATATTATATGTTTTATATGTAGCCCAAGACAATTCAGTTTCACTCAATGTGGCCCAGGCAAGCCAAATATTACATAATCATGTTCTAGGGGAATGACAGGTCCTGCACCACATTCATTTCCATACACAGACCAGATCTCATAATCCCAGCTTCAGAGAAAACTAACTGCATTTGCCAGTTAGTCTCATCCTGTCTTTCCCTTTCTTCACATTCAACACAGTGCTAGGCTGCATTAACAGAGGGATAGAATCAAGATCAAGTGAAGTACTAATACCACTTTACAATGCTTTGGTAAGGCCACATTTGGAATAGTGCATCCAGTTTTGGTCACCACGATGTAAAAAAGATGTCGAGACTCTAGAAAGGGTACAGAGAAGAGCAACAAAGATGATTAGGGGGCTGGAGGCTAAAACATATAGGGAAGGGTTGCTGGAATTGGGTATGTGTAGTTTAACGAAGAGAAGAACGAGGGGTGACATGATAGCAGTGTTCCAATATCTCAGGGGCTGCCAAAAAGAAGAGGGAGTCAAGCTATTCTCCAAAGCACCTGAAAGCAGGACAAGAAGCAACGGATGGAAACTAGTCAAGGAGAGAAGCAACCTAGAACTAAGGAGAAACTTCCTGACAGTTAGAACAATTAACCAGTGGAACAACCTGCCTCCAGAGGTGGTGAATGCTCCAACACTGGAGGTTTTTAAGAAGAGACTGGACAACCATTTGCCTGAAATGGTATAGGGTTTTCTTCCTGAGCAGGGGGTTGGACTAGATGACCTCCAAGGTCCCTTCCAACTTTATTATTATTGTTGTTGTTGTTGTTGTTGTTGTTGTTGTTGTTGTTGTTGTTGTTGTTGTTATTATTATTATTATTATTATTATTATTATTATTATTATTATATAAGGCATAATAATTTTTTCTAAGGAAGAAGATAAGGAGGGGCAAGAGAAGAGGGGTATTTCTCTAATGAACAACAGATGGTTGTCAGTGTAATTATCCCTAAGGCATTGAAGGACATCACAAAGCATCACCTAAGGTCTTGGGGATAATTACAGAGGCACAAAGAAGGGAAGCTAACAATACCCTCGTGTATTATCTGAGAATTGCCACCTGCTGAACACAGCCTATTTTTCAATGACTAACCTTGGTGTGTTCAACATGTCTAGGCCCTCAGGATCACATTTCCACAAGAAATTTAAAATTTAGTGATAAATCGCATATAGTGATAAATGGATTCCCAAACGCCATGTATATGAAAGAATGCAAGAATTCAGATGAAACTAGTTTTAAACTGGAAAGACACTTTTATCCAAGAAATAATTAAAGAATATGCTACATTTATGTCAGAGTCATACACAGAATATTCACCAACCCTTGGTAAGCAACAGAACTAATGTTGGTTTTCCTAAACAAACTTTTCTATTTTCCTAAACAAACTTCATGCAAAGAAGTACACAGACTGTATCAGGTGGTTTTATTGCATATAAACATCACACCTTTTGTTTCCTTTCACATGGAAAATGAGGTTACTAGCTATCTTTGGGTGAACAAGAAAAAGATGGAGGAATCCTAAGTGCAGTCTGACAAATATTGAAAAATACTCCTTTTTCAAAGAGCATTTCTAGACTATCCCTGAGCTGATTGACCATCATATTCTGCACAGTTGATGGACATTCCAGAAATGCCCTTGAAAAAGGATACTTTCCAACATTCAATCTGAGTTAGTCACTGGGACCAGAGGTTTTTGTCTTCTGAGCTTCTGGACACATGATAGAGTCTATCTTCAGGGAACTTCTCTGTTTTGCTCTGGGCTGTTTTCTGTGTGATATTTATATGGTGGTTGTTGTGTGTAGCTTTTTAGATATAGATTGGTGTGTTGATTGGCTGTTGTTTCCTTGTGCTGCCAAGCCCCAACCTCCTAAGTACTTGATAAACTGGAGGTAAATCAGCACTCCTGTTGATTGGTGAGGGTCCTGTTTCCCAAGCTTCACCTCCCTTACTGTTTTGTGCCTGCTCATCCAATGATCTCAGTAACTGCAAAATTGAATGTATGTTCCTGTCTGTTGCAATGTGAGGCTACCAATGAGTTTGGGTCTCCTTGACTGACCACTCACTTCTGTTCTTGCAATTTGATGGTTAACTTTCTCCCCGTCTGTCCTACATAGTCACAGGGGCAATTCATGCAGGGGATCCAATAGATCACATTGGAAGTATCTCTGACCTCCAAGCAATCATTCCAGTGCATAATTCGTCCTCATATGGTAGCCTCTGTGTGGTATGCGATGCTCACTTGCAGATCTCAGAAGCTGCACTCTACTGCTTCTGAAATGTTTTTGATGTATGGCAGGCTATGCCATGTAGTTAGTCTTCTGCCTTGTTTCGTCCTTTCCCCACCAGGTTGTGCAGACATCTTGTAACAAATGACTGTGCATACCCATTTTGCCTGAATTGTTCATGTAGGTACCTGCTCTCCAGCTGCTTGGCTTGCAGGGTGCTTCAGTGTGCTGTATAATGTTCTGATTCAATATTTTTGTTTGACAATGGTTGTTGAAATTGTTGCTGTTGAAATTCAGAATGCGTGGGATGTTTGTGGCCTTGCAATAAACTGCAGTTTCTAGGCTTCTGTCTATTTGTCTGTTGACAAGTACATCTAAAACCAATAATTGTCTAGCTATTTATTCCTCTGTTGTGAACTGTATTCCAGGAAGATGAAGTTCTGTATGGCATGAAAGTCTTTCAGTGGATTTTGTTTGATGATGACAAACATGTCATCCACACAGCAGCACCAAAATTTGGATGTGTAGTTCTGAAATTCATGGTGTTCTAGTTCACACAGGACTGTTTCTGCAATGACTCCTGATATTGGGGATCCCATAAATGTCCCTTTTATTTCTTCATACATTTCTCTTTTGAATGTGAAAAAGGTGTGTTCACAGTATTGGAGTAGCCTCATGATTTGTATGCTTGTTAGGTTGTTCTCATCTGTGTTGTATTCTTCTTCTGGTTTTCTATCTATTACTTCACATGCATTAGGAGCCACATTTAAGCTTTGTAGTTTTGTCAGAAATGTTGTGGATGATGTGACTGTGCTATTCAGTCGTTGGGTCAGGAAGCTTAGATGTTGTGCCAGCCATTTAGCCAGATATACAGTATGTAGAGGTGTCTTGTAGTGCTACAGAAGGTCTGAGGGGGACTCCTATTTTGTGTATCTTGGGGAGTCCATAGAATTTTGCTGGGGCAAGGTCTGTGTCTCTCATTTTCCACCATTCTTTCTCCATTATATTGTTTTGTTTGGGTTGACTTTTGTTTGACTTTCCAACATGCATGGGGGTCCAACTCTCCCTCATTCATTTCAGTGCCTTTCCTCCTCTTTTATTATCTTTGGGTAAGCAAAATGTGCTTAAACTTCCATTCTAGTGGAAATAATAATAATAATAATAATAATAATAATAATAATAATAATAATAATAATAATAATAATAATAATAATAATAGTAATAATAATAATAATAATAATAATAATAATAATAATAATAATAATAATAATAATAATAATAATAATAATAATAATAATAATAAAGTTGGAAGGGACCTTGGAGGTCATCTAGTCCAACCCCCTGCTCAGGCAGGAAACCTTATACCATTTCAGGCAAATGGCTGTCCAGTCTCTTCTTAAAAACCTCCAGTGTTGGAGCATTCACCACCTCTGGAGGCAGGTTGTTCCACTGGTTAATTGTTCTAACTGTCAGGAAGTTTCTCCTTAGTTCTAGGTTGCTTCTCTACTTGACTAGTTTCCATCCGTTGCTTCTTGTCCTGCTTTCAGGTGCTTTGGAGAATAGCTTGACTCCCTCTTCTTTGTGGTAGCCCCTGAGATATTGGAACACTGCTATCATGTCACCCCTCACCCTTCTCTTCATTAAACTACACATACCCAATTCCAGCAACCGTCCCCTATATGTTTTAGCCTCCAGCCCCCTAATCATCTTTGTTGCTCTTCTCTGTACCCTTTCTAGAGTCTCGACATCTTTTTTACATCATGGTGACCAAAACTGGATGCAGTATTCCAAGTGTGGCCTTACCAAGGCATTGTAAAGTGGTATTAGTACTTCATTTGATCTTGATTCTATCCCTCTGTTAATGCAGCCTAGCACTGTGTTGGCTTTTTTGGCAGCTGCAGCACACTGCTGGCTCATATTGAAGTGATTGTCTACTAAGACTCCGAGATCCCTCTCACAGTTACTACTATTGAGCAAGGTACCACCTATACTATACCTATGCATTTGATTTTTCCTGCCTAAATGTAGAACCTTACTTTTTTCACCATTGAATTTCATTTTGTTAGATAGTGCCCAGTGTTCGAGTCTGTCCAGATCCTTCTGTATCTTAAGCCTATCTTCTGGAGTATTGGCTATTCCTGCCAGCTTGGTGTCATCTGCAAATTTGATGAGTTCCCCATCTATCCCCTCATCCAAATCATTAATGAAGATATTGAAGAGCACTGGGCCCAGAACAGAGCCCTGGGGCACCCCACTACACACTTCCTTCCATGTAGATGCGGTTCCATTGAGGACCACACACTGAGTACGGCCTGTCAGCCAGCTACAAATCCATCTGGTGGTAATGCTATCTAACCCACATTTTTCTATCTTATCAAGTAGTACGTTGTGATCTACTTTATCAAATGCCTTACTGAAGTCCAAGTAAATTATATCTACAGCATTCCTCTGGTCCACTAGTTTTGTCACTTGGTCAAAGAATGTAATAAGATTTGTCTGGCATGATCTGTTTTTGACAAACCCATGTTGACTTTTAGTGATGATTTTGTTTGCATCAAGGTGTTTGCTGATTTGTTGTTTGCTTATCTTTTCCAGAATCTTCCCAGGTATTGAGGTCAGGCTGATAGGTCTGTAGTTTCCTGGATCTATTTTTTCCCCTTTTTTGAAGATGGGAACTACATCAGCTCTCTTCCAGTCCTCTGGTAGTTCCCCAGTGCTCCAGGATCTTTGAAAAATATAGTTCAGTGGTTCTGAGATCACGTCTGCCAGTTCCTTGAGAACCTTGGGGTGTAATCCATCTGGTCCTGGTGATTTGAACTCGTCTAGGCTGCACAGGTGCTCACTTACCATTTTCTTGCCTATCTTAACTTGCGTTTCTATTCTGTTTTTTATGGCACTGGTTTGGGTAGGTTGGACTGTTTTTTCCCTTTGTGTAAAGACAGATGCAAAAAACGAGTTAAATAGTTCTGCTTTCTCCCTATTGCTTGTCACCTTCTTGCCACTTTCCCCCACTAATGGACCAATCATTTCCTTAACTTTTTTCTTGTTTTTTATATGTTGAAAGAAGCATTTTTTGTTATTTTTGACTTTGGTCGCAAGCCTTAGTTCATTTTGAGCCTTAGCTTTCCTCACTTCATCTTTGCAGGCACGGGCTATTTGCTGATATTCTGACTTAGTTATGTGCCCCTCTTTCCAATTCTTATACTTGTCCTTTTTATCTTTCAATTTATCAGAGAGTTCTTTATGCAGCCATGCTGGTTTCTTTTGAGAGCTGTTATTTTTCTTCTTTGTTGGTATTGTACTAGACTGGGCCTTTATTATCTCACTTTTCAAAATTTCCCAAGCCAGTGAAACATGGCATTATATAATCTTAGCCAAAGCATTCCATTTTATATGAGAAGTCTTTAGTAACATATATGTGAGCATGTACAGTAGAAGGCATGCTGATATTCTACATCAATTGTTCAAGACCATGTTGACAGGCATTGACATGGCATGAAGGAGGAAAGAAGGAAAAATGCACCTTTAACTAAACATTCTCCTTGGGTCAGCCTCTATCTCATCTCAAATCAAATTTGACCTGGCTCAATCTTTTATTTTTAAGGGTAAAGTCAATAATTTTCCACATCACCCTAAAATACCTTCCTCATAGGGATTAGCTACATCAACTTAATTCTTCATAGACCACAGCCTTTAATCTTGTCAAAGTAATAAGAGTGAGGATAGACCTAGTGGCTTATATTAAAAGGAAAGAGTATAGGAATGGTTACACTTTCAGTTTATCTAGCATAGTATATTGTATTTTAGAGATGGAAAACAAGTGACCCTCAACATCTGCTGAATCACAACTCTTAGCATAGCTCGGCAAAGGATTTTCTGATCGCCTGCTATTTCATCCTTTTAATTATGAAAACAAGACACTGGATTTGAGACTCTGCATTCAAAATATCTACTATACATCTGATCTATAGTCCCTTCATGGCAGGGGACCATTATCCAACAATTTAGAAGTGCTATGCTTGATGTCTAAGTGTCAAACTAAGTGTACTGTAGCAGGCAACAAAATTAGTCAAACCAGTAATAACTGCCCTTGTTTTGTGTTCTCTACCTTTCTTTTGAGATTCTAAGGAGCCAATGGAAATTCTGAAATAGCTGTCAAAGGAGACAGCTCAACAGTAATATGAAGTTTCATAAAAATAATACTAGCAAGCCCTTTTCTTGAAATGTGACAGTAATTTCTGTTAGTGTGCAATAGAGGCATTAACAAAGCAATTTCAGTTGATTTCTGTCTGAGCACCACTTGATTCAGTATTTTAACAGTGAAAAGTGTTAGCTGCTAAGATGCTGGTCCCTCTTTCTCCAGCACTCACCCTATTACATCCTCGTTTCTGTGGCAACAGGAGAAGAGATTTGCATCTAAGGTTACACTAAACCAGGATGGGTAAAGCAAACGTTTAAATATTGTCAAAACTGTTTACTATGACTGATATAATTTGACTATTTTTCAGAGAAGCTGACAAGTTTTTTGCAAAGAGAGAAACTGGGGCTAAAAAGATCTAGTGCTAGAAACGGGTTGTCTCACAAATATTTCATGCCAAGTGACATTGACTGAATTCTCAGGCATAGTCTTCCATTTACCTTATTGCCTGATGAAAATTCTGGCAGTTCCAACATATCTTCTAAATATATCATGCTTCTGTAGATATAGATTGAGGTATTAAAACACAGATGCACCTATCTTTTACTATTTGTAAAGAAAAACAGCATCATTTAGGAAACCCCCACCACTGCACAATCTAGGGCAGTGTTTCTCAATGTTGGTAACTTTAAGGTGTCTGAATTTCAACTCAGCATGCTTGTAAGGGGAAAGAAAAAACTATGTACTTGTAACATAGGATATATTATTTATAGGGGTGTCTGTCAGGAAAAAAGACCAATCAAAACACAACATAGGGACAATGGATGAGAAGGAGGCTTAGGAAAATAACCAAAATAAATGGGTCATTATGCCAAATCTATTCAGGGGTACTGAATAAATTGCTATCATCTCTGGGTAGCGTAACCATGTTTTACAACATTTTTCCCAGCCTTCAGAGTTGTGGATATCAACTTTATTTCTCAATAACACCCATGCTCTCAGATTAGAAAAGACGTTATCTTCAAATATTTTTAATGAGATACACCAGCATGTCAAAGAGCTCTTCACACATAAATTGGTCTCTTAGCATTTAGCTGTATGTGCATTAGAATTGAGATATCCATTTTCTCTTCCCAGACAGGAGAAGCTGAACCTGAATGAAGATTCTAATAATGCAAGGTAACAATATTTTAAGGAAGCGTTTCCCAACCTCAACAACTTTAAGATGTGTGGACTTCAACTTTTTCAGGGAGAGAAAAGATAAAAACAGACTATCCAACCTGAAAAATAGCAGCTGTGGCCATACATGTATCCACATTGTAAACAGAGTCCAGCACACAAACTTTATCATTGGTTTTGTAATTTTCATTTCAGAGATATTTTCCAACACTTTCACTATTGTGTACATATCAATGATGGCAATTCTAGTGATTCTACACAACATCACTAGCATTATAGACTAGGTTTCCTATGTAATCAGTAAAGTCAGACTAAAAATTTAAATGAGTGATGTAATCAGACTTTGGGTATGAAGGTGTGGTAGACCCATGCAGTGCCTGTACTAATTACTGCTGTTGTTTTTCATATTTTGGCTGCTGTTTCTATTTGTATGGGCTTTATATTGTTTCTTGATTTTTATAATGTAGTTTTTAATTGTTGTCAGTGAACTGTTTGGTGTAGTGGTTATACATTAGGCTAGAAAAAGGAAGACCATGAATTCTAGTCCTGCCTTAAGCACAAAGCAAGTTGGGTAACCTTGGGCTAGTCACTTTCTCTCAGCTCTAAAAAGGAAGCCAAGAACAATGTTAGCTGCTTAGAATTATGAATTTGAGATGGGGACATATGTATAAAATGAAGAAACAGACAAACAAACCACGGGCAGGAATGTGACAATTGAAACCACAATTTTGAAGACAATTTTCATTGTCAAACTTCAGACTGTATTTCTTTAAAATGATTTTGTAGATAAAATAGCAGCAGAAGCTATTCAGGGATAAGCAATTTGCTAGTTATAGGCAGCCTTTTTGAATATCTTGTAGTGAGGATATTCAAGGTGTCAATCTTACGCACAACTACTTTTTTTCCCTGCTGCATATTTCTAAGTAGATATAAAACTAGATTACATATTATACAAGTGAACATTTGGTCCCCCAATAGATGACTCATGAAAACCACTAAAATTTATGCCCAGGGGAAAAAAACACCCTAAATCACCCTGTTTTTATATTATGTTAACCTCAAAGAAGCCACTATTTCTATTTAACATTCGCTACGGTTCACAGATGCTGTGACAATAGCTGAACTTTTCACAATATCCTGAATTAGAAACCACTCAACCTCATTTTAGCATTTTGTACAAATTTGGTTACTGGGTTACCCTCACAGTTCTGTTCTTCCCAGAACTTTCCAAAATTGCTGCAAAAAAGAAGCAAGAATAAACTTAGGTTAAAGCAGAAATAATCCCCCTTTTTCAAACTCAGGTACAGCATGTTCCTTCTCTTACAATATTCAAAATGTATCTTGAAATTAAACTCAACTGACTTCACAATATGGTTCTTAGAATACAGATTATTTAGTTGATCTCCAAATATTTCATAAATAAAAAACATAGGAGCCAAATTGGAAAACTTTGTTGAAGGATATTTAAGTCAAACTTAGAAAGTCCTAAGCAAAAGGTAGACACAGTGACCTCTATAATACTGTTCTATAAATCTATTATTCACTCTATGATCTAATATGTTTTCTTAAAGATATGTTAATGTGTTATTAATTCAATAACTAATCCTACCCAGTCTTTTTCACAATGTAATTTTAAAATTGTTGCAGTTGGCATACATTTCCTCTTAGTATGTACATGGAAAATAAACAACAACATTGGAGCTTTTATTTATATGTATGGCTAATGGACACTGCATTGGTCAGAGATGTATGCATGCACACGCACAGATCCTGCAAGACACCTGAGGGAAAAGACAGTAATCGACAGTGTTATTGAAATAAGTGCTAATTATCTTTGCCACACACAGTTGCATACTGTCAGACTAATGAAGCCAATTCATTTTCACAAAAGTATTATACAACATAGAAAGATCAGAACTGTGCAAGCTATGATATTCCCTATGGATTTGAAAGAAACAGGATAGGAAGAAAACAACTTGATGGTACAAAAGTCAATAAATCAAACAAACAAACAACATTAAAAGGACCAATCCTGCCTAATATGCAGCATGGATGTTTAACATGTATCCTTAATGTCTGAAAGCCAATAACAACTCTTAAAAAGATATTAATAATAATAACTAAGCTACTAAATTTATAAGCCACCTGATTCCCTGTGATTCAACAAATGGCAACAAAGAAGATTTCCCAAGCAATCTGATCCTGTTTCTTTGATTTATTTTACCTATAGCATAAGACAAGCAACTCACTCAGTTAGACTTTTACAAAATACTATAATGATTTAGTTTCACATTTTTACCTATCTTTGTCCCCTCTTTTTAAAACAACATATGGACTTTACAGTTGTTTTTACCAAATCATTTGATTTAATTGTAGCATATTGAATTTGACACTTGTATTTCTTTTATTACTATGTTGCTGTCATCATCATCATTATTAATTGATTTTCTATAATTTAATGCAAAGAACACGGCTGAATTAGTCAATTCATTTTTGCAGAATCTGTGTTGTCCTATTTCTATAACTTTCTGTGACTTTTATAAAATCTGCATGAAAAGCCTTCCTTACTATATTCTTGTGTTTTCTCTCCAGTGATGGACTGGCAGGATTTTGGGGTTGTGTTTTTTAGTCAAGAAACGTATTAGAACATTGGGAAAGTGTGGGTGGAAAAGCACCAATCTGTACATTAGCACAGGAAGTTCAGATCAGTTTCCATGAGAATTCTTAGAGACCCTCTGCAACCTCCAGAGTATACCATAGCTTAAAGCATGTTGTGGTTATCACTTTCTTTGAGTTTCCATAGACACGGAACATTTTCCAAGCCTTTGGTTAGAGGCAAGCTGAAAGGTGTAAATTTGGGCCACCTAGACTAAATCATTGAGGGACGCGGTGGCTCAGTGGGTTAGGACGCTGAGCTTGTAGATCAGAAGTTCGAATCCCGAGTGCCGCATAACAGAGTGAGCGCCTGTTACTCGTCCCAGCTTCTGCCAACCTAGCAGTTCAAAAGCACGTAAAAATGCAAGTAGAAAAATAGGGACCACTACGGTGGGAAGGTAACAGCGTTCCATGCACCTTTGGCGTCTAGTCATACCTGTCACATGACCATGGAGACATCCTTGGACAAGCGCTGGCTCTTCAGCTTTGAAACGGAGATGAGCACCGGCCCCTAGAGTTGGAAACGACTAGCACGCATGTGTGGGGGAACCTTTACCTTTACCTTTAGACTAAATCATATGGGTTCTGGAAGATATATTTCTGGGTTAGGTAGGAAAAAGCCACAGGCACTGATTGTAGTGCTTGAAGGCTAAAGAGAAGTAGGGAGAGGAAAACCCCAAGAAAATCAGAGGTATGGAGGATTTATATATTTTATTTATTTATTTGGCATATGGCATACAATGTCAGGGAAATCTATACATGCTAAACACAATCCAGTCTTGACAACCTAAATTGCTAGTTCATTTTGTTGGGGGCAATTAAGCTGACTTTGTAATAATGCCGCTTGGGGGGGGGGTTGAAAACCCTAATAAGCAGGCATATACATAGAATGAAGGCTACTGCTAAGCTTGTAAGCCGCCCTGAGTCTTCGGAGAAGGGTGGGATATAAATGGAATTAAAATAAATAAATAAATAAATTTTGTTTGGTGCTTGTGTGCCTATTCTTCGTGCATTGCAGGTGGCAAACTAGCTATGTATAGAAGAATTGACTGATACAAGGTAGTCCTCAACTTACAACCGTAATGGAGCCTAAAGTGAGTCGCCACATGTTAAGTGAATGCTATGATTGTTAAGTAAACCCAACATTTGCTATTGGGGGTTTTTTTGGCTTTTTGGTGGGGGGTTTTTGGTGAAAACTGGATGTAAACTGACTTTCAGCAAAAACTTTGTAAATCAGGGTCATGTGACTCTGAGATGCTCAAAGAGCTGTGAAATGCAGGCTGGTTGCCACGTGGCCAAAATGCAGTCACATGACGATGGGGGGGATATCAGAACTACGGAACTGGGCCATGCCTTTTGGAGGTTCTGACATAATTTTGAATGGTCACTAAGCAACCAGTTAAAAGTTGAGAACTATATCTAGGTTGTATTGAAAGCCAATGACACTGGAAATGCAACGGTTAAAGAGAAAGAGGAGAAGCAAGGCACTGGGAAGATGGGCAGCCAGGCCAATATTCAAGCCAAGGAGAGGAGGATGGAAGAAAAGGACAAGGTCTACTCACTTTGTAAGACTCTCCAGGATTTGTTTCAGGCAAAACCTGGAACAGCCAAGAGCTTCTGCCAATCTACTGCCTACCCAGTATGCTTTGACAAACCTTCCAAAACATGATGCATCTTCTCAGGTTTAAAACAAAACATCATTTTCTATTTCATGCATTCCCTAATGTCACATGTTGAAACCTTTTGGTATCCTGTTCCCTACCCTGAGGGACACGGTGGCTCAGTGGGTTAGGACGCTGAGCTTGTCGATCAGAAGGTCGGCATTTTGGTGGGTCGAATCCCGAGTGCCGTGTAGCAGAGTGAGCGCCTGTTACTCGTCCCAGCTTCTGCCAACCTAGCAGTTCGAAAGCACGTAAAAATGCAAGTAGAAAAATAGGGACCACTCCGGTGGGAAGGTAACAGCGTTCCATACGCCTTTGGCGTCTAGTCATGCCGGCCACATGACCACGGAGACGTCCTTGGACAAGCGCTGGCTCTTCGGCTTTGAAACGGAGATGAGCACCAGCCCCTAGAGTCTGAAACGACTAGCACGCATGTGAGGGGGAACCTTTACCTTTACCTCCCTAGTTTAAAAAAAGGTAGAAAACTTAGAAATTCAGAAAATCCTCAGCTGCCTTCTCAAGTTAAGTAAAGCAACTTGCAGGTCTACTCTTTGCAATCCCAAACACCACTAACACCAAAACCAGCAATTTCACAGAATTATACATCTGGAAAGAATCATTTTGGCTATTGAGCCTAACCCTCTATTCTTTTCTCTCTCCTCAAAAATCAATAGTAAATCAGGAATTGTTTTTATGGAGAGACTACATTCAATATTCAATTCTATTTGAGAAGATGCAAAAACAACCCACTTCAATCAATTTATCATATTTAGAAAGTGGCTTGATCACCTTTTAAAGAAAGTTTTGTAAAATTTCATCTGGTTTCTACAAATGGCATCTGAATTGGAGCTTTTTAGACAGCTGAAATGTAAATTTAATTATTACTATCTGGGGGGAAAAACCCTGCCTATCCCTGAAGGAAAAAGAAATATTTCTTTAATAGACAAATCTTGTTCCAGGTTTAAAACTAATGGACAGTAACCTAATTCCAATATAATAGTTGAGAATGCACAGAGACAAGTAGAAGGCTTATTGGGTTTCCATTCTCTTTCAAAATCATTTTAAGATTCTGGACATAAAAGAGGCTCCCTCAAAGGCAGGAAACAGTTGTTTGCATTGGATTATGATGTCTTGGCTGAATACTAACTAATGGTGTCTTTAAATTATTATCCTACAATAAAACAGAAGCTGTTTCCTTGTGTGTGAACAGGGGGAACAATGTCAGGACAAAGCTGAGCATGTCTACCATATGACCACAGATAGAGATTAAACAGGTATATGCTGAACATCAACAATAATTTTCTACTTATACAATGCAACAACTGAGAGAGGGAAATATGCTATCTTGAAGAAATAAAACTATACTCCTCTAGATCCAAAGAATAAGGCAGTTAACAATGAAATGTGCAGAGTAAGCTGACCCCACTACTATATTTACCAGCACTGTTTATCAATCCAAACAATCTGTCTGTTAACAATTCAGACACAGATTGTCTGTATAACTAAAATATGTGGATCCAATATTGCAGAGAATTGTTTATTGTTTATATTCTCCAAGAGTTGAAAGTAGCTTATAGAGAGATCAACCTTCATTTTATTCCCACAGCCAATAAACTTATGAGATGCTGGCAGAGAGGCCCCAAATATTCCGGTAATTCTCAATGGCAAAGGGTAGTCTAGGGGGTCTCCCTCCTCCTAGTTAATCTCTGCAGCCCACTCTCTCTTACACCGTTGCTTGGACTTCCTTAAGGCCAAATCTCTCCTGTCCTAGTAAAACTGCAAAAGACAGGGCTAACCATCTTGTATGTCTCCTCTGGTATGCATAGGAACATATCCATAATCTTTAATCCCTGGAGCTGTTGGGGATTGTAAAACAAAAGATCTAGCGCAGGGGTGTCAAACTCAATTTCATTGAGGGCCGCATCAGCATTGCGGTTGCCCTCAGGGGGTTGGGTGGGTGTGGCCTGGGTGGGCATGACCTACTGGGTGGGCGTGGCTAGAGTGCGTATGGCCTACTGGGTGGGCATGGCCAGCTCTACATCGTTCACATCAAGGGTGCCTATGGGGGCCTGGGAAGGAGTGGGACAGATCTGAGGGTCTCTGGCAGAAGGAGGGTCTCTGGGCCAGAGCCAAGGCAGTGGGGGCCATTCCCTCACTATTTCCAGGATGGCTTCGCGGGCCACATGAAACCACTTCGTGGGCCGAATCCGGCCCCCGGGCCTTGTGTTTGACATGTCTGATCTAGTGAGTTCTAAGACTGGCTGCCTCCACCAGATTGAAAAAGACTGACAGAGAGAAAGCTCTGTCTAAAATTAAAGCAAACCTTAATGCAAAATGTAAAAGCAGAATAGCTGGGTTTGTACAACTCAGTTAATCAAGTCAAAGACCTAGCAGCTCCATCTGTACAATCTGTTAAATTTGATTATTTTTAGCTGAACCCAGCCAGTCTGATTAGTTTATATACATACACATCTTTATTATGGTTACTAACCAGAAAATATCAATAGGTGATGGAAGTACTGTAAAACAGTTCCGACCCGTTCATTGGTGCAATCAAAGTATACCTAATTTGGGTTAGTTTATGATTCAGAGGTTTAGCAAATGCAGAAAATGGGGTAACTCAATCAACTTCTTAAGCAAGTTTTATGAATACTGAAACTTAAATGGATCACATTACATTAATCAAGGATTAGGAATGTTGTAGTTTTCTGGTAAGTTCCAACTTGAACTCCTGTAAATCCAGTTGACACTGGCAAGAAATTATGGGAGCAGTATAAAATGCCTACATATCCTTGCTTTATCTCACAGAAAATGCAATAATCAACCAGATTTGTTCACCAGAAAGACTAGAGTTTAGCTCTAGATTTCTGGAGAATATCTGGAAAAATATGGATCAGAAATAGGAATAAGTTCTTACCTGTCTCAGAGTTGGTTGAAGCAACAGGCATTTCGACAACCAGGGAGGTCTTCTCAGTGACAGAATTACAAATAATTATTTCTTCTTCTGTGGTGATCCTGTAGAGAGAGAAGAATTGAACAACACCTCTTCAAAAAATGATCTCAAAATGTAGCATACACCCACTTGATTCTGATACCCTGCATCAAGTTCAGAGATTATTTATAAATAATAGACTTGGTCTTCACCAGGTGATTTTTTTTTATTTTAGTTTTTGCATTTTATTCTTTAGACAATAAAGAAGAGGAATAAGAAAAAAATGTCAAGAAGATACTTATCTTCTGCCAATTTCACTTTCTCCCACATTCAAATTTTTAAAAATCTGAAAATTTCCCGTCCCAGTTATGAAGAATATGCAAAAGCTGGCACGTTTTATTAAAAGCCCACCTAAATGAAGTAATCTACCATCTGCCCCATTCAAATTTGTGCAGTTATTTCCAACAGTAAAAGAACTACACAAGTGTGCAGCTGTGGAAAAAATGAAGACTGCATTCAAGGAAAGAGAATTGCTAACCATACATCGCAACCAAGGAAAAACACAAAGATTCAAAGCCAGGCTTGTAAGAGCTAAATATTTGAAGCCCTCTGCCTAGATCTCATTTGTTTTGCTTTTCCCACAATTACTTATTAATCTCATATTCTTTGAGATCAATATATTTTAAAAATGCAATTTCTCTTAAGTTTTTATAAAAAAATGCAATCAGAATAGAGCTGGAAGAGAGATGTCTTTTAGCCCAGCCCCTTGCTCAAACAGGAGACCCCATACCAGTGGTGGCAAACCTATGGCATGCGTGCCAGAGGTGGCACTCAGAGCACTCTCTGTGAGCACGCGTGCCATCGCCCCAGCCCTGCCTCCCCCCGTGGCCCCCTCCTCACCAGTAGCCCCCCCAGAGGAGAGTTGTCCCTGGGCATGGCCCCTACAGAGCAGAGCAGCCAAGCACATAGCAGCTGGGCAGCAGGGACAAGATTCCACCCTCGCGCCCCGTCACATGCAGGTGATGCATTGGGGCATGGGCGGAGAGCGTGGCCAACATGGCACTGCAGGGCCGCCTGGGCGATCTGTAGCAGGCTGTGGAGGTGGTAGGTGGCCCTGAGGGCGGGCAGGGCAGGGGATGGAGCGAGGGTGGGGCAGGGGCAGGGTAGGGTGCTTTTGGGGCACTCGGTCTCTAAAAGGTTTGCCATCACTGCCCTATACCATTTCAGACAAGTGGCTGTCCAGTCTTTTCTTAAAAGCCTCCAGTGACGAAGTACCTACAACTTCTGAAGGCAAGCTGTTCCCCTGGTTAATTGTCCTCACTGTTAGGAAGTTTCTCCTTAATTCCAGGTTGATTCTCTCCTTGATTAGTTTCCATTCATTGTTTCTTGTCTTGCCTTCTGGTGCTTTGGAAAATAAATTGACCCCCTCCTCTTTGGGGAAACCTCTCAAATACTGGAATACTGTTATCATTTCTCCTTCTTTTCTCTAGACTAGCCAACCCCAAATCCTGCAACCGTTCTTCATATGTTTTAGTCTCCAGGCCTTTAATCATCTTAGTTGCTCTTCTTTACATTCTTTACCTCAGTAATACAGATAATAAATATAGCTTATTGTTTACATACATATACTGAACAGCATGCTGACATTTCTTTTTTAGGTGATGCTGAAAGATTGTACAGCAATCATTTGAAGTTGCAATTGACTCAAAAACAGGGATTTACAATCTATGTTTGAAGATCAGTTCCATTCTGTGATCATGTGACCTAACTTCAGGTGCATGGGAGTGTAATTGCATCTATCGTTATTTGCAGCATTTTGCTAAAAACTGGCACTTACTTTCAGTTTTTAGCAGAACCATACCTATAGTGGACCATTTGTTTGCTTAACAACTGCAGCATTTGTTATGGCCATTTTACAACTGCTTGTTCACAAAAAAAGGTCATAAAATTTGGTCGCTCATATGACTGACCTGTTTTATGACCATTACAACAACATGATGGGCAGGCTCAATCATGTTCATATGTAGCGGACTATCTGTATAATTAGAAATAGTGAGCATGCTTTAAAATTGGAGAAACATCAAGAGCCTACACTCTGTTGATAACATTACAATATCCTGATAGCTAAAAATGCAAAGCATTGCCAAGCCCTAGTACTAAAAATAAAAGAACATAATAGAAAAAAATGGGACTAAAATTAAATACAAAAAAGACCAACTAATGACAACAAGCAGAACCACCAGCCTCAGAATTGGCAAAGTAGCCTTTTAGGATCAGCTAACAACAGTAATGGAATAAGCAAACAAGAAATACAATATAGACTAGTAGACCAGCCACAAAGGCCTTAGAAGAGATACTCAAATGCAGCACTGTATCTAATTAAAATCATGCTGTGATACTCTATGGAAGCAAAAGTTGGACTTTAAAGAAGTAGGATAGTAAGAGTATTGACGCCTTTCAACTTTGGTTTGGGGAAGTCTCCTGAGGATACTACAGACAGCCAAGAAAACATGCTAAAAAAGGTAAAGGTAAAGGTTCCCCCGCACATACGTGCTAGTCGTTTCCGACTCTAGGGGCCGGTGCTCATCTCCGTTTCAAAGCCGAAGAGCCAGCACTTGTCCGAGGACATCTCCGTGGTCATGTGGCCGGCATGACTAGACGCCAAAGGTGCACGGAATGCTGTTACCTTCCCACCATAGTGGTCCCTATTTTTCTACTTGCATTTTTACGTGCTTTCGAACTGCTAGGTTGGCAGAAGCTGGGACGAGTAACAGGCACTCACTCTGTTACGCGGCACTCGGGATTCGACCCGCCAAACTGCCGACCTTCTGATCGACAAGCTCAGCGTCCTAACCCACTGAGCCACCGCGTCCCTTTTGAGGATACTACAGACAGCCAAGAAAACATGCTAACGGATCAGCAAATAAATCAACTAGAGTTCTCATTCAAGGTACAAATAACCAGGTTCAAATTATCCTATTTCAGTCCATTATGCAAAGACCTAGCTTCCTGAATAAGGCTTTAGCACTAGGAAAGGTGAAACAAAGAAGAGGATGACCAGCACAAGGACTCAGTTATAGTGGCAATAAGTACCCTATTGGGAGTCTTGAATTAACAGAGATAAATCATCACGGAGAAATGAAAAATGACTCAACAGTATATAATTAATCAATCAACAGTTTTATTATATCATGATAAGAAAAATATTATTCTGAAAAGAATGTTAAACTTTTATCACTATAAATTCCAACTATAAACAATGCAATATTATTCTGCTTAAGTTAGGAATCTACAACTATAATTTTTTGTTCTTAGTTGCGAAGTCATGTCCAACCCATCACGATCCCATGGACAATGTTCCTCCAGACCTTCCTGTACTCTACCATCTTCTGGAATCCATTTAAGCTCACACCTACTGCTTCAGTGACTCCATCCAGCCACCTCATTCTCTGTCGTCCCCTTCTTCTCTTGCCCTCAATCTTTCCCAGCATTAGGCTCTTCTCCAGTTAGTCCTTCCTTCTCATTAGGTGGCCAAAGTATTTGAGTTTTAGCTTCAGGATCTGGCCTTCTAAAGAGCAGTCAGGGTTGATCTCCTCTAGGACTGACCGGTTTGATCACCTTGCAGTCCAAGGGACTCGCAGGAGTCTTCTCCACACCATAGTTCAAAGGCCTCAATTTTTTGGCATTCAGCTTTTCTTATGGTCCAACTTTCACAGCCATACATTGCAACTGGGAAGACCATAGCCTTGACTATATGCACTTTTGTTGACAGGGTGATGTCTCTGTTTTTTAGTGTGCTGTCTAGATTTGCCATTGCTTTCCTCCCCAGGAACAAGCGTCTTTTAATTTCTTGGCTGCAGTCCCCATTTGCGGTGATCTTGAAGCCCAGCAAAATAAAATCTGTCACTACCTCCATTTCTTCCCCATTTATTTGCCAGGAATTGAGAGGGCCGGATGCCATGATCTTGGTTTTCTTAATGTTAAGTTGTAACCCAACTTTTGCACTCTCCTTCTTCACCCGCAACAAGAGGCTCTTTATTTCCTCTTCACTTTCTGCCATTAGAGTGGTATCATCTGCATATCTTAGGTTGCTGATATTTCTCCTGGCAATCTTAATTCCAACCTTTGATTCATCTAGCCCTGCCTTTCTCATGATGTACTCTGCATATAAGTTAAATAGGCAGGGTGACAGTATACAGCCTTGCCAGACTTGTTTCCCAATTTTGAACCAATCAGTGGTTCCGTATCCAGTTCTCACTGTTGCTTCTTGACCCGCATATAAGTTTCTCAAGAGACAAATAAGATGGTCTGGTACGCCCATCTCTTTAAGAACTTGCCACAGTTTGTTGTGATCCACACAATCAAAGGCTTTAGCATAGTAAATGAAGCAGAAGTAGATGTTTTTCTGGAACTCCCTAGCTTTCTCCATGATCCAGCGTATGTTGGCAATTTGATCTCTAGTTCCTCTGCCTCTTCGAAATCCTGCCTGTACTTCTGGTAGTTTTTGATCCACATACTGCTGGATTCTAGCTTGTAGGATTTTAAGCATAACTTTATTAGCATGTGAATTGAGTGCAATGGTGTAATAGTTTGTACATTCTTTGGCACTGCCTTTCTTTGAAATTGCAATGTAAACTGATCTTTCCAATCCTGTGGCCACTGTTGAGTTTTCCAAATTTGCTGGCAAACTGAGTGTAGCACTTTTACTGCATCATCTTTTAAGATTTTGAATAGCTCAGCTGGAATACTATCACCTCCACTAGCTTTGTTGTTGCTCAGCTTTCCTAAGGCCCACTTCACTTCACATTCAAGGATGTCTAGCTCAAGGTCAGTGACCACCTCATTGTGGTTATCAGGGATGTTAAGCTCGTTCTTGTATAGTTCTTCTGTGTAATTTTGCCACCTCTTCTTAATTTCTTCTGCCTCTGTTAGGTCCCTGCCATTTTGGTCCTTTATCCTACCCATTTTTGCATGAAATGTTCCCTTCATCTCTCCAATTTTCTTGAAGAGATCTCTGGTCCTCCCTATTCTATTGTTTCTTCTATTTATTTGCACTGTTCATTTAAGAAGGCATTCTTATCTCTTCTAGCTATTCTCTGGAATTCTGCATTCAATTGGGTGCATCTTTCTTTTTCTCCCTTGCCTTTTGCTTCCCTCCTTTCCTCAGCTATTTGCAAAGCTTCCTCAGACAGCCATTTTGCTTTCTTACATTTCTTTTTCTTTGGGATGGTTTTAGTTGCTACCTCTTGTACAAAGTTGTGAACCTCTGTCCATAGTTCTTCAGGCACTCTGTCTATCAGATCTAATTCTTTAAATCTATTTGTCACCTCTACTGTATATTCATCAGGGATATGATTTAGTTCATACCTGAGTGGCCTAGTGCTTTTCCCTACTTTCTTCAGTTTAAGCCTAAATTTTGCAACAAGAAGCTCATGGTCTGAGCCACAGTCAGCTCCTGGTCTTGTTTTTACTGACTGTATAGAGCTTCTCCATCTTTGGCTGCAGAGCACATAGTCAATCTGATTTCTGTGTTGACTGTCTGGTGATGTCCATGTGTAGAGCCGTCTCTTGGGTTGTTGGAAAAGAGTGTTTGCTATGACCATCGTATTCTCTTGACAAAATTCTATCAGCCTGTGCCCTGCTTCATTTTGTACTCCAAGGCCAAACTTGCCTGTTATTCCAGTTATCTTTTGGCTTCCTACTTTAGCATTCCAATCCCCCATGATGATAAGGACATCATTTTTTGGTGTTAGTTCTATAAGGTGCTGTAGGGCTTCATAGAACTGGTCAATTTCATCCTCTTCAGCACCGGTGGTTGGGGCATAGACTTGGACTACTGTGATATTGAATGGATTGCCTTGGATTCGAACTGAGATCATTCTGTCATTTTGGGGATTGTATCCCAGTATTGCTTTTACTACTCTTTTATTGACTATGAAGGCTACTCCATTTCTTCTGAGGGATTCTTGCCCGCAGTAGTATACCTGATGGTCATCTGAATTAAATTCACCCATTCCTGTCCATTTTAGTTCACTGATTCCTAAGATGTCGATATTCAGTCTTGTCATCTCTTGTTTGACCATGTCCAGCTTGGATTCATGGATCTTACATTCCAGGTTCCTATGGAGAAAAAATCTTTACAGCATTGGACTTTCCTTTCACCATCAGACACATGCACAGCTGAGCGTCCTTTCAGCTTTGGCCCAGTCACTTCATTCTTTCTGGTGCTACTAGTACTAGCCCTCTGCTCTTCCCCAGTAGCATATTGGATGCCTTCCAACCTGAGGGGCTCATCTTCCAGCATCATATCATTTTGCCTTTTGGTACTGTCCATAGGGTTTTCATGGCAAAGATACTGGAATGGGTTGCCATTTCCTTCTCCAGTGGATCGTGTTTTGTCAGAACTCTCTGCTATGACCTTTCCGTCTTGGGTGGCCCTGCACGGCATAGCTCATAGCTTCATTGAATTACGCAAGCCCCTTCGCCAAGACAAGGCAGTAATCCATGAAGGGGAACTATAATTTTAAGTTACAGTAAAAACCAAATCTTTCTTTCTCCAGTGTATAACTATTTACTACACTAAATAGAGGTTAGATAGAAGAAAGTAAGCCTTGGTTCTTATTGGACCTTAACAAATACAGCTGTAATGGAATACAGTGAAGTTGGGGTGTAAGCTCTTAGAGGCAAATCCTTCCAGCAGGATTGAGAGGTTACTCATTTTGTGACTAGTTTCCTGTAAGGGTCATTGCCAAAAAACTAAAAACACATTTTCCCAAAGGATTGATGAACTGGTTCAATTTCCTCAAAGCAATCAAATTGCTTCTTTTTCTTGCAAGATTGATGTTAGCAATAATCCATGGGCTTATCTAGACAAGAAGCGCAATCAGGAATACTATGTCTTTCTTTATTGTTAGGTTACATTAACAGAAGTTTACAAGACTGAAAGTATTTCTCCTTCCCCCTTCCTTTTGCTTTTACACTCTAGAAAACTAGGAAGGATCCCTTCTGAATTTTTTCCCACACCATCCTCCCTTTGGATGAACTGAACTTTTACATGCTGGTCATCCAGTATGTCCCTCTCCTTCCTGTCTCCTCAGGCCATTCCCACAGTCCATTACACTCCCAGACACTAGGAAAAATATTGCAAGAAAAATATTAATTATTATTATTATTTTCTTCCAAACAATAGAACTGTTCTATTTCTTTCTCCAATTCACTGGGAGATGGTGAAGGCTGACAGAGCGGAGCTGGCTCAAGACATTCAGTAAACTTACAGCTAAATGGGGATTTGAACCAAGATCTCCCTAAACTTGTTGAACACAATGCCAAATTTCACTGAATATTAACATTTTTTTCAGCAATTGTCTCTTTTTGTAAGATCTAGCGGTGCAATTCATGAGCTGATGCATCCCAAGGTGAGGTGCAGATGAACCAGCTATATGTGAAAAAATACAGATGTTCTTATAAATTCTAAAGTTTTAGCCAACATTCCTTGTATGATTTCTTGGTAAACAAAATAGCCATTTGGGCTGATCTCTTCTAATGTGTTCCATTATTAGTCCAACCCTCACTGACTGTTCACAAGAGAAATCTCAACCCAATCTGCTGACAGGAGGAAAATATTAGTCAGAGAACTGACATGCTCACGAGTAGCAGTTAATCAATAATTGGAGAATCAATAATACATTAGGAATGGAGTTGGTCCTAATTAAGAGGCGAGATGCAGCCTTTCCTTACAGGAAGTATAGACTGAACTGTATAAAAGAATCTCAGAATCAAAAAACAGATTCAAATAAGGATTGTTGGTAGCCCAGCCTAAATTGTGAAGACAGAAGGCAAGGTCATACAACTTTTACTCTGGTTACCATATCTATTTTCTGGGATTTTACATGTAAGAAAAAAAATCTCTAACAAGGATTCTTAGGTGGTTAGACTCCAGACTGTCTATAAAACCTGCAGGATCCCACACACCCAAATTGCAGTAATCAGAGGGTGAAAACAAGAAACATATTATAATTTAATGCATACCTACAAAACAGGACTCAATCAGTTCTTGGTATTCCACCCTCTTATTTCAGATGTTTGCACTGTGATTTATGATCACTTAATAGAATTCTGGACTGGCCTTTAGGCTTTCAACATTATCTTATTTTTTCACATCTTGGACACAGGCAAACAGAAACTACAGATTCCAGGGCAGAAAACTGTTGAAAACAAATTATGTTTCCCATCTGTATAAGGATCATCTAAGGATGCTTCAGGGATATGCAAATCTCAAAAGCAAGAGGAGGAGGAGGATGACAAGCAGGAATAATAAAGCACAATAAATTCCTTAAAGATTAGAATAGCTTCCATTTGCCTGCTGCATTTTCAATCTTATCAAATCCTTGCTTTTGCTGCTACATTAAAAATGTTTTTATACCACATATTGCTCTTGTTGTCTACATAAGCCTTAAGGTTGCAAAGTAAGCAACTCTTATGGAATTGCTTTAATAAACAAAAATCAGCAGTAAATTTTTGGGAACTTTGAGCTAGTATGGGCATTAAATTTTGGAGTATGACTTAGGCAGAATGGAATTCCAATTTCCAATCTCAATTCCAATTTAGATGGAGAAGAATTGGGAAAGAAAATATTCAATGAGTTCATACCATAGAATGGCAGTAAAACATTGGGTGCATATTTGCTAAACTGATTGTGGAGCATGGAGTATTCACAAACTGGAATATTTTTGTTTGAAAATGTTTTAAACAATTTAACTTTATAAAGTGAAGGGAAAAATGCTTATGAGATTCCATTAGATAGAAATGTGGGATATAAATTGATTGTGTGTCATAAGGTTGTTTTCAGTGACCTTATAGATAGATTTCCCCCTTACCCTTTGACAATCTATCCCCAATGGGGTATAAATAAAAGGTCAGTGGAAAGACATTCAACGAAGAAGGAAAAAGGTTGAAAAGAGAGTGACATAGAAATAATTTCTTTGTTCTCCTACAGAGCAGCTTCAGGTTTCTCTTGTTAGCTATGCCTTTTAAGTTGCATGGTTAACTTTATTGTTTTTAACTATTTGTTTAACTTCTCTTGAAACTATTTTGTATGTCCTCAGGAAAATGATTGAAAATAATTATTTGAGAAAGTGATTCAAGATTATAGAAGATTGCAGAAATCCTCACTGAATGCAAGGTGAGCTATATCTAGATCCCAAAAGATGTTTTATTTTTAAGAATAATTTAGAAGGGAAAACCATGGCCATCATCATTCCTAAGGGGGGGATATACTTCCTTATGCATCTCCTGCATAGGTTGTATGCAAACAGCATAAGTAACAATATATTTTTCCCACTATTTGACAGCAGGTAGAAGGATCATTAAGAGAGATCATTTAGAGCAGCTGTTCACAGTATGAACACCTTGGGCAGTCATGGATGGTTGACTGAGGGTAATAAATATGTTTAAGGGACAGGAAAAATAGCAGTAGGAATTTGAGCTTGTACTCATGTTGCTTTTAGGAAAGCATCAATCTTTCACAAAGCAGTCCTCTATATCTTTCATGCATACACAGGCCATCATAATCTATTCATCCACTAATCCCATGTGCCCCAATTCAGTAGTCCAAGGAAATCAACATCATTATGACATATCCATTCAAAATTATCAACGTCAGCACCAACACACTTGTGCATTATGCAGAAATGAATTCATGTGACCGGGGAGGGGGGGCAAACAGACCACTAATCTATTTGGTGTGCCAGCCTATCATCACATTTCATATTATGTAATATGCTGTGCACTCCACCTCCACAGAGTGCAATCTTAGTAGCTTTCTATTTTTATAGAGACACATACAGAGTCTTATTGTGATGGATTTTTTTTTTAAAAAAGGAAATGCAGATCATTCAGGGCCATTTTGAAAATAAAATCTCAAGTATGTTTCAAAATTTGGCTACAACTGGGATTGCACATGCTGAAAAGAAATGTTAAATATAGCTATACTCTCTTATCTACTGGAATTTTAAACATCCAATTGCTTTTCTCCTCTTGCCTCAACCCGCTCCCCCAACCCACACAAAGAAATTCTCAAAAGCTAGGTCAGCAACTAAAAATCTAAGACTAATGGATAGGATAATGTAAAAGTGTAAATTTTACCATATAAAACACTCATTCTCACAAAATGTGGATTCATGGATGATGCATTGACACATATAAACTATTTATGAATTAAGCCTTAATGATCATGAGTAATCACACTGGTTTGGTGTGGGGGGGGATGGCTGGCTGCAAACCAGACACTTTATTATGCCAAATAAATTTAAAATTAATCTGCAAAGTTAATGTGATCCGCTTCCCCCCCCCCCAATAATATAATCTGTGCAACTTTCACCTTTTTGCCATCAGAACAATTTGGAATAAATATTTAGACAGAATGTGCAGAACGGTCCATGGCATAGCACAGCTGGCTGAATTCAAATAAATAACACATTATCTGTAAAAGTTGGTTCTTTATAAAAGTGTTATGTCAGAAACTAAAATTAACTAAATGGACTTTGTCAATGATGTAACAGAGATTGGGCACTTACAATATATCTAACAATAAATTATTACTTTGGTGGTTAAGGCAACAGACTAGAAACCAGGAGATTGGGAATTCTAGTCTCACTTAGGCATGAAAGCTGGCTGGGTGATTTGAGCAAGTCACTCTCTCTCAACCCAGTGCACCTTGCACGGTTGTTGTTGGGTAGAAAATAGGAGGAAAGAGTATTAGGAATGTTAGCTGCCTTGGCTTATTTATAAAAATAATAAGGTAAAGGTAAGGTAAAGGTTCCCCCGCACATGCGTGCTAGTCGTTTCCGACTCTAGGGGCCGGTGCTCATCTCCGTTTCAAAGCCGAAGAGACAGCGCTTGTCCGAGGACGTCTCCGTGGTCATGTGGCCGGCATGACTAGACGCCAAAGGCGCACGGAACGCTGTTACCTTCCCACCGTAGTGGTCCCTATTTTTCTACTTGCATTTTTTACGTGCTTTCGAACTGCTAGGTTGGCAGAAGCTGGGACGAGTAACAGGCGCTCACTCTGCTACGCGGCACTCGGGATTCAACCCGCCAAACTGCCAACCTTCTGATCGACAGGCTCAGCGTCCTAACCCACTGAGCCACATAAAACATAAAATAAAGGCAGGAGTAAATAATCTAAAATTGAAAATGTGCAAAATAAATCACAGCTTGCCTTGTGCATGACTGATCATTAGCCAGCAACAATCACTTTAATACAGTTTCAAAGTAGTGCTAGAGAACTTTGCCTATTCTAGATGTGATAGATCCCTAAAATCAGCATGGTCATTGACCAAGAATCAGGGGAAGGCAATTCAAAACTCTTGGAGACTAGAGGCTTGGTTACTCCTGAATTTTTGTGCTGGTTGAAACCCATGGTTCAAATATTTACTCAGCCACGTATCTAATTAAGTGACTTCAGTTCTACTTTCTCAATTCAACCTACCTCAAAAGATTGTTGTAAGGAGGGGAGGAGAGTCAGCCACATAAGTGACAAAGCAAAAGAGCACATCTCCTAATTTCTTTTAAAAAACAGCATCTTTTATACTCCTAGCTACATACAGTGTGAGAAAAGAGAAAACATAGAATGTAATTTCTTTTTCTCATTAAGTCTAAACAGGTTTCCAGAATCTCTGAATTCTCAAGAGTTGGGTGTGTGTGCACTATATTAGGTATCCTAGACATCCAAACAGGTAATCTATCTAAAATTCAGAAATGCAGACCACCACCTACTTTGTGTTAATTTGCTGCAAAACACTAATACTGTACAGTTGCCATATTATGGAATAATGCAGAGACCTAGGGAGTTGAATATTGTGAGAAGGTGTGCCATCCATTTTGTCTATCATCACACTATGATGAAATAAGGCAAAGCAATTTAAAGAAAAGGACCGCTTTTAAAATACCCAGGGAATGGTGAAGATTTAGTGATTTAAAGGCATATTATGGTTTTCCTGCACTTATTTCAGAGGGGGAAAAATACTTTTGACCAGCAAAAAGAAAATATTCATTCATTCATGCCCCAGTAAGAGAACATCATTCAACTGGATTTGAAAGGAATCATCATCATCATCATCATCATCATCATCATCATCATCATCATCATTTTATCTTACCAGAAACAAGCTGCAAACCATTTCACCCATTCCTCTGAAAGCAATTCCCACCGAGACTTAATTCAAAGTAGACTCACATACTGGATCGCACTACAACTAAACCCATGTAGTACAATGATTGCCATTTTGCACAATACACTAAGCCATATCCTGGCTACCGATATTTTGGCTTAATAATACTGATCGCCTAATCCAATTTATGATTCAGTGTGTTATGAAAGCCCAGAAATTTGGCATAGGTTCATCGTGGTTCAATTAACCATAGTTAAATACGTCACATGAACCCAGCTATTCTCTGTGATGTGGATAATACACATCTCCTCCCCTTTTTTTCCAGCGAGGAATCGGAGGAATTATATTCATCATTTCAGATCTCTTCCAAGCCGTACCACACTTAAAGCCGCGAACAATCTAAAATGAAACAACAGCAAGAGCTCGCACGCGCAAGGCTACTCAGGGCGTAAGGATTAAACGAGAGACGGAGAGGAAAGAGAGAATGCAATACTCCGGCAAATCTGCCCATTAATAAAAAGAGAGATCGGAAAGGATCCGCGTGGTTTTGGAGTGAACAGATTTGAAAGAAGAAGGGATGGAAGGAAGACGGGTTTCGGTGGAGGGAGCAAATCTTCAACGACAGCTAAATCTCAAGATAAAGAGATTTTGTTTAGGGTTAGAGGCGAGATGACAATGCAAAGGAAGAACCGGGGCGACAGTGAGGGAACATTCCAGCCGAGAGGAGCGAAATGGGTTGGAGTGGGAAGGAGGAGACACTAAAACCGTGGGAAGGCTTACAGTGGCTTACTGCTCCGTCCCACTCCCTTTATTAAAGACAAAGTCGGGACAGGATAGAAGGAAAGAGAAAGGGGGGGCGGGAAATGGGCGCGCAGAACGAAAGAAGAGGGAAAAGCTGGCAGCCCTCACCTGTTTATGGTGGTGATTAGAGCCGGAGACTGGGTGGCAACACCAAGTCCCTCGTTCTCTTGATCTTGGAGATTCGCGGCTTCGTAGCTGAGCTTTGCCTTGGCTTGACTAGGAACCGGCTCGGATCACTTCTTGACGTCGCCTCTAGGGGTTTTAAAGGGGCAACACTTCACAGACAGATGCGCTGGGCCCCACCAAGCCCCACTTTGCGGGAAAAGCTTTCTTTTCAGGCTTTTTCTTATTATTTCACAAGCAAAGTACACGCGATCGGGTTTTGGTTGGATATGGTTCACCCATTAAATTTGGCCGAAGGAAGAGGCCATGTCTTTGAACAGGGAAAGAACATAGAGATGCCATGTCTCTTTTTTCACACACTCCTATGACGAGTTTGCAGACGTGTTGGCACCATAATTGGCCAACTATTTTTCATCATAGCTTGTCATAACACCACCCAAAATTGTGTTGATACCATAAACCATGATTGTGTGACAAGATTAACTATGGATAACAAAGAGAGCCACAGATAAGGTTCCACTTGCAATTATGCTAACATTTGTTTTTGATTTAGTATGAACCCAGCCAGGTGCAGCATACTTGTCTGCCAGCATCTGGCAGACAAAATCGCTCAGATTCGGGCTGGTCTGGACTCCGACTGGGCAGAGTCTGACGGGGGAGGGGGAGATGAGCGGTCTTAGGAATGTTATCTGGGAAGAATTCGACCCTGTGACTCCGGAAGAGGTGGACAGGATCATGGGGAGGTTGAGTTCCACCACGTGTTTACTGGACCCGTGCCCCTCCTGGCAGGTGTATGCAGCTCGGGAGGGGGCACGAGGCTGGCTCCAGGCAGTAATAACTGCTTCTTTGAGGGAGGGTAGCTTCCCTGCCACCTTGAAGGAGACAGTGGTAAGGCCCCTCCTCAAGAAGCTTGCCCTGGACCCAGCCATTTTGAACAACTATCATCCGGTCTCCAACCTTCACTTTCTTGCGAAGGTTGTTGAGAGCGTGGTGGCACATCAGCTCCCTCTGTTCCTGGAGGAAACTGACTATCTGTACCCGTACCAATCGGGTTTTAGGCCTGGGTACAGCACGGAGACGGCATTGGTTGCGCTGGTGAATGATCTCTGGTGGGCTTGGGACAGGGGTTGTTCCTCTGTCCTAGTCCTATTAGACCTCTCAGCGGCTTTTGATACCATCAACCATGGTATCTTACTGCGGCGCCTCAGGGGGTTGGGAGTGGGTGGCACTGTTTTACAGTGGTTCTCCTCCTACCTTCTGGGTCAGTCGCAGTCGGTGTTGGCAGGAGGGCAGAGGTCGGCCTCGAGGCCTCTCATTTGCGGAGTTCCTCAGGGGTCGGTCCTCTCGCCCCTCCTGTTCAACATCTATATGAAGCCACTGGCTGAGATCATTCGTGGTTTTTCATCTCCTCCCCAAATCAACCCAGTGATGCCCTCGATGTGATGTCCTGTTGCTTGGAGGCGGTTCGGGTCTGGATGGGGAGGAACAGGCTTCGACTTAATCCCGATAAGACCGAGTGGTTGTACATACCTGCATCTCGGGTAATCCAGCCTATTCCATCTTTAACTATGGGGGGTGAGGTGTTACCCCCCGTAGATAGGGCTTGCAACTTGGGCATCCTCCTTGACTCAGAGCTCAGTTTGGAAGATCACATAGGAGCCGTGACCAGGGGGGCTTTTGCCCAGGTTCACCTGGTGGACCAGTTGCGGCCCTATCTGGACCGAGATGCCCTATGTACAGTCATTCATGCGCTCGTGACCTCTCGAATAGACTACTGCAATGCTCTTTACATGAGGCTGCCCTTCAGGACCACTCGGAGGCTCCAGCTGGTGCAGAATGCAGCTGCACGAGTTGTGATGGGGGTCTCCCAATAGTCCCATGTAACACCTCTTCTCCGCGAGCTGCATTGGCTCCCAGTTGCCCTCCAGGTGAGATTCAAGGTGCTGGTGATGACCTACAAAGCCCTAAATGACATGGATCCAGATTATTTACGGGAGCACCTTCTGCCGGCGTCAACTTCCCATCGTCCTGTGCGCTCCCACAGAGAGGGCCTCCTCAGGGTGCCATTGGTCAGGGAGTGCCAGTTGGCGGCCCCCAGGGGGAGAGCATTCTCTGTGGGCGCACCTGCCCTCTGGAATCAGCTCCCTGTTGAGCTCCAGATGGCTCCCGACCTTCGCTCCTTCTGCCGCGACCTGAAGACTTGGCTATTTGAACTTGCTGGCCTGAGTTCGTATAATATGCCTATGCTTTTTTTAAGCAAGTTTTCATGATTAAGGAACAACTGGCTGAGTTTACAAATCCTACTACTAAGTCCAAATCAACAAACTTTGTTATGACAAGAGCATGCCTGGTGCCATTTTCCCTCTGTCCAAACTTCTAAATCTTGGACAGTTAGGCAGAACTCTACATGGTATTTGTCCTCCTGTTTAAACTGAGATAAAACTTCACATCTGAACATCTGTATGTTATTGAGCTGTGAAAAGCACCAGAACAAACAATTTGGTGTGCAAAAGTTCCAGTCAACATACAGAGTTTGTGGTTAGTTCATAAAGATAGAATGGATTTAATAATTTTAGCAGGTTATAAAATGAGTTATTGGCCAGACAAGAAAGGGACACTGCAACCGTCATAAATATGAGTCACTTCCCAAGCATCTAAATTTTGATCACATGACCACAGGGATGCTGCAATAGTTATAAGTATGAAATAAATCATAAGACATTTTTTCAGTGCTGCTGTAATTTTGAATGGTCACTAAACAAACTGTCATAAGTCAAAGACTACCTGTAAAGGCACAGAAAAATTGGGCACATATTTCCCTAATAAGAATCTTGTAGTCCCTTGGTCATGGAAAAGAACAGTTTGAACTGATTGAAAGCTGCCAACATGATAACATGTTGAGGTGGTCCATCAGTTCAGCTTACAGAAAAACACCCAAGGGAAGAAAGTCACAAAAAAGATGTTGAGAGTTTGGAAAAAATTAGAGAAGAGCAAGATGATCAAAGCCTGAAGACTAAAACATATGAAAAATGGCTGCAGGTCTTGGGTTTGGCTAGTCTAAAGAAAAGAAGAAATATGGGAGACATGAAAGCAGTATTCCAGTATTTCAGGGGCTGCCACAAAGAAGAGGGGGGTCACATTATCCACCAAAGTACCAGAGAGAAGGACGAGAACCAATGGTTGGAAAATGATCAAAGAGAGAAGCAACCTGGAATTTAGGAGAAACCTCCTAACAGTGAGAACAATTAACCAGTGGAACAGCTTGCCCCCAGAAATCGTGGGCACTCCATCACTGGAGATTTTTAAGAAGAGACTGGACAAGAGACTGTCTGAGATGATACAGGTTCTCCTGCTTGAGTAGGGGGCTGGACTAGAAGACCTCCAAGGTCCCTTCCAGCAATATTTTATTATATTCTACATCTCCTCCTCTATCAAGGTTTATTTTTGAGGGCACTCTCTAGACACTTCCTACCCTCTTTCTTGGCCAGAGACCAATGAACTAAAATTAGAGTAAACCTATTACAAAATTGGGGGACATGGTGGCTCAGTGGGTTAGGATGCTGAGCTTGTCAATCAGAAGGTCGGCAGTTTGGCGGGTCGAATCCTGAGTGCTGCGTAACAGAGTGAGCGCCTGTTACTCGTCCCAGCTTCTGCCAACCTAGCAGTTCGAAAGCACGTAAAAATGCAAGTAGAAAAATAGGGACCACTACGGTGGGAAGGTAACAGCATTCCGTGCGCCTTTGGCGTCTAGTCATGCTGGCCACATGACCACGGAGACGTCCTCGGACAAGCGCTGGCTCTTCGGCTTTGAAACGGAGATGAGCACCGGCCCCTAGAGTCGGAAACGACTAGCACGCATGTGCAGGGGAACCTTTACCTTACCTATTACAAAATTTATACAATTTCATACTTTCACATTATAATGGTTTCTAATATATCTCAGGAGTTGGATTTGAGCAGATTTATCCTAAATTTAGCTGACTTCTTATTAGACTGTGATGTTTTTCAAATGATTTGCTTATTCACGGTTTCAAGAAGGCAGGGATACAAATATTTTTCAGCCAGTGGCATGTATAGCGTTCCACTATGAGATAAAAAATGTTGATGCCATCGTGCAACTGATGCATATCATGTTGTTTGATACAAGTAAAAAGTCATGGCATATATGTGATGTCATGTATGTTACAACATTTGCTCAACTGGCAGACACCAATGTTTGCAACAACTGACTCTATTTCAAGATAGGTCCTCAAATGCCAAGCCTATTGTCAGCCACAAAGGACATTTTTCTGGATTTAGATTGAAGTAGAAATTATTTTCAAATACTAAATTGCTAGCAGTCTTATTTCAGTAAAACATAATCCCACTTTTATTATTATAATAGTCCTATCCTGTGAGTTTTGCTGGGAGTGATAGATTCAAAGTCACCCAATAAACCTGTGGATAAAAAAAAATTGAATCCATAGCTTCAAAGTTTTAAGTTCAGTCCTTCATCACAATTCTACACTGAACAAAAGACAAAAAACATACTAGCCATATACTTCTCTGTAAATAAAGCATAGCCATTATGTTGAATGAAGAGACTGCTAGCTCTTCAAACGCTTGTTGGAATGCATCTCATTTTTAAATAAACTGTTTTAAAAAGTTTTTCCACCTGTAAATTTACATCAGTCATTCATTTTAACTTAGCATGCACAAGGAAGTAATAATGATATAGTTGCCCCTACTAAATCACAACTTGGGAAGGCAAATTGTATGTATAATAGTGAGGAAAAAATTATGAAAGGCAGGAGTTGTGTGTGTAAAACATCCATGGCTAACTGAACCATGGTTTACTGAGTCAACTCAATTATCTGGATTCATATAAAATACTGAATAATAACAGGGCACACAAGATGGGTTTGGAATGCACACTAGGCTAAAATGTGGGCAACTCATTTGTAGTTGAGCATGCCTTAGTGTTTCAGAATGATTAACAGAGTTAGGGATTGATAAAGTAACCGAGTTTTGTCTAGTGGTTAAGGCACCGTTGGAAGATAAAAATCAACCAAAACAGTGACACCCTCTTTAGCCAGGAAGCCCCACTTTTCTATCTATTCCACAGGAAAATTCTCCCATAACCCACACGCAAGGTTATAAAAATCTTTAAGCTGAAAATTTAAAAATCTGTATATTTAAATATTAAAAAACCTACAAACTGACATTTAAATTTAAGCTGAAAACCTGTAAACTGGCAGCCGATACAGATGAATGAATCAGGAAGGAATCCTCTCAAAAATATGAAAGCCTCCTAAATCACAATTCCTGAAGCCAGATCCCAAACACCAGACTCCTGATAAAAATTCCACCACTAGAGAAGATTCCACACTTAGAAAACATCAACACTTCCTAACCCTTTATGCCACCTCAGAACAAAAACACTTCAATCAATGTTATCAACACGCCTCACAATCAAAGCCCATTTTCACTATAAATATTACTGCTCTAATTTCATGACTGCCTTGAAGAGCTGAACTGTAAATTTTGTCAAATAAAGTCTACCTCCATTTCACGCATTGTGCTTGTTTATCTGTTCCACAGAATGGACCAAGATTCTCTTCTAATAGCACCAGGCCAGAAACCCAGAGTGTGTGTCTTCTAGTCTGGCCTTAAGCACAAAATCAGCTAGTGACTTTGGGTCAGTTGCCCTCTCTCAGCTCTGCTCATTTCACAGGATTGTTTTTTATGGGGAAAATAGGAGCACGAAAGAGTATTAGGTACATTTGATAACTTGAAATATTTACAAAATAATAAAGGCAGGATCTTTAAAAAAAAAGCTCCCCCAGCTCTTGGGGAAAGACTCAAATGGGAATGAAGGACGAACAAGAGGCCTGGTTTTTACATTCTTCCAGCTATTTACCTCAGTTCCATGCTCCATATCACACAAGTCACAATATCTTAGGCAATCATGGTGAAATGTGTTTCTAATTCTTACTGCTGCCCTCAGAGAAGCTGAGAGATTATCCATCACTTTTCTGTTGTTGGCTTATTGTTATTTCCCTCCCACACACACACCAGAATAAATAGATATCAGCACCATGGACAGAGTCAGGAGGTGTGTATTTCAAGCTATCAGTTTCTGCCCCGTTCTCACCTATGCCCACCTTTGTCAGGATTGCCTTTTGTGGTAGTAGCATTTACATATTTTTTACAGTCATAAACCAGCAATTTATGCAATTTTTGTAAGAAGGCTACAAGGCTCAGATGCATAGCCATTTTCTAGACCAGAGGTCAGCAACCTGAAACAGCGAAAGAGCCACTTGGAACCAGTTCCCTCACAAAAGGAAAAACTGGGAGCCACAAAAATGTGTGCACATGCGCGTACATGCGCAGAACAGGGTTTGACTGAAGAGTGGAGCCAAGGAGAGATATGCACCTACCCTGCATATTTGAATTGGTTGGTTGAACTTTTTTAGTCCACTTTTTTTTGGACTGCACATGGCAGAGGACTGGGAGCCGCAGGAGACGGCTGAAAGAGCCGCATGCGGCTCCGGAGCCACGGGTTGCAGACCTGTGTTCTAGGCTGTGGGTTTTCCATTTTTTTCCCTTCAGGCTGCCAAACCAGTTTAGATTTTTTTAAAAATCCAGAAACTATGATCAAGCAGCAAATCTCTATTGAGAGCTGCTGTTGTGATTGCAAAACCAAGGCTAAACACTTTAAGTCAACAGTCACTTGATCACTAAGTTGTGCATGCTTAGTTTCTGCATGCTGAGAAAAGCAAATTATCCTAACCTCAATTTAGATGTCAAGGCCTTTTTTTAAAAAAAAATGCTATTGGTGATTCCTGTGTTTTAAAGTAAGTATTCCTTGTCATCAACTCCTTGCCTTTCATGAACTCTTTATACTCCATATTGGAGGGGAATGGGAGCAGGAATCTGAAAAGTCAGATGAAAAATATAAATATTTTCCCAGGCATGGCAAGATTGCCAAGATCAATCTTGAGAAATTGACCTTGGCTTTACTATCAGGCAAATGAGGAAGCTTTACTTGCAAGCTGACATTCTTGCATTAAAGAATCTGCTCTCCAGGAAGTATTTCAAAATGCTACTTGAAGATATTTTTGTAGCCTTGAAATGATTTGTCTTCTGAATTGCAAACATGTAAAAAAATGCTATGATCTATATTGGTATCATCACCATTCCCTCCCTAGTCTTACATTTGATATTCTTGCTCTATTACATATCTCACCCAGTACCAGAGATCTACATTTTCTGTTTTGTCTAAATTGCAATTTTATACTTGCCATTCAATCTCAAATTTAAGACATGATTAGACAGTAAAGGACTATGATCCCCAGACACTTTACTTGGCATTTTCTAGAGTTACTTCTGGAGGCATTCTTAGAAAATAAAAAGGAAGCACCAGTGCAGCCCAATGTTTGGTATGAAAACCTTGTTTGCATATTCATTCATTCAGATGTGGTACTCTCAAGTTTGGAAGACACACACATTTATTTCCACTGCATACAAATGGAACTTATTACAGTTATTTTAATTGACAATTTTGGCTAGACCGTTTCTTCATAAGTTTTAGAAGTTTCTGTGCAATATTTTCTGGGTTTTTTAAAAAAAATGAGTTTTTTTTGTTGTATTGCAGGCACCACCATGTAATATTGTGTGTGTGGGGGGGGGGGGAAGAGGTTAAAATATTTTTTAAAATATTTTAATTAATTTTTACTGCCTAGTAGGACATATTGTCATCTGTATCATGTCATCCAAATTTCCAAAAGGTATTTAGGGTTACTGCAGTATTATTGAACACCTTGAAATAAAAGGACTTAATTTTATCTCCCTAAAAGGACTATACAGGTAGTCCTTGAGGTACAGCTATAATGGAGCCTGCCCATTATAGCCCTTACAGTAGTCAGGATAATCATAAAGTGAATTGGTCATGTGATTGACTTGATTTCATTAACTTTTTGCAATGCTGATTAAGTAAACATGTGGTCATTAACTGAACACCACAGTTGTTAAGTGAATATTGTGGTCATTAAGCGAACCTATGAGCTGAGTTTGCTGAAAGTTGGAAGTAAAGGCTACTTTTCAGTAAAAAACATGGTCACAAAACCACAGGACACTGCAAATAGTTGTGAATGCAGCCCTGTTGCTGATTACCTGAAGTGTGGCCACTTGACTTGGGGGTGGGGGACAGGGAGCTGATCACTGGAACTTCAAATCCAGTCATAAGTACTCTCCAGGTAGGTTCATCATAACCAGTCATAAATTGAGGACTACCTGTATAAAAATGATATTTTGAACCACTATGTTAGGCTTCACTTGTATTTCTTTTGGTGATATGTCTAATTTAATGAAGAGAAGGATGAGGGGTGACATGTTAGCAGTGTTTCAATATCTCAGGGGTTGCCACAAAGAAGAGGGAGACAAGTTATTCTCCAAAGCACCTGAAGGCAGGACAAGAAGCAATGGATGGAAACTAGTCAAGGAGAGAAGCAACCTAGAACTAAGGAGAAACTTCCTGACAGTTAGAGCAATTAACCAGTGGAACAACCTGCCTGCAGAAGCTGTGAATGCTCCAACACTGGAAGTTTTTAAGAAGAGACTGGCCAACCATTTGTCTGAAATGGTATAGGGTTTCCTGCCTGAGCAGTGGTTTGGACTAGATAACCTCCAAAGTCCCTTCCAACAACAACATCATCATCATCATCATCATCACCACATTATTATTATTGTTATTGTTGTTATTATGATTGTTATTATTATTATTGATCATCGCACAGTCAGCCAGACGTTCAGACTGAATTTGGCATTTTTGTCTACCTATCGAGTCCTTACCAAGGACCTGGGATAGGCAGATGTAGATGTTTGATGGTATTATAGATATCGTGGCAGGATGGAAGCAATTCCTAGTAAGGCTGCCTTTTGCAATTGACTAATGGCGAATAGGTCAATGCCAATGGTGTTCAAGTGGTGCTCCAGTTGTTTTGGGATTGCACCCAAGGCGCCTATTACTATTGGTACTACCCTTGCTTGCCTTTGCCACAGTCTTTATATTTCTATTTGTAGGTCTTTTTATTTTGTTATCTTCTCCAGTTCTTTCTCATCTATTCTGCTGTCTCCAGGCACTGCCATGTCCACTATCCAGACTTTTTTGTCTTTCCTATCGACAATTGTTAAGTCCAGGGTGTTATGTTGCAGGTGCTTGTCTGTTTGAATTCTGGAGTCCCAGAGAAGTTTAACTTTATCGTTTTCTATGACTTTCTCTATTTTATGATCACACCAGTTCTTGCTTAGAGGCAAATGATTTTTCTTGCAGATCTTCCAATGCACCATGGTTGCTACTTTGTCATGCCACTGCTTGTAGTCAGTCTGTGCGATCTTCTTGCAGCAGCTTACCACGTGGTCCACTGTTTCTTCAGCTTCTTTGCATAGGCGGCACTTACTGTCTGTTGCTGTCTTCTCAATTTTGACTTTGTATGCATTTTTCCTTAAGGCTTGGTCTTGTGCAGCCAGAATTAGTCCCTCAGTCTCTTTCTTGAACTTTCCTGCTCTTAGCCGTTGCCAGGTCTTGTTATCATCTGCTTTCCCAGCTATTTTTTTATGTACTGGCCATGTAGTGCTTTGTCTTCCCATGCCTCTATTCTGTTCTTCATTTGGTCTTTCTTGTAGGCCAGTTTGGTCTCTCCAGTAGTCAGTAAGCCTTCCTGATATACTAATTTCAGTGCATCTTCGTCATTGTCCTTCAGATATTCTTCCAAAGCCATTTTTTCTTCTTCAACCATCTGATGTACTTGCAGCATTCCACGTCCACCTATCTGCCTTCATAGATAAAGTCTGTCAATGTCACTGCATGAATGAATGGCATGATTCATTGTCATTATTTTTCTGGTCTTCCTATCCATTGGTTTTAGTTCTGCTTGAGTCCAGTCCACTATTCCAGCTGTGTATCTAATGATTGGAATTGCCCAGGTGTTGATTGCCTTCATGGTATTTCCTCCATTGAATTTGGAATTTAAGATCTTCTTCACTCTCTTGATGTATTCACCTCTAATCTTTTTCTTGACTTCAGTGTGCTTGATGTTGTCAGCTTGAAGGATACCCAAGTATTTGTAGTAATCATCCAGACTCTTAATGTTGTTTTCGTGGGGCATCTTTATTCCTTCAGTTTTCACTACTTTTCCTTGTTTGAGAGTAAGTGTGGCACATTTGTCCAAGCCAAACTCCATTGCAATATCTTGGCTATTATTATGATCATTATGATGATGATTATTGTTGTTGTTGTTTGTTGTTGTTTTGTTGTTGTTATTGCTATTGCTATTGTTAATAATAATAATATCAAGCTCTGTATTATTATGAGTTTGCAGAAAGAATTATTTTTATTGCTTTAGGCTAGAGTACTGGCATTTCTACAAAAGTTCATTGCATAGTCCCAAAACCAGCTCCAGACCTCTACAATTGCAGGCCACTATCTGTGTTTACCAACTGACAAAGTAATGGATAGTTTTATAGTTTTCCTGGTACAGCTGACTCTCCCCTACCCCAGTGCTTGTAGTCAGGAGTCCAACAATCTTCCAGTTGTGGCCTGTGTCTGCTTCTTGAGGCTCTTTTTTATTTCTGCATGTTATGAGGTTGCAGAAAGCATTGCTGTAATTGCTTTAAGCTACAGAACTGGCATTTCTACAAGAGATTATTCTATAGCCCCCAAATCAGCTCCAGACTTCCAGAATTGCATGTCACCATCTGCGTTCACCAGCTGAGCTGTTTTATTTCTGGCTCAACTGTACAATACCCACAATTGTGGCGGAGGGAGATAGAAAATGCTTTGTAGAAGCTGCAGGCAGAGTATCTTCCTCCTGGTGATGAGAAGGCCAGTAGAGGATCAGCCACTATTCAATTTATAAATAAATAAATAAATAAATAAATAAATAAATAAATAAATAAATAAATAAATAAATAAATAAATTCGGTGAGTCTGAAGTTCTTCCCACCCCCATCTTCTTCCTCACTATAATTTTTATTTATTTTATTTATTTTAATTCCATTTATATCCCGCCCTTCTCCGAAGATTCAGGGCGGCTTACAAGCTTAGCAGTAGCCTTCATTCTATGTATATGCCTGCTTGTTAGGGCTTTCACACACACCCCAAGCGGCATTATTACAAAGTCAGCTTAATTGCCCCCAACAATCTGGGTCCTCATTTTACCTACCTCGGAAGGATGGAAGGCTGAGTCAACCTTGAGCCTGGTGGGATGCGAACCTGCACTAATTGCAGGCAGCTGGTGTTACTTAAGGAGGCATTAGCCCACTGCTCCACCAAGGCTCTAATAATAATATACATAGAATGAAGGCTATTGCTAAGCACATTGATTTGTGCTTTAGATTGTAAGCCGCCCTGAGTCTTCGGAGAAGGGCGGGATATAAATGGGATTTTAAAAAAAAAGCAAGCATTCATTTAGGGAGTGAGGTTGTTGTCAAATACGAAGTAAACAAGGACTCTTGGTCAGCTGAAATGTGAGTCCTGATTGCTTTAAGCTGTTCTCAGCATTTTGAGATCTTCAGAAAGTCCCAATTTTGTAGGGATTAGAAATATTAGAAATATTAACTGGATAAGAGTCTTGAATTAAAAGCTGTGGTCAAATATTTGGAATAGGTATATGCTTATACCAATTATTTTTCAAATGACATCTTTAATTTGGGCTGATCATTCCAGACCAATCTTATTACATTTTTTGACAATGTGACAAAATTAGTGGACTAGCGAAATGCTATGGACATAATTTACTTCAGTAAGGCATTTGATAAAATAGACCACTACTTGATAAGATAGAAAAATGTGGGTTAGACAGCATCACTAATAGGTGGATTTGTGACTAGTTGACCAACCACACTCAATGTGTAGTCCATAACAGAACTGCATCTACATGGAGGGAAGTATGAGGGAACAGAAAAGGGAACTCATAAAATTTTAAATGATACCAAGCTGGCAGGATTAGCCAACACTCCAAAAGATTCAGAAGGATCTTGACAAACTTGAAATCTGGGCCTTATCTAACAAAATAAAATTCAATGGTGAGAAAAGTAAGATTCTACATTAAGGCAAGAAATACCACATGCACTGGTGTAGAATAGATGGAGCCTGGTTTAACAGTAGTAACTGCGAGAGAGATTGTGGAGTCCTAGTGGACAATCATTTAAATATGAGCCAGCAGTGTGCTGCAGTTGCTAAAAAAGCCAATGCAGTCCTAGGATTCATTAAAAGAGGGATAAAATCCAGATAACGTGAAGTGTTAGTACCACTTTATAAAGACTTGGTAAGACCACACTTGGAATATTGCATCCAGTTTTGGTCACCATGATATAAAAAAGATGTTGAGATTCTAGAAAGAGTGCAAAGAAGAGCAACAAAGATGACTAGGGGACTGGAGCTAAAATATATGGACAACGTTTGCAGGAATTGAATATGTCTAGTTTAATGAAAAAAAGGACAAGGTGTAACATTATAACAGTGTTCCAAAGTTTAAGGGGCTGCCACAAAGAAGAGGGGGTTAACCAAAACACCTGAAGGCAGAACAAGAAGCAATGGATGGAAACTATTCAAGGAGAGAACCAACCAAGAACTAAGGAGAAATTTCCTGACAATGAGAACAATTAATCAGTGGAATGGCTTACCTCCAGAAGTTGTGGGTGCTCCAACACAGGAGGTTTTTAAGAAGAGATTGGACAACATTTGTCTGAAATGGTATAGGTATAGGACTTCCTACTTGAGCAAGGGATTTAGAAGACTTCCAAGGTCCCATCCAACTCTGTTATTCTATTATTCAAAGGCCTGAGTGAAGAGGATTTGATTTTATTTCTTTAATAGAAATGTATAAAATTAAGATTGGATTTTGAACCACTGAGTCCACTTGTTAAATTTCACTTGTATTTGAATGTACTTGAAATTAGAAAATAGTGTTCCTACAGTGACAAGCTGTATTTGAGCCTCACTTAATTCTCACTCATTATTTGCATTTGGCTTTGAGCTCAGATGCATAAAATAAAAACCAAAACACAATAAACATGTTGTGCTAGTGACTCTCCCTCGGTTTTACAAAGTGTTTACTGGTATGTCTTGCAACAATGGCAAACAGTGCTTTGACCCCAATTGCCAATATCTTTTCATGTTGAATCAAGCACAGATATATTTTTTTTCATCCAGTGCTATGCACAATACAAAACAACACTTTCTGCTGAGTCTGAAATTTTATGAAATGCAAAATTACTTGCGTGATGCAAATTCTAATATGAAACACCAGCACAAGAACTGAAGATAGGTGATTTAGCTTGTAATCATATATGTGGCCTACTTTCCTAGGAGTGGAGGAGGTTTAGCCATTAATAGGTAGAGAATTACAATATGGAGAGGCCTGCCTTCTCCAAACTAAAGCCCTCAATTCACATCATTGCCTTGCTGCCAAGGAGGAGAGATAGGAGTTGTAGTCCAGCTCATCTGAAGGGTCCTCCCTAATTTTGGAAAGTTTGTAGTATAGATTGCTTGGAAGTAAAGCACATTGATCTGACAATATTCTTGGCTGCACAGCACCAAATCTGTGCTTAGATGGCCTCTTTCTCATTAAATTCTTCTCTTCGTTGATCCTCTTCATGAGATTAAGTTCAATCTGCTTTTTTTTTTTGCTCAGAAATGATAGATGGCAATAAAGAGTGTACATTAGGGTAGGCAGTTGAAAAGTTGGTGACATAATTTGAAACAAATGGGTTCTGCATAAATTCCTAGGAGAGAGAGGAATTTCCCAAAAGATAATTTTCATGATTGAATGTTTTAAGTCCTTGTTAATCTAGTCCGTTTATTTTTAAGAGACATTTTTTTCTGCTATTGTCCAGTTCTGCATGTATTAAATCACTACTCAAATACCAAGTCTAGTTACAATGTAATGAAAAGAAAAGGGCACATTTTGATTTGCTGCATATTTAACTTTGAAAATATTTTTCTGCAAGAAAAATTCATTTACCAGAATACCACAATGTGTTTTTGTAATGCTGCACAAGGCTTTACAGGAATACATGGTGCCTCTAGGCCACACTGGCTGATAAAATCATCTCACAAAATGTGAGGCTTTGCATTGCTGAAGGGATTGGAAAGAAGGAGCATTATGGCACATCCCAAATGCCTATTCAGTCTTAGCCTAAAGCCAGCATTTCACTTCTGGTTATGTACTCCAAAATCCCCAAGAGCATAGGGGCTGTTTGTGGTATTCCCTCCTTTTTCAGGTGTCTAAATTATGGTATTTCTAGTGGCACTTGTCAGTCTACTTTTTCCCAGCATTTAAGGAAGTAATTCTTGAATTATTAAATAACGTTTTGCTCATCTGCACATACCTGTTATATTTATATTATCTTTATATTATCTGGTCTCAAAAGCCAAGTAGAGACAGAAGACTGGGGAATTTCAGAAGACTAAACTAGGAAGTGGAAAAAAATCTGCAGAAAGACATGCACTTCTGTACTGATGCCAAGAAAACAGTTGAATGGGAAAGGCCATGAAGTTCCCATCTTTAATTTTAAACTGTTGTTGTTATTATTGCTTCTGTTGGACATGTGCGTGCTCACATTGTTCCTTGTTTTAGATTGGTTGGCTTATTGTTTGCATAGTTCAAAATAATTGGGCAGACTCACAATTAGTTACATTGGGTTTTTTTAGTCATTAATCACCTAAAATCATTTGGTGGTCAGGCAGCCTGTAAATTAAAAGAAAATATTTGTAGCTCAGGATTGAAATGAGGGATCCTTGGTGCTCTCTGAGCTTGGTTTTTGCAGACATTTCATAAATTAAATTAAATTAAGGCCTATAAAATATTATTTTTTTAAAAAACAGTATTCTACATTTGGAAGGAAAGTTAGTAACTTGTTCTACCAGCCTTATGTGGTTTTGGGTAGAATGTGTTGATTGGAGATATTGTTTCTTCTTTGAATGGCATGTTATTGTGTAGTATAAATATAGGTGCTGCTGCCTGCTTGACTGAGTGAGCGATAAGGAAGGATGTGCTTAGAACTATTTGCCTCTTCTTTGATGTTTAAATGATTCATAAATGGAGTTTATTTCTATACATATTGTCAGAGTGCCAAACTTCTCTCATTTCTAGACCTTAATTGATCTAAAATGTCTACACTTTCCCATTGAGAGCTGGCTTGAACCTGTGTATGTGCTATGAAATTAGGAAATATTCATTGTACCTCCTTGCTGCCAATTGATGAATCAATACAGTTGGTTCAGTATTGTAGTGAAGACTGAAATAGTAATCATCTAGTTCCTCCTCCTGGACATTTATTAGAACTGAACTGCTGGAGCATGGGACTCTCAAACAAAGTATAATACCACAATTTCTTTTTTTGGAAAACATTCAAAGTGATATTCTCCAATTGTTATTTTCTAAGATTTCAAGCAAAAGTGCTGTTATTGCTGAGGTTTCTTTTTAATAAAAAATAATAATATAGCATTGACTTTTGTAATGTAACATCCCTTTGATTTCTTTAGATAGGGACTTCTTACTAAATAAATCATATGTGGAACAGAATCCTGCATGTACTTTGTGCTCATTAGTGTGGCCAACCGTAGACTTTAGGACCTCAAAGAGCCTGTTTTTTTAAAAAAAATATTTATTTTTTGTTTATTTTTAAACCCACCTTTATTGCTTTTATAAATAACTCAAGGCAGCAAACACCTCATATTCCTTTTTTTGTTCCATACACCAACATTTTATATGCTTCTACATTCTTGATATATTAAAATAAACTGCAGATAAAAGCTAAAAAGACCCCACTTGGCTGTATATCCTGACTACAAAGAAGAAACAGTCTTTGCCTTGTAAACTCATGGCAATATTAATGAGTGCAGAGAGAAATGGAAGATTTCACTTGTATTTGGATGCATTTGAGACTGAAATATAATGCTGCCAAGCGACAATTGATATTTGAGCCTCACTTAGTCCTCACCCGTTATTTGTATTTCTCTTTGAGATTAGAATGTATAAAAATAAAAGCAAATATGCAATAAATATTTTATTCTAATCAGCTCTCCCTTGTTTCTTCAAATGATCTTCTGGTATGAATTGCAACATAATTTATTTCTAAACATTTGTTGTTGCTGCTGCTTCAGGTGAATATATCTACACATCCTGTCACTATTAATTACTTCAGATTGGTTTCAGGTATAACACTTATATTTAATGTAATTGGGCAGCCTCACAATTAACATAACAAATTAAGAGTTGTCTGTTTGAAAAAAGAAGAAATCAAAAAAGGGGCGTGAAAAATAAATTGAAACAGATTGTGATAGGAATCTCTCTCACTTTATTGAAAGGATTGTGTTCAACAGGAGGAGGAAAAGAAGACTGTGTAAAACATGGTCTTCCAAGGTAGCAACAGTGGTGGTGTGATAAAGAAGCACCAAGTGCTCCGGGTTCAGCCATATATTGGCTCTTTGCAGCTGCCCATTGAGAATTAGTTCCGGAAGAAACCATGAAGGAACTCACTAGACCAGGGGTAGGCAACCTCGGCTCTTTTATGACTCATGGACTTCAACTCCCAGAATTCCTGAGCCAGCCTGGAGCCGAGGTTGCCTACCCCTGCACTAGACGATGCAGACAGGAAATTCTACCCTCCTCCTAAAGGCCACATCTATGAAGTCACTGATAGCTTTGAAACCAGACTTTTAGTTTCATCTGGAAAGCGTCTGCTAGTAGAGTTACTACAATATTTATCTGTCTGTTTATCCCTCTCTCCCTCCCTCTATCTATCCGTCCAATTAATATAGCCATCTTTCTCACGTATTGACTCTAGGTGGCTCACAGTCTTAAAATACATGCAGGCACAGGCGCAAACACTCAAATAAATAAATAAACACAACCATAGAACAAAAACCAAGGAAAAAAACATAATTAAAACTTTAAAAACCATACTTATTAAAAAAAATAAAAATTATTTTGTGAGAGTGCAATCTAATTTACTAACAATATAGCCATTTGGCAAGTTCCACAATACCACTATCAGATCCCCAGGTAAGATGGCAAAGCTTCTGGCTCCTTCTAAAAGCCAAAAAGCAGGGAAATAACGTTCCAAAGAATGGGCATCATGGCAGAAAATATTCTCTTTTTGTATCCCATCAGATGATATTCCTTAGTGGATGAGACCCATAAAATGCCTCTTCTGATGGATCTAATGGGATGAGATAGATTTAACCAAGGAAAACTGATCTCATGGTCCAATACCATGAATTACCAGGGCCCTTACCAACACCTGGAAGTACACTGGTATAAGAAGTATATACTTCTATAAGCAGGCTGTTGGACTGCTTCCCATATCTGAATGAAAATGGGGAAAAAATGTCTCTTCAACTATAGGAATGTAAAAAGATTCTACATCTGGAAAAAGTGATATTATATTTGCAGTAGAGTGGTACCTTGGTACTCGTTGTTAATTGTTTCTGGGAAGCAGAATGAGCACCAAAAACAATGAGTACCAAACAAATTTTTCCTATAAGGAATAATGTAGTGAGTCACAAGGCAGCCAATACCAACAAGTTCTAGTTTTTTGCGTTGAGTACCAAAGTAATTATGAATACCAGGACAAACGTTTTCTCACAAAATTCACTGACTACTAAACAGGAGTGATTTCTATTCCTGTTCAGGTCAGTTGTAAATATTGTATTAATTTATTTTCTTAGTGATTCCTCAATGTTTCATATAACCTTATAAGCAAATGTAACTATCATTCAACTTCAATTTTTTTGCAACTTCTTTTCTTCTGGGTCTAATGGAAAAAGACTTGGGGGGAAAAATTGGAACTCTGATTTTATATATGTTGATGGCAGCAAAACTACGTACAAAAATGGAAGGATGTTTCGATTCCCACCGTGGATGAATAGCTGCAAAAGTTGATGGAGTTAGCAGAGATGGCTAAATTAACTGTTTTGATAAAATAAAACAATATAAATACTTTTGTTTCTACTTGGAAACTGCTTCTGGACTTTCTGCTTGAGGTGGAAAAAAATGATACTTTGATTTTAACAAATTAGCTGGTTTCCTGAAAAAGTGTGCAGAATACAAAGGCAGAAACGAATTCTTCCTTTGTAACAATTCAGAGTGAATGAGTGAACAGCGCAGTGTAACAAATGAACACCTAACGGAATTTTAAGAAAGAATTTATTTTTTTCTTTCTGAATGTAGAGGGGAATGATAAAATATTTATATAATTGCTATATTGGTATAGTAATCAGGTACAGAGATGTAAAATTTTAAAAATAGGGAAGGCATCATTTATATTTCCCCTAACCTAGAGAAAATTAAACTCCACACAATTAATTTTCATTTCCCTCCAGCCTGACAACATAATAATAACAATGCACATCGTAACAACAAACACTATTGGTTTTTATTCCAAGATAGTATTCATTCTATATAATGTAATTGACCACAAGTTACTGCATATAAAATTACAATGACAGGCATGTAATTTTGTACAAAAGAAATCTTATATTAAAAAAATCCATGTGGAAATCTATTTATCAGATTAATTAGGCATTTTTGCCATATACATACTGTATATAACTTCAACTTGAAATTCATCGAACTATAGAAGTCGGCAAGATTTCTTTTTCTATGAAATTTGTTTTAGCAATAGCAGGGGAAAAAAACAGAGAAAGGAAAGAGATGAGTCAAGGTTAAAGATTTTAGATTTTCTCAATGTTACAAGGGACACATTAGAAGCATTTGTGTGATCATGTCCTGTAATTAGTGCATGTACTGGAAATAATGAGGGAAGGCTGATAAAGAAAAGAATTTATTGGTTGAAGTTGATTGATGGAGTTGAGATATTGTTGGAAATCAGTGTAAAACTTTGTCATTTCATCCACTGAAGTATCTTTGCCATAGAATACAGGGGCAATATGTGCCTCAAGATTATTGAGAAACACAGCCAAGCATAAAGTCAGTGTAATCACAATAAACCCAAAAGAAAGAAGACAGAAAAAGACATAGGCACTATTCCTCAGAAATCAAGTTCAGAGAGGTTTCTGTGGAATTTACCACTAAGTAATAAAAAATAAATAAATAAGTGTGAATAGAAATTCAAGCCATGTCTTTATAAATCTGTTAACAGGGAAACAAAAGTTATGCTCAGTTTGTTCACACATTTATAATGTTCAGCTAAGTTTTGAAGATTTTCAGTGACAGTTCTGGTTCCCATTACAAATTTACTAGAAATTCCCATAGTCAAAATTTAGTTTTAATTGTTAACAGCGATAATAATAACAACAACAAAATGTCTGTTTAAAGCTGAGCTCAACATTTGATGATTAGATGGAAATAAATGTCCATGTAGCTTTCTTGGCTACAGTAAAGAAATGATTTGGCACTGAGTTGTGAGATGCCTTTCAATTGTCCAGACTGTCTTACAGACCTGGCATTTTCTGTCAGTTACCCAAACAAGTACTAACCATACTCTCTTTATTTCACTTCTACCCTTAGATCAGACATGTCAAACACAAGGCCCGGGGGCCGGATCCAGCCCGCAAAGTGGTTTCATGCGGCCCGTAAAGCCATCCTGGAAACAGTGAGGGAACGGCCCCCACTGCCTTGGCCCTGGCCCAGAGACCCTCCTTCTGTCAGAGACCCTCAGATCTGTCTCACTCCTGCCCAGGCCCCCATAGGCACCCTTGATGTGAACGATGTAGAGCTGGCCACGCCCACCCAGTAGGCCATACGCATTCTAGCCACGCCCACCCAGTAGGCCACGCCCACCCTGGCCATACCCACCTGGCCCCTTGAGGGCAACCGCAATGCTGATGCGGCCCTCAATGAAATTGAGTTTGACACCCCCTGCCTTAGATGCAATCAGCTTTACACTATTGAGGTTACTAGGCAATGGTATACACACCCAACTGATTTTGAATTATCTGGAAATATTTGTCCCAATATAGGCCATCTATAGTTTGTCTGCAACAAACTCAAATTATATTCAAATATCTCTATTCAAATGCAGTTCATGTCTATCTATTATATAAGAACAATGGTTTGGAGAAATGTACTTTTTAAATCAACCCAAAGCCTCATTAAAATACCAAAGGCAACCTAGACTAGTTTTGTGCCTATCAGCTCCCAAATTTAGTAGGAACAAATGCTTGGGGAGATGCATTGTTAATACCATTAATTGGTGTCTGATTGTTCTTCCTGCAGCAATCTTCTCTAAAACTAGTCAGCATAATAGTTTTTATTCAATCAGAACAAAGTACACTACATTTCTTTCTATCTACCCATCCATTGTAAAGAGCTGCTGGTGATAATATCTTCAGAACATTCACTGTTCAGGACAGCCAAGATTCTTTCTTCCAATGTTTACCTTGAGCCTCTGGCAAATTTGATGCAGCAAATGCTGGTCAAGACGGATTATTCTGTGTTCTCTCTCTCTCTCAGACACACACTCTAGCTCTCTGTATTTCGGGGCCTGACTCTGGGACATCTTTGTATGCCTAACCTCCTCCTTGCTGTCCCCTTTCCAATCTCTGAATCGCTCATGTACAATCCTGTGCAATTGATGTTCTCCACCCATCTTCTTGAAAACACCAAACAAGTAAGAGATGGATTTAAATAGCAAAAAAGCAGAGTGATTAATTATTGGTTTGTTTTCAGTTAGCCTGAAGATAAAGTGGACAGAGCTGCAGTCACAACTAAAACAAAAATACACCTCTGGGGAACATGTGGCTTATGTGCAGAGTTGTAGCTCAGCCACATCTGAAGGACCCCAGGCTTTTAGGATATAAGTAGCAACTTGCTACCTGCAAGCACATATAACATTTCCTTATATTCTTTATAAGTAGCAGGATCTTATTGCAGATGTATCTTTGTATTTGAAAGGCTAAGTATTTAAATCACAATAGGACTACCTGTTGAATGCACCACAATAGCAAATCTATTGTGGAATTATACCAAGCAAGGTTTAAAACAGTGGAATTTCTAACTATTAATATCAAATAGTAACAACATTTATAAGGTACTGGGGTGAAAATGGTATGAAGGCACATAACTGCAAAGCAGAATAAGTTAAATTTGATTCTCATCCATTTCAGATTTTTAAGATAAGCAAAAGCATAAGCCTCTACTTTGCCTTTCCTAGAGGTGCAAAAAAGACCAGGTTCTCTCTCTTTTCGTTTTTCCAGTTATTGACATGAATTAATTTGAACCTATCATTTGAATTGTTTAATTTAATTAAATGATTTAATTTGTACCTATAATTTGAACTAACTGGGTGCATAGCCTTCTGATATACTGATAGGCTGGTAAAATTGATGAGATATTCTCTGTCAAATTACCAGTCTTTCCAAAAGGGATATAATGGTTCACATGAGAGCTTCCAATTACTCCAAGTCATGCTGTCCATCTAATTCTGTCAAGAATCAAAGATGCTAAAGTCTTTGTTGCTCTCCTCTCTTTCTGACTATACCACATCCCTTTCACACGTCTCTCACTTATTCACATCCAACAACTCTGGCCCATTCTGCTTAAGACCATGCACCAACAGACTAACTCAGTTACTTACTTGACATTTGCAATAGTGGCAAATATCTGTTGTTCCAGGTGTAGGATGAGGGTGAAGGTTTGTTCTCTGAGCTTGTGGGTTGGTTTCCAAATGTTTCATTACTAGGCTAGGTAACTCCGCTAAAGATGTTACCTAGCCTGGTAACGAAACGTTTGGAAACAAACCCTCAAGCTTGGCAAATGAAACTTCACCCTCATTACTTGATATTTTATGGTTAAATATCCTATGTGTTGAGGTTGTATTAAAACACCAAGGATTGAATCTGGAATGTTGCACTGGAAAACTTTCCCAAATATATTAACTCTTATCTAGACCACCAAAAATGTGAAAGCAATGAGCAAACTTCAAAATAAATATTTTTCTAGGTAAAAGCAGGTTTGTACTAAAAGCAGTATTGTATATTTCCTGTGTGCTAAAATAGATAAGAATTATTGGGTTTTTTTATCCCAGTGGACTGCAAACTGAATAAAATCACAACTATTTGGTTTATATAACATATTTATTAATGGGATGCCTAAAGATTATAATTTGGGATTTGTATGAAGCCGATTAACTTTTGCTTATTTGGGTTCTTTTGACCCATTTAGTGCAGGTTCGAGTCCCACCAGGCTCAAGGTTGACTCAGCCTTCCATCCTTCCGAGGTAGGTAAAATGAGGACCCAGATTGTTGGGGGCAATTAAGCTGACTTTGTAATAATGCCGCTTGGGGGGTGTATGAAAGCCCTAATAAGCAGGCATATACATAGAATGAAGGCTACTGCTAAGCTTGTAAGCCGCCCTGAGTCTTCGGAGAAGGGCGGGATATAAATGTAATTAAAATTAAATTAAATTAAATTAAATTTGCAAGTTATGTCCACTACCAAGTGAAGCTTCAGCAAACAACAAACAGATCTAGAGAACATGAACAGATAGCACCACATTCACCTTTGAAATATAGAGAAGGGAATCCAAAGTTGTTAATGAGTTTTCCAGTTTCTTCTTTCACAAGATATGAAGATCATCATACCAAGATAACCTTAGGGGCAAAGGACTACCTGTCACAACTGGCCCTATATGGTGGGCACCTTCTCCTCTCAGTTCCTAGCCATTGATTTTTCCAGAGGATTCATCTTTTGCAATGAGAGGTCAAGGCTCTCCACTTTGCCAAAATATCATCTCTGATACTTTTCTTGACAACTCGTGCATATCAGCAGAGGTGAAGAAAAAAGGAGGGAAAATGAAATTTTAAGATACTAGTTCTTCCAGCATTGAAAAGACCCTCTTACAAAGTTATAGCTGAAAAGCTAGTTTCTTTCTTTATACCCAAATGGGAATGGAAGTGCTCTTCCCTCTGTTGAAGGAAAAGTCTTCATCATGGTTCAGTCCAAGCTGGGAATAAACAACATGGCAACTGCTTTAGAAAGAAGGTTGCAGTTTATTGAAGAATAAACAGAAATATGACTTTGGAAGAAAAAGGGTGAGCACATGTAGGGAGTGGGTTTTTATACCCTCTGGGGCTCTTGAGGTTATTTCCTGTTCCTATTTGAGGCCTTGTATTTCCTATGTCATGTATTTTGACCTGAGTCCCTTTGGCATCTGTGGGTTAATCCTATTATGTCCTGTCTTAGAGTTTGGGTGGGGTATGTAGATTTTAGGTGTCTTTGTCTTCTTAATCTTCTAGCTCCAACCTTCCTGGATTATTTACATCTGCATTTCTATAGAGTTGGTTTCTGCTTGAGGGAGGGAGACCTGGGGCTATTAAGAAAAACTGGGCATGCTTTTCTGCCTCTTTAAGATCCTTTGAGGAAATATATATATATATATATATATATATATATATATATATATATATATATATATATATATATATATATATATATATGTATGTATGTATGTATGTATGTGTATATTTTCCCACACCCTCCCAATCTTTCTGACAAAATCATGAGTAGTTTTATGGAAGAGTTGCTCCTTTTCATGATACATCTGCTATCCCTTCCCCTGGCCTAGTGCTTGGATGGTGAGCCCATATTCTGGGAGAGGAAAATGTGTATATAAATGTCCAGCAATCTTCCACAAAGGATCTTTGTCTGCATCTTAAAACTGTGTTTTTATTTCCATATGGCTGCACTAAGTTGCCTTGCTGCAGCTACCACTAGGTGGAACTCCAATATACATGAAATCCCAAACATATTCCAAGTTTTACTTGCCTGGAATAAATGTTTTATTTGATTGGGGTTGTTGCCCTTTAGACCAGCTGTTTGAAGTCTAAGTTTTGAGGCATGAATTGTGTGGATTTAGGAAAATCTCACTAAGAAAAAAAATAAAGGAAAACAATCAGGCATCAATAGTTTTCTTTGCCTTTATAATGGACTGTTTTTTCTATCCTATCCTTTAGAATTTCTTTTGGTATTTTTAAGCTTTATATTGTTGTGAGTTTGCAGAATTCATTGCTTTTATTTTTTTTAAGCTACAATATGGGCATTTTTACAAGAATAACCCCCAAATCAGCTTGACTTCTACAATTGCTGCCACCATCTGTGTTTACAGCTGAGCTGTTTACTTCAGACTTAATTATATAGTATCCAAAACTGCAAGAAAAATATGTGGAAAATGCTTTGTAAAACCTGCAGGCAGAGTATCGTCCTCTTGGTGGTACTTGTGTTATTCTGCCTCTCACCTCCTAGCTTCAGGCCAGCCTCTTTCCTTCCCAGTAGAGGTCAACAATTTTTGAATGAAATATAGAAATAGTGCCTTGGTGACTCTGCATTTCCTCCCATCCATCGCCCTTCCTCAAATAGCAAGAATCCCTCATTTAAAGAGATAGGTTATCACATATACTAGAGATTGAGGAACTATGGCCCCTTTATGACTTGTGGACTTCAACTCCCAGAATTCCTGACCCAGCACCCCTGACATATACACTAAGTAAACATGGATGTGGTGGAGGAACATAGAATAAATGCCATTCTTTATATTCCACTCTTTGTCAGCAGGAAGGGAGACTTAAATGTTTTCCACATTTTGAGGTCTGCAGAGATACTGTAAAATGTCTGGAGCTTAGCTGAGGGATTGAGAGGGGAAACATTGTGGTATGAGATTGCCCTTCAGCAGGCTACTGTCTCACAATTATTCACCTTCCTGACCTAAAGAAGCCTCACAGGAAAAGTTCCCTTCCTTATGAAATATTTCCCTGGGCATTTAATTGAAGTGTGGGAATTTTGCTAGCCTGCAGACAGCTGGAGACAAGATTTGCAATGATAAATCACTCACACATACAGTATTTTTAGTTACCTCATGTAAAGAGCAAAAACTTTATATCATTTATGAGAATTTCACAAGTACTTTTTTCTGTCATGGAAGAAGGAAAAAGAAATTATTTCTGATTGTTTCTCCTTAAAAAAGATTTGGACTGGAGACCAATCAAATGCAGGTCCATCTTCTGGCAGCTCTTAAGATAGAGGATTTTTGTTCATTAACCATTCAAATAGCAGTACATCTCTTTTCTGTTGGAATCATCTGAGTGCATTTTCCCAGTCAGGTTTAATTGCTCAGCAAGTATTAATTATACTCCAAAGATATAAAAGAGTCAGAGGCAGGTGTTCAAAAAACAGGGTTATTGGCAAAATGAATATTTAGTATTAGCTAGAAAATAAAACATCAAAATGCCATCTGTTTAATTTGGGATTCCTTATCTCTTTAGACATTTTTTTAAAATATTAGTTCACTTTCCAGTTTCTGCAGTAGATTTCAGAGGGGAATGTAATATGAAATATATTAAAAATTATTATCCTGCAAGATACTGGAGTGCTTCTCCTCTCCCTTCCTACTTTAGAGATACAATTTCATTATGCAAAACATCTTATTACATCTGAAATCAACTCACATCTCATACATCAAAATGATTATCAAAAAAGAATAGACCATTTATCAGCTGATCAGAAAGGTTAAGAATTCCTTCTATGTATATCACTAACTTACTCACCTCAATAGCCTTCACATTGATGAATAATAGGGTTTTTTCCCCGTTTCTTCTCTAGATAATGTTACCTGTTTCTAGAAAATGTTATCTACTCTTGATACTTTTGTCATAAATTTATTTATTTATTTATTTATTTAGTTAGTTAGTTAGTTAGTTAGTTAGTTAGTTAGTTAGTTATATCCTGCCTTTATTTTTATAAATAATTCAGAGCAGTAGATATACCTCATACTTCTTCCTCCTTCTATTTTCCTCACAACCACAACCCAGTGAGGTTCAGTTAGGCTGAGGGAGAGTGACTAAGGTAAAGTCACCCAGCCCACTTTTTTCCCTAAGGTAGGACTTGAACTCATGGTCTCCAGGTTTTTAACCTAATACACCGCTCGACTTCCATGAGAGTCTCCTCTATCCTCCATAGAGCAACCGTCTCTAGCACTTTCCTAAGAACTGCACTGAACTAGTTATAACCATCTTTAATGGGTGAACATACAGAAGGATGAATTGTGTCCCACTTCCTCCCCTTGAGCATCAATACTCCACACACTGACTATATACAATGAGATCAGGTGAGATCAAAAGGGGAAAATCAGAGGTGATGTTGTTGTTGATGATGATGATGATGGAAGGGACCTTGTACGTCATCTAGTCCGACCCCCTGCTCAGGCAGGAAACCTTATGCCATTTCAGACAAATGGCTATCAAATCTCTTCTTAAAAACTTCCAGTGTTGGAGCATTCACAGCTTCTGGAGGCAGGTTGTTCCACTGGTTAATTGTTCTAACTGTCAGGAAGTTTCTCCTTAGTTCTAGGTTGCTTCTCTCCTTGACTAGTTTCTATCCGTTGCTTCTTGTCCGGCCTTCAGGCGTTTGGAAAATAGCTTGACTTCTTTGTAGCAGCCCCTGAGATATTGGAACACAGCTATCATGTCATCCCTAGTCCTTCTCTTCATTAAACTAGACATACCCAATTCCAGCAACCGTTCCTTATATGTTAGCCTCCAGTCCCCTAATCATCTTTGTTGCTCTTCTCTGTACTCTTTCTAGAGTCTCAACATCATTTTTACATTGTGGTGACCAAAACTGGATGCAGTGTTCCAAGTGTGGCCTTACCAAGGCATTGTAAAGTGGTATTAATACTTCACATGATCTTGATTCTATCCCTCTGTTAATGCAGCCTAGCCCTGTGTTGGCTTTTTTGGCAGCTGTAGCACACTGCTGGCTCATATTTAATTGATTGTCCACTAGGACTCTGAGATCCCTCTCACAGTTACTATTACTGACCAAGGTACTACTTATACTATACCTGTGCATTTGGTTTTTCTTGCCTAAATGTAGAACCTTACTTTTTTCACCATTGAATTTCATTTTGTTAGATAGCGCCCAGTGTTCAAGTCTTAAACTTAAAACTATTCTTGATATGCCCCAGTTGTAGACTGATCTTGAGGTGCAGGTAGGGCATGTAGATGCATCACCCAGAAATGTTTGCTGGGGGATCAAAGCAATGAGTATATGACTATGGCCTCAAAGAAATGGCAGGCTTCCTTTTGCAGGTTATGTGGAAAGATTGGACAGCCATCTGTTTTAATCTGAATTCCTGCACTGAACAGCAGGTGGCACTCAGTGGCTACTATTTTTCATGTCCCTTCCTCTAATCTTCTCCTGCTTCTCCTGCCTTCATTTCAAGTCACAGCAGCCATCTGGCTTCCTTCTAAAGTAACAAGTAACAAAGCTATATAGAATTTACATACCTTAAAGCTATCCTCAGATGATACCAGAATAAGATGGAAATTCTACTTTAATCACAGAACAACTAAAAATGCAGGCACCAGCAATAGAGAGATGCTTACTTACAGTCTCCTGGATTTATAATTTATAAATTTACATACAGGTAGTCCTCAACTTACAACTAACCATTTGATGGTAGATTAAAGTGTTTTATGACCTGTCCTCACACTTATGGCCATTGCATCTTCATCCTGAAGTCACATTATCACAGTTAGGGCACTTGGCAACCAGCTTATATGCACAATGGGTTGCAAAATTCTGCAGTCACATAATCATAATTTGCAACCTTCCCAGCTAGTTTATTATAAAAATGTCAATTGAGGAAGCTGGATTGGCTTAACAATGAAGTGATTCACTTAATGGCTGTGGTTAAAAAAAGAAAATTATACAATCGGGGCCAATCATGTGATGACTTACTTTATGACACCCCTGATTTATGAAGGAAATTCTGATCCCAGTTGTGGTCATAAGTCAAGGACTACCTGTACCTTAGGGCTACTATTGGATGGTACCAGAAAAAGAAGAAAGATGGTGTAAGTCTCTCTCACGTATGAGCTGAGGCAAGGCAATGTTGTGGGGCCATGGTAGAAAAAAAATGGGTAGACTTTTTGTTGTGTTTGAATTGTTGCAAAGAAAGAAGAAACACCTGACAAAATTCTTCTCCATTACACTTGCTTTTTTATTGTTGATGCAGAAAATTCTTTGAATATGCATACATTGCATATATATACATATATATATACACACACACATACACACACACAAACATTCATATACACACACATCTACTGTTGTATAAAATAAAGAGTGGACATAATGTGATCTTTCATGGTTGAGAGTCAATGCAGACATTGTCTCAAACAACCTAGGCTGAACACCATACCTGCCCCCAGCACAGATTTCTTGCAGTGTCCCCTTATGCCTGCAAGAAGCATTTTCATTGTTGTTGTTTTTTTATTTAGGAGGCAGAGGGAATCCCCAAAGAGATGATTTCCCAAGATTCAACATTTGATAGAGAACAGAAATGGGAAAAGAACAGGCTTTTAAAAAATGTTAAATGACACAACAGGAGTGGAATATTTAAAAAGAGGCAGATTGTCTTCCATTGACTCAAAAGTGGGTAAGTCTTCACCACATATAGGAATCATCAAACCTATGGAAAAGAAAGACAACAATAAAGTGACGATGCCACCTTTTACAATATCCAAGACAAGTTGAACTAATGGTTTGCTAGTGATGTAATTATAAACTGATTCTTGACCCTCTAGGGTTTGGTAGGCTTCTAAATCTGTATAAACATTGTCCCATGCAGATAAAGCAAACAAATGGGCACAAATTCCCTTTTTGCTGGGATTATTTTGCATGGATCAATAGCAACATTATTTAATTTCTTTATTTATTCATGTCAGAAACATCAGAATTAAAATAAGGCATGTTATACAGGTGAAACTCGAAAAATTAGAATATCGTGGAAAAGTTCATTTATTTCAGTAATGCAACTTAAAAGGGGAAACTAATATATGAGATAGACTCATTACATGCAAAGCAAGATAGTTCAAGCTGTGATTTGTCATAATTGTGATGATTATGGCATACAGCTCATGAAAACCCCAAATCCACAATCTCAGAAAATTAGAATATTACATGCAATCAATAAAACAAGGAGTGTACATAGAACAATATCGGACCTCTGAAAAGTATAAGCATGCATATGTACTCAGTACTTGGTTTGGGCCCCTTTTGCAGCAATTACTGCCTCAATGTGGCGTGGCATGGAAGCTATCAGCCTGTGGCACTGCTGAGGTGTTATGGAAGACCAGGATGCTTCAATAGCGGCCTTCAGCTCTTCTGCATTGTTCGGTCTCATGTCTCTCATCTTTCTCTTGGCAATGCCCCATAGATTCTCTATGAGGTTCAGGTCAGGCGAGTTTGCTGGCCAATCAAGCACAGTAATCCCACGGTCATTGAACCAGGTTTTGGTGCTTTTGGCAGTGTGGGCAAGTGCCAAGTCCTGCTGGAAAATGAAGTCAGCATCCCCATAAAGCTCGTCTGCGGAAGGAAGCATGAAGTGCTCCAAAATCTCCTGGTAGACGGCTGCATTGACCCTGGACTTAATGAAGCACAGTGGACCAACACCAGCAGATGACATGGCTCCCCAAATCAACACAGACTGTGGAAACTTCACACTGGACTTCAAGCATCTTGCAGTGAGTGCCTCTCCATTCTTCCTCCAGACTCTGGGTCCTTGGTTTCCAAATGAGATGCAAAAGTTGCTCTCATCAGTAAAGAGGACTTTGGACCACTGAGCAACAGACCAGGTCTGTTTTTCTTTAGCCCAGGTAAGACGCTTCTGACGTTGTTTGTTGTTCAGGAGCGGCTTGACAAGAGGAATACGACATTTGAAGCCCATGTCCAGGATCCGTCTGTGTGTGGTGGCCCTTGATGCACTGACTCCATCCTCAGTCCACTCCTTGTGAAAGTCCCCAACACTTTTGAATGGCCTTTTCCTGACAATCCTCTCCAGGCTGCGGTCATCCCTGCTGCTTGTGCACCTTTTTCTTCCACACTTTTCCCTTCCACATAACTTTCTATTAATGTGCTTTGATACAGCACTTTGGGAACATCCACCTTCTTTTGCAATTACCTTTTGAGGCTTTCCCTCCTTATGGAGGGTGTCAATGATGGTTTTCTGCAAAAACTGTCAGGTCAGCAGTCTTCCCCATGATTGTGATTCCTGCTGAACCAGACTGAGAGACCATTTAAAGGCTCAGGAACCCTTTGCAGGTGTTATTATTAATTGTATTGAATTGGGCTGTAATATTTAATATTTTTTAATTTTTGTATTTTGTATTTTTATTGTATTGCCCTGTACACCGCCCTGTGTCCTTCGGGAGAAGGGCGGTATAGAAATTAAATTATTATTATTATTATTATTATTATTATTATTATTATTATTATTATTATTATTATTATTATTATTGTTATTATTATTATTATGGCTTAATTAGCTGATTAGAGTGGGACACTCTGAGCCTAGAATATTGCACCTTTTCACAATATTCTAATTTTCAGAGATTGTGGAATTGGGGTTTTTATGAGCTGTAAGCCATAATCATCACAATTATGACAAATCACGGCTTGAACTATCTTGCTTTGCATGTAATGAGTCTATCTCATATATTAGTTTCCCCTTTTAAGTTGCATTACTGAAATAAATGAACTTTTCCACGATATTCTACTTTTTAGAGTTTCACCTGTACGACATCAAATTTAAAATATAACATACAAGATTAAAATATATACCAATTAAACAGATCTTGCCCAGAAACTAGCAACATTAATTGTATTATCCAATCCAGTGCTAACACAGAAATCATAAATTGTGGTCCCCATAGCACTAAAAGAGAAACAGATTGAAAAAGACTTCTGTACAGAATAACTTTCCCCTTCCATTTAAGAGTGGCTGATGAAGAAAATGCATAACATTTTGGCATATCTGCTGGTGTTTGGTAGCATATATATGAGCATAAACCTATAATTTCTTGGATTTCATGATTCAAGCAGTGTTTGAGAAAGGAGATTCAGTTTCTATTCAAATTTCATATATTTGAAACCGCAGGGGTGTTTCTTTTGAAACCCTTTGAAAGCCTGCAACACCACAAAATTTGTAAGGTAATTTGTAGATAATCCATTTCTCTACGAATTCTGGGGTCACTTGCAGCCTAAAAAGTGAACGGTGGCTTGATGGATTTGCAGCTGCAGAAACTAGGTTTGTTTTTGTTTTTGCATGCAACCAGAGAAATGTGCAGCCTATGAAGTAGGTGGTCGCAGTAGAAATTTAGTATATTTTCCTCTTGCGGAGGAAGAGGAACATAAATTTTTATACTAGGAGTTGCACCAATTCAGAGAGGACAGTAACTGACCGCTCATCTTTGCTTTTTTTTTTCTCACTGTGCCAAAGTCAACAGAAGTAAAGACAAAATATTTTTAATAAGTAGAAATGGGAATTGAATGGATTGTAGCAGCCATTCAACATGAATTGCTTAGAAGACTTACCTTGATCTGGCGTTGCTGTTGTCTCCAAACACAAGCTCTGACATCAAGGATCCTGGAATAGACCTCTTGCCATACCTGATTATAAAAAGTAAAGACTGAGTAACTGAACTAAAGCTCCCCTAAATGTTTCCCTGGAGAGGAAAAGCTTCCCAAATTTTTTTCCTTTGTACCTGATCCCTGTCATTACAAAAAAAAATTTAAAAAAATCCTACCAGCTAGGACTGATTATCTGGAATAGGTTTTGAAAGTATAACATATTACTTTAAAAGTATTTTAACTGTGTTTTGATTGTCTTGCTTTTATCTTATTTCTACATGTCATGTTCTGTTAAATCCCTAATCATCCTTGATGGATGAAAAGGCAGGATATAAATACAAAAAATCATGAACTAAATAGATAAATACCTAAATAAATTTTAGTTACTGATCATCTGCAAATTGCTAATAGCCAGGGGGTCCACCACCCATTTCAGCACAACCAAGTTTAAGGCAAGACCTTTTAAGCATCAGTCAGGCCTTTTATAGCCCTATATTTTCTCATTTAGCAGATGAAATTCTATCTTGGATTTAGAGAAAGTGAGATAAAGCTTGACTTCTCAAGGGTGATGCATCCCATGTAATTTTCTTTGCATCAATATGCCAGTACTTAAGCGCTGTCTTCTTATGGGATTTTTCAAAACTTTCCAATTTAGTTTATAGCCATGAAATTCCCTTGAAGTACCACCCAAACTTAATTCTGCTTAACTTCCACTTCAAGAAAAAGTTGGCCCAGTATTACCACCTGTTGAGGTTTGGGGTGTACAGCTGATTAAAAAATCTGAATGCTCAGATTATATAGGTAGTCTTCCACTTATAACTCTTTGTTTAGTGATCAAAGTTACAAAAGCACTGAAAAAATTAGCTGACAACCAGTCCTCACAAACACAATTGTTGCAGCGTTCTCATAGTCATGTGATCAAAAATTGGACACTTGGCAGCTGGCCTATATTTATGACAATTACGCTCTCCCAGGATCATGTGTTCACCGTCTGCAACCTTCCCAGCTGGCTTCTGACAAGCATGAGGGAAGCCAAATTTGTTTAATAACCACATGATTCATTTAACAACTACAGTGATTCAACTTAACAAAAAAGATCACAACATTGGGTGCAATGAGCTTAACAACCACCTTGCTTAGCCGTAGAAATTCTGATCCCAATTGGGATTGTAAATCGAGGTCTATCTGTAGGAGACTCATCAATTTAGTCGGAGCAAAAATCAGAGGACATTTCTTTAAGACCCTTTTTTCCCCTATTTCTCCACTCTTTTTAATGATCCTGAATGATAATGGGTCCACAGTTTCATAGGAAGTTGATGAAATATTTCCATTTAATAGGTAGGTAGCAAGGAGCAGTCATTCAGCTATACTGAAGATGTGCTTCCTTTGCTGGAAGATGCCAAGAAAAGCGTTTGTCTGGGATGTTATAAGGACTTCTGCCTTGGGCAGTGTGTTGGGCTAGAAGACCTAAAGGTCCATTCCAGCCCTATGATTCAATGGTTTCATATCTAAACCGTCTATATTTTTCCCACTTATTCTAAGATCCAAGGATATTTATACAGAGGAAAATGTATAAGTTGCACTAGGACGTCTGGCTGCTAACAAGAAAAAGTAATTTGATTGGCTTCTACAGGAAGAAATTCACTGCTCTTCCATGGCTCCACAAAAAAAAGAACAGTTTTTCAAGTTGATGACTAGACCATGGACACTGAAGAGCTCAAAAATAATGCAGCAGTAAACACCAACAACTGAGAGAGCCAAGTGCTCCCTGTTAATCTCCTGGATCTGGTTTCCAATTAAGTTTCTAAGAGATGAGAGCTAATAAGATGGTGAAGACTTTCATGGCTGGTTTCTGTTGGGCAGTGTTGGGCTTCAGGATTTAGTGACCATTCACTAGTCTATCATCACTAAATTCTGAAGCCCAACACTGCCCAGCTAATGAGCTGTTCCAAACAACCAACACTAATGGGGGAAAAGAGCTAATGGGGCATTTTAGAGCTGAGTTACTCATTCCCTCCTAAAAGACTGCAAAGCACAGCAGTCCCTGCAGATTAAGAGCATCATTATGTATGCACACTCTTGCACCAGGAATGATGCACTAAGGTAATTGTTAAGTGCATACACTACACTGACATACATGCTTATTAAGGAACCGACAAATATAAAATTTACCAGGGTGCAATCTGTAAATTCTACTAGGATAGAAATTTGAATTATAATACTTTTTGAAGTACTTGGCTGAAGCTGGATGCAACATGAAAAGAACCCAAAGCTTCTAGACATATCTGATATTAAAATCTGATCCATTGAATAATCATGATTTAAGGTGATACATGTTCAAGTAAATTCTATAATTTGTCAAACAAGAGCCTTGCATCACCCCTTATACTGTATATATTCACCTATTTGATATTGCACATTTTTACTTAGAAAAAAATGTTAACAAAATGTACTTGGAGATGGTAGCTTGAGTGAAATGAGTCTCCATTAATTCCTCCTATTCTTTGGATTCACACAACAAATTCTTATCCATACGTTAACCATAAACATACAAGGGTGTTTGCATAGGGTAAAAAGAGTTTGACTGTGTACCTCATGCAAATATAGAAAGAAGAAATGAAATAAATCAAGCTAGCATTCACAGGTGGACAAATGGCATAAAATATCACCCATGAAACATGCCCACTACTACAAAAACTACATTCATGCTTTTGCACACCTCTGCCTTGTCACCAAGTTAATGTAATGCCGAAGGTCAGCAAGGTATTTTGCCATTTCTTCAGGCGAAGCATTTTCTCCAGGACTCTCAGGCTTAGGTGGATAGGCATCCACAAAAGTTCCCAGACAGAACAAGATGCACAGAGCCATGGCAATCACAAGAGGCCAAGACTTCAAAGAGGCAACCATCTAGGAGGAAACAAATAGTACTGACAAATTCATAAAAAATATAGTGAATAAACCAGGCTAGCCCTAGATGTGACACTGATGCTCCCAGTTCTGCATGAAATGAACCTTTATATTAACTGTCTTACCCATAATAAGCTTAGTAAAAGATATTGCTGGTGAAACGTACAATTTGTATATTCTGTCTGTCTATCTATCTATCTATCTATCTATCTATCTATCTATCTATCTATCATTTGATATTGCATATACTCAGTGCTTTTTTGTAAAAAAAAAAAAAGATGCCGGAACTCACACATGTCATACAACCCACCTTGCCTACCCTACAAGGTTCCATCCAAAAAAGGTGCCGGAACTCCGTTCTGGGCATTCTATGACAAAAAAGCCCTGCATATACTTATCATTTGTATGTAACAAATTAACAATTGTCTTAATGTACCATCTCACCCTACTGAACATCATGTTCACTGATATCTTTAGCCTAGTTTGCCAAACTCTGCTTAAGAATTTGGTCCTGTGGAGCATTTGTTGATAATTCTTTCTAAAACCAGTCTAATCCTGACTGCAGTGGAACACAAACATCTGCTTGGAGGAAAGCACACAAAGAAAAGTAAGATGGGATGTGAGGTAGCAAGAACCTTGTCCATTTACTCCATAAATGCACAATGGCACAACTTTTTTCTATCACTGAATTTCCTCAACCCTGCCCCAGCTACTCACTGTGAAAAGGAGATACAAAGGCAAAGCTGGATATGAAGGGATGCTGAAGCTCTGCGATCTTCAAATTGAATCTTGCAATTGCTTCTGTTAACAGCTCTCTCGATCAGGATTTATATGTTTGGTAAGTGAGTAAATGAAGGAGGGGGAAGACTCCTCCCCCTCCCTCATTTTCTCTCTCCCCCACGTTCATTCAATCATTCACCCATAATTTGTTGATCAATGCAATTCTGTATCAGCTACCTTGATTATCTTTCCAAGGAAACTATATATGCATGCCAAGGGAGGGAGGAATTTATCAGAAAACTAGATGAACCCTTAGGGAATTAAGAACTGTGTCACTAAGCCAGTATCAAAGAAGTACAACTTTCGATGGCCATCAGTAGGACGGTAATGATGGAGAAATATACTTCCTAAGAGAGTATAATGGAGAAACATGTTTTTAAAAGCATAAGAAATTTCCCATTGGAGTGGACAAGTACATATTTAAGACAAACTGCAGTATACAAGAAACTTCATCCACATAGTAGACCAAGTCCCTTTCCTTATGACTATTGTTTTAGACAGAACCAACATCAAGGGCTTAGAAATAACATATGGAATTAAAGGAAGCATTGTATTTTCAAGTAAAACAGAAGTCAACATTTTTCAATAATATACATAGATTGCTTTGACAGTTCATGTTTATATATGGTTGCAAAAGTCAAAGGGAACATAAGTCCAGAGAATGGTTTTGTTCTCCAAATTTATTGTTTTCTTTTTTGGTAGGAATGGTTGAAAGCGGAACCTGCCTGTGATTCTTTTAGGACAGGGGTGTCAAACTCAATTTCATTGAGGGCCGCATCAGCATTGCAGTTGCCCTCAAGGGGCCAGGTGGGTGTGGCCTACTGGGTGGGCGTGGCTAGAGTGTGTATGGCCTACTGGGTGTGGGCATGGCCAGCTCTACATCGTTCGCATCAAGGGTGCCTATGGGGGCCTGGGCAGGAGTGGGACAGATCTGGGGGTCTCTGGCAAAAGGAGGGTCTCTGGGCCAGGGCCAAGGCAGTGGGGGCCGTTCCCTCACTGTTTCCAGGATGGCTTCGCGGGCCACATGAAACCACTTCGCGGGCCGGATCCGGCCCCCGGGCCTTGTGTTTGACATGTCTGTTTTAGGATCTCTAATAATATTTCAAATATGGGGAAAAATACGGGCAAGTTTTTCTTTTCTGAATTCACTGCACAAAATGATCTCAGGATGAGCTAGGACTGCTTGAATTTTCATTTAAAGCATCTTTAATGAACTATCAAGTTTTATTTGGTTAAAAAAAAGGAGTTTCTGCAGACTTTATTCTGCTAGTCATTGCCAACTATAGAGGGGGCGGTGCTCACAACCATTTCAAGGCCATTGAGTCTTGAAATGTCCAAAGACATTCCCACAGTTATGTGGCCAGCATGACACTATGGACCATTATTATCTTCCCATCAAAGTAGTACCTATTTATCTATTTGCATTTGCATGCTTTCAATCTGCTTGCTTGGCAGGAACTAGGGTGGGGGTGGGAGTTTACCCCGTTGCGTGATTCTTGGCTCGCCACAGGGCTGCATGCTTAGGCCCTACCTGTATTCACTGTACACATACGATTGTGTATCATATGACCCATCCACTGCGATCATTAAGTTCACAGATGATACCACTGAAGTGGGTCTTATTACAGGTGGAGATGAAACAGCATACAGGGGGGACGTACAAAAACTATCCTTATGGTGTTTAGAGAACAACTTGAACCTGAACATCGGCAAGACAAAGGAGATGGTTCTAGACTTTCAAAGGAAAAGAGAGGAACCTGCCCCACTTTACATTGGGCTCCTCCTTTAAATTCCTGGGAGTCTGCCTCTGTGAAGATCTTACCTGGAAAGTCAATACAACCCAGGTGGCCAGAAAGGCCCAACAGAGACTCCACTTCCTCAGGGTCTTGAGGAAGAACAGGGTAGAACAATGGCTAATGACCTTCTTTTACCAGTCTACTATAGAGAGCGTCCTCTCACACTGTATTGTGGTTTGGTATGCTGGCCTGACAGCCATGGATAGGAAGATATTACAGAGGGTGGTGAGCACAGCACAAAACATTGTGGGCTGTCCCCTGACACCACTGGATGACATTGCCAGGGCCCACTGCCTTGGAAGAGTGAGGAAAATTCTCAGGGACAACTCACACCCTGGTCGGTACCTCTTCACTCTCTTACCATCGGGTGGGAGATGTAGAAGTATAGCCAGCCGCACCAACAGGCTGAAGAACAGCTTCTATCCATGGGTTGTCAGGCTCCTGAACAGGAAATAACCCTATGTATGATGGACTTGCAAGGCCGGTGTGTTGTGCAATTAGCTCACATGGTGTAACAAGATGGTGGGTTTGTTGTCACTGTGAGTTGTGGTGGTGGGGGCACGAAGGGAGGCTCAGCCAATTTCACTGTATACATGTTGTATTTTGAAAATAAAGGTTCATTCATTCAAACTTCAGCTGCCAGCTTTTCAACCAACAAGCTCAGCATCTTAAAAACTGAGCCAGCACACTGCCCATTTGGGCTTATATAAAAATTATAATTTAGCCAATATTTATTATTTATTGAACTGCCACTTCCATTGTCTTAGTGGAAAAAAATTGTGGTCCCCAATTGGTTTTGAACCACAATCCCAGCAGCTCCAGCCAGCATGGACTATGATGAAGGCATCATGAAAACATGTCTGTCTTGTCACTTCACTTTTATCAAGAGAATGGAATAGCCAATATGTAAGTATTGATGGAAGACTATTTTGGTATCTCAGTATCACTTTTCTAAAGTTTTCAAAAGTACATTTCATCCAACAGAAGTTACTATGATATGTTGTTGAAGAACATATTGGATTCAGATAACAGCTGGCATTGTAATACATGAAATGGGAAAAACGGCCCCATTGACTTTGCTTGTTAGGTTATAAAAGGGGATCACAAGACCTGGGACACTGCAACTGTCTGAATTTTGATCACGTGATCATGGGGGTGTGCAATGGTCATGTGAAAAACAATCACTTTTTCAATGCTGTTGTAACTTCAAACAGTCACTAAATGAACAGTTGTAAATTGAGGACTACCTGTACATCTTTTCTTGGTGATTCAACATACTCCATATACATCAACAAGCAGTCCCCCCATACTCCTCCCATTCCTCTTAATTAGAAGGACAAATGATTTGTTAATTAATCATCGCTTTGCTGTCCAATCTCCCATTAAGAGTTGATTGCATCACAAAGATTTCTACCAACCTAATCAATAGTCATCCAAGTTCCCACTTTATAGACAGATTAGTTGCCCTTGTGGTTTCAATTCATTAAAACGGTACCTCAGGTGGAAAATATTTCAAGTTTTAAGCATTGCCAAGTCATGGGCTAAACTATGTATCACAATCTGGAATGATATGGAAGTTTGTCTTCCATAAATTCCAAACTTAACTATTATTGACTATTTGATCCTCTATTCTGCCTTTGAATCTTAAATTCTGTTTTCTGAATAGTCACATGGTGGCTGATAACAATAGATAATTGCTTATTTTATGCTGAAAATAACAGTGAGTGAGCTCTCGTAACATGCTGGACGTTCATCTCTGTGATTTTAGAGTTCTCAGCTGAAATTCTGAAAACTGAGGTTTTAGTTGAGAATGCTAAAGTCGCAAGGACCTCTCCAAAACTTTACTACTTATGAACTGATCTTGCAATTTTTTTTAGTTTTAGTTAGGGTGTGATCATACAATTTAAAAATAATTTAGGAATCCACGCAATGAAAGCAGCAAATGAAGAACATTAGAGGGGGAAAAAATCTTTTTATAGAACTGAAAAAAAAATTCATTTGGTCAAATGTTTTTATGCATGTAAAGTAAAAATTCCCCTAAGCCAATTGGATCACTTGTGACTGATTATATGGCCATCCATTTCTGGACAACACAGTAGACAGAATTTGCCACTGCCACCTTCAGGATCAGTTTTCAATTTCCCAATCTTCCCTATAACACTTAACCTATTTTTTATTTCTTGAACCCATATATAATCAGTGCACTTGCATGCACATTTTCTAAATGTTAAACAAATGCCCCAGGATATACAGTATATATGCAAATTATCTGCAAAATGCAAATAAGAGAAAAGCATGGATATTTGTTTCAACATTTATCTGCAGAAAGTATGCATTCAGAGAGACCAGCATACAAAACACACATATTAAAATAAAGTTATACAAAATCCAGATGCTTTGTCTATGAGGACTCTTTTTATGATACTGGTGAGAAAAAATCTTAGTTAAAAATAACTGGAAATTTCGAGCAGAATTTTTTTAAAAAAAAACATTCTATACAAAGTGAAGATTACTTCTGCAGGCTTTTGAAAATGCCCAACCTGGAGTGTGCCTCATGTATATAACAAGGTAAAAAGAATGTCCTAATGATTGTAGAGGCATCATAAAAAGAAAGACAAGTTTAAAGCTGCCAAAATAGTAGTGAAATACAGAACAAACTCATCACAATTTAAGCAAAATAGACTAATTAGCAAATATCAATAATTATAATATAAACATGATTTCACTATTCATAAATAAATGAATAATGAAAATATATGCGTGATGCCCTCCCTGAAAATCATAGAAAGTAAGGACAAATTAAAGCACAAAGAGAAGAAGATTCATAATTTTGAAGTGGTATAGAAGAATATATATTCTGACTTTCCCAAAATAAGTGGACCAATATAAAAAGACAACAATCATAAAACCATTTCCTGGAAGATTTGCCTCCATTCCTGGATAGGGAGGCTCTACTCTCAGTCACTCTTACCCTAGTCACCTCCCAAATAGACTACTATAATATGATTTACATGGGGCTAACCTTGAAGAATATCTGGAAACTTCAGCTGACCCAAATGCAGTGATGTGTGCTCCAAGATCTGCACGTTACAGCTCTGCCATTTGAGCTACATTGGTGGCCAGTTTGCTTCTAGATCCAATTCAAGATTTTCATTATAAGGCCCTACATTGCATAGCACTGAGATATTTGAGGAATGTCTTTCTACCTGTCCCATCAGGTTTGGCAGAATAGGCATATTGTGTGGTTCCTATTGTCAGGGTGTGTTGACTATTGGAAGATGCTTAAAACAGTTTTATCAGCTAACTTGTGGATCTCATTATGGTAGATAGCGAGATGTGTTGGTTAATGAAATGGGCTCACTGCTGTGTTGGTTTTATCTTGTTTATATTTTAATCCAAACTGGTTGTTCTAATGTTTTTACGTATTTTGATTATTACTAAGTATGTTGCCCAGAGTCACTATGTAAGATGAGTGGTTATACATATGTGAATGAAGGAATAAGGTTAAAAGTCCAAATAAATGTACAATACAACAGTGAACACGTTGCATAGCCTGACTCTGAATTGAATTAAATTTTAAATTGGGCCAGAAAAATTTGGCAAAAATATTCCAAGTTAAATATGTGGACCAGTTAAAGGCCTGGCTGTGAATCCCCAACTAGACTTCAGATGCTCTTCATGACAGAATTCTCATGCTGGAGTGTTACAAGTGCAAGGCAAGACTTCATGGTGCCACCAGCTTATACCCCAGGCCAGAGGAGCAGAACTAGGTTTGGTTTCAGAGCTGCAGCCAATCATCACTAGAGACTTTTATTCTCCCAAGATTCTCCTGAAGAGTTCTGTAATGAAAATTTAGATTTGTTCCACTTCTTACTGTTATAGGGTGGCCAAAAAAAATCTGAGTAAGGCCAGCTTAATTCAAAAGGCTTAAATTAAGGCTTAAAATTAATTCTCTCCTTCTCCATGAATGACTACATTATGCTCAATCTACAATTATTAGGAATGTTATGGAAACCCAACCAATCATGTTGCAGGAATTTAATCCTGACATCATCAAAGTATCAGTAACTACTATCAAGTTAGACCAACTCAAGAATGGCTATAATTGGTGCATAGCCATGAAGCTATGCATCTAACAACTGTTTCTACCAGGAACAGTGCAGATGGCATTAAACAATTATTATTATTATTATTTATTATTATTTATTATTATTATTATTATTATTATTATTATTATTATTATTATTATTATTATTATTATTATTATTATTATTATTATTATTATTTTAGGGAAACCATTAGCCTTTCCAGAACAGGTTGAACCCTAATTTTTAAATCATTTTATTGGCCAATTTTACTGCAAAAGAGGATATGTGACCACCTTATAAACAAGTTACAGCTCACCCAATGTGACATCTTTTTTAATGGCTGAAATATCACACAGATTTTTTTCCCCAACCTCAACTGTGATCAACAGTTCTTTTTAGTTCTGCAGGCTAAATGGTTCCAGTCCCTTCAGGCTGTCATAGCAGATTTCCTATTAAGAATTTTCTGGGTTCACTCAGTTATCTCTGCTACAAAGAGGCCCATGCGTGTCAAATTTCTCAAAAGGTAAGACCAGTGTAATAGTTAACAATAAACTTGTTCTCCTCATACTGTCTCCACCGTAATTTTAAAGAGATAACCTTTAGTATTGATCTTCCTTTTATGAAGTTCCCAAGAGCCATTTCAGAAGGCTGCAGTGGTTCAAGCTGTACTAATAGCAGTACTAATTGACTGGAAACCAGCTTTGTAAGTATGACTCATGATCAAGAGATATGATAAGGCCCCATCTGATAATTCTATTATGATTATCACTTACTACTTCAACCATCCATAAAGATTCCCAGTGGCCTCTCGCAAAAATAAATAAAATGTAGTAGTTACAGATATAGCTGAACGTTCGTCCATCTGGTCTATTCTCTCGGGCAAAAGAAGTAAAATGGGAGGCTGCTAATCAACTCTTCAATACTATTCCTGGTTTAATGGGTGGAGCTGAGTTAAATTACAAAAAAGAAAAAGAAACACTTGACTGAGGCAGTATAGCTGAAAACACTTAGGGTACCTTTCTGAAAACAGCCAAGTCAATGAAAGTGTATGCAGTAAGAAACAACAACATCTGTAGTTAGGGGGGGGGGGGACTGTGCACCCTCAAGAGTTTCACAAAACAAGAACCTTAATGAAATTCAAATAGATATTTTGACAAGTGCAGATTATATATTTGAAGTTCCCATATTTATTCTGAAATGGAACTGACTATTGGAAAAGCTCTTGTAGAAGCTGAAATGATTATTTGGAAGATCCATCTCTTTTCAATCTCAGCAACTTTAAGATCTGGACTTCAGTTGCCACAACAAAACTCCACCATATCTCCCTTCAGTATACAATGGTGCCAGTGCCAGAGAATAAAGAATGGCTGTTCTGCTCTGATTAGAAAGGCAAGCTACTCTTCTTGCCATTTCTTGTGTTAAAACAGGGCATTCTCTAGTTCACAGATGCAAACAACATGTGACCCCCTCAAAGTTGGAGTGAAGCCAAGAATGTTATCTCTCATTTCTCCCAACTATTTCCCTCTTTCTCTAATTCTGTGCCATCTTGCTTCCCTATTCTTTTGATCTGTTTTATATGCCTGTGTTTAGCCATCATTTTCATCCTGACGTGTCCTTTTTACTGTCTTTATTTCTCAGTTCAGCCCACGAACCAGGCTTCTGCCTTCTATAATAATAATAATAATAATAATAATAATAATAATAATAATAATAATAATAATAATAATAATAATAATAATAAGAAGAAGAAGAAGAAGAAGAAGAAGAAGAAGAAGAAGAAGAAGAAGAAGAAGAAGAAGAAGAAGAAGAAGAAGAAGAAGAAGAAGAAGAAGTAGTTGGAAGGGACCTTGGAGGTCATCTAGTCCAACCCACTGCTCAGGCAGGAAACCTTATACCATTTCAGGCAAATGGCTGTCCAGTCTCTTCTTAAAAACCTTCTTCCAGAAGAACGAAGCTGAAGCCACCAGCCTGAGGATGACGGATGAGATTTCATCGAAACGTCGCCCTGATACCTCCAATTCTACGTGGGGAAAAACCCCAGCAGGCCATAGATTTAGGCACTACTTTGGCTTTTTCCAGGCATTGTATAAGGAGAAAAAGAGGAGAAATAGCATTTATTTTCTTGCCGAGAGTTTCTGTATGGCTGGAAGTTTTCCAGACTGGAAAAATTAGCAAGGGAAAAGATCTGGTCCTCTGTACAATTGTCTGTTTTTATTTATTCTGATAGCAAGGTGCCCTGTTCTGTCTGCCTCCTTTCCAATTCATTTGAATTAATCTAAGTGGGTGATGGCAAAAAGTTCTAGCCCCAATTTACTCATCTTTATTTATGGATTTTTTTTTCCATAAGAAACAGAACATGTACAAAGGAGGTGGATGAATGAGGAGGATTGTGTAGGTAACAAGTACATAAATATGGTTAAACTGATTGAAGAAGCAAAGGCTGACATTAACCTACAACTCAAAGTGCATTGTTCTCAGATTACTTTGCTGAACATGCTTCTTCCTACCCAACATTAGGAAATGAATTATTTGTTGCCCTTTTAAGAATTCAAAATCAGTTGTTGTGAGGTTTCTAATAGTAGTTCCAACTCTTATGTAAGCTCCAGCTTCTGATCAATCCAGCCAGAACAAAGAGAGAACCTTTTCTAATGAATTTGGCCATAGATCCCACCATCACACTGGAATCTCTAGTCCAGAGGTCTTCAACCTTTTCGTGGATCGGAAGGAAGGAGAGCAGCTTCAAAATTGGTGTGAACGTACGCGCACAAGGCCACACACACTGGCACGGTACTAGTGACACACACTGGCACGGTACTAGTGGTCCTGTTCTCACATGTGGCATGTGCTGGTGCTGTGCAGATGCACAAATGGCCGCACACCCCCCACATTGGGTAGTGGCCCATTCGCACATGCTCAAATGGGCCACAGACCCTCGCCCCACGCTAGCATCCCCGCTTGTGCCCATGCGCAAGTGCAAACGGGGCTGCAGGTGCTAGCACGAGTGGGGGGCGAATGCACACCGACATGTGCGCGCACTAGCCAGCCATTTCTGCAGGCCACTGTCCAAGAGCCAGCAGCCTGGTCCTGGGCCATGGCCCATAGGTTGGGGACCCCTGCTCTAGCCAACCGTTTCCCTGCCCACCCACTCCCCACAACATTTTACCAAGAATTCATAGCCTCTTTTTCCTCTTTCCTTTTTCTCTTTGTTGGGGACTTATTTACCCTGAGGGAAAGTTTGTATTGAACCAAAAAAGACCCCGGTTGGGGAAAACATGAACGAAAAGGAGACACAGAACTGAAAACATAAGAAAAAACTAGCCCAAATAGGATTTATATTCTTCAGGGGAATTTGTCAGGATGCCCAGAAGCTGAATCTATTGTAAGAACAAAAGAGCGTCTGAACATAACTTCTACTGGCCTGGCTCTAAGCAATGATAGAGAACTTTAGGATGCTCCAGATAGTGCTAAACAAGAACTATCACACCGGGGCTGCTGAATTCACATAATCTAGTGTTAATTTTCCTTATTTTTTTGCTGCTAGCTGGTGATCATCCAGAACTTTGTAAAGATTTTTTGTAGCTCTAACTACAGGTAGTCCTCACTTAATGACCAGTCACTTAGCAATGGCTGCATACATGTCCTTAGTCATACTATTGCATTTTGAGAGCTTAGCAAACTTTACAGTTTAGCAAACCTTTACAGCTGTCTGCAGAATTCTGAAATCACCTGACTGTGATTTGCAACATTTTTTGCTAATTTCCAGCCTTTTCGTGGTCAAAAAAGAGAAGGACCTTGGAGTCCTAGTGGACAATCACTTGACTATGAGCCAGCAGTGTTCAGCAGCAACCAAAAACGCTAATACAATCTTGGGTTGTATAAGCAGAGGTATAGAATCAAGATCACACGAAGTATTACTACCGTTTTATAAAACCTTGGTAAAACCACACCTGGAATACTGCAGCCAATTTTGATCACCATATCACAAAAAAGATGTTGAGAATTTGGAAAAAATTCAGAGAAGAGCAACTAAGATGATCAAAGACTTGGAGACTAAAACATACAAAGAATGGCTGCAGGACTTGGGTTAGTCTAAAGAAAAGAAGAAATAGGGGAGACATGATAGCAGTATTCCAGCATTTGAGGGGCTGCCAACAAGAAGAGGAGGTCAAACTATTCTCCAAAGCACCAGAGGGTAGGACAAGAAACAATGGTTGGAAACTGACCAAAGAGGGAAGCAACCTGGAATTAAGGAGAAAATTCCTAACAGTGAGGACAATTAACCAGTGGAACAGCTTGCCTCCAGAAATCGTGGGCACTCAATCACTGGAGATTTTTAAGAAGAGACTAGACAGTCACTTGTCTGAGATGGTATAGGTTCTCCTGCTTGAGTAGGAGACTGGACTAGAAGACCTCCAAAGTCCCTTCCAGCTCCTATTCTATTCTATTCTATTCTATTCTATTCTATTCTATTCTATTCTATTCTATTCTATTCTATTCTATTCTATTCTATTCTATTCTATTCTATTCTATTCTATTCTATTCTATTCTATTATTCTATTCTAATTCTATTCTATTCTATAAATCGCTGATAGGAATACATAGATTCGCTTAACAACTGCAAAGTTCACTTAACAATTGTGGCATTTGCTTAACAACTATTATAAAAAAAAGTTATAAAATATTGTGCCTCGATCTACAATGATTATGACTTATGTCAGAAATTCCAGGCTTCATTATGGTCAAGGACCAGCTATACATGACAATTCACAACATTTTTTTAAATATGTACATTGAATTGCAAGCAGGGCTTTTTTTCTCATAGAACGCTCAGAACGGAGTTCCGGCACTTTTTGGATGGAACCTTGTAGGGTAGGTAAGGTGGGTTGTATGACATGTGTGAGTTCCGGCACCTTTTTCTTTTACAAAAAAAGCACTGATTGCAAGACATGCTGGAAGTTTAGCAACATATGGAACGCTAGATTTTTATTATCCATGATGCAAGACTTGAGCCAAAGGATTCAGAACTTGATAAGCTATATGAAAAACCTTTATATATAAAAAAATGCAAGTAACTATATTGTAAATGCTTCATTCTTCCTATAAAGTTTCTGTTCAAGAACATTTTCTCTCTCTGGTAGCCAAGATGTACATGTCTTCTCAGCTGCAAAACCTGAACAATAAGCAAAAAAGCAGGGGGCCTATTTACTGACTCGGGTGTCAATAATAGCAGGCATTTAACTGAAGGCAAACAACTAATAACAATACATTTTGTTCTCCAAAGGCTGGAATAAAAGCCAAATATTGTAGGATAATAGAGATAATCAGAGTATTGCTTGGCTTCTTTTCTAACCAACTTCCTGCTCCCTCTTACCCACTTTTGCATTTTTCCCTTCCCCAAACTTACCAATCAAAGACAAAAAAACTCAGTTCAGTTGACCAGATCCTTCATGATTTGATTTCATGCCAGGGAGCTTGGAAGCCAGGTCAGGTTAGCATAACCAACCTCTAAAGAGAAATTGGGAAAGGGCAGGATATTTTCCAGTTTTAATAGCACCATGGAAAAGATGGTTGAACTGCAATTTATCTACTGCAAAATCCCCTTTTATATAACAGGGAAAGGTATATATTTAAATGCCTGTCTGCTATCCTCCTTTGGCATCTAATCATATTGAATGCTATTTCCTAGTGAGCAATGGATGCTTTGGATGTGTTGAAAGACACGTTGTTCTCCGTATCTTCCCTGTTTTTGAAGACACACTCCATGGGCTTACTCCTCATAATGGTAAGGCAATCTTGTATATGCAAAAGAGGAAGGCTTGTTCTGTATCTCCAAATATGCACAAAAGGCGGGAGTGGTTATTGAAGGGAGTTGGTTTTTCTACAGTTTTCATACTTTTGTGTGTGTGTATGCCTTTGAGTCATTGTTGACTTCTGGCAACTGCTTGGACTAGCCTCTGCAGTTTTCTTGGCAAGATTTCAGAAGTGGTCAAGTGGTATGCCATTGCCTGCTTCCTAGGATGCTGAGAGAGCGTGACTGGTGCAAGGTCACCCGGCTGGCTTCATGACTAAGGTAAGACAAGAACTCATGGTCCAGATTTCTAGCCTGGTGCCTTAATCACTGCACCAACCTGGATGCCAGTCTTCCTAAATACTTATAATAAAAGTTTATATACTGTGATTGTGACTTGACACCCAAAATTTGCTTTGATTATCATTTCTTGCTCTGACAGGTTACAGTTGTAGGTAGAGAGAACTCATGAAAGTTTTCTACTGGGAGCCATTGTTCTTATAATTTACTTTCTATTGTCATTAAAAAAAAGTTCAATATGATGGTTGCAACCATGTGTTGAAAACCCCATCCCTTTTAACGTGTGTTGCAAAGTACATTAGGAGGGGAAGGCGCTGCAACTGCATAGATGGGACTGCCATCTTGACTCTTTATCCCTCCCGTGGAACTCCTGGCTATAAGGCTGCTTACCCTCTTTCTAGGAAACATTGATTGATGAATCTACGTTGATTGTTTCTTCATTTTTTCTATGAATCACCAGTTCTTTTGTTTGTTTGCAACAAAAAGGAAAGAAATATATGGAACATACCAACTGTGATTTTGTTTCTGGCTTTCGTGTGAAGACCTCACAGTGCACACTGGAGTCCTGGCTCCCTTTCTCCAAGTTCTTCCAAGCCTTCTTCCCATTACACCAGCTTGTTTTGCCTAGCTTGCTTGTTTCAAGCTTCTCCTTTGTATAGGTCAGGGGTAGGCAACCTCGGCTCTTTTATGACTCATGGACTTCAACTCCCAGAATTCCTGAGTCAGCTTGGCTGGCTCAGGAATTCTGGGAGTTGAAGTCCATGAGTCATAAAAGAGCCAAGGTTGCCTACCCCTGGTATAGGTGAAGATATAGCATCCTTTCACCATCCCAACCAAAGAAAGAAGAAGTCAAAGGCAAAGCCAGGGCCTCTGCTCCGAAACTGGGTTGCTACTTTCTTGTATCTCCATTGGCATGACCTTAGCAATTTTTCAACTCTATTTCTGGGTAAAGATTTTGCTTCTCTCTTCTTGCTCCATTCACCTGCTTGCTTGTGGTGTTTGAATCCCCAGTAATTTATGAGTTTTGATGGAAAAGAAGCCAAAGTCCAAGAGAGAATAAACTTGTCTGCTAGATTCCAGTGAAAAACTGGAGTGCCCCCTCCTTTCCCCCACCCCATTTTACCAGTGGAACAATGAAAAGCAAGTCTTATTTTTTAACAAGTTCACGGATGGAATGTTGAAATGGTAAACTTCTCTATACTTTTTTAACCAGATGAAAATTGACAAGGTTCGTGCTAGTTTCCTTTTCTAGACCAAGGGACAGAAATATTTTTTTATGATTGCTGATTGTTGTATACTAGTCCACTGGTGGACACACCAAATAGGATGCTGGAAAGCAGGAAGCCTGATCAAGTGGGTAAGGTAAAGGTAAAGGTAAAGGTTCCCCCGCACATGCGTGCTAGTCGTTTCCAACTCTAGGGGCCGGTGCTCATCTCCGTTTCAAAGCCAAAGAGCCAGCGCTTGTCCGAGGACGTCTCCGTGGTCATGTGGCCGGCATGACTAGACGCCAAAGGCGCACGGAACGCTGTTAACTTCCCACTGTAGTGGTCCCTATTTTTCTACTTACATTTTTACGTGCTTTCGAACTGCTAGGTTGGCAGAAGCTGGGACGAGTAACAGGCGCTCACTCTGTTACGCGGCACTCGGGATTCAACCTGCCAAACTGCCGACCTTCTGATCGACAAGCTCAGCGTCCTAACCCACTGAGCCACCGCGTCCCTCGTCCCTCTTTTGTTTATACAAAAGATCTCTCAATGGAACTGTATATTCCAGAGGCCAGCAACCTGAAACAGTGAAAGAGCCACTCGGAACCGGTTCCCTCACAAAAGGAAAAACTGGGAGCCACAAAAAAATGTGTGCACATGCGCGTACATGCGCAGAACAGGGTTTGACTGAAGAGTGGAGCCAAGGCGAGATATGCACCTGCCCTGCATATTTGAATTGATTGGTTGAACTTTTTTAGTCCCACTTTTTTTTTGGACTGCACATGGCAGAGGACTGGGAGCCGCAGGAGACGGCTGAAAGAGCCGCATGTGGCTCCGGAGCCACAGGTTGCAGACCTGTGGTATATTCTTAAAGTCCCACTGTGGAAAGGAAAGCAATTGGTGCTTCCTTTCCCAACAAGAAAAAAGGAACAATGGAATCCATCATTTAGGGGTAAAAACAATCTGGACAAAATACCAGGCAGGTCTGACAATATGTGGCGAAATTTCTATTTCAAGAAGAAGTTCTCTGGAAATTCAGATTAAAACCACACAAATTAGAAGATAGATAAAAATGAGGAAATTGTTAATATAAACATTCATAATTGCTTCTATGGGTTAAAAAAAACATTGGATAACAACACTGGCTAGCAGAAAGGTAAACTAGCTTGGAGATTATCTTATTAGTGCTACAGGTAGTCCTTGAGTGACCAATGTAATGGAGCCTGCCCATTCCATTTGTAACTAGAGAATTCATGGGAGTGAATCTCGTATCCTGAACAAGATCGCTCCCTGCCTTCACCCACACATTCGCTAATCAAATGCGTGGGCGAATGCACAGTCCTTTAAGTGCACATGAGGTATCTCAGGGTACGGAACGCCATGGGGGGGAGGGTCTAGTGATGGAACAGGCCCCCAAGGCCTCCCCGATACCTCATGCTTCCCCCTCCCTCCCTGCTGCGCTGGACTCATTTACCTTGCAAAACCCCTCTCTGCCGCTGTTTCTCCTCTCTGCCACTTTTTTTTTTAATTCCATTTATATTCCGCCCTTCTCCGAAGACTCAGGGCGGCTTACAAGCTTAGCAGTAGCCTTCATTCTATGTATATGCCTGCTTATTAGGGCTTTCACACACACGCCAAGCGGCATTATTACAAAGTCAGCTTAATTGCCCCCAACAATCTGGGTCCTCATTTTACCTAGCTCGGAAGGATGGAAGGCTGAGTCAACCTTGAGCCTGGTGGGATGCGAACCTGTACTAATTGCAGGCAGCTGGTGTTACTTAAGGAGGCATTAGCCCACTGCTCCACCAAGGCAGAGGAGAGTCGATGGAAACTCTTGGGTGCCGTAATATCATGAGAGTTTAGGCACCCATCCTCTTTTGCAAAGAATGAGCGCCTGAACTCTCGCAAGAACCCAGAAACTTTGATTTTCGAGGCAAAAAGTGTTTGGGATGCCTGTCTCCTGCTCCTGCTCAGTTTTGCTCAGTTTCAAAGTGTTCCATAGGCGCTCAAATACTTTTTACCCAGATAGAGACCTTGGGGAGGCTCAAAGCTCCGTCTGGCTCCATCTTGAAATGGAACATTTCAAAGCACCCCAGTTGCAGCCAAATGGAGCTTCCAGCCTCCCCAAGGTCTCTGTCTGGGTAAAAAGTGTTCCGGTGGTGGTGCAAAAGAGTTGGGGGGGAGCAGGAGACAGGCATCCCAAATACTTTTCGCCCCCAAAATCAAAGTTTCTGGGGTCTGTGATCTTACGAGACTTCAGGCACCCATTCTCTGCAAAAGAAGATGGGTGTCTGAATTTGCACAATATTATGGCATCCAGGAGTTTCCATTGACTCTCCTCTCCCTCAAAGTGGCAGAAAGGAGACACAGAGGCAGAGAGGATTTTTGCAAGGTAAGTGAATCCAGCATGGCAGCCTGGGAGAGGGGAAGCAGTTGTGGGGAGCAGTGGGGGGACTAGGGTGAATGTTGCAGAGCCTCTGCAGTCATTTGTAAGGGGCGAACAACTGCTGTGGTGCTGCAACATTCGTAATTTTGGGAGTTGCTCATAAACACTAGGGGGCGTTTATTGCGTAACTTCAAACGAGCGCTAAGAGAACCCTTGTAACTCGGGGATTACCTGTAATGCATTAAATACTTCTGAGGTTCAGTTTTATATGCAGCATAAAAATTAAGGTAAAGGTAAAGGTTCCCCCGCACATGCGTGCTAGTCATTTCCAACTCTAGGGGCCAGTGCTCATCTCCGTTTCAAAGCCGAAGAGCCAGAGCTTGTCCGAGGACGTCTCCGTAGTCATGTGGCCGGCATGACTAGACGCCAAAGGCGCACAGAACGCTGTTACCTTCCCACCATAGTTGCATTTTTACTTGCATTTTTATGTGCTTTCGAACTGCTAGGTTGGCAGAAGCTGGGACGTGTAACAGGCGCTCACTCTGTTACGCGGCACTCGGGATTCGACCCGCCAAACTGCCGACCTTCTGATCGACAAGCTCAGCGTCCTAACCCACTGAGCCACCGTGTCCCTGGTAGCATAAAAATTACATATAGATAAAAAAGTAAATATTCAGTAATCAACTAAAAAAATATTCTCCCTTGCACATTGTTTTGTCCCTGGATGCTGGAACACTTTTTTATAATATCCTTCTAGGCTGCATTATAAAATGCCTGCTGTAAAGTACAAGTGTAAAAATAATAGCTTTCAAAGAAGACCTGACTTTAATGGGACTTTCTCTCCTCCCAAAGTGAATTGTATGAGTATTTATGGTCAACGTATGACCACAGCTGGGATCAGAATTTCCATAGTCAAAAAGTTGTTAAGTGAGTTGTATCCGATTTTGGTCATATATTGTTATGCCCAGTGAGTAATGCCCAGTTTTGCAATCTCTTTTGCCATGGCTCTAAGCAATCAGTGCAATTGTTAAATGAATTATGGAGTCATTAAGCAAATCCAGCTTCCCCCATTGACTTTGCTTGTCAGAAGCTGACTGAGCAGATTACAAATCACATTACCCTGGGAGGCTTCAACTATCATAAATACATGCCCATTGCCAAGTGCCCAATTTTTATCAAATTAATGTGGGGAGGCTACAATGGTTTTAAGTGCAACAACTACTTGTAAGTCTCTTTTTCAGTGCTGTTGTAAGTTTGAATGATCACTAAACAAATGGCTGTATGTCAAGGATTACCTGTGTTTGCCCTTTTTTAAAAATACCTGAAAGTCATTTTGATGAACGGGGACATCATTTTGCAGTGAATTCAAATATGTTTCACAAGTATAAATTTCACCCAATCTCCTCTGAGTCATTTCAGATATGTCTACTACGACAGCAAAACTATAACTCTCTTGCTAAGTGTCCATGAACAGAGACAACATTCAAATCTTCCATATGTGGTATCCCTTTTCAGGCATTATTTCAAGTTGACTAGTTCAGTTGGCTTAGATAACCTAGCAGGCACTTTCTTAGATCTATGTCTTAGATCCTGTCATTTCTAAACAACAAAAACCCATTTTAATTCCTATCTTTATTATATATGGGATCACCTTTAGAAAAGTAAAATTTTGTTCACATATTTTTGTGCAAACACTATCCATCACTCACTATTCCCTTGTACAGACTGGCATTATCTGAAAAGCATATGGCAGAATTTTTAGACCAAAGAATTAGATGGGTTTATTTGTCTCCTTGCTTTTAGCCAAGGGCTATGCTCTAGCATCAGGGCATCATTATTTGCATGCAGCGATGTGAAGGCAGGGCCTGGCCAGGGGAAATTTTAAAATGAGGCTTTCTTGGTACTCTCTGAGCTTGGAGTTTCTTGCAGATGTTTCATTACCAATATTAGGTAACATCATCAGGGCTAGTAAGGAGAGGGTTAACTCTCAATTTGTATTCTAGTGGCTTGCCACAAAATTTCATCAAAAAGTGCCTTAGCGCTTAACCCAATATAACACAATCAACAGAAGCCACAAAAAGGATAACACTTCCATACCTCAAAACATGTCAAAAACTACCAATGCTGGAAATCAGCATAGCACACAAACCAGCTAAAGCCCTCCAAGACATCCTAAGTAACCCAAAAGACCCAGCAGCCCAGAAGAAAAAAAGAGTAGTTGTCTACAGCAGAGGCCCCAAACCTATGGGCCAGGGCCCACTACCGGGCCGTGGCATCTTGGCCACCAGGCCTCTTAAGTGGCTGGCCAGTGTACGCATGCATGTGTGCGTGCTCATCCCCTGCCCTTGCACCAGCACTAGCCAAGCCGCAAATCTCATGCCGGCAATAGGAGAGCCACGAGACTCTTGACGGCGCTAGGAGAGCCAGGAGCCTCTTGCCGATGCTAGGAGAGCCACGAGCCTCTCAACAGCGCAAGGAGAGCTGTGAGCCTCTCGATGATGGTGCTAGGAGAGCTGTGAGCCTCTCGCTGGTGCTAGGAGAGCCGTGAGCCTCTCACTGGCGCTAAGAGAGGAGAACCGCAAGCCATGTGCCGGTGCTAGGAGAGCCATGAGCCTCTCACCGGCACTATGCAAGCTGTATACTGGTGCTAGCAGCCCCATTTGTGGAGTGCGCATGCTCATGGCCTATTCGCATGCACATGCATGCAGCCACATTTCCCTTTCCCACTGGGCCGCCAACCCAGAAAGGCTGCTGACCCCAACTAGCAGTTAGGAGACTCATTCATTTCACAACATATGGACAGACTTAACCATACTTTCAGCTGGAAAACTATGACTTTCCTAGATCAAATCAAGTCCAAAAATGCTAGACACATAGACATAAACAACACCTACATGCTGTGCAAAAGAGACAATCAACAAGCCAAAAGGGAACAAAAAGATCAAAACACCTCCCCACTAGCAATCAACACTCAGATAAGCATAGATTAACACCAAGATTAACATCAGACCAATAATCAAGAATAAACATCATCCCAGTCAAGAAACTGCCAAACAAGCCAACAGTCAACAGCCCAAACAAGGAACCCCCCCGAGACCACTCCCATCAACACTTGAGGGGGCAGGCCGCTAGAATATAAATTGAGAGCAAACCCCACTCCTTTCTATGCTACCTGACGATGCTCCCTAGTTTGGGTAATGAAATATCTGCAAGAATATCTGCAACAACCAACTCAGAGAGCACCAAAGACCTCTCATTTACACCTTGAACTAATTTTATTCTTTGTCAGAAAATTTAAAAATAATACAGTTGGAAACACTATAAAAAAAGGGAGGGAAGTTCAAATATCAATTTGGCTTTGAAATTCAATAATATCAAACAGAGTTTGTTTTAGAAATGTGTATCTTGTGAACTACATGCATATAGCTTATGGGCTATTTTCTAGTGAACTAAAGCTGGGTGTTTGAAACTTGGCAATCTTGGATTTTGAAAAACTTTGAATACTTCTTTGTCATCCAAAATGAAGGAACAAAATCCAGCTAAGGCTTGTTATTTTTTTAAGAAAAAAATGAACTCTGTGTAAGATATGAGTAGCTTTTCTTTTATAAAATGTATGAAGTGGATGAGAAGTCTCTTTTACATTTTGAGTTTTCCAAAAACCAAAAACTTTTAGCACTATTGAACTCTTCAAACAACAGTTTTTTTCTCCCTAGGAAGTACTATGAAAAAAGCCATGCTATTTAAAGAGCACTGTAAATGTTAAAGAAAGTTAAGAAAGATGGAAATCATCCTTTTGCAACCTTTCATGTTTTAGGACATAAAAGCAATCCCCTCTATGTCTCTGAATTCTGGATTCAAATAGTGAAATTTGCCATAAACTGGTCAGATAACTGCAGTGGACTTAGCCTGGTCAGCTAAGTTCTAAAGAAAACAATTCCCTGGGTAAGAATTGTATAGAAAGTTAGAATGTCATGCTTTATTTACAAAAAAGCTTTATTTACAAACTTTATATAGTGTTATAAATAAAGCTTTTGGAACCAGAGTAACAGGGATAGTGGAATCAACATTATATGTGTATTTATCCACAATCTAAAATTCAGACAAAAGAAAAGAACACAGGCATGCAAGACAGAAAAGGGAAATAAAAGTTTACTTGTTGCCACAAAATCAATACTATTTTCTAATTTCTTTTTGAAATCATTAAGTAGTAACTCAAACAGAGGTTTTCAGTCAATAAAGACAGGGGAAAATGGTTTTGAAGTAATTAATTGCCACAGACAACTCTGGAATTGATGGTGCAGTAATGAGTGCAATAACAAGAAAAAGCAAAAAAAAAAAAAACCAGCTCATGATCCTTTGTTGATCTGAGCAGTAATTCAGCCAGGGATGAGGCCTACAATTGAAAGCTGTGGTGACTGCAAGGGGAGATTCACTAAAGCCAAGATGATGACCAAACTATGCAATCCAAGCCCTGGTCTCTTTTTTATATGCAACATAGCCCCCCCCCCCCCCCCCGCAAGAAGTAGGATTGTATGATCAGGGATGCTATCTTGATTTTTTTTACCCCTCGCCCCCAAATGAACAGCTGCTAAGCCCAGGAACTCCATTTTATCATCTTTAATTTGTCTACGGTGCGGCTGGACATAGAAGCATTGCCATTTTCATTCCCTCGTGAAACAATGCTGTACATTAGGGCTCTACAACTGCTCAGCTACCTGATTCACAAGCCACATGTGGCTTTGGGGTGCGAGATGGAACTTTGCTCAGAAAAGTAACAGGTAGAGAAAAAAACCAGGGATATCCATGGGGGATTTAAAAAGTCAATTTGGACACCATAACCATAACTTTGAAGCCACACATGCGAAGCATGTTAAAAAGAGTGGGGCACCAATTATGGAGTGGAACAGCCATCTTGACATTTTAACCTTCCTCCTGCGGATGCCCTTAGACAACATGAACACCAGATTTCACCACTTTTTCTGTGATCAAAATAAAATGTAGTTGAATTATTACTATTCAATCATGTAATTAATAATTTATTCTTTCTGTCATATAAGCAATTATAATTTGATTAATAACAACCATTATCCACGCTTCTTCCATTACATACAACACAGAGAGAGAATTCATTTGTCTCAGATGCTATTTATATCATCAGAGATCAGTCCCTCCTCTCAAAGAGATGCATTTAAATTCAGAAAAGGTTGGTCCAGGAAACACTGATTAAAGCAAAATAGCAATCAAGAAGAAAATAAAAATTACTACAAATGATAAGGTGTTGGTTTGAGAGAGAGGCAATGGGCTTCCAAATATCTTATCCAACAGGCAAATATGGAATCTTAAAAGTGATTAGGTAGCAGATATAGATTAGATAGATAGATAGACACCAAATGAACCTTCTCCTGACATGGGGAGTTGCTTATACCCAGTATTATATAAAGCATTTGGCATAAAGGGTTTCTTTTGCCATGGACATAACCAGTGGTGGGATTCAAATATGTGAACAACCGGTTCTCTGTGCAGATGCTGCTTCCGGAAGTCCATTCTGGGCCTGGGCAACAAAAAATTAGCTACCGATTCTGCCGAAGTGGTATGAACTGGCTGAATTCCACCACTGGACTTAACCTGTCAGCTTCTAAATGCCCAGTATTTCAAAGGCTGTGATATCTAAACTGATGTTCTAGGAGCTTTACAAAGAAGAGAGAGGCTGTTTTTAAATCCAACCATAGCACCATCATGAGAACATTGGCCACCTTTCATACAGGAAGTGGCAGTGTTTCTTTCCAAACTCCCTCAATCTGCAAAACAAATTTGTACCTTTGCCTGAATGCTCGTAAAAATTTTCCAACTTTTATTTGGAAATTACTGGGAATTTATTATCCTGTCATTTAAAGTAGATTTTTTTGTGATTGGAAAAAAATAAAGAGAAAAAGGAACAATCCAGGATGTTCTACGGCTTCTCCCAAATTTTGTTACCTCTAGAACAAGACCTGCTGCTCTCTTCTTGCTGGAGAGAATGTTTATTTACCGTAGGTCTTGGAGGGGCATCAATTCTCCAACAACACAGGGAACCAGGAGATGTTTTAGAAAAAAATTGCTTTCAATTATCAGCAGGTATGGTGAGTCAAACATTCAGGAGAAAGCAAACCAGTTTTAAAAGAAAATATAAAAGGCAGGCCATGCAGAAAAGAGCAATTGCTTTCTTTGACATTCAGAGACCAATTAGGTATTGGTGTAATTGTTGTAAAAAAGACTATGGTCTGTTTGCCCTGGGACCTCCTCCAATGATTGATTGAAGGGCAAATATATGTTTAAACAAGATAAAATTGAGTAGAGAAGTCAATTAAGAAACACTCCCTATCACCACCCAATTTTCTGTGTACACAATTGTACCAGCTTTACCAGTGGTTTTCCATGAATGCATTAAGACAAGAGACAGAGGAAATAGACACCTGGTATCCATTGAATCATGTCCATCCTTACTCAAATTGCAGGCAATGATCAACAAATTGCAGGATCAATTCTTTTATTAGCTAGCAGATTAGAAGAGAAGCAATGAAGCATTTTCCAGCTTCAGTCTGAGCTGGTTATATTTTCAGGCAATTGGGAAGTGCAAAAGTCCCTGTCTAATGGACCCCCTCCCTGAAAAGGCAGGTCAGCTGTTAATGCCTGAGCCCAAAATGATTACAAGCAGAGGAAAACTATCAGGAGCAAAAAACAATGGGTTCAAGAAAAAAAATCAATTTGAGCTGCTCATGCTCTTATTTCCCAGTGAAAACCAATCTGTATCCCACGTGGTGTACTCCAGGTATGTAGGGAACTATATTTCCATTCTAGACATGAACTCCAGGAGGTAAAAGCCTTTACGAAAGACTATCCTAATACTCTGCAGCTTTGTCTGAACTTTCTTTAAAAGAAACAAATAGGAAATGACATTTCCATCTATTGCAATGCACCGGGATGCTGGGATACCGCAGAGGACACAAAGCATGGGCACAACTAAGGGGGGGGAAAATATGTGAATTAGGTGTGATACTGCGCCTGCAACTAATGATCAAATTCTGAGATATTCTGGGGAAAAATCTGTTAAGAAAAAGTGGAGAGAAAATTTGCCATTTCATTTGCTTAAAGCTTTAAACTTCCCTTTGTCTGTGGTCATCCCTGGGTAATGGATATCTGGTCCTGCTTTTGATCCAGCATCATGCCAGGCAGTGGAGAAGTTTAAGTAACAGCTCCTAGTGGAGATAGTAAGCATACTAGACGTGGCTAGTTTGCTTTCCAACAAATTAGCGTTTTAGGGTCCAAGAGAAGGAAGTGATTGATGAAAGATGCAGCAAAGCACTGTTGTACGGTTGTCACAAATTTCTCACTGTAAGTCCTTGGCGTTTTGATGCAATTAAGGCAAATGGCATAAATTGCATCTATCACTTGCTTTCAAAATTCAAACTATGCCCTCAATTGCCAATCCCAGCCTTGCAAGACTTGAAATTACCATTCATTAGAGAAATAGATATCCATTCTATGAAAAATGAAAGTAGATGTTTGGGATACATATGTTGAGGATCAGGCTGAAATCCCATAAAGGGATTTGTTAAAAAAAAAGGGAATCCATAGGGAATTCCCATTCTGAGCAATTCAGTGTCACACACTTCCCGAAAGGAGATTGAACTGCTTCCTTTCTCCTGCTTCCAAACATGGTTCTAAAGGATTCTCCTTTAATTGGAAAGGATAGCTCCTAAATGGACTCCTATCTGCAATAGGAAACCTGCTGGCTTCATCCTCTTGGATTTTCTTCCCATGACTCAGGTAGATCCTTCTGGGTGGGCTATGGGGGAGCCTTTGCCTGGCCTTGTCCCCTCAGGGTTCAGAGAAGCAGTTGGGAGATGAAAATAAGAGAGTTGGAGCTATGGACATTGCATAGGTCACTTGGGCTGCAGTATTTAATTCCCTCTATCCTGGAAAAGGGCTCATTGGGTTAGGATGTTGAGCTTGTTGATCAGAAGGTCGGCAGTTTGGCGGGTCGAATCCCGAGTGCCGCGTAACAGAGTGAGCGCCTGTTACTCATCCCAGCTTCTGCCAACCTAGCAGTTCAAAAGCACGTAAAAATGCAAGTAGAAAAATAGGGACCACTCCGGTGGGAAGGCAACAGCGTTCCGTGCGCCTTTGGCATCTAGTCATGCCGGCCACATGACCACGGAGACGTCCTCAGACAAGCGCTGGCTCTTCGGCTTTGAAACGGAGATGAGCACCGGCCCCTAGAGTCGGAAACGACTAGCACGCATGTGCGGGGGAACCTTTACCTTTACTTTTTATCCTGGAAAACCAGGGGTATCTGCAGGAAAAGCATTAATAAGTCAGGGGGGCGGAAGCCCACGACTATGAAATTGAAGCCCCATCCCAATCAGAACACATGTAGAAGGAAGGCAAAATTTCAATTGCACAGTTATGGCTGTTCTCTTGACATTTTTGCCACCTGTCCTCCTGGATACCACGGAGCTATCTAAGTTCTGTCCTTCTCAGCTTCATGTTTATTTTTTTTTCCCCAACATGAGTTAATTACATCAAATATCCAAAATGCTGAAAACAAATCAAATAAGTAATTCCAAAACAAAAGTATTAAATCAATCTATCTCCTTCTAACTCCCCCTCCCCTCATTGCTTTTCTGGCAGAAAGTAAAAAAAAATGATACTGTCTTTTCTAACTGTTAAATTTCATCTTAGTGCTATTGCAGCAGGGCTGATCATCAGCATTATGGCTGCTGTTTAGATGTTGGTTTTCCTATATCGTTTTATTGTGCTTTCTGAAATGCATTTTTTAAATACTGCTTTATTGTATTTTTTTTCTCTGAGAATCCATTTTTCAGGTAACAGCAGGAAACTGGAGGAGGAGGAGGAGGGAGGATCTGTTTGCAGTAACCTTTCTTCAGATGGTTCTGCGTTTCCTTGTGTAAACAGAAAAATCTGGGGGAGGAACCATTTAGCTGCCGCCTCTGGCGTCACGCACTCAATGTCGCATCATTTAAAATGGGCAAATGTTAAAATGCTGCTGCTTAACTACCATGCTCTGAACAGTTTATGGAACAGGTTAGCTGTCTTCCTGATCTGCCCTGAGTTGAGCAAAAGGCAGTTTTCCATTCCATTTGCCGGGAACACAATCAACAGCCATTTTCCAAAGGTCACAAGATGGATCCCTTGTGAGAACAGGAACACTCCTTGGCTGAGACCCAAACAGGGGATAAAAGGGCAGAGGGACAAACTTTGATCCCTCTGATGCACTCAGTTCAAGCTGGCTGCAGGATCTCACTGCCAGAGTTCCAGCTCAGGAAGAAGTGTATTAGTATTATTCCAATGCTACATCTCTGGGAAAGTGATTCTTGGCTTAGTAGGCAAGCACAGGATAAACTATAGTTTCAAAAAGCCAAATAAATATGGCTTTCTATGCTGCAAGCCAGGCTTACATTTTCATAGGAAACATTTGCATCTCAAGAATCAATATTATCTTCAATCTTTATGCATCTCTGAAATTACAACCAAGGGACAATTTGGGGGGTGGGGGGGAGAAGAAGAAGAAGTACTGTTCTTTGCAGTCACTATAGAACAAAATGTCCTGAATTTACAAAAAAAAAGTCATTAGGAGACGCCTCCTGCTAGATCTGGCCAAGGGCACATCTACTTCAGTATTTACTGTCACACAGTGGTTGACTGTGTGCCCTGTGAAAGCTCACTAGCAGGACAGAAAGGCAACAAATTCCAGTGCTTCTTCTCAACAGCTGTTATTTAATGCTTCCTCCTGGTGACTCAGGAGATATTCACAGCTGTCAAGGCATTTTGGTCATGAATTCTATTCCCTTTTAAAACTACCTAAACTGACGTTCATTTCTCCACCTGATGTGTGGAGCAATTTCTGAAGTACTGCACACAAGCCTTCAGGGTGTTGCCCAGGTTCCACTTCCAAAAGTAAGCAAGGCCAAAATAAAAATCTCTGATTAAATCTAATTAAACTTGAAATGCAATTAAAATAATTCAATATAAGCAGTATTGTTATTTCCCATGCATTTAATCATTTTCCCTTCCGGTCAAGCTGCATTAAGGATTTTGAAAGGCCATTATCTGTAGCCTCAGGTTGTAGACTGTAGGATGTTGGATATTTTGTTAGATAGTTGTCTTCCGGGTGAGATTCAAGGTGTTGGTAATGACCTACAAAGCCCTACATGGCATGGGTCCGGAATACCTTGGGGAGCACCTGCGGCCAGCGTCAACTTCCCTCCGCCCAGTACGCTCCCACAGAGAGGGCCTCCTCAGGGTGCCACCGGTCAAAGAATGTCGACTGGTGGCCCCCAGGGGGAGGGCGTTCTCTGTGGGCACGCCGGATTTATGGAACCATCTTCCGGTCGAGCTCCGGATGGCGCCTGACCTCCGCTCCTTCCGGCGCGATCTCAAAACCTACCTTTTCGAACAAGCTGGCCTGGCCTGATGGGATGGGGTTGGGTTTTATTAATCTGTTTTAATCTATTTTTTAATGTGTTTTAAATTATTCATGGGCATTTGTTTAATCGTTTTTAATTTTTGTATCTTGTTTTTTAATATGTATTGCCCTGTTCACCGCCCTGAGTCCTTCGGAAGAAGGGCGGTATACAAATAAAATTAATAATAATAATAATAATAATAATAATAATAATAATAATAATAATAATAATAATAATAATAATAATAAGAATAATAAGAAGAAGAAGAAGAAGAAGAAGAAGAAGAAGAAGAAGAAGAAGAAGAAGAAGAAGAAGAAGAAGAAGAAGAAGAAGAAGAAGAAGAAGAAGAAGAAGAAGAAGAAGCAAGTTCACACTGGGTTATTTCAGAAGCTTGAAATGATACCTTTTGGACCAGATAATTTATAGTTGTAGATGTAGTTAAAAGTAACTTCATCTCTTGTCATTTCAATTTGCCCTAATTTTTAAAATGCTATTTCAGAAAACCCTTTTTCAGCCCGACATATGCCTTACATCACGGGTGTCAAACTCACCACGTCATGTGACATGTCACGATGTACTGTGACTTTTTTGGCATTGCCAGATCTGGGGTGGGCGCGGCCTCCATACGATGAAATTGGCCCACGGGCCGGCAGTTTGACACTCCTGCCTTACATTACCTGGTTTAAAGAAATCATTGTAATTTTCTACTTCCTATTTTCCCCACAACAACCCTGAGAGTTGTAGCGTTAAGAGAGAGAGAATGACTAGCCCAAATCACCCAGTTGCCTTTTTTATGCTTAAGGGAGCTGAATTCACAGACGTTTGGGAATGGTGGGGACAAAAGATTGCCTAGGCCAGGGGGAGGCAACCTTAGCTCTTTTATGACTCGTGGACTTCAACTCCTAAAATTCCTGAGCCAGCCATGCTGGCTCAGGAATTCTGGGATTTGAAGTCCACGAGTCATAAAAGAGCTAAGGTTCCCTCCCCCTGGCCTAGGCAGTTCCTTGCTGAAATTTCCTTCAAACCTACTGGAGCTATCATGAGCACTGTCTTTGTAATGATAATATAAAGGCTGGGAGATAAGAAGGAAATACAGGTAGTCCTCCACTTACTACCATTCATTTAGTGATTGTTCAAAGTTAAAACACTAAAAAAAAAACAACTTATGAACAGTTTTTCACTTACAGCTTCCTTAGTCATGTGATCAAAATTCTGGTGCTTGGCCACTGGCATGTATTTATGACAGTTGCAGTGTCCCAGAATTATGTGGTCACCATTTGTACCCTTCCCAGCCAGCTTCCGATAAGTAAAGTCAGTGGGAAGAAGCCAGATTTGCTAAATGACCACATGATTCACTTAAGTGATTTGCTCAACAACTATAGTATAAAAAGTTATAAAATGGGGCAAAATTACTTAACAATTGTCTTGCTTAGCAATGAAAATTTTGGGCTCTGTTGTGGTAATAAACTGAGACCTATCTATTGCAGTTAAGAATGATACTTCTTTTTTATCTCACCTCCAATTTTCCCCAGCTAATATTTCTTTGTTTTATTTCAAAGCACAAAGGCAAAGAAAATAACCCTGTTTATGCACTTGTGAGTCACTTAAAAATTTGCACCTGGCCTACATGCAAGAAATTAGGCATTTGCTAACTTTAACATTAGGCTCTGCCCTAACCCATAAAAAGAACAAGCAGAACAAATCATTAATTAGTCCTGTTCATTAGGAACAGCTGTTGTGCCATTATCATTAGGAACCATATCTTTCCTCTGTTTGGTAGCCTTCCTAAGTCAAGAGAAGTGTCAATAATAAACTATTTATTCAACACCTCCCAAACTACTGCAAACAATATAGAGAATCCCCTTTCTATAAAAAGTATTATATATCAGTATTTCATTTCCAATAATGATTCATGGAAGACACGGCCTCATTCCACTTACAACAGTTTTTAAGAAAGGAAGAGTTATCAATAAAGGAGAATACTTGTAACTCAAGGTTGAAATGAGCAGTCCTTGATGCTCTCTGATTGTTGTGGTTTGGGTGTTTTGGTTCTTTTCTTGCAGATGTTTCATTATCCAAACTAGGTAACATGACTAGCACTGATGATGTTACCTAGTTTGGGTAATGAAACATCTGCAAGAGAACAACCAAGCTCAGGGATCATAAAGGACCCCTCAAGGATGGAAAAATTTACCTCCCATTTGTTTTGAACATATGTTGTTTTTTCCATATTCCAATAAATATTGGGTAAAATAAAACAGGGTTAGATTCTTACATACGTACTATACAAACATGGTTTGAGACTTAGTCCTATGCTGGCACACTTTGAGTTTTCTTTTTTTTTCAAAAAGGAGGAAAACATTTGTTCTATGTTCCAGCCTCTTTTATTGTTTCATAAACACATGTTCCTATTACCCAGGCTTTAAAAAGTCACTTTTGAATAAATATAGCATATCTGAATTGAGTATCATAACACAGTCTCACAGAAGACTTCCATGAAAGAACTGTCTACTCACAAAATGGGTGCCAAGTCAGTCATAAAACACTAGGCAAACTTGCAGAGAAGCTGTGTGTTTTCCCTAGTATTCTTATATTTGTTTTCTTTAAAATAAATAGCTGACATATTTCCAAACAAAGTAGTTAACTATCATTTTTATTTTTTTAACGCCTATAGAATTCATTTAGAGTTAACAAGCTCTGTTACCAAGATATATGCCCACAGACGACATCCTGTGAATCCTAGCTGGTTCATACATGGAGTCATAAGTTATAATTCATAAGCTCTATTCTGTCCAAGCAAGATACAAACTTTATGTCCTGTCTATTGAGTGAAGCTGGCTAGTGACTGTTCAACAATATGCCTGGGTATGGATTTAAATAGTGGTCACTCAGTTTTCACTTTGTCAAATTAAAGATTATGTCAGACTTGATCTGGCTTGGTCATTTAAGAAAGAAGATCCTTCGACTGCATTTGCAGTGAAAAATATATACTTTTACTAAAGCCAAGAGGTTACAAAAGAGAAAAAGGCAGATTTGAGGTTTGCACGTGAAAAGTGCCTACTTACTTTCTCCTTTCCCAAGTCCTTCCTCCATTTCTCCTCTATACTTGGCAGGCTCCGTGATGGTCGGCATTCCATCTCATGCTTGTGACCTTGGGGTCACCAGCTGATGTCTCTGCCAGGAACTCGGAGTGGTTTTGGTTTGTCTTCCCTCCCTCCCCCTCCCCGCTGGTTCCCTCCCCTCCACACAGGGTTGATGATAGTATGACATCAGCGAAGCAGCAATGGGACAAAACAGGGTGGTAGTACTAACAAATTAGTTGCTTTATTCCCAGGATATTCAAGATGGCCCTCAGTATTATAATAAATACCATGCCAAATCAAGCTGAAGGAAAACAAATCAACCCAGCTGTTACTGAGAAATGCTTAAAGATAATAAAAATTGGTGATTATTTTTTTTTCAGTCACCTACCTGTGGCACCATAACTAGCCTGTACATCCTAGAGTGATCAGACTGAGATTCCCTTTTTGCATTCCTTCAGTTTTAAAGTTTTTCTTTCAATGTGGCCCCATTTGTGTATACAAAGCTGGAAAACATATATTAATTTTTAAGAAATGGAAAACCTAAACCATCCAGTTTATTTGGTGACCCCAGAATTATAAATGATTGTTGGATAGAGTAGAGAAACAGAAAAAAAATGGATTGCAGGACAGAATACAATGGAATGTCCCACAAAAAGGAATTGATAACAAACATTCTAAAAAATGCCATTAATTACACATTATACCCATGGCTGGATGGAGTCACTGAAGCAGTAGGCGTGAGCCTAAAATGGACTCCAGAAGATGGTAGAGGACAAGAAGGCCTGGAGGAATGTTGTCCATGGGGTTGCGATGGGTCGGACACGACTTTGCAATTAACAACACAACAACTACAATACCCCATTTTAACCATAATGAAAATATAACTGTCAATTATTTCAAATACTTTTTTGCCTGTGTCAATGTTATGTTTGAGTAATTCAGTCTTTCTGAATTTGGACAGTAGTGATTTAGTTTAGTTTAGTTTAGTTTATTGAATTTATATACCGCCCTTTTCCCATAGGACTCAGGGCGGTTTACAAAGTATTTAAAAACGTCAATACAATACAAAAGTTAAAGACAGTTAAAATAATTAAATTTAATCCCTGAACAAATATAAAACCCCATTTAAAAACTCTCTCTCAGCCCTCGTTCGGAGAGCAGGGAACAAAGCAACCGAAACGAGCGCCAAGTCCTCAGGGAAAGGTTTATTGACGGCAAACAGCAAATCCAAGGTAATCAAAGCCAGCGTTGGCTGCTACCCGCAACCAACGCTGTTAAATACATGTTGAACGTAAACGCTCACACCCCACCCGGCCGCACCCATACCCGCCCATCCCACACTTAAGGACCGTCCCTCCCCGGAACCTCCTTTCGCTTCCCGTCCTGGCACCCAGCACCCTCCATCACCCAGGTAAGCTTCCTCCCACAACCCTGTCCCATCACCATCATGTGTCACCCCCGCACCCCTCCCCTGGGCCGGTGCCACCCGCCCCCGTACCCCAGACACCTCCCCACCCCGCCACGGACCCCTGGTAGGAAGGGCTGTCGGGTTCTCCGCCGCGCCAGCCAGGCCACCAGCCACAACCCGTCGTCCCGCACACCGGTGGGTAGGAGACAGGAAGCCATGCCCCGCAGGCCTGCCGAGGCCGAGTCCTTCCGCTGGCTCTGGCGTTGTCTCAGTTGCCAGCCGCATGGCCGACTCAGGCCCATGCCCCGACGAAGCCGTGAGTCTTGCCAGCATCGAATGGAAGCGAACGGGCCGTTGTGCGCATGCACGCGCCTCCGCAGCAACGGCAGACCCGTCGTGCGCACGCGCGCGGCTCCCAGCCTGCCGTGCAGCCTCTCGTCGCCACTGCTGTTGTCCCGGCGAAAGGCGAGGTGCAGGAGCCGCCCGCCCCAGGTCAGGCATGCCAGGGCGAGGAGTGGGAGGCGAGTGGGCTCGGGGGTGCAGTGCCGGTCGTCGGGGCCCCGCTGAATGTCGGGCCCGCGGGGCGCGACACTCTCAGCCTGGGCCGGAAAGCTCAAAGAGCTTTTATCTACATGGGAGCATTCAACAACTCTTGAACCTCACAAAGATTCTGCTGCAGTTCAAAAAAGACAAAGAACTAGAAATACAAAAATACATATTTTGACAGAAAATGCAGTTAAAATAAATTTAAATTTTAAAATGTAAAAATGTATATCTCGCTCACTACAAACCCAAGGGTTTTTTTATATGAAATGATTGATTCAGCTGTGTACCTATGAGGATGAAAGATGACGTTTGAAACAGAAAAGTTGCAGATGGTTTGAATTTTAAGGAAAGAATCTCAGATCTTCATTGCAGTTTTGGCCACAAAAAAAACCCCAAACCAAGCACCCATCAAGTCACATCGTGTACAGTAGTTCAGATTATGAGGTTCTAGGAAATAACAGGAAAGCAAACCTGCAGCCTAATGAGTTATGCAGAACATCTGACCAGAAGCAAACTCAGGAATGAAGCTGCAATGGAAGGCAGAAAAAGAAAACAGTCCAAAGGACAGAAAATTTCTGGTGCCTGATTATGACAATCAGCATGAACATGAGATGAGTGGGATCCAATGCATCATTAAAAAAATAGAAATATTTCAGCAATCCCATGGATCCTTTTCCTCTTTCTTTGAATTAAGTCTATTCAGTCCCTTGCATGCTTGTCTCAATCGATGGGCCACCCTTTAAGCAAAGCAGTCTCCTTTGGGTAAACTTACACTGCAGGTGACTTTGTGAACATTTCCATGTAGTGATTTGTTTGCCATTCTGTTTTTTGTTTTGTATTTCAGGATGTTTCATGTCTAAAATAGTTCAGAATTGCTTTTAGTAATGGTTAACGTATTCTTTTTTATTATTATTATTATTAGTTTTATTCATTTATTACATAAAATGCGAAAATACAAAAGCAAATATCAGGGGACAAGAGTAGAAAAATGGAAAAGAAAAATGGTGTGAAGAAAGGAAGAAACAAAAGGCACTGACTTCCTACTCTCTTTGTTGCAGTAAAATCAGACATTAAAATCAAATCTCAACTTTTTACATTTCTATAGTAGTATGCACTAGCCATCTCTGTATTGGCAAATCAGTCTAATCGGTAAAACCCAAAATCATAATATCATTTTTTTCCACCTCATGGTTAACATATTCAAATAGGATGGAGAAAATCCAGATTCAAGCCCCTCCTTTCAACCCTGAAGCTTACCAGGGGATTTAGAGCAAGTCATTTTCTCTCAATACCCAACCAACCTCACAAGATTACTGCTTTGGGCAAGACTTTTCAACCAGTGGTACGGGTACCACCTGTGGTACATTGGCACCTGGCAGGTAGTACACGGCCATCCTAGAAAATTGGTAGCAGGGGAGGGGAATAAGCTGAATCGGTGGCAGCACCGCACAAGCCTGAGCGAGAGATGTCTGGAGCTGCAGGGCTGTCAGGGCTCAGCAGAAGTGCCAGGATCAGCGCTTCGTCAGAGCTCAGCGGAAGCACCAGGATCAGCACCAGGCTCCAGCTGGAGCTCATGCTAATCCCGGTGCTTCTGCTGAGCCCAGAAGAAGCGCCGATCAGCTGAAATGTTGCAGCATCTCCAGGGTCTTGTGATTTACATTCAGATGCTTGGCAACTGGTTCATATTTATGATGGTCACAGTGTCCCAGGGTTATGTGAAGTGACCAAAACCTGCTGCAACCACCCAGCAGACAGGGGAATAAAAATCAAACACACCCCACCCCAACCCCACAGCCAATCCTCAATAGAAATGCTCACAACAATGAAAACCTCGGACAGGAGGAAAAGCGCCACCGGGCTTGCAGGCAAGTGTCTTGCTCGGCTGTGGCTTGGGGGGCACTTTTTTCAGTGCCATTGTAACTTCGAACAGTCACTAAGCAAACTGTTGTAAGTCAAGGACTACCTGTACTTCATTACTTTTTTCCTCTTTTTTTGGTCATCAAGTATTTGACACTTTGCTAGGTAACTGGTGGTACTCGGATATTGCCATATCCTAAAAGTGGTACAATGGATGAAAAGGTTGAAAAGCCCTGGCTTTGGGAACAAAATGACACCAGATCTCTCTCTCTCTCTCTCTCTCTCTTCTCTCTCTCTCTCTCTCTCTCTCTCTCTCACACACACACACACACACACACACACACACACAGTTTCTAGAGGAAAAATATATATAAATGCAATAAATACTGTACACATGTGCATATTAATGTTCTGAAAAATAGATCACCTATGTTCCACAAAAAAAGCATAGCAAATTATGGCCTTAAAGGAAAATTCAAAAAGACATATTTATACAATGCCAGTATTGACAAAAAGCATACCAGCTTTTAAGTTCTCCAAGATACTTAAACCAGATACAACACAGATATCAAATGGCACATGCCACATCATCTTGGTTCAAGCTCCATAAACCTTGCAACATAGTCAGTGATTATGAGAGTTGTAATCCCAACATCTTGAGGGAATAGCATGACTGTACCGGCTGGATCTGAGGGACTACACGTTCCAAGTTAATCATTATACAACTGTATTCAGGCTCAAGGTGACTTGGCTAAAATGATATTAGCCCCTTCCTCCCACCCAAGAGAAATCAAAACAAATAAATGGAGGTAAGAAAAAAATAAAATTTGGTTCAATTTAAATGCAATTAAAAATAAATTAAATCATTATGGGCTTAAGATATGGATTAAATACGGCAATGCATCCGCCCATTACAATGCCATAGATTAAATAGAACCAAAATCAAAACCTGATTTTCCTGCTTAATGTCCTCAACTCTGCCTTGAACCCACAGCTGCTACGACAATTTAATTTCCCATCATGTGCTACATTTCTAGGCTTCTAGGCCTGTGAGTTGTAGAGGCACCTGGATCCATCATAATGAAGAAATAATTGAGCCTTCAATAAAAACATCTATTATGTTTAATGAATGTGCCATAATGGTTTGACAGGTGGTATGATACAGGCCAGTGAAGGTGAGATCCTCCTAGGGAGAAAGATGAAAATAAGTCCCTTACTATGTTCCTGGGCCCGCAATAATTAGTTCTCAATTGTCACAGGTGATGTTAAATTTCCATTTATGTCCAAGAGCCAGCTGTTTGGTGATGATGGGGGAGAACTGAACATATCATATTCATTGCTCTTTGATTGGATTCACTTCATAATTATTCTTCTACCAATGACTAATTGCCAACATTATGGAGGACAAATTGGAACATAGGCTTTATTAAAAAGCAGATTTTGTAAATACCTCCTCCAGCCTTGTCTCTGAAATAAATAATAGATATTACCACTAAGGCTTAGTGGTTTAGAACTGGATCCCAATTGGAAGAGCTTGCTGGAGAGCTCCTTCCTGTTGAGAGACCTTGATGGATAGAATAGCAATGCTCTAAGCAGGTGCAACTATTCATCCATTTTGGCTTCCAAGAACAGCAGATGACATCAGATTGGGGGCCATAGGAATGAAGACTGAAGCCAATTGCCTAGCAAAGCTAGGGGTGCAAGCCAGTAAAAGTAAATTAATTGAGCCAAAGATACTCAGTGTAGACACAAACTGTGATATTATCTCTTGAATTACAGCATGTCTTGGTTCTTTTTTTTATTGATGCTAAATCTAACTTGAGACAGTATTTCTGTAATAAATACATTTCAGCCAAACAAATTCACAACAAACCAATATGATAGTGGGAACAACTGACTTCTGATTTTTGACCTTCTAAAATAGCAAGGCGGATAATCTCAGATCCGATAGTAGATATAGACCTCTGTTCCAAAAACATTTTACCAAATATCTTACCAAGTGATCAATTTTTCATGATTTTTTTTTTGCTATTTTTAGCCTCAAAGGGGTGAAACGGATAGCTAAAGCAATTAGAAGACAAAATGGATCCCCCTCTCTCTGCTTAACCACCATGGTATAAACAAAAACTGTTGAAAATACTTATTTCATCCGTAATCTATCTGTATCAACTATCCTTACTTGCCCAAATAATTTTTAAGTGCTATAAAAAGCTTGGCTAATTCTGCAATAGATGTATAAGACTTTTACAAAACAGGCAGTCCTTGATGCATGACCACAACTGAGCCCCAAAATTTTGCTGCTAAGCTAGAAGTGAATTTTGCTCCATTTTATGAACTTTCCTGTCATGGTTGTTGAGTGAATTTGGCTTTCCCCATTGACCTTGCTTGTCAGGTTTATCCCAGGACACTTCAACCATCATAAATATGAACCAGTTGCCAAGTGTCTGAATTTTGATCATATGACTATGGGTGGTCATAAGTAACTTTTTAGTGCTATTGTAACTCTAAATGGCCACTATAAGTTTAGGATTACCTGTACTGAAAAACTGAAGATATGTTCTCATCCTCTAAAAGGCACGTAGAAGCATTTTGTAGCAGTTACTGTTCCCAAGCTGTCTTCAGAGGTAGACCCTTCTTTAACACATTGTAGTAATTCATTCCAGAGATGACAAAATTGTGCAATAGGAATGGAAGGACCTCTCTCCACAACTGGCATACCATCTAAACTCAGAAAAAGACCTTCATTGTCCCAGTCACCTACTTATCTAGCAATAGCTATGACAAGACATGGACCTGCTCCGTCAAGAATGATCTTATTTCATCTAAAGACATGACGGAAATAGATGAAGAACCAGATATTTTCTGGACAAACAGCACTTCTATCTTGTTGGGATGCACTTTCACTTTGTTTGTCCCCATCCATATATCCTCCAGGTACAAGGTCAAGGTTGATGGAGTTCCCAGAATTCCCTAGCCAACATGCTATATTAGAAATTCTAGGAGTTGAAGTCTACCCATCTTAAAGTTGCTGAGTTTGAAAAACACTATACTACAGTGCAACTTGGAATGGAGATTTGTCTGAATATCATCAACATAATTCTAATGTTGGGAATATAATTTATATATTTATATATTGTTGTACTGCCCATTTTACAAAAATGCATGGTTAAGTGTTATATTCCCCTTATTACAGTAATTACACTGAATCATTCAGATTCATTTTATATAGTTTTTACCTGATGAATATGACTCAGCTACTTTGCAGGTGGCCAAATTTTATTATTTGTAAGACCTGCTGTATTCATAATTATTTAGGTAATGTTTATTCTTATCTTGGTCCATTTTGTAAGTTTTAATTTCTGTCTGTTGCTGACTGTAATAAAGGATGGATTGATTGGATCTAAATATTTCATTTCATCTAGGACACTCTGCAGTTGTAGCCCCACAATTTTCTCCACAGCCTTTTCCCAAACAGATAGATTGGAGATTGATCAATTATGGATGTAATCAGGGAGGCCCTTTCAACAGGGGATATACCATCACCCATAAAGGAGAATATTTGTAGCTCAGGGTTGAAATGAGGCATCCTTGGTGCCCTGAGATTGGTTGCTTTCTTGCAGACATTTTATTATCCAAACTAGGTACCATCATCAGTGCTAGTCAGTGATGCAAGAACCATCTGCAAGAAAACAACCAAGCTCAGGCAGCACCAAGAACCACTCATACAATCACCTCTTTCCAAGTTGCTAGGGCCACTCCCAGAACCATCACTCATCACTCTTATAGGAATTAGTGGGACTTAAGCCCTGTCTGTTCCAGGGTTTACCTAAGCCACTGTTCCAAATTCAAAGTAAGCGAACAGAACTAAGCCTGGTCATTTGAATATCCAGCTGTAACTATTGTAGGAAATTACGTAAGCCTTAAACATAGATTATCAGTGTAGAATTGATTTGAGACTGAGAGTCTATGTTTAAGGTTCATGTAAACCACTTTAGGGCTGTAAAACACTGAAGCTTTATGTAAGTCTAAGTGCTTTATAGTCATCTCTAAGAGGTTTACAGAATCAGCATATTGCTCCTAACCGTCTGGTCCTCATTTTACCAACCTTGGAAGGATGGAAGTCTGAGTCAATCTTGAGCCAATGAGAATCGAACTCCTGAGGTGAGCAGAGTTAGCCTGTAGTACTGCATTCTAACCACTGCACCACAATGGCTCATCACACCTGGAGTCTTTCATGTAACTCAGCATTTCTCAATGTGGGCAAGTTTCAGATGAGTGGACTCCAGCTCCCAAGCTACTTTCTATATTGGGAATTCTAGGAATTGCAGTCCATCTGAGTTCCCAGGACTGAGAAATGCTCAAAAAACAAAAGTGTAACCACCTTTTCTCTTTCGGCTCAGCTTTCTCTAAGCAATTGTTTTCTGAGGTTTTTTTTTTCATTTCTTAAAACCATGGGGACATACTGGCTAGGAACTTTGGGAACTTACACCCAATATAAATTATATTATAAATTATAATTATACTATATATAATTATATTATAAATTATAAAGAAATCTGCTGCTCTAGTCCTAGAAGAGAGGTTGGCAATAGCACAAGAGTTAGCAAAGACAATTTGCTGGAAAGCAGATAGTGAAGGAAGAGGAGAAAAAGAATGAATGTTGTTTTCCCAAATTCAAAGCTACCTCTTGAGGAAGAAAAGAAATTCACTTGAAAATAAGCAAATAGATTTTATTTGCAGAAGCAATTAATATTCCCAACAAGATAAAAACAATGTGCCTCTAGACAACAAGTGTCATCTTCCATTTCCAATATGTAGAGAAAGGATGCAGCAACTGCTTCAAGGAGTTTATAATATTATGTCTCTCAGCTGATTGATTAGCAGTGTCCATGCTGTCCTGTTATTGTTAAACCTGGGATTGATGATGTTCTTAAAAGCAAAATCAGTGAGCGGAAGGTGCCTGTTTATTAGTGCTTCAAAAAGTATGATATGCATTTCAAATCTCAGTGAAATGCTTTGTCTCTTGTCCTAGCTAGAAACGCTAGGACGCATTGAACTGAGACTTCTGTTTGGCTCAAATTTAGAATAAATTGAGGTCTGCATAGAAAAGTGGAGCCAAATTTTATTTCTTTTTAGTTTGATATGAAGTAGGCTAATGTGTGATGCAGTGTGATGTTGATTTACGTATACAACAAAAACTCAGTTCAATTAATAGTTCTTGACATAAAAGTTCCTTTGCTCATATTTATACTAACTCTACTTCACAGATCTCTGATAATTAGGCATGTTTTAATTTTAATATTAGTTTTAATATTTAATATTAAATATTAGATTAAATTTGTGCAAGCAGCTGGCATGTGTGCCCACAATTCACGCAAATGGAGTGCAAGCGCCTACTGCTCATGCAAGTGTCGATCCGCACACATGCAAGAGCTTGCCTGCCACTTCCGTGGCCCAGTTCCAAAGGACTCAAGACCCAGTAACGGGGTTGGGGATCCCTGTTATAATAAATTGTGGCAGAACATCCAAAGTAAATAAACTTACTTTCCAACAATATAATGGAAAAATCTAATAAATATAACAAAAAGCTAAAGAAAGCAAATAATAAAATTATGTAACAAAAAGAAATTGATCAATAATGATTCGGCATTCTCCAAAACTCCTCCAGAACAATCCTGCTTTTACTTATTTCTAAAAGGCCATCACTGAAACTGCTGGTCAGAGGCAGGGCAGAGCTGTTCCAGAGAATTGGCATGGTGATGGAAAAATTGCATACGGCTTCAGGCTCCCTTAGGCCTCAAACTTAGGCCTTCGCCAGCAGTTTTTCCAGAGAGAAACTCCACAGATGGATTGATTCTGGTTGGAGGTTCATCCTGCAGGTTATCTTAATGCCAAGAAATAATAATTCTTTAAGTCAAAATTAGTATGTTGAACTGCACTTACAAACCTATTACAGTAGTAAGCAGTCTACGGTCATAAGTATCAGTTATCAGCATCAGGATTGCTGAATTTTGGATCATCTGATACCAAGTAGACTTTAAAGGCAGCCCCACACAGAAAATAGGGCAGACGTTCCACCAGATGATGATAAAAGCAAAGTAGCCAGATTTTCCTGCTCAAGGAATAGCCACAACTGGAATACTAAACTGAACTATACAAAGGGACTCCTGGCCATGAGTAGCCATGAGTCCACAGTCATACAGGTAGTCCTGAGAAATAACACTCCACTTAAAAATGCTTCAAAGTTATGATCAACACACAAAAACTACATAAAGACTCAGTCTACAGTCTAACCTTAAGTCCTAGCTGGGGTTCTACAAGTAGTCAGATGTACACCTAAGCTTGCAAAGCATTCTCCATTTTGTTGCACAGCTAACATTTTAAGATGAAGTCACAGAAAGGTTTTCTCTTTTTGTTTGCTTGGTTCCTTACTCTACAGCAGGGGTCTTCAAACTTGGCACTTTTATGACTTGTGGACTTCCAACTCCCAGAATTCCTCAGCCAGTGGCAAACCGATTCTGTAGCTCTGCCAAGAAAACTAAAAACTAAATGGAATCTAAAGGCTGAGAGAGGAAGAAGGAAAAATCCATGTATAATTAGGTAAGAAGGACATCTAGTGGTTATTTTCTGACATTGCATGAGATTCAAAGTTGCTATCAACATAAAGCCACCAAGAGCATATTGATTTAGTTGAAGCTCAGCGTTTAAAAACAATTTGTAATCTAATGTATATCTTAAGTCATCACATAAAGAAAGTAAAGATCACCCAGGTTGGATTATTTTTGTATATTGCTTTAAATTGGGAGGCATGGAAATATTCTGATGATGCCTCATTTCACTGAGTTTTCTGCTAACAGATATTTGAAATAGGAAGGGGGGTGCTACAAGCAAGGCCATACTTATTCTAAAGTAAGATACTTATTTAAAATAACCTAAATTCTTCATCAGAAAAAACGAATTCTGCAACCTTTCCAAGTTGCAAGAACTGAGCATGGCTAGTCTAGAGAAGGACCAGGGATGACATAAAACCAGTGTTCCAATATTTGAGGGGCTGTCATAGAGAGAATGGGGATAATCTATTTTCAAAAATACCCAAAGGTCAGACAAGAAACAGTGGATGGAAACTGATCAAGGAGAGATTAAACCTAGAAATAAGGAGAAATTTTCTGACAGTGAGAACAATCAGTAGAAGAGCTTGCCTTCAGAAGTTGGTGCCTCATCCCTGGAGGCTTTCAAGAAGAGACTGGACAGGCAGAGGTACAAAACTAAGGTGACTCATAGGAAACAAGATATGTATTACAGGAGTAGAGAGAGAAAAAATCTATCAAGTCCAGCAATTTTTGTGGCCTTGAGAAGCCCATGGGCAGAAGCCAAGCAAAATAATCTTGTTTTTCGAAAACTGTACAATACTGTACAAGTATAATAGTCACAAGACAGATTTATGAGGGTAAAGGTTGCATTCTATTTTATTTTTGCAAATTCCAATATTTCCCTATGGATTTTATAACTATGTGTTTTGTCTCTCACAATTTAGATTATATAACTCACGTTCTAGCACCCACTTTTTTCTACACTATGCAAAGCTCTCTATCAGTCACACATGACCTGAGCACCTTGTGGCCTGACTGCTGCACTGGTTGCTGGTTTTCTTGGTGCAATTCAGGGTGTAAGGGTCTTGTTATTTGAGGGACTGCCGGTATCTGCCCAGCCAATTTGATAATGGTGTGTTCCAGTTCCTTTGATAAACAATGTCATCTTTTAGGATCTCAGAGGATGCCTTCTCTATGGCAGCACCTACCCTCTGGAATGAGATTTCTCGAGATCCAGCTGGCCCCTATTCTGCCATTATTTAGAAGAGCCATTAAGATTTGACTCTTCATCCAGGCCTTTGATGGGGGGGATGGGGGGAGTGAGACCTCCTGCTCACCATGCTTGCCACCTTTTATCCTTTTTGTTTTGATTTTATTATAATTTGTTTGATCACTGAAGATTGGGCAGTATACAAATTTAATATGTTGCAATTGTTGTTATGTCCCCTTGTGTCCATTTTCCTGAGGTAAAACATCCCAAACTTTCCATCATAAGGAAGTTGTTACTGCCTCTTGAGCATGTTTTTTTTATTTTGTACTTTTTGTGGTGCAGAAACCAAAACTATATACAGTATTCCAGTTGTGGCTGTGTAATAATTTATGTGAAGACATTTACAATGCTAACAGTTTCCTTCACAATTCTTTTCTGAAGAATTCTTAAAGGAGAAATTCCTCCTTATTTTTAGACCACACAAGTGCCTTGTGAATGCCAAAGTATAGCTATATTCTCATTATGTCCATCATGACAGAAATTAAAAATGTGTGGATCCCAATCTCAAAGTAATAGGGATATTTATTTTTATTCATTCATTTAATTTAGAAACTATCCTACTCCGACTGATTTGGATAGTTCATAATATAAAACATAAAAAAATTCAAAAAATCCTCAAAATTCAAGGCACACCTGTGATGGGAGTGTACTCCATGAATTCATCCAAGCCCTTTTAAAGCCATTCAAATTAGTGTCCATTACTACATTCAGGGTAATGAATTCCAGCGATTAATTATGCACTATTTGAAGAAATTATTGTCTATTTAAAATTTCTTCCAACCTTATTGGATTACCTCTTGGCCTAGTATCTTAAGAGGGAGGGTGGGGCAAATTCCAACAATTGATGAAGTAGTGAGGAAATGATTGAATAATTAGAGAGTGATTAAACTTCAATCCCATCTATTCTCACATCACCATTTTTCTAAGCTAAAAAATTCCAAAGGAACTGAAAGGAAGATGTTCAAACCCCGATCATTTCGGTTACCCACTTCCGTGCTTTTTCTAGCTTTTCACTACTGAAATATCCAATGTTATTTTCTTGAGCTGAACTCTATGCTGAGAGTGCCATTGCAGTAAGTTTTGTAAGCACAGAAATATGGAACATTTAATTATTAAAGATATTTCCCACCTTACAGCATATAAGCTTGTAAGCCGCCCTGAGTCTTCGGAGAAGGGCGGGATATAAATGGAATTAAAATAAATAAATAAATAAAATAATAGTGGTAACAAAGTAGCATTCCCCAACCTAAAGTACTGCAATGTAATGGAGTACAATTCATGTCATCAACCAGCTGCCTAGTAGTCCATTAGGGAAGATTACAGCTAGTACTAATAGAAGAGAATATTTCTACCTCACAATCAATAATGATTTTACCTAGTTTGGTAATGAAATATCTGCAAGAAAACAATAAAGATCAGAGAGAACCAAGGATCCTACAATTACAGGTAGTTCTTCACTTATAACTGTATTGGAAACTGCCCATTACAGTTATAAATCATGATGGTTGTGGGTCATGTGTTCAGGCCTGATTTTATGACACTTGCTACAGTCGTAAAATGAACACCAAGGTCATTAAGTGAATTCCATGGTCGGTAAACGAACCAATTGTTCACTGTAGGCTGTTTTTGCCAAAAACTGGAAATTTTTCAACAAAATGTTATAAACTGTGGTCAAACGACCATAGGACATTGTAAATGGCCGTAAATATGGGCCAGTTGTCTAATGGCCAAAATATGACCATGGGGGAAGGTTGGAGGCAGACATTGGAACTGAGTCACAGGTATCTTTTGGTGGGTCCGTCAAAACTTTGAATAGTTACTAAGCAAATTATCATTTCCTCCTGAGTAGGAGGTTGGACTAGAAGACTTCTAAGGTCCCTTCCAACTTTATTATTATTCATTAAACATGAACCTCAGTCAACTGAACATTCACATTGACTGGCGCTGATGGTTGACACGGGTTGCTGCCAGCATCCTAGGTATCAACCAGGTACCTCCTTAAAATGTAAGATGTTCCAAGTAGCGCAGTTTTTTGTAGCATTGCTGGAGTTATTGCAGGAAGCTGCAGTTTCTTGATGTGATTTGCAAAGTTGTTGTTGTTGTTATTATTATTATTATTTCAAGGACTACCTGTATAATAAAGGATCTGTAAATATATAAATGATCTTGGAATTTGGGAACACAAATTGTTGTCTCTCTTATCTTTCTTGCTCAAGTTGTCTAGAAGAATTGTACTTCATACAATTGTTGGTGCATTGCTAACAACTGAGCTACTGGGGTTCAGCAAACTGTTAAGAAAGGAAACAAAACAGCCACTGGGAATAAAAAGGAGATACATTAATAGAAAAGTGTGTTTATTATCTTTTAAACTTCCAAATGCAGAATACGGATTAGGAAACCCTGTAAATGCAGCAAATCAATGTTACCTGCCAATGAGGAGGAAAAGGCAACATAGTGTATGGCTAAAACAGCTGAAGTAGGCTGATTCCAGAATGGCAGCATTTTCCAAATTCCTGCATCTCTCCTTTGAGAATGAATACATATAAAAACCCATTATGGTGCTGGATTCTAAACCAATGATTCCTGAGTAAGTTCCTTGAGATCCTCTGAATAAAAATATTCCATCCTTACACCTCAGGATGTACACTGGATTTTTCCAAATGCAAATTAAGATTTCAGACAAGGTTACTGTCAAAAATGTGCTCTGGAAAGAAGCAGTCTGAGTATATTCTGGCCTGAAGAATATAATTATACAGATAGGAAAAGCTGCATAAATATTATTATGAGTAATGGATTTTACTGTGTCTAGATCACATGTGGTCAACTGAAAGAGATTCAGAACTGGGGCAAGAATGGAGGTGGCTAAGCGTGTATTATGGCAACCTACTGCTTTCACTGACTCTGCAGATTCTGGTCCTCTAGTAACATAATCTACCAATGAGGGGGGAAATCAATATTTTTGTTGGGCAGCATCCTCTTCTAGAGGTTAACATTTTGAAGAGTTTCAACGTTTGAGAAAACCTCTTCTTCTATTCCTGCAGTCCTCAGTATCAAGCATAATCTTGTTTCATCCAAATTATGTTATTCCCAAACTCCGATTCCACCCAATGTCAGTCATTTTTATCTCATTTTTCCACAGCTTAACTGCTCACAGATATAAATCTGGGCCAGTGATCTGAGGCTCTATGTCTTTCATCTGCCCTTGGTAGAAGTGGTGGATTCACAGGCCTCTCACTCCCACCTGCCTCCTTAAGTCTCATCTCCCATAATGGTCGCAAACTGCTATCTCACAGGCCATTTTTTTCCTGGATTTTGGCATATTCCAGGTTTTTAACATATTCCAAATTTTGATACCTCTGGGAGACAAACTGCTCCCATTTCCTCCCACATTTAAAATCTCCAAAAATGGTGCAAAAAATGGCCATTTGGGAGCATTTACGGAGGTTTGAAAGGACAGGTACAGGAGTGTTTTTCCTCTCACTTCTCCACTCTTAATCTTCCTCCAAAGGAAAGTACTTAAAAATGAGCTAAAATTAGCCTAAAAAGTGGGGTTTCCAAAATTTAGGGAAGGTGAGAGAGGAGTTAAGGGCCTCCCATTCCTGCTCTCTTCCTTAAAAAAGCATAAAATCACAGACTGCACATTCGCTCCATCATTTTCTGTCATAAGACAGGGGTATAATTTAAAAAATCATGAGACAGTCTACCATTTCAAATATTGTCCATCCTGATTAGTTCCAGCACCACAAAATTTGAGGCATCTAAATCAAGGAAAATTATATCCAAATTTCTTTTTCTCCACTTGCAGCTTGATGGAATCCAATCTAAATGACATGTTTTATAGGAACTTAATTACAAAATCAGACTTTCCTTTTACCATCCAGTTTCAGCAGTAAGAGGTCTTAGCCTCTTTAGCATCCTGGCTGATACACTAAATGTGTAAATACTGGGGGTGGGGTGAGGTTCTATTTACTCCTAAACCCATTATGAATAAAATATTTTACCTAATCGGTCATTGTTTGGACTGTCTGGAAGGGTATGATACAGTTTTACAAATGTGTTCATACAGGTAGAGTAAAAGTCAACCAACGCAAATATATTTTACCATTTATGTTAACCTCTTTGAGAATTATCAATGGCCACAAGCCTCACTGGATATAAAAAAATTGCACATTCTGTGACAACCGCTACCATCATAGTCATACTCTTCAATCCAAAGTAAAATGAGTCAAACTATCTCTTTCTCTGTCTACTCAACCCAGGAGTGTTTTTCAGCCCAGCAGGACACCAAGTGAAAATTTTGTTCAAATTTTCTTGAAATTTCTGAAACTTTGGGGAAAAATATAAATCAATTCTACTAAGGGACACTAAAACCCTGAACCTTCACAGATGTAATTAAAGACCTAAATCTTTCACTTTCTGTCGTTCAAGAAATAGGACAGCTGCTGAACTGTCCTTGACAAAAATAAAATTAAAAAAAAACAGAAATGACCCCGCATTATAAAGAAAGAATGTAAATTCATTCAGCTGCCGGAGGAAAGGAGCAGAGTTTCAACAATGCAATAAAACCAAAAATAAATAAGCAATTAATTAAAATCATGCCAGTCCCTTCTCTGGAGGTCTTCTCCTCTACCTGGCCTGGAATCAAGCAAAGTTCCTCAAGTCCCTTGGATGATGCTCAGCCATCCGTGGCCAAAATGATGGAGGCCCCAAAAACTCCAACGTTCTGGCCAATCAACTTCATTTGATTCCAGAATTCAACTCTGCGAGAATCGTGCCAGTAGCCAAGATTGCCATCAATGAAGAGGATGACCAGAGGGAGAATTACCGACAGGATCTGAGCAGCTGTGGTGATGTAATAACCAGACAGAAAGGAGAGAGCAAGGACACCGTAGAGAACGAAGAGAAGCTGTAAGAGGATCTCCCCACCCAGGATACCACCAAGATAGGCCAGGCGGTCTTCTTTGCTGTGCTGAAGAGAGTAGGCCTGAAAAGAATAAATTGGAATGTTGGTTTACAGCAAACTTTAACCTAACACTTCTGTAAGGTATACCAATTGGGAGACAGATGTAAACTTCTATGTAATTTCTCTATCTTCAATCACTGCTATGTTGGACTACTAGGAAACCCACACTGGATTTATTAAGCTCCAAGTGGGACATGAATGTTTATTGTTTGCATCAGACTGTTTTTTCAGGGTCAGACCTGTTCCACTTTTTTTTGGGGGGGGGGGGCGTTTTTTCCTATAGTTGGTTGACTACATATTTCAAGATATATATTCATAAGTCTTGGAATAAAGGATCCTGCTCAATTTCAACTGAAGACAATTTTGGACAGAAACTACAGAAACAATTTTGGAAATTATTTATTCTTTATTTATAATTTTGGAAATTAATTATTTAGTCCTTTATTCTAGAAGCTTATTTATTTTCATCTTAAAATGTAGGATCTCAAAAAATAGGAGATTTCTAGCTTCCCATCCGAAAGTTTCCAATAGAAATCTAATACCTCTTACTCATCTATCTCCTTATTCTCTGTCCTTTTGGCTGTCCTCCATTTTGCCACCCTGCACTCCTCCACCACCACCGCTTTCTCCCACTGCTGACCTGATAACCAGACAAGGCACCTGCTGGCCTTCACAACGCTTTGCACCCTGCACTCCACACATACCCATCCCCAGATGACCTTTGCTGTTCCTCCCACTATTAGTCCTATACAACAGTTTTGTGAGGCCTCCATAGCAAAGATCAGCTGGGGAGGCAGCAGTAGATGATGACAGAAGGCAAGGCAGCCAAAAAGGAAGATAACTGAAGTGTGTGTGTGTGTGTAAAATAGTTGGGTTGAAGCAAGACAAGTGTGACAGGATGGCAGAGCCTCATCTGCAGTTTGCCAGACCCAGCTGGGGAGGAAGCAGCGGGACAAAGCCGGCAATTTGTGGAGGGCAGGAGAAGCATGAGATCCTTGCTAACAGCAGTGCAGCTGCCATCTAACAACCGCAACTGGGACTATCAGAATTGCCATTGCTAAGCCATGCAGTCACGTTTCACTTAGTGATTATTTCGCTTAGTGATGGAAATTATCTCAGTAAGGGACATTAAACAAGGACTACCCATATACAAATAATTCTCCCTGCTCTGTGGTTCTGTATGAAGTTTGTGGAGTTCTTAATGCTCTCTGAGTTTAGTTGTTGCTTAGCAGATGTTTTGTTACTTGCACTGATGATATTACTTAACTGGGAAATGAAATATCTGCAAACAAATAACCTCAGAGAACTCCAAAACCTCCACAATTGAACCCTGAGCTACAAATGTTCTCTTCTACTGGAATACAGAAGCTCTTCTCTGTATGTCTGTATACATTTACACGAGTACTTGTGAGACTGTTCACCATCTGCAAGGACTGCTGATTTCTGATTTGATGCCTGACTTATGGTGCGTGGTATATGTCCACTATCTGTCTCATTATTATTTTTTAATCCCGTGAGAGGATGGAACAGAAAGAGAAGGACGATTCAGATCTTTTTCATGTACATACCACACAGATGAGGTAGATGCCAATGAAAACTTGCCCCGTAGATTGCAATGATCTGTTCCGTGGTTTCTGGCGGTAGATCTCACCAGCACCACTTGCCAAGATCAGAAGTCCACCTATTATGGCTATTGTTCGTGAATACATTCTCACCTGTGTCATGCAAAGTAAACAAAATGCGCCAATTAATAAAAACAGGAATGCCTGTTTTTTTATTAATACCCCCCAATACTATACATTTTTGATGTTGACCTCAACATTCTCTCTCTCTATATATATATTTCTGAAGACATAACTTTATCTGATTTTGTACTGATAATTTTCTTTGGTAGATGAAAAGTGGCTACTAAATTTGGGCACCCAAATTGTAGTTTATATATTTGTCATCCCTTCTTTTCACAGCACAGGGATGTTGTTGTTAGCTGCGAAGTCGTGTCCGACCCATCGCGACCCTATGGACAACATTCCTCCAGGCCTTCCTGTCCTCTACCATCTTCTGGAGACCATTTAAGCTCACGCCTACTGCTTCAGTGACTCCATCCAGCCACCTCATTCTCTGTCGTCCCCTTCTTCTATTGCCCTCGATCTTTCCCAGCATTAGGCTCTTCTCCAGTGAGTCCTTCCTTCTCATTAGGTGGCCAAAGTATTTGAGTTTTAGCTTCAGGATCTGGCCTTCTAAAGAGCAGTCAGGATTGATCTCCTCTAGGACTGACCGGTTTGATCGCCTTGCAGTCCAAGGGACTCGCAGGAGTCTTCTCCAGCACCATAGTTCAAAGGCCTCAATTTTTTGGCGCTCAGCCTTTCTTATGGTCCAACTTTCACTGCCATACATTGCAACTGGGAAGACCATAGCCTTGACTATACGCACTTTTGTTGACAGGGTGATGTCTCTGCTTTTTAGTGTGCTGTCTAGATTTGCCATGGCTTTCCTCCCCAGGAGCAAACGTCTTTTAATTTCTTGGCTACAGTCCCCATCTGCAGTGATCTTGGAGCCCAGGAAAATAAAATCTGTCACTACTTCCATTTCTTCCCCATCTATTTGCCAGGAATTGAGAGGGCCAGATGCCATGATCTTGGTTTTCTTAATGTTAAGTTTCAACCCAAGTTTTGCACTCTCCTTCTTCACCCGCAACAAGAGGCTCTTTAGTTCTTCTTCACTTTCTGCCATTAGAGTGGTATCATCTGCACAGGGATAATTTTCCATTAACCATACTTCATTGTGCTCAACCAAAAATATAGCTATCAGGTTTAAATACAGGAGGATTTGAATATAAAGGGAAATGACAATTAACAAAAAGTGTTAGAAGAATAATGTAGGCATATTGCATGTTAAATCAAGTTCTTCATGTTTGATCAACATCTGATAATGGAAGACACCAAATAAAAATAATTATGAAGCTGAAAACAATTAATCAATATTTAACTGATCAATATAATAACAGCCAGTACTGTTTCTGTACAGCCTCAGGGTAGCAAACAATCATATACATTTATTGATTAATTCAATTTGGGCACAACCAGACTCCAACTGCTTGGACAGTTCACAAATAACAACATAAAAAAACCACTAAAACAAGAAGATAGCATCTAGGAACAAAAACAAACAGAAAATAGAAGTAGCAAACATGCCCAAGAGGCCCCATCTGTCTCACATCAAGGTCTAGGTCACAGGGGTAGGCAACCTCGGCTCTTTTATGACTCATGGACTTCATTTCCCAGAATTCCTGAGTCAGCATAGCTGGCTCAGGAATTCTGGGAGTTGAAGTCCATGAGTCATAAAAGAGCCGAGTTTGCCTACCCCAAGTCTAGGAGAACAACCAAGTCTTCAAGGTTTTACAGAACACTAACAGGATAATAGCCATGTGGTTTTCAGGCAGGGTCTTATTCAAAAGAGCAAGCACAGCATCAGAGACGGTATCTGTACTGAGTTCTGACTGACATTGTTTAATGAAGAGATGCAGAGCACACCAACTCTGCTAGCATGTACCAGCCAGGCAGAATCTATTGAAGACAAGGTCTTTCATGTCACTGGCCCTTATTACAGGCAAGGTATGTTGGTAATAATCAGCACCTTGAATCACACTAGGAAGAATACTGGCAACCTGTGCAGCTGGTGAAGCAGAAGTGTCACATGAATACATTAAGCCCCCCTTCCCCCCCCCTTACCACCAAAACTGCTCTATTCTGGACAAGCTGAAGATCAAATGGTTTTCAAGGATACCCTTATGTAGAGCACACTGTAGTAGCTGAACCTTGAGGTTGTTGTCTGAAGGGCTTCCCAATCTAGGAAAGTGTACAACTGATGTATGAGAGGAGCTGAGGAAAGCCCCCCCAGGGCCACAGCTGCTGCCTACTTTTCAAGAAGTGCGTATCCAGGAAATTTCCAGATTGCACGTACTCTTGGAACAGGAAAGTGCCCTCCTATCCGGTAAGAGTATGCATGGAAAGTCCTAGGACTTTTCCCAACCTTTCCAGTTTGGCAGCCTGGCATGGGAGGGTGATGGTTTTGTGTGAGGTGCAAGCGCGCACAGCTTTACTTCTGTAAAGTGAAGCTGTGAGCACCCACCACTCACACGGCCTGGTTGCAAATAGGCCACAGCCCAATAGTGGGCCATGGCCCATAGACTGGGAACCCCTGCTCTAATATCTCTAATATCCATAGGCTTGGTAGAATCAGAATAGAGCTGGAAGGGACCTTGGAGGACTTCTAGTCAAGCCCCCTGCTCAAGCAAGAGCCCGTATATCATTTCAGACAAGTGGCTGTCCAGTCTCTTCTTAAAAACCTCCAATGATGAAGCACCCACAATGTTTGAAGGCAAGCTGTTCCCCTGGGTTAATTGTTCTCGTGTTGCTTCTCCCCTTGATTAAGTTCCATCCATTGTTTCTTGTCTTGCCTTCTGGTGCTTTGGAAAATAAATTGAGCCCCTCCTCCTTGTGGCTACCTCTCAAATACTGGAATACTGCTATCACATTCCCTCCTAGTCCTTCTTTCTCTAGACTGGCCAAACCCAAATCCTGCAGCCATTCTTTATATGTTTTAATCTCCAGGCCTTTAATCATTGATTAAACTGAATCATAGTTCTTCCCCATCCAGATATTGGACTCAATAGGGCGAGATCCTTAAGCCGCCAAATATTGTCAGAGGAAAAGTTATATGTTCATTTTTTTCACTGATTTTGATAGGGAGAGGTAATCCAATTTGAGATGTTTTCACCTCTATAAAATGAAAAATTATTCCAGCATAAAATATATGCTGTCTGTCTCTATCTAGCTATCTAGGTATCTATCGAATTTAGAAACCACCAACCATACTTACAGAGCAACTTAACTACACAGGTATATTTTTGAAGATCCTCTTTTGCTAACACTGAAAGGTGCTAGACATAAAACATCAGAATCTAATTAAAGGAAAAATGCCAATATAGACAAACCATTCAACTTGAGCCCAAGTTAATTTTGTGATAAAGCAGATCTATGACCAGACTTTGAATGCCAAAAATGGAGCAGATAATTTTTTCACCTTCAGCCAGTCTCCATAATGTGCATAGCCTCCAACATATGCTGCGTAGGTGCTGATAGCCAACTGGAGAGCAGCCCCCAGAGCAAACCATCGGCGTTTCACACCAAAGGACATAAAGCTGGCACACAAAACTGCTGCACCCATGTCAAAGTAGAGAAATGGGACAGGGATGTCTGGTTTCCTATATAAGGAAATAAAAGTAAAAAATTATTCCATGAAAACTGAAAGAAATGAACACGGCACAAGAGAGGGTGGTACACACATACATGCACAACTTGGCCTTAATTTCCAAAGAATACAACCCCACTTGGAATTGACAACATTTCTGTACTTTTTTCTTAAAAGCCAAAAGCTTTTAAGCTAATAGTCACTAGACCCTAAATATGTTTGAAAACTACAGTACTGGAAATTCAGCATTAAGCCTTGGAGAGCACAGGAAGTTACAAAGGTTAAGAAATTCATTATTAAAAACTACTACCATGAACCCCTTGACATGAACTTTAAGAAGAGAGAAAATAATATTCTAACCATGAGCTGAATATTTCTGAACCACATACCTCATCTTTCTTTCACATAACTTTTCTTTGATATTATTTTATCAACATTCTATCATTCCTTGCTTTCTTTTCAATTTTATTTCATATTCCTCTGTAATTCAGTGAAATACTGATAAGCTTGTAAGCCGCCCTGAGTCTTCGGAGAAGGGCGGGATATAAATGTAATAAAAATAAAATAAAAAAAATAAAGAGATGCATATATTTAGCAGTATATTTTGGGAGCTACTTAATTGTTTAAGAATGCCTCATGTAGGCATGTAAACAAATGCAGGTGTGATCACCTGTGGCAACCAGGAATCATCTCTAAGCAACCTAACGTAAGTACTAATACCACTTTACAATGCTTTGGTAAGGCCACACCTGGAATACTGCATCCAGTTTTGGTCACCACGATGTAAAAAAGATGTCGAGACTCTAGAAAGGGTACAGAGAAGAGCAACAAAGATGATTAGGGGGCTGGAGGCTAAAACATATAGGGAACAGTTGCTGGAATTGGGTATGTGTAGTTTAACGAAGAGAAGAGTGAGGGGTGACATGATAGCAGTGTTCCAATATCTCAGGGGCTGCCACAAAGAAGAGGGAGTCAAGCTATTCTCCAAAGCACCTGAAAGCAGGACAAGAAGCAACGGATGGAAACTAGTCAAGGAGAGAAGCAACCTAGAACTAAGAAGAAACTTCCTGGCAGTTAGAACAATTAACCAGTGGAACAACCTGCCTCCAGAGGTGGTGAATGCTCCAACACTGGAGGTTTTTAAGAAGAGACTGGACAGCCATTTGCCTGAAATG